>NC_133651.1:4421146-5101447 GCF_009905375.1 Apium graveolens
ACAGATATACAATGCAATTTGGTTTTCTCTAGGTCAATCAACTTATTTTCTAACACAGTATTTCTATTACTTAAAAACAGATTGTTCTCTTTGATCCTACTATTTTCTTTAGCAAGAGATTTAAGAGACACACGCAAATGATACAATTCAGTAGACATGTCATTGAAAGCATCATTGCACTCTTCTTTAGTAAGCTGTGTTAAATCAGTAGTGATTACCTGATTGCTTGATGAACTAACTTCGTTTTCTTCAGAATCAGCCATGAGAGCAAGGTTGACATAATCCCATCTTCATCCTCTTCATCTCCATCAGCTGCCCAGTCCTTTTCTTGAGTAAGGAAAGCCCTTTCCTTCTGTTTGAGTAGATCAAAATATTTCTTTTGTAATCTACTTGTTCAAATTTCTTCTTTTCAGAGGTTGGCTTTCTGCACTCACTTGCAAAGTGTCCACTTATACCACAATTAAAACACTTGAACTTGGATTTGTCCACCATGTTCTTATAGGGTTTAGTGGCTCTAGTGTTTTTCCTGAACTTCATCTTTGCAAATCTCCTGGACAGAAATGCAAGATGCTCATCAATACCATCAGAGTCATCTTGACTGGAGTTTTCTTCATTTTCAGCAACTTGCTCTTTACCCTTGTCTGATTCTGGATTTCTTACACCATCTTTGGAGCTTGATGTAGATCTCACAGTTTCTTTTCTGCATTCTTTCTCATTTTCAGCTACCAATGCAACTGAACCTCCTTTCTTTCTCCCCCTCTCCAATACCTCATCCTGTTCCAACTCTAGTTCATAAGTCTTCAAGATTCCATATAATCTTTCAAGAGTAAAGTCCTTATAATCCTGAGAGTTTCTTAAGGAAACAGTCATGGGTTTCCATTCCTTTGGTAAGGATCTCAAAAATTTAAGATTTGAATCCTTCACCTGGTACACTCTACCATACAGCTTCAGTCCATTCAACAGCTTTTGGAATCTATTAAATGTGTCATTTAAAGATTCATTCTCTTCAAAATGAAAGTACTCATACTGTTGAATGAGAAGCTGCATTTTGTTCTCTTTTACTTGTTCTGTACCTTCACACAGCAACTGAACTGTGTCCCAAACCTCTTTGGCAGTTGAACAATTTATCACATTATCAAACATATCCTTGTCAAGACCATTAAACAAAATGTTCATAGCCTTCTTATCCTTGTGGACTTCTTCTGTGTCTTCCATTGTCCATTCTGCTCTAGGTTTTGGAATGGATTGACCAACAGCAATTGTGGCCGTAGCAACTGTGGCTACTTTGTGGGGAATGTGAGGACCATTCTCAATGCAGTTTACATAACCTTCATCTTGGGAGAGTAGATGAAGGTGCATTTTCACCTTCCAGTGGTGATAACTGTCTTTGTCAAGAACTGGGATCTTTACTCCAATATCCTTCTTACTCATCTTTGTTAGATTCCAAGATCTTTAAACTCTTTGTATGTCAAGAGCCTGCTCTGATACCAATTGTTATTCCTAGAGGACTAACAATGAGATTTACAGAAGGGGGGTTGAATGTAAATCTCAAAACTTTTTCAGGTTTTGAGAAGTTTATTAAAGCAGTGTGTTCTAGATGAACAAGTGTATGAATTGCTTTGAGCTAATGCAGACAGATATATATTCAAACACAAAATGTAAAGAACACAACAACCTTTAAAAACTTTTCTGGTGGATTTGTTGTTCCACCAGAGATGGTATATTAGAAAATCTGTGTTCAACAATGTTGATCACAGCTGCATCCTAGTACAAACTAGATGAATTTTCTCTCAAGATATTTCTTAACAGCTCTGGAAAATCTCTCTCTAATTACTAGCTTCTTCTTGGTTTATATATTACCAAGTGTACAAGTGAAAAACAATATAAAATTACAATAGTAAAATAAGTTCTTCACTTGCTTCTTTTCCTGTTCACTCAAGTACTTTGTTGACTATTGCATCTTTGTACTAAAGAAGAACGGCTGCTTTTTCTGTTGATCCTGAAATTCGGCTACCACATCTCACTTTTCTCTGTCAACCCATGTGCCTCTGTTTGTAGGTACAACTACCACTTATCAACGGCTAATTAGCAGAACATCCGTTGAAGCTTTCATCCGTTGATGACTTCATCCGTTGAAGGATGTTATCCGTTGAAGCTTTCATCCGTTGATGCTCTCATCCGTTGAAGCTTTAGAGACATCCGTTGAAGCTTAGCTTCTCATCCGTTGAAGGTCTTTAAGTCATCCGTTGATACCACTTCATTTATACAAAATTACAAGGCATGAAATATTTACAATTGGCCTTCCTATCTGCATATCATCTAGTAGTCAACATGACTTATAGTTTCTCTCAACTTCTAAGAATTACATTTTAAATACAGAGACTGAAATATGCTACAATACTAGACTTATTTCTAAGTAAAGCTACACCATCAACGGATAGCCAAAGTGGTCTTATCCGTTGAGGCTACAGACACTAAATTTCTACTTAAGTGTTTTGTTAAACATATCATCAAACTAATGCACATATATTCCTAACAGACTGTAAGTTGTAGTTAGTTGTCTTAATAAACTCTCATTACATTTGTACTTAAATGTTTTTGACATCATCAAATCTATTAACTTGTATATTTTTCATAATTTACAAGTTGGGGGAGATTGTTAGATATATTTGAGATGTCATGTCTAATCTGATTTGTGTTTAGTTTTCAGAACTTAACAACAAGACATATCAGGACTTACTGGAAATCAGAACTTACTGAATTCAGAACTTAATATCAGAACTTAAGGCATCAGAAGATATATATCAGGACTTAAGTGCGGGAAGACTTCAGATAAGGAATGCAGTTGATTTACAGGAGAAGATCTGGACTAAAACAAAAGAAGATATGCATTGAAGAGTTAGAAGACTAAAAGACTTGTAAAAGATATCTGATTGATATATTTTAGCAGACAGAATTATATTCCATATCAATTAGAAGATATCTTGTAATTGTGTACTATATAAACACAGCTTAGGGTTTACACTATAAGTGTTATCATCATCGAGAAGATTATATATTGTAACCTAGCAGCTCTTAGTGATATTGTTCATCACTGAGAGAGAACAATAGTTCTATTGTAACAGAGTTTATTTGAATATACTTGATCTTTGTTACATACTTGTGTTGAAATCGATTTGATTGTGTAAACACTATATTCAACCCCCTTCTATAGTGTTGTGTGACCTAACACATTCGAAGGGAACTTGGCATGTGCAGTGTATAATGGCAAGCTATCTTTAGAAATTTGGTAATGTTAGCTTACTATCAATTTTCATGTTAGCTTACTATGATTGTTTCTTAAATGTAGTAATTTGCGTTTAATATGATTTATTAATTTGGACATGCCATTATCTGTTTATTGTTGCTTACTTGTTTGTGTGTTTTGATGTTTTATCTTATCATTTTTTTAAACTGATAACAAGTGGTCAATCTATTAGATAGATATTATATTTGGATCATTGTTAGATTTAGGATAACATCAGACTTCAACGTAGATCTTTTTGATGCTTTAAGGGGGAGAAATTTAGGAGATTTATGTTATGTTTATGTTTGTTTAGGGTTTGTTTAAGACTTTTTTCATCTGTTGGCTTATGTTAATCTTTTGTGGTTTGCTACCTGGTTTTGTTGGTTTAAGACTTGATTTACTTTGTGATGTTAAGACTTGATTTACTTTGTGATGTTAAGACTTGGTTTTATGTTGAATCTTATGCTGGTATTATGAAATGATTATGTTAATTTAAGATTTGTGTTATTCTGAGGTATGCATAGATTTAGGGGAAGTTTTTATAATTCTCCTAAATTTGTGTAATCATCAAAAAGGGGGAGATTGTAACTCTTTAGTTTTGATGATCACAACACAGCAAACCATCATATTATTATTTAAGAATGTTTACAGGATATATCAGCTTAATGACATTATTGTTTAAGTATCATGACAACAAGCTGTCATAAGATAGTGATCTATTTCAGCAAGCTATGATCATGTTATTCAGAATAACAACAAGCCAAGATGGAGAGTCCAGATTCAACAAGGAAACAGATTTTCAAGGAGAAATTTTAGGAATCTCTTTTAACGAATTGTAAGGACTTCTCTATTATATTATATAATAGAGCTCATATATAAAATGTTTTCAAACTTTAAAACAGTTCCTAATTTGTAGGAGATTGTTTTATCTTCAAACTCTATCTCCTACAAACCTGATTAAAACGTTTTATACTCATACAAAACAGAAGAGGCTTGTTAGATATATTTGATAATGTCATGGCTAATATGTTTTATGTTTAGCTTTCAGATTTTACTGAACATGATAAATCAATACTTAACTGTTGATCAGTACTTATACTGGAAGTCAGGACTTAAGGATATCAGTACGAATGTTATCAGGAGATAATCATCAGAAGATAGATATCAGAACTTAAGTGCTGAAGGATAATCAGATAAGGACAATAGCTGATTAAAGGAAAGAAGATTGAGATAAACATAAGAAGAGATATGCATGAAGAAGGAATTCCGTGAAGAATGGAATACTTGGAAGAAAAGATATCTGATTGATATATTTTAGGAAGCAGAATTATATTCCATATCAATTAGCGATTATCTTGTAACTGTGTAGTATATAAACACATACATAGGGTTTACACTATAAGTGTTATCATTATTAGAAAAGATTATTCATTGTAACCCTAGTAGCTCTCGTGATATTTGTTCATCACTGAGAGGTAACAGTTCCATACTGTAACAGAGTTTATTATTTCAATAAAGTTTGTTTTCTGTTACTTAAGTTCTTAAAGTTCGATTTGAGTGTACTATACACTGTATTCACCCCCTCTACAGTGTGTGTGTGACCTAACAATTGGTATCAGAGCTACTCTGTTAACACACATACAGTTAAAGATCCAAACACAATCATGTCGGACACAGAAACTCCAATTAAGCCTACCACAACTGAGGAACCACCAAAGACACAAATTCAGAGTCGGTATGAGACCATCAGAGTCCCCATACCGAGACCATCTGAATATCCCATATGGAAGGTAAGGATGACCATGTTCCTGGAAGCAACAGATCCAGAATACCTTGATAGAATCAAGGAAGGCCCTCACAAACCAACCAAGCTCGCTGTTGTAGTTGCAGGTGAAGCAGCAAAGATCGTACCAAAGGAGAAGAGTGATTATACTGCTGAAGACATAGCATCAATTGCTAAGGATGCTAAGGTACGACACTTACTGCATAGTGCCATTGATAATGTAATGTCAAACAGGGTAATCAACTGCAAGACTGCTAAGGAGATATGGGATGCTCTGGAAACAAGGTGTCAGGGAACTGATACAATTAAGAAGAACAGGAAGACAATACTCACTCAAGAGTATGAACACTTTGACTCAAAGGCTAATGAGTCATTGAATAATTTATATGATAGATTTGTCAAACTTTTGAATGATTTGTCATTGGTTGATAAAGAGTATGATCTTGAAGATTCAAACCTTAAGTTCCTGTTAGCTCTTCCTGAATGCTGGGATTTGAAGGCAACGACAATAAGAGACAACTACAATCTTGATGAAACAACTCTTGACGAAATCTATGGAATGCTCAAGACTCATGAGCTGGAGATGGAACAAAGAAGCAAGAGGAAAGGAGGAAAGTCAAGGACAGTTGCTCTTAAGGATGAAGAAGAATTCCCCAAAGCAGCTTCCTCAAAGAAAGACAAGGGTAAAGCTCTTTTCATAAAGTCTGATACTGAGTCATCAAGTTCTGAGAGTAATGATGACTCAGATTCTGAAAGCTTGCCTGAGACTGATGCTGATGAGGAGATGATAAAGCTGTGTGCTCTTATGGTGAAAGGAATCACAAAGATTGCATACAGGAAGTTCAGGAAGGGAAAGAAGTTTTCCAGGAAAGGCATAAGTTCTGATAAGAAGAATTTCAGAAGATCTGAAGGCAGAGGAGGAAAGTCTGACAGAGGAGATTACACTAATGTTAAATGCTATAACTGTGGTGAGAAAGGCCACATATCTCCTGACTGCAAGAAGGTAAAGGGTGACAAAGGCAAGGCTCTTGTCACAAAGCAGAAAAGCTGGACAGACACCTCAGACTCTGAAAGTGAGGAGAACTATGCATTGATGGCAAATGCTGATAAATCAAGTGCTGAGAGCAGTTCTGAAGCTGCTGAAATAAAGGTACCTCAGACTACTTATGCTTTTCATACTGATGATATTAATGAGTTGAGAAGATATCTTAAAACTATGTTTGTTAGTTATAGAGATCAAACTTTAACATGTGAAAGATTAACTTCTGAAAATCTTGCATTTAAGAAAAGGAATGATTTCTTAGAAAAAGAGTTAGATGTTCCATCAAACTCAGAAGGATAGAGATGATGCCTTTTATGTTAGGGATGAAGTGCTAAAAATGAATGAATCTCTAAAAACTGAGTTAGAAAAGGAAAGAGAGATTATCAGGACTTGGACTAACTCTGGCAAAACAACTCAAAATTTGTTAAGTAGTGGAAACTGGAAAGATGGCTTAGGTTATGGAGAAGATAAGAATGATAAAGGAACTGAAGAAATTAAGCCTGTTGATAAGCAAAAGCCAAAGTTAAAACCTGTTAAGTTTGTAACTGTAAAGTCTGAAAATGAGAAATCAGAAGTTACAAAGGAATTAGCTTCTGACAAACTAAAATAGGAAAAGACAGCTGAAGTGAACATAGGCTTAATGACGAAGAAGCAGCTTAAACATAACCTGAAAGATGTTAAGAATGCAAACAAGGTAAAATCACCTAGGAAAAATAGGAATGGAAAGGAAGGTATGAATAAAAGCAATGATTATAAACCTGTTCCTGATGCTCCTAGGAAAACATGTCATAACTGTGGAAGTTCTAACCATCTGGCTTCTTTTTGCAGGAAGAATAAGAATATTAACTCCTTACCTTCAAAATCAGGAGTTAAGAGTCAGTCTGTTAGATACAAACCACAAAATCCCTGTTTTCATTGTGGTAGTTTATGGCATTCCATTTATACTTGTAAGTTCTGATAAGAAAAATGTTAACATAAACTCTGATGCTAAATCCGCTGCAAATGTTAACAAACTTAAAAAGGCCAAAGGATCCAAGCAAGTCTGGGTCCTTAAAACTAATAATTAGTGGTCTTTGTGATTGCAGGGCAACAGGAAAAATATTCTAGTTCTGGACAGTGGATGTTCAGGACATATGACTGGAAATAAGGCCCTGCTATCAGACTTTGTGGAGAAAGCTGGCCCAAGTGTTTCTTATGGAGATGGCAACATTGGAAAAACATTGGGATATGGAAATATCAATCTTGGAAATGTCATAATTAAACAAGTAGCTCTGGTCTCAGGACTTAAACACAACCTACTGAGTATAAGTCAAATCTGTGACAGAGGTTATCATGTTGATTTCTTTGAAGAATACTGTGAAATTGTGAGTAAATCTAAAGGCAAAGTTGTTCTGAAAGGATACAGGCGTGGTAACATTTATGAAGCTAAGCTTTCAACAAGTACTGATGGTTCTGCAATCTGTCTGATGAGTAGAGCGTCAATTGAAGAAAGCTGGAATTGGCATAAGAAACTCTCTCATTTAAATTTCAACAATATAAATGAACTGGTCAAGAAAGATCTTGTGAGAGGATTGCCAAACACAGTATTTGCTCCTGATGGTCTTTATGATTCATGTCAGAAAGCCAAACAAAGAAAATCTTCATTCAAGAGCAAGACTGAATCATCAATTCTTGAGCCTTATCATCTAATACATGTTGATCTATTTGGTCCAGTAAATGTCATGTCAATTGCAAAGAAGAAGTATGCGTTGGTCATAGTGGATGAGTTCACCAGATACACATGGGTATATTTCTTGCATACAAAAAGTGAAACTGCATCAATCTTGATTGATCATATCAAACATCTGGATAAAATGGTCAAAGATTCTGTGAAAATTTTAAGGAGTGATAATGGCACTGAGTTCAAGAATTTGATAATGGAAGAGTTCTGCAAAAGCCATGGAATAAAGCAGGAATTTTCTGCTCCTGGAACTCCACAGCAAAATGGAGTTGTTGAAAGGAAGAATAGAACTCTCATTGAAGCTGCACGTACAATGCTTGAAGAAGCAAAGCTTCCAACCTATCTCTGGGCTGAAGCTGTGCAGACTGCTTGTTTTACTCAAAATGCAACACTCATTAACAAGCATGGAAAAACACCATATGAGATGGTGAAGAAAAAGAAGCCAAATCTGAAATATTTTCATGTATTTGGATGCAAGTGTTTTGTTCTCAAGACTCATCCTGAACAGCTATCAAAGTTTGATCTAAAAGCTGATGAAGGAATCTTTGTTGGATATCCACTTTCCACAAAAGCCTTCAGAGTCTATAATTTGAGAACAAAAGTGGTCATGGAATCTATCAATGTCTCTTTTGATGACAAGAAGATCACTGGTCTTGAAGATTTCATTGACCATGATCAGCTGAGATTTGAAAATGAAGACTCAAATTCTGATACTGAAAATCCTGACAGTCTAAGTCCTGATACTGTAAACTCTGATGGATTAAACTCTGATGTTATTGAAACTGTGGTGACTACGTCAAAAGAAGATGCACCTATGCAGGGAGCATAGTTCTGATTCGTCAAGTTCTGATAAGCCAAGTTCTGATAGTGCTGAAAATCTAAATACTGAAGAATCCAACTCAGAGAGCATAGTTTCAGGAGGAGCATCCGAAAATGAAAATGAAGATAGCATGGATCATGGGGGAGCATCCAGTTCTACAGAAAACCTTCCATCTGCAAGGAAGTGGATAAAATCACATACACCTGATTTGATAATTGGAAATCCTGATGCAGGTGTCAGAACTAGAACAGGTACTTCAAATGAATGTCTTTACAATTCTTTTCTCTCTCAGACTGAGCCAAAGAAAGTGGAAGAAGCTCTTCAAGATGCTGATTGGGTGCAAGCAATGCAGAAAGAGTTGAATGAATTTAAAAGAAATAAAGTTTGGACCCTAGTGCCAAGACCAAAGAATAGATCTGTTATTGGTACAAAGTGGGTATTCAGAAACAAAACTGACAGTGATGGCATAATTACAAGGAATAAGGCAAGGCTGGTTGCAAAAGGATATTCTCAACAGGAGGGAATTGATTATGATGAAACATTTGCACCAGTTGCTAGGTTAGAAGCCATAAGGATATTTTTGGCTTATGCTGCTCACAAAAAGTTTACTGTCTTTCAAATGGATGTGAAAAGTTCTTTTCTCAATGGAGAATTGGAGGAAGAGGTATATGTTGAACAACCTCCAGGTTTTTTAGATACCAAACATCCAGATTATGTCTACAGGCTTGATAAAACACTTTATGGACTTAAGCAAGCTCCTAGAGCATGGTATGAGACTTTAGCTCAGTTTCTTCTGGAAAGTGGATTCAACAGAGGGACAATAGACAAAACACTGTTCTACCTCAACCATGGAAAGGACTTACTTCTGGTCCAGATTTATGTTGATGATATCATTTTTGGATCTACAAATGACAAACTTTGCAAGAAGTTTGCCAAACTAATGCAGTCAAGATATCAGATGAGTATGATGGGGGAACTTAGCTATTTTCTGGGCTTTCAAGTCAAGCAGAATGAGGAAGGCACTTTTATTTGTCAAACCAAGTACACCAGAAACTTGCTGAAGAAATTTGGAATGCAAGATTGTTCAAGTGCATCCACTCCAATGGCCACTGCTACAAAACTGGATAAGGATACCGGTAAATCAGTAGATATTCCTGACTACAGAGGTATGATTGGCTCTCTACTCTATCTAACTGCTAGTCGACCTGATATCATGTATGCTACCTGTCTTTGTGCAAGATTTCAAGCAGATCCAAGAGAACCTCATTTAACAGCTGTAAAAAGAATCTTTAAGTATCTTAAAGGAACAGCTGCTCTGGGATTATGGTATCCTAGAGAATCAGATTTTAAACTAATAGGTTACTCAGATGCAGATTTTGCAGGGTGCAAAATTGACAGGAAAAGCACAAGTGGAAGCTGCCAATTTCTTGGAGGCAGATTGGTTTCTTGGTACAACAAGAAACAAAAGTCAATTTCCACATCAACGTCAGAAGCAGAGTATATTGCTGCAGGAAGCTGTTGTGCACAGATTCTTTGGATGAAGAATCAGTTACTGGATTATGGGTTAACATATTTCAAAATCCCTATTTACTGTGATAATCAAAGTGCTATTGCTATGACAGGTAATCCAGTTCAACACTCTATGATAAAGCACATCAGCATCAGGTACCACTTCATCAGGGAACATGTGGATGAAGGTACAGTGGAATTGCATTTTGTTCCCACAGATCAACAACTGGAAGATATCTTCACAAAACCACTGTGTGAAGCTACTTTTACAAGATCGGTAAATGAACTTGGAATGGTTTCAGGTTCTTTCTCTAAATCTGCTTAGACTTGTTCTGTGTTATCAGACTTTATGCTCAGTATTTATAGAATTAATCTCATTGTATATTCTGTGCTTAATTGATAAATGTCTTTAAGTACTGACTGTTGTCTGATATATGTTTCTAAACTCTGATAAGTGATATGTCTGTTCTAGTACCTATTCAATCCTATGAGGATAACTGTGCTAGATACTGACCTAGTAGTCTTCAATAAACAAATGATTCCATGTAAGAAGTAATTATTTTAGTGGAAATCTTATGACACTAGCAAATTCTGATAATTGAGCTTAGTTAAGTTTACTTTGTATATCTTATTACTAAGTCACAAATTAGAATAATGCTACTCATCTGTTAAGTTCTGATACTAGTAAAACTGCTGAATGTACTAAGTGCTGATAAACCTCACTTATCAAAAGAAAAAGCAAAAAGATCAAAGAATAAAATCAGGTACTCCTTTGAGATCTAGAGTAAAAATGTGGAAGGGACGACCCAAGTGCATTGCTGGTATTAAGTAAATATGTATTAGAAAAGCAAAATATTTTCTTGGTGATTTTTCACACTCTATGATTACTGGAGAAATACTCTGATAATAGCATAAATTCTGATAAACAGTCGTGACTCACTTACACTGAGAAGCCACTGTAAAATAGAATTGCAAAAGATGCATAAAATTAGCACAAAACAGTTGAGGTGGACTCAAGCATAAACTCATTCATCAGTAGGTTTCAGGACAATGACAGCTCCTTAGCAAAATTTTAATTATGCCTTATTTCTAAGATGTACTGAAGTGAATCAGACTTTACTCTTTGTCTGTTATTTAGCTTAATGCACACACTAATCACTCCATCTGAATGATGAAAATTTCTGTGGTGGTCTATGTTATTTTAGATAAACAGTCATTGTGTCACATTGCACTAATTCTGAGGACAAGTTCTAGTTACATGTTCTGATGATTAAGTTCTGACGTCTATAACTCAGAACTTGTATGAGGATTTACTAAGATGGGCATTCCTTTTTCGAGTTAAGAAATTATGTTCTGATGACTGTTAAGTTCTGGTATAGGTCTAAGTTCTGATTTCTCAGTCTAATCCTTTACTTGGCTTATCTGTGAATAAAATTTGATAACAGTCTCAGTTCGAATTAGAATATGTTGAAGTGGAAGATTAATAGTCACTATGATTAGGATTAATGGTATTCGTCCTTGAACAGTCCACTGTTTCTTGTTTCTTGTGCGTTTTAAACCATGATTCCTCTTTCCAATGAATGTTATTCTTTTTCAAAGTCTAGGGAGACGAGGTAGAATTAATTCTATCTGTCAGCATTCAATTTCTTTGCGTCTCCTGCCATTCTCTTGCCTATATAAGCAGCCACTTCACATCAGTCTTTCCATCAAATTCTTCTCACACACTTATCTTCATACTTCTTCTTTCAAAAACACAATGGTCAGATACAACATGTTTTTGAACTACCAAAACTTCAATATGGAGCTAAGCTGTGCCGAGTGGCAGCAGGAATGGCATGTCACAGCCATTCCTGAGGAGATATGGGACTCTGTCCCACAGGAGGTACTGACACGCCTCCTGTTCTTCTATATGGACTACCATCGCCATCTGGAGCGATTGGAGGAGGAAAGGCTGGAAGCTCTCCGCCAACAAGAGTGAATCATCCGACTCGCCATTCTGTTTGTCGAGAGTAGGAAGAAGAAGAAATGATTTAATCTTGTCTTCTTCCTGTTTTTCTTCATCATCAGCTTTGTCAGGCTTCTTAGCTAGGACTAAAGCTGTTGATGTTAGGTTTAGAAGCTTAGGGAAAATCTTGTATAAGTATTGATGTAATTTCATAAATGTATTGTCTTGATATATTAATGAAAATTGTTTTTACTTCAAGACTTTGTCTCTGAGTTATTTTATCTTGTGTTGATAAATCCTGATTGATATTCTGATGACCATATAACTTTTGTTTTATATTAAGTTCTGATTCATTTTCAGCACTTACATATCTAATTTATCTTGGTCATTTTCATGTGATGTATTTTCAGAATTTCAATGATGCAGTGAAAAATAATTCAATCAGTGCTAACGGTTTAAATTTTGAATTAAAACTGTTTCTCTTGATAAATGGAACGGTTTTTCCTTGAAACTAGGCAACTGGGTAAGTAATGATTCCTGTTTTCTCGAGCCCAGTAACTGTCCGTTATTACTGCATGTCTGACAGGTGTCCAACGGTAACATTTTTGTTCAGAGTATAAGTACAACAGAGAGAAGATTTCTTTAATCTTTTATTTTCTTTATATTTTATCTCTCTCCTTTCTTTTCCTCTCTTTCTCCTTCTTTCTCACGTTGGTTTTTCATACAGACATTATCTCAAACACCTAACAGGCATACTTGAATCTCAATATTTTTTCACATGGCACCAAAGGATTTAATCATTGATGGAGCTAAGTTTATTCCAAACAACTATGCTGCAATTCTTGATCATGCTGAAGCTCCATCTGAATTGCATTTTGTGCAAGATCTTCTTGCACACAGTGAGATTGGGTACGCATTAACACAGTCTGAAGTCTTTTCGAGTCAACAAGTTCTGACATTTTGGCGGACTGGGCACTTTGATGATGGTGGTAAACATGGCACTCCCAGTATTGTTTTTGAAGTGGGTGATTCATCTTATGTAGTCACTCCTGGTACAATACGCAAAGCTCTACATCTCCCATAAAATTGTACTTTTTCAACTCCAGAGGAATCAGCACTTCAGGAGTTAATGGCTGATTTGGGATATGAAAAGAGTTTGGCAAAGCTTGGGCAGTTAAAAAGGGCTAATATCAGAAGAGAATGGAGTTTCTTCTTTGACTGCATCACCAAAGCTTTTGGGAACAAATGTTCGAATTTTGATGCTATCCCAATTCTGAGTCAGCACATAGGGTATGCTGTTATTCATCAAACTCATTTTGATTTTGCAACTGGAATAATTGGTTTTATTGGGGATAGGATGACAGAGAATAGAAATATTGTCTATTTTGCTAGATTCTGTCAACTTCTATATACTTTTTGTACTGATGAACCTCAATTAGTCAGTTCCTCAACCCCACCTTTTAGAGTTGCAAAACGATATTTTAATGATCTGGTAAATGCTGATACTAAGAAAAAAGTGGTTAGACCATTACAGATTCCTCAGTCTGTAAAACAAATCCTAGTAAATGCTGATCTTGATACTTATAGATCTGTTTACTTTGATTTCCAACCAACCACAAACACCCAAAAACCATCATCCTCAGCACCTACCACTCATTCTACTCAACCTACCCTCAGGAATTATCTCAAATCCTATCTCTCTACTTCACAGACTGTTCAACCCTCATCCTCCAAGCCAAAGAGGACAAAAACTATTCCTCAAACATCTCAAAAGAGAAGGAGGATTGTATTGAGAGATGAATCTAATTCTGAGGAACAGGTTTCTTCTCGAGAACTTGTTGTTGCTGAAGCTGAGAAAGAGGTTTCTCAGAAGGATTCTGAAATTGGGGGTTCTAGGCTTCTCAAGAGGCTTAGACGAATGATAGTTCCTGAAACTCCTAAGGAATCCAAATCAACAAGGAAGTACAAGAAACAGAGGGCACAAAGGCCAGTTTCAGATGATGAAGAGGAAACAGCTAAGGAAGGGGATCAGGAATCTTTGATCTCACAAGACAAGGAATTTGCTCCAGTCACTTCTTCTCCATCAACTCCATCTCAGGAAGCTGTATCTGACAAGGCTAACTCACCATCTGTGTCTCTTGTTGATCCAGGCACAAGTGCTGAAATTGATAATCAGAACCTGGTTGTGCCTGAAATACTTTTCTTAGAAGATCCAACAGCAAATAATCCTTTCACAACACCTGTTACTGATGCTGTTCAAACTCCAGAGTTATCAACAACACCTTCTCTGCATCAAGATGCTGATGATCAGACTTTAGGTGAGCATCAGGATATGGCTGTTGATCAGAACTTAGTATCAGATCAACAATTAGAGGATGCTGAAGCCTCCATTGCTACTCACACTGTTGTCTTATCAGAAGATACTGATTCTTTAAGTTCTGATGCTGCAAATGCTGGAGATACTGGTGAAGCTGCTCCAACTGTAGATGCTGATGAAGCAGGTCCTTCAGGACATACTCCTCAACCGACTCTTCCTAAGTCTGAACTGGTAAAGGAGTTTGTTATCAGGGATGCACCAGTACCTTGGAGTGAAACTCCTGCAGGTCAGGAGTGGACTAAGGAATGGAACTCAATTTCATGTGTTCCAAATACATTACATCTTGCTGAGCACTTGACTAAAGCTGATGAAATGTTAAATTCTGATGATTTTAAAACCCAGCTTAGAGTCACTGCATTGAGTACTAAACATCTTCAAGGTCTTCATTCAACTACTCATGCAGAGCTACACAAGATTCAGGAGAACTTTATCAAACAAGAACAAGTTTGGAAAATTGATAAGAAAAAGTTCTTTCAACCTACCATTGACAGGATTGCTTATATTGAGAAAACTCAAGAGAAACAACAAACTCAGATTGATGACATTCTGACAAATCAAGCTTCTCAGCAATCTCAACTTACTGAAATCCAATCCTCAGTGGAATTACTTATCTCTCTTTTACTACCTGCTGATGCCAAAAAGGGGGAGAAGGTAATTAAGTCCAAATGCAAAACTAACAAGACACTGCAAGGAAAGGATGATGGAAATGATGATCAAGGATACTCTGGAATGGGTAGCGGTCATAGTCAAGGTAGAAGGTTTACATCAAGACAAGCTAGTCACAGGACAAGTTCTGATACTGGGAAAAGAATAAGTTCTGCTGCTGGTAAAAGGATAAGTTCTGATGAACTCCTAGATCTTGATGAAGAAATGTCAAGACAGTTATTTCTTCAAGAAAATCCAGGAATGGACTTGGAAAGCTTAAAGGAAGAAGAAGCCAGACTTAAATCAGAGAAAGTCACATCTAAATCTGAAGCTTCTGGTAAAAAGTCACTTCCAAAACTTAAAGGCATTGTGATCAAAGAAAGGACACATACTGAAGCAACATTGGCTAGATCACAACCACAGATAGATCCAAGATCCAAGGGTAAAGAAAAGGTTGGTGAACCTATCAAGGTTTATGTACCTCATGAGGAAGAAGAAATTGCTGATGAAAAAGATGATCTTGCTCTGACTTCAAAAAAAGTTCTTAAAACAACCTATGACATGGCTCAAGTTATTCAGAGTCAAGAAATTATAAGTTCTGATATTCAGAAGAAGCAAGTAACCTCTGACAGAGCTCAAGTTAACTTGATATCAGAAAATAGATCAAAGACACTCCTACCAGGATTCACTAAAGCAAAACAGACTCAATCTTTGAAGACTACTGCAAGTGGTTTTGAAGCAAGAGTAGTTACTGGAAAGGAAGCTAGAGATAAAACTGGATTGGGAAGTGCTGATGAAAGAAGAGTACACAACACTACCAATGATCCAACTTCCTTGAGTGAACCAGGTATTGGAGCAACTCCTGAGAGATTGAATCAACTGGAATCTGTACAGATAGTTTACCATACCTACTTGAAAGAATACATCATGTTGTATTTCATGACAGATGGTAGGGTTTATCATATAAGACAAAATGCAATTCCATTGAAGTATTTTGAAGAATTGGAGCATGTACTTTTCTTACTTCAAGTGGATGACAGAATAACAGGGAATGCTGCAAACTACTTAAAAGAGCAGATTCAGAGACAGAAAAGACTTTATTCTGTTAAGTCTGACAGCATATATGTTCCAAAGTACAGAGATCACAATGGTGATATTGTTGATATGAAGCCTAATACTGCACAGATCAGAACGTATCTTGGTATTAAGGGACTTGAATTCAATCTAGAGTCTGACAAAGCTTATGTTATGAGACTAGATCAGGAGTTGAGAAAAGCAAAGATCAATGATCTCAGAGCTGCAATCTTTCAAACTGGTGAAGATACTGCAGAGCTTAAAGATGTTAAAAGGAGAATGATTGATGAACTAAGATATGCTGAGAAATGTTTGTTGAAGAACTATCTCAGAACAACTCCTGACATCAGAGAGATCAGAAAATGAAGAAGCCAAGTCGAAGATCTACAACTGCTTAAATTCTGATATTTATACAGACTGAAGTTGTTATCAGAAGTAGAAATTGGTAAAAACTTTAAGGACTGTAAGTTGTAGTTATCTAGTCTAATTCTCATGCATTTGTACTTAATGTTTTTGACATCATCAAATATCTGTTAAACTTGTATATTATGTTAATTTACAAGTTGGGGGAGATTGTTAGATATATTTGATAATGTCATGGCTAATATGTTTTATGTTTAGCTTTCAGATTTTACTGAACAGGATAAATCAGTACTTAACTGTTGATCAGTACTTATACTGGAAGTCAGGACTTAAGGATATCAGTACGAATGTTATCAGGAGATAATCATCAGGAGATAGATATCAGAACTTAAGTGCTGAAGGATAATCAGATAAGGACAGTAGCTGATTAAAGGAAAGAAGATTGAGATAAACATAAGAAGAGATATGCATGAAGAAGGAATTCCGTGAAGAATGGAATACTTGGAAGAAAAGATATCTGATTGATATATTTTAGGAAGTAGAATTATATTCCATATCAATTAGCGATTATCTTGTAACTGTGTAGTATATAAACACAGACATAGGGTTTACACTATAAGTGTTATCATTATTAGAAAAGATTATTCATTGTAACCCTAGCAGCTCTCGTGATATTTGTTCATCACTGAGAGGTAACAGTTCCATACTGTAACAGAGTTTATTATTTCAATAAAGTTTGTTTTCTGTTACTTAAGTTCTTAAAGTTCGATTTGAGTGTACTATACACTGTATTCACCCCCTCTACAGTGTGTGTGTGACCTAACAAGGCTTTTACTGATCGTTAAACATTCTTTCTCTCTTCTATCAAACGGATACCTAAACATTGAAAACTATCCTAACTAATTTAAACGTTAGAATTGGATTCTAACCGTTGTAAATTGTTGAGATTGTTTTGAACGTTAGTGTATGTTTATATATGAGGTTTTCTTGCGGTTTTTATGAAGTACTAATTGCAGCAAGAACACTCACAACTCACCGAACTTTATTGATTCTAAAATACTTTCGAGCTCTTAATTATATATACACGTTATATCTTAGAGATTCTATAATTTGAGTTGTAATCACTTTATCATTCGATTTGTATTGTTCAATTTGTATTGATTAGTTGCTGGATAGTTGGCTAAGGGAAACAAGGGTTTGGTGAACTAGTGCTAGAGAAGTTTGTACTACGGGGTAGTATAGTACTTAGAGGGCAGGTTCAGAAACAGGGTTTCAGCAAGCCATTATCAGCAACTGGGATAAAGGGAGATATATTATTGTATCTTGTAATTATAAACTTATTGTGATTCAATAATATATTCTCTTATCAAGTTGGTAAAGGACCATGACGTAGATCATAGGGGATTAGGGGTCGAACCTGGCTAAAATTCTTGTGTGTTCTTATTACTTTTCTGCATATTATTTTCTGCACTGCATTTAGTCATCTCAGCTTGCCATCATTGTCAGATTATTGAACTGTTTATAAAATCTCAGCAAGTTATTATTGGGTAAACTTTAAAACTAATCTTAGTTAGCCATAATCACCTATTCACCCCGTAGGTGTATTTTCAAAAGATGATTAAACGAATTTTGGCAAGCCTTGTGAAATAATATCCATATTTATCATTATCCACCTTAATTATAAATATCTTAGAAGAACCTTAACTAAATTATTTAACAATTCATCAACTAATTTAACAATAAGGTTGTAGTTAAAGGCATGCTTGCTTACATTTTTATTATTTAGTTGTTTAGATGATAACTAAATTTTGGATTTTAAGCTTTTGGACCTAGCAAAT
This sequence comes from Apium graveolens, assembly GCF_009905375.1. Classification (NCBI taxonomy): domain Eukaryota; kingdom Viridiplantae; phylum Streptophyta; class Magnoliopsida; order Apiales; family Apiaceae; genus Apium; species Apium graveolens. The sequence goes on from NC_133651.1 coordinate 4,439,549, forward strand.
TTATGACATAAATAACTTTTTAATATTTAACCAGATATATTCATAAAACTATTATACATATTATTAATAAAATATTGAAATTAATAATATGCCTTTTATTTAAAAAATTAATTAATTATGTTTTAGTTCAAGAAAATAAAATTTGAGAATAAACATGTGAGCAACTCGCAATATAATTCATTACAAAGGGAAATAATTGAGCAATAATATACATGACCTACGAATTTGAAAATACATCAGTTGAGGTGCCTATTAGATTCTAAACTAAAATAGAATTGATCATTGAAAGGATTATTAAGTATACTTCAAAATTAAAACAATATATTAAGTATATTAGTCTTGTTTGTAATAACATATATTATTTAGTAAAAAATTGTAACAATTAATTAAATTTTAAAATTAATAGACAAAATATTTGCATAATGAAAATCGCGAATTTCTAAAGAGACCGAAAAGAAATTAGAATAGTACTTATACATGGTCATGTAACTACGCAGTACACGAACGATATAAAAATTCAGGATTTATATTTGTTTTTTTAGTATACGGCGCGGTATGAAAGTAATCGGACACAAAAGTATATGATTCGGATTTTGGATCAGTTTTGTGTTTATATTTCAAGTGCGCGACATGACATGACACGAAATCACGAAGTATACGACATAAATTAATAGTACAATTAAGTATTAATATATATAAATAGTTAAATGTATATTTATTATAAATATGTGCATATTTATTTAAGAAACTTAAAATTTTATATTATAATATATTTATTTACATTATTATTTAATTTAACAAAAAATACAATGCACAAAATAACGAAAAGAAGGTATACGAATACGAAAACAAATCAACCCAAAATATGTCAATTTTCTATTTAACATTTAAATACGAGAAATACGAAAATATTGGACACACCGAAATACACAACATCACAAGTGGTTTAGAGCAACTACTTTTAAGTTGAAATTTAAGGAAGGAGGACAAAAAGTATGCTGCAATAATCTCTTAGTGATTTAAGATCATACATTCTCACTGAGATCATACATTCACTCTTTATTTTTAAGAAATAACCATATTTTTTTAAGGATCCTTTAATCATTATATCTCGTTCTCTATCGTTTATATTATATTTTAATTGATTCAATATACTTTTAATTGTAAAATGTTATATAAGAAAAAAGTTTAAATGGTATTATTGAAGACAAATATACTCCCTCATATCTTAATTTATTAAAAACTATTTTTTTTATATTACTTTTAGGATTGAGTTATATATCGTTGGGCTTTCTCTCAGTAAACTCACTTGAGACCTATAGCAGGAGGCTCGGAGCTCTAAAATATTTGAAGCACTCTGGCATGATCTATTCACGTAAAATAGTACACCGAGTTATTTAATATTTATATGTATTTTTACATAATAATCAAATCGAACTTGATACGAATTTATTATATTCGAGTTGTTCTTAGTATATTGTAAAATCAATTCAAATTTTCAATCTGAACTTGAACATAACATATCAAATTTGTGTCGATGGCAGTTTAATTTGAACTTGAAATTTATAACTTAATCAAGTGATCATTGGATTCCAAAATATTTAACTTAGTTTAAACTTAATAGAATTAGACTCAGCTCGTTCCCAACAAAATTGAAAGTAACAATGCAAAAATTCTAAAAGTGATTGTCATACACATTTTTTCCTATATACTAGTTTAAAATTCGTGCGATTCACAGATGCACAATTTTTTTTAATATTATATAATTTTTTAAATAAAAAATTGAATCTTTTAAATAAAAAATTGAATTTTTTAAATAAAAAAATTGATTTTTTTAAATAAAAATTGAATTTTTTAAATTTGTTCATTAAATTTTTTTATTTCTACCCTTTTAAATAATATTATTTCATGATAATAATATTAATACACAGATATATTCATAGATTTTTAAAAATATTATAGCAATTTTATAGTTTTTTGAGAATAAAAATACAATGTTTCTATTATGTTGGAACTTTAATAAAAATATTATTTTAGAGAGTTTATAACTTAGTCGATAAAGTATAAGAGCTATTTGAAAAGGACAATAGTACTGATGAAACTATATAATTTATTGATCATTTTATGTGTGTTTTAAAAATAATAATAATAATGTTTAGTTAAAAGTTAATTTTTGGTTCATATTAATATGATACGAATTATGTTTAATCTGATATTAATTTAATTTATCTCGTATTAGTGGTTTACTTTATTTTATTTTAGCCCGAAACCCATTATTACAACCAAATTCAACTAATTAAATTTAGTTTAATTTTAATTTTTTATGTCTGAATCAATAAGATAATTTTTTTTATCCCGAGTAATTAATATATATGATTTTATTTTAGTTGGTTGAATTATATTTTAATTATCTTAGATGACTAATATGTTTTATTTTGTTATCCTAGTTCAATAGTATAAATTTTAGACGAATCAGTAGTATTTATTATTTTTTCTCAACCTGATGCATATTATATCAACTAAATTCAACTAATTATATTTAATTTACTTAAATTTATTTTAGTCCCAAATATCAATTAGAATAATATATAACTAAATATGAATTAGAATTTAAAATTGGTAGCAGAAATTGACTTTAATATCAACTAATAATAATATAGAGTTGGATATAAAATAAAATTTAAATTGATATTGGAAGTTGACACCAATATCAATAAGAATTGGAATTGACCAATCGACCAACTGATCAATTAGAGATAGAATAATTGATTAAGGGTAATTAAATAATTTCGGCAAGTACCGACCGACCGACAAGTACCGACCGACTAACAAACTTTTAATATTGAGCGCAGAGTATTTAAAGATTGGGTTGGTTTTACTTATATTTTAATTATGTGAAGCGCAGAGTATTTAAAGATTGGGTTGGTTTTACTTATATTTTAATTATGTGAAAGAAGTTTAACTTTTACTTAAAAAGGTCCCGCGGGATATATTTGCAATAATCTAAACTCGAGCATGAAAAATGCAAGAGTGTAAATAGTTGCACAGGATAGAGGCAAGGGGGACCGGCTACCGCAACCGCAAGTATATCCAATTTTTTATTTATGACATGATATTATGATAAATATTTTTTAAAATCATGATTATAAAAATTTGTCATTTTTTTTAAAATTATCAATAAATTATTCGAAAATGGTTTAAAAGTATTTGATCGATTTAGCCGAATCTTGATAAATTATCGATAAATTAATCAATTTTTTTTAAAAATTATTAGATAAATTATATTCCGATACTTAAACTAAATAGTTTCAATTTTCAAAATCTGTAACCATATTTGAAATTTATGTTTGTTTTTTTACCCCGTTAAGCATTGATGTAAAATTGGACTATGACCCCCATTGTTGTAAAGTTCTCCACGTCCACGGCACAATCCCTTTTTAGATTCAACGGTGGTTGGTGATTTGGCCATTTGGAAGGATTTGAGCAAACAGGGCAGTGACGTCGGTCTTTAGTCCCCCTTGTTAGGTACATCAAGCCTCTAACAAAAAATGTACTTAATTTTTTTAATGATATTTTTATAAATCCCGTAAAATATTTTAAAATTTTAATAAATGTATAGAATAAAATTCATTCTAATAAGTCTTGAGACTGAATGAGTATGCTAAAAATTTGATTGTATTTTCAGACATATATATGTACGGTCAGAAATGAATAAGAATCGCAACTTCTTCTTTTTCTACAATAATAAAAAGTTAATATTAGGAGTACAAAAATTAGTTCTCAAAATAGTTACAAATGTCACTATCAGATATTTATTGGCTAAATATAAATAGACCCCCTATATTCACAATAAAAACATTAATTAAAGTATTCCATTAATTTTACCGTATCATGCATGCCTTATCATTTTGTAACAATTTTTTGTAATTATTTTTGTGCATCAGTGAATAAGATATTTTGAGAATTTGCAGTTTGGAAATTCTGCAAGACAACATCCTACAGATGATGCACCCGTGCGTTGAATCAGGTGGTATGTAAAGCGTAAAAAAAATAAGAGAATGAGGGGGTTGGCATCTGGAGGCTGGGAGAGTAGAAAAAACAAAATATATTCCACTCCCCAGAAATGGTAGTCTCAAATGACGGCGGCCTCCAGGCGGATCTCAAGGTCCAGAAATGGTCAAAGTATCAAGCTCCTACAGGAAGGCTGCTAGCAGTGCGTTTTGAGAGAAAAGATTGATCACTCATGTTGTTGACAATGAGTTGATTTCAGGGTATTGACGGAAAGGTTCAAAAATCTTGAAATTTTATGAAATTATTTAAGGTCTTTGGCTAGAATGGTCAAGGGTCTTTAAACTAAACCTAAATAAACATAACTAGCTTAGAACCAGTAGATTGTATAGGCTAAGATGTAGGGAGATCATGATACACGACAAAAATAATGTGGCATAGACATTCATAATAACTTAAATGATATTTAATAATGAATTTTCTAGTATGTAATAATAATACAATAATAAAATAAGACATGTTCAAGGGTCTTCAAACTCTTTAGCAGACAATTTAAGGTCTTGATTTTTTTGGACCAAGACTTTGATTATGAGATTTTCAGTTTTATTTATTTAAATCCTATTTTTTAAAATCTTTTCTATTAAGGATTACCTTTATGTTATTTATTCAAGGTATATAAATTTTTTAGATAAATTCTAATATACATATGGAGTATTTATTAGTCAAATATGGAGTAATTGTGTTATCAATTTAGTCATCACGCAGAAAGGATAGTACAACATATATTTATTATCGTCTTCTGACTAATTTAAAATTTTATTCTTCTGGAATTCCAATTGTATGTATGATTTAGAAAAATCTTACTAATAAATATGGAGTATTAATTTTGAATAATATTATTGCACCTTAATGTGTATTGAAATTTGAGTTTACCAAGACTATTATGACATGTAGTATTATTTTATTGATCTCTATAAGGGTCTTTTGGTTTCAGAAGTTGTATGAGGTTGGAAACATGAATCAAGTCAATGTGGTATGAGGTTAATATATCATTTATTATATCATCTGTTTGTTTGAATGCTTGAATGAATATTATAAATTTAAAATATTTTTATGTTATTAATTTTAATTTAATTTAAATATTGTTTTAATTATTATTTTAATAAATTTTAGTTCATTAAATTATTTTTGTATTAAATATTTAGATTTGATTGCTTAAATAAAGTTGAATTATCATAAATAAAATTGATTCTTTATACCCTTCCTCATACCCACCTCTCTCGTGGAATATCAACATTCGATGAGGAATGAGTTTGGGGCAAAAAAATTATGAAACAAATATTAGGTACGAAGTTGGAATGAACAAAACTCCTATCTAATATCGGAACGTCTCCAATTAAACAACCCCTAAATAAATTTAGTATTTAAAGTATAAGGGCAGTCAATTTATAAATTATTCACAACTTTGCAATAATGCTTTGATTAGGTTTGCTGTATTAGTTAAGTAAATGTTCTATGGCCTGTCTACGAAGATTTGATTGGTTTAAGAGGATCTGAGGACCGTGTGGTGCCTAAGTTGAAACATAATTGAAGGTTTGTCTAGTGTGTGCCCGTGAGCACGAAAATGTAATTGATGAATTATAAAAACTAGCTTAAAACTGTGATGCAGGTACTGCACATATCTTTTTTAATATTACATAATTTTTTTAAAAAAATATTTGAATTTAATTCTTAATTTTGTTAATTTAAAACTATAAATAATACGAGTTCATGATAATTATATAAGTAAACGTATATGTTCATAACTTTTTAGAACATTTAAACTTATTTAAAGTGATAATATTGGTAAGGGGGGAAATATTGTTATAATGGATTATTATTTTATTGAGGGTGAAAATATAATGTCTTAATTATGTTGGGACCTCAAAAAAATATTATTTTACCTTGGTGATTACTTAATCGATTAATTATAACTCTATAAAAGATATTTGAAAAAAACAATATTACTGATTGAACGATATAGTTTTATTTATAATTCTAAGTGTATTTAAAAAATATATATTTATGTTTTAAATAAAATTTGATTCTTTATTTCACATGAATATGATACGAATTATACTTAGTATAATATTAATTTGATTTATCTCGGACATTGATTTATATTATTTTATTTTAGCCCGATGTCCAATACACCGACCAAATCAAACTAATTATTTTTAGTTTAATTATAATTTTTTTAAAGTCCGGATTAATAAGATAATTTTGTTTTAGACTGAATAATTAGTATATATGTTTTTTTCGTTGGTCGAATTGTATTTTTATTTTAGTTTTGTATTAGTCTGAATCAATTATATAATGTATTTTTTCCCCAGATAAAAAAATATTATTTTATTTATCCAAGTTCATTAGTATAATTATTTTAAGAGGATTGATAGTATTATTATTTTATCTTAACCCGAGTCACATTATATATCAACTAAATCTTAAGAATTATATTTAGTTTGTTTAAATTTAATTTAGCCCGAAGTAAAAAATTAGAATGATATAGAACTCGATATGAATTAAAATCTAAATTGGTAGCAGAAGTTGAATTTAATATAAATTATAGTGATATAGAATTCGATATAAAATAGAATTGAAATTGGTAAAGTAATAGAGGAAGTTGAATTATAATAATTAAGTAAGGATAATTAAGTAATTTCAGTAATTACCGACCGACCGACTACCAAACTTTTATAATATAGTATATATAGATTTTATTGATACAAATTTTTGTGTATGTCAGGGTCCATCACTATTAATAAGCACTTTATCAATATTTTGTTAACACTTAATAAAATACTAACTCTAAACGTGTGCTCATGGGCACACACTAGAAATTTTTTTTATAAATAATCTGAATTTGATTTTAAATAAAAAAATTACACTGCCTTCATATTTGTTAAAAAAAATATTTAAAAATATTTATATAATCATACTTTACGGCAGATTTAAAATGCAAGTCCATCCTTCGTAATAGTTTTCATGAAAATGAAAATAAATTTTGACCTGTTAAATGTCCGAATTGGTGTACTTTGTAATGACATGGATGGATTTCTGGAATGTAATTATGTTTTGGGCCGACGAAAAGGAAAAAACAGACGATGAAGGCCCATAAACCTTTACTTGAAGATACTACTTGACATCGAAAAAGCGTCAAATAAAAACTTTGTTCGTCAACTTCTACACACCTGTACAAGATACATAAAAACCTGAGAAATTCTCTCTTTTTTTTGACAGAACCTGAGAAATTCTTGGTCACCTCTTTCCGTTTTATTTGAAATTTAATACATTGAAAAACAGTCGAATATTTTCAAATGAATTTGTAGTACAGTGTTTGGAAGGCAGATGTTACGTATTCAATAAGAAACATAGACTTAACCACAAATATCTGTAACTCCTTAATTTTGATGATCACAACACAACAAGCCATCATATTGTTATTTAAGATTGTTTACAAGATATATCAGCTTAATGACATTGTTGTTTAAGTATCATGGCAGCAAGCTGTCATAAGACATCTATTTCAGCAAGCTATGATCACGTTATTCAGAATAACAAGTCAAGATGGACAATCCAAATTCAACGAGGAAACAGATTTTCAAGGAGAAATTTTAGGAATTTCTTTTAACGAATTGTAAGGACTTCTCTATTATATTATACGTGTTTTATATATAATAGAGCTCAAATATAAAATGTTTTCAAGTATTAAAACAATTTTCCTAATTTGTAGGAGTTTGTTTTATCTTCAAACTCTATCTCCTACAAACCTGATTAAAACGTTTTATACTCATACAAAATAGAAGAGACTTTTACTGAACGTTAACCATTATTTCTCTCTTCTATCAAACGGATACCTAAACGTTGAAAACCATCATAACTAATTTAAACGTTAGAATTGGATTCTAATAGTTGTAAGTTGAGATTGTTTTGAACGTTAGTGTATGTTTATATATGAGGTTTCTTGCAGTTTTTATGATTAACTAATTGCAGCAAGAACACCTACAACTCCTTGCTTTCATTGAAACAAAAGATTCTTTCGAGCTCTTAATTATATATACACGTTATATCTTAGAGAGTCTATAGTTTGAGTTGTAATCTCTTTATTATTCGATTTGTATTGTTCAATTTGTATTGTGTAGTTGCTGGATAGTTGGCTAAGGGAAACAAGGGTTTGGTGAACTAGTGCTAGTGAAGTTTAACTACGGGGTAGTATAGTACTTAGAGGGCAGGTTCAAAAACAGGGTTTCAGCAAGCCATTATCAGCAGTTGGGATAAAGGGAGACATATTATTGTATCTTGTAGTTGTAAACTTATTGTGATTCAATAATATATTCTCTTACCAAGTTGGTAAGTGACCAGGACGTAGAGCATAGGGGATTAGGAGTCGAACCTGGCTAAAATTCTTGTGTGTTCTTATTACTTTTCTGCACTGCATTTACTCATCTCAGCTTGCTATCATTGTCAGATTATTGAACTGTTGATTAAATCTCAGTAAGCTATTATTGGGTAAAATTTAAAACTAATCTTAGTTAGCCATAATCACCTATTCACCCACCCTCTAGGTGTATTTTCAGTTGGTATCAGAGCTTTGTTATACTAATTTTTCTGTAACAGGAATAGTATTCGATCGAAATGGCTGACAAATATCCCGAAGGAACCTCGGATTACCGAGCACCTCTCTTTCTTGGTACAGAAAACTACAACTGGTGGAAAGGTCGCATGGAAGTCTACCTATCCATGGAGCCACTAGCATTGAGAGTTGTTCATAAGGGTCCATTTAAGTTGAAGGACAAAAAAGGTAAAGTGAAAGACATTGATGATCTCGCGGAGGCTGAACTACTCAAATAAAGTTTCAATGGAAAGGCTAGGAATTCTCTCATGAATGGGTTATGTCCTAGTGAATGTGATAAAGTCTCTTCATACAAATCAGCTAAAGAGATATGGGATACTCTGGAATTGTATCACGAAGGATCCAAGAGCTTAAAGAAGGTGAAATTGAGCAAACTAATGAATAAGTTTGGAAATTTCAAGCTTCGAGATGGAGAAACTATTCGAGAAAATCAAGCTAGATTTCAGACAAATCTAAATGCCTTAAAGCAACTTGGCAAACATATCCCTCAAGAGGAAATTAACACGAAGATACTTAGTGTTATGTCATTTATCTATGAACCAAAGGTAACAACTTTGGATTCCTCTCCAACTATAGGTACTATGGATCAATTGGCTGTTTTTGCAGAATTGGAACAATTTGAAAGCAAAATCAAGGAAATCCAATCAAGTTCTATGCAAGCTCCAGTAGCTCAAATGAAGTAGTTAGCTCTTCACACTGATAACAACTTACTGGAATCTGAAGATGAGTCAGATGAAAAACTAGCTTTAATATCCAGGAAGATCAGAAAGATGATCGAGAAGAAGAACAAGCTGAAAAGAGATAAAAGGCAGATTTTCCAACAACAAAAAGCCAACAAGGATTCTAAAGATCAGACATTCTTTGAATGTGGAAAACCAGGCGATTATAAGCGAGACTGCTACAAATTGAAGTCAAAACAACAAGTTGTCTTCAAGGATAAGAAGAAAGCTAAATGACTTGGAGTGATGATGACTCAGTTTTCAGTGATGATTCAAGTGGAGACATGGTTAATCTTGCCCTAGTTGGACTTGATGATGATTCTGTTCGAGGAAATTCAGAAAGTGGCTACCTAGAAAGTGATTCAGAAGAAGATCAGAGTGAGGTAAACTCTTGTAAATATAATTTATCTTCTGAAAATATTGTTTTGGAACCACTAACCAGGCAGGAATGTGAGGATGTATCTATGGGAGAATATCATTCTCTTAAAGCTGAAAATAGCAAGCTAAAAGAGAAGAATAATTATCTCAAGACCATGGTACAAGATTTGATGAGCAAAGTGGATACTTGGATTGACAAGAAGGTACCTACACAAGCTGACAGAGAGGCCGAAATCAAGGATCTTCAAGCTAAAGTCAGTCATGTGGAAAACTTCAACAAAATTCTCCTAAAAAGAAACAAGACTCAATTAATGGATATCACAGAGCTAAAGAAGGAGATTGAAGCAAAGGATGAATGTTTGGAGCTGTTCAAAGTCAGAGAATCAATAAATGCAGAACCTACAAATCAAGCAGAAGAACCATCTCAGCAAACTGAAATCATAAGTCAGCAAGCTGAAAAGATTGATCTGCTCACAAAGGAAGTTGAGGATCCGAAAAGAGGCATGTGATCTTTTGTTCAAGGAGAAGAGAGTCTCAAATCAATGATGAACAACACAAATATTTTATTGGTTAGAGAAGGAATTGAAATGAATGTCAACAAGAAGGACAAAGCTCTAAGATATGAAGGAAAACATGGCATACCCTATGATTATGCTATGCCTTGCAAGATATGCAATAGATGTGGAAAGAAAGGGCATCTGGAAAAACATTGTAGGGTTCAGAATGTACAGAAATCATACCATGGAGAAAACAAACAGAAAACAGCTTACTATGGTCAGAATGGCAGAACAAAGATAACTTACTATCATCGGGCTGACAGAGTTAAATCACCTAGATTTATCCAAAAATGGATAAAGAAATTTGATTTACATGTTTTATATGTTTTATCTGCTAACCATGTTGGACCCAGCAAACTTTGGGTACCAAAAGGTTGAGTTATTTTATTTGTTTTGTAGATGTGTCTTGCCGCACGAGTCAAATCAACTCAATGGATCTTGGATAGCGGATGTACTAGACATATGAGTGGAGACAAAGCACAATTCTTGAGTCTTCTGATGAAAAATGGTGGAATAGTGACTATTGGTGATAGCAAAACTCTTCAAATTCTTGGAAAAGGTAAAATAGGTAATAAACACATTTCAATTGATAAAGTTATATATGTTAAAGGTCTAAAATATAATCTGCTTAGTATAAGTCAGTTATATGATGATGGTCATACGGTTGATTTTGGTATTGAGAAGTGTATTATTACTATTGGTACTAACAAAGTCCCCCTAGTTGCTAGAAGGGAAGCAAATATATATATATATATATTTTGGACTTCGAATTGCAGAAAACAGCTTGCTGTCTTGCTGCAATAGACACGGATCCTTATGTTTGGCATAGGATATTGAGTCATGCTCACATGGACTTGCTTAATAAGTTTTCGAAGAAGAAACTAGTCAGAGGTTTACCCAAAATCAAGTATGTCAAGACTGAGGTGTGTTCGGCATGCCAATTAGGCAAGCAAATTAGAAGTACTCACAAAGCAAAGAAGATGGTATCTACTTCTAAACCCTTAGAACTTTTGCACTTAGACTTATTTGGTCCAGAAGCTTATAAAAGTATTGGAGGTAAGCAATATGGTTTTGTAATTGTTGATGATTATTCTCGTTTTACATGGGTATTGTTTCTTCATACTAAAGATGCTACTTTTATTGAGTTTGAAAAACTAATTAAGTTTCTTGAGAATAAGCTCAATACAAAGCTTGTAGGTATAATGAGTGATCGAGGTGGTGAATTCCAAAAAAACTTTATTACTTATTATGAAGAAAGAGGAATATCACAGGAATTCTCGGCTCCAAGGACTCCACAACAAAATGGTATGGCAGAAAGAAAGAATGTTTAGCGTTCAGTAAAAGCCTCTTCTATTTTGTATGAGTATTAAATGTTTTAATCAGGTTTGTAGGAGACAGAGTTTGAAGATAAAACAAACTCCTACAAATTACGAAAATTATTTTAATGCTTAAAAATATTTTATATCTGAGCTCTATTATATATAAAACACGTATAATATAATAGAGAAGTCCTTGCAATTCGTTAAAAGAAATTCCTAAAATTTCTCCTTGAATAACGTGATCATAGCTTGCTGAAATAGATCATTGTCTTATGACAGCTTGCTGTCATGATACTTAAACAACAATGTCATTAAGCTGATATATCCTGCAAATAGTCTTAAATAACAATATGATGGCTTGCTGTGTTGTGATCATCAAAACTAAGGAGTTACAATAGACTCACTTAATGGAGATCACAGAGCTAAAGAAGGAGATTGAGGCAAGGGATGAATGTTTGGAGTTGTTCAAACTCATAGAATCAATAAATGCAGAACCTACAAACCAAGCAGAAGAACCATCTCAGCAAGCTGAAATCATAAGTCAGCAAGCTGAAAAGATTGATATGCCTACAAAGGAAGTTGAGGATCTGAAAAGAGGCATGAGATCTTTTGTTCAAGGAGAAGAGAGCCTCAAATCAATGATGAACAACACAAATATTCCATTGGTCAGAGAAGGAATTTGAATGAATACCAACAAGAAGGACAAAGCTCTAAGATATGAAGGAAAACATGACATACCCTATGATTATGTTATGCCTTGGAAGATATGCAATAGATGTGGAAAGAAAGCAAGCTACCTAGAAGTTTTTGGGCAGAAGCAGTCAACACAACATGCTATGTTCTGAATAGAGTCTTGATAAGACCTATTTTGGACAAGACTCTATATGAATTGCTAAAGAAAAAGAGGCCCAACATCATTTACTTCAAGATTTTTGGCTCAAAGTGTTTTACGCTCAAGACAATTGGTAATGATGGTAAATTCGATGCTAAATCTTATGAAGCTATTTTTCTTGGTTATTCTATGACTAGTAAAACCTATAGAGTTTATAATTTGTCTAAGCATATTGTTGAGGAATCTATAGATGTTATTTTTCAACAACCTAACAATGATCTTTCAAGAGACGAGGAAGATGATGCAGGTGAAGCTGGACAACAGCAAGCTGAAACAGAGAAGGCTACTTCAAAACAGCAAGTTGAAACATATACTGATTCTGGAAAACAGTAAGCTAAAATTGAAACTGCCTCTGGAAATCAGCAAGCATAAACTTCTATTCCAGTTGATGAGTGTAAGGCATATATCATAGCCTATTTGTATATTCGAGGATTTAACTCAACTCAAATAAGAATGTAATAAGTAAATAGTGGATCTACCGTCAAAGAGATCTCGCAAAGTAACATCTGTCAAAGGATTCAGAAACAAGGTTCATCTACAGACTTGAGGAATTAATTCACTGGAAGAAGTTCAAGAAATTGATCAAACCTCAGTGATCCAAATCAAGATTGTGGATTTAATCAAGTGACAGAGATCTGGTCAGGGTATCAGATAATTACAAGGATTTAATCTGAAGAAAATCAAGTATCAAAGTGAAGACATAAAGAAACGTCACGGAAGTTAGTCACTCATGAACCAGACAGTACATCGAGTGTCAACATTGAAGTGGTGGAATTGATTCATAATTCTCAGTGATTTTCAGAAGAATGGTTGTTGCTCAAAATTAGTATTAATTCTCTATTAATTAATTAAGTCATATAATTTAATTAAGAAAATAAATTATGTCTGCAAAGATTAATTTATTGATTAATTGAATTAATTGATTAATTAATTCTGAATTAATATTAAGGATTTTCAGAATTTTAATTGGATTAAAATCTGTTTTAAATCAACAAGACAATTGAAAATGAACTAGCATGACAATCTGGATTGTCATACCGATTGTCATGCCAGGTCATTTCGATTGTCTCACCGAAAGTTCTACTGGAAGGAGATATTCTTGCTAGTTCAATCAGATTATCATGCTAGTACAACAGATAGTCATACCGAAAGTCATACTAGTACAATTGATTGTCATACCGAAAGTTCTACTGGTTCAACAAATTGTCTTGCTAGTTCAACCGATTGTCATTCCAGTTCAAGTGATTCTATTGATTGAATTATAAAGACAGAAGCAGCAGCAAATATTAAAAACAACACACTGAACATTACAACTAAAGTCAACCAACGAAGAATAAAAAGAAAAGAAGCAGACAACATTACATTTTCATCTGCAAACTTCAAGATCACAATTTCTAGTTTTAAAGTTAAATCCAAACCACTAGAAATCATTATCTTGTTCTTGTGTAACTATCTAGCGGATCAAAATCCCTAGAACTTAATCTCAAATTACGTTTAGCATTTGAATCTTTTTATTGCAAAAATAGAAAAAGTTCATGTCGAATTTATTCTAGATTTGTGTAATTAATTTGAGACTAATTCCTTGTAATCGATACCGTTGTTGTAACACCCTTCAAGTTTAATAATATTCTTATTTAACTTGAATTTTGTTTCACATTTTTATTCCGCACTTAATTCGATTATTCGGTACTGTTTGTATTCAACCCCCCTTCTACAAACACATTGGGACCTAACAATTGGTATCAGAGCCTTCTGATTAACGAACAAATCAAGATCCTAGACTTTTGTAATTTTTCAACTCCTTGAATTTTTATTTATTCAAAAATTCATAATGACTTCACAAAAAGTTGGAACCGTTAAAATTCCACTATTTGATAAAGAAAATTATATCATGTGGAAGAAGAAGATGCTATTATTTTTACAAGTTGCAAATCCCAAATATCTGAACTTGTTAAAGAAGGGTCCAAAAACTCCGATGGTTATTGAACCAGAGGTGATAGTAGATGATGTTGTGATTACCAAAGCTAGAACCTATGCTAAAGAGCCTGAGGATTTTTCTCCTGCTGAAAAAGAAGAAGCCTCCTTGGATGCCAGCCTTCAATTAATTTTAATTGATTCCCTTGATCCCTTGATGAACAGACATGTGATGAACTGTAAAAATTCCAAACACATGTGGGAAACTATTGAGGTGATTAATGAAGGCACAAAGGAAGTTAGGGAGAACAAGCTAGAGATCCTAACCTCTGAGTATGAACATTTTAAATCCAATCCAGGAGAAGGAATTACTGAAGTGTTTGAGAGGTACAATGCATTGATCAACAACCTGAACATAAATGGAAAATATTATTCAATCAGTATAACGACTCGTGTAATCTTTTTGGATTATTTAATTGTGCAATTATGGAAAATTATTAAATAAATAAAATATGTGTATGTTGGTTTTGACCGTTAGGTGTTGTTTGATTATTATCCATATGTGAGTTATAGTGTACCGGGTTGTCCGCGCGATTAATTATGGGATCATATTGAATTGTTTTCACTTTCAAAAGTGGATTTAGTGCAAATTTATTTGCATAAATATTGAGAATATTTCTAAAATTGGTTTTATGATTTTATAATTACAATAATTATTTTTAGGATTTTATAAAATTGAGAAATCAATATTTCATTAATTATTTATCTTTAAATGATTTTCTGAGTATGTTTAATGGTAAAATCTATATTTAATTCTAAAATTCTTCAATAATTATGAAACTCAGATTTATTTAAGTTTAGAATATTCCGAGACTTTTAAAATTATTTTGGGAATTTTTGGGATTAATTTCACCAGCGCGTCGATTTGTTTAATTGATAAAAGCGGGTATAAAGTGTATTTTAGAAATTGTTTTAAAATTTTTAAAATTACGTTTTTATTTACTTCGGGATATTTATAACATTTTAAGACTATTCTCGTAATTTTCTGAAATTCTTTTATGTCCACCTCGGCCCGTTAATTTCAAATTGCGGGCTTGTGATCGAAATCCGGGACACGTATTTGTTCATTTGATACGTGTCGAAATTTTATAAAGCTGTTATACACGTGTTGCACAGATGTGGTTAAAAAAATATATATATAACAAAATAAACAAACCCCCCCTGTGGTTTCACTCGATCTTCTTTCTCCCATGGTCTCTCATTTTCTCTCTTGATTACTCTTATCTCCACATTCAATCTCTCAACTTTCCTTGTCTCTGTCTAATTCTCCGAGTTTCTTCCTTTTCCGGTGAATAGTCGCCGTCTCTGTTCTTCAGGCTGTCTGTTTTCTCCGGTTTATCTTCCCGGTAATTGCAGTCACCGTTTTATGGTTCCGGTTCGTGTGCCGTTTTTTTTTCTTCTCCGGTTGCCGCTGTTTTAAAAATCCGGCAAGGTGACCGGAGGGGCGAAGGGACGTGTGCTGTTGTGATGTGTGTGTTTGTGTGTACTGGTTTCAGTCTGTTGCATGATTCCGGTTGTTTTCTGATGGCTGTGTCTTCGTTTTTGGCTGCCCTGTTCTGTGTTGACAGTACACGCGCGTGCGTGTAGTGTTTTATTTATTTACTTACCTATCTTCTGAAAATCTGAGTGATTAATTGGTTTATTGTGCGATTAAATTGTTAAATTAATCGGTGAAAATTTGTATGGAAACCCGAAATTAATCGGGACCGCCGTCCGCGATGAATTTCGACGAGCGAACGGTGGACGGTGATGAATTTATTCTGAGTCCTAATACGAATAAAAATATAAAATGGGAATAAAGGTAATAGTTAAATAATATCGGTGATTGGGATTCGTGCAATTGGATTGTGATTTGGATTGTCATTGTAGTTGTTGTAAATTGATTTGACGTCGATATTGTGTTCGACGGGTAACCCAATAAACAAAGGAAACGCTGCCCGATTTCCGGGAAACTGAACTACGTAAATACATGAACGTATCCGATGATTATCGGGACGTTGAGTGACTATATATGGTATATCTGTGTGTTTTATACGAAACTTGATTGTGCGATGTGATAAAATACTTTGCCAAATCGATAACCCTGATTTCATAAAATAAAGAATATATGTATTTTCCAAAAACGAACACCGAACCGATCTTCGAGATTTTGAATCCTATTTGTTGCGTGTGTTAATATAATATTCATATTTACGAGTCGGGTTTGAATATCGTTGGGTAAGAACTAGTATCGAGGATATGTCAAGCATACCTAGACGTCTAACGTAGGGTATTTCGACCCTGTAGGTTATAATCGGGAACCTGTAAGTGGACGATGGACTAGAAATGATCTGGTAGTCAGTCGACGAGCTCAAATGAGTTTCAACAGGAAAACTTAAGTATCAAAGTCGAATCCAGTGTGATCTAGTGATTGGACGTTAGAGCCTGAACATCAAAGTCGGCTCAGGGTTGATCAGTAATAGTTGTAAAGCCTTGTAAGGCAAGTATTTCTGAACTTTTCTTCAAGATATATTACCAATGTTTTCGAACTGTTTTATAACATATTGTTATCATTAAACATAACTCCTGTTTTACAATGCATATGCTTCAAACTATTTACCCTTAAACCCTGATTCTTTCTTGATCTTGAGCCGTAAGCCTTATTCTTGGCAAACCGTACTTTGTTGATCCTCGGACACCAAACCACACAAATATGATACTACTTCTCAAATGTGTAACTACCAAACTTCAAACACTGGAACGAAATTGCTTGAAAACACAAAAGTTTTTATATCTCAACCATTCCTTAAAACATCAAAGAACTATACCTCGAATAATCATTATTTGTTTAATACCTGATCACTTTACAAACTGAAAACCGTTTCTTATACGTACCTTGATATACCCCTGCGATGCATCTTGAATTGAATTATGTTTTAATACCGATGCTTTATCACTGTTGATTATGATCTTGTTCATTGAATTATATTGTTATTACACTGGATTGTTTTAGAATTGGATAGTCTTCTTTATGTGGACCAGATTCGTGGTCAAACCAGATTCGTGGTCGAATTAGGCCAATGTGTGCCTTGGATCCAGTAATTAGAGCAGTGCTGTGTGCTTTGCTCGGGGTTAGTGCGTGACTGATCAGCAGCCTAACCTTGGTTTTATAACTTAAAATGAATATCCAATTCTAATGATTAGTTAAAAAAAAACTTGAATCATCTGAATCATCTCACTTGATCATTGTTTAACTTCAGTTATCGTTATTATGACTTGCTGAGCTAGTTAGCTCACTCTTGCGAATCTTTTTATGAATTCTATAGTTAAAAAGGGATACGGTTGATAGCGAGGTTTCCCAGTTCAATGTACGAGCTAGGATTCCAGATTGAGTTGGATCGAGCTAGCAGAAGCTTGTGGAGGTAGTGAGATAGTAAGATTGTAAGAATAATTTTATTATCCGTTGTAAGTTAAATTAGTTGGGATTTGGTATGTTGTAATAAAAATTAAGGTTGTGGCTTGTTTTCATACTTAAACCTGTTGCGATCCATGGTTACATAGAGCAGGGTCATTGCAATTAATATTTCATATACAGGTTGATATATTGTGTTTGTGTTGTGGACCCCAAACTTCTGACCCGGGTTGGGAGGGCGTCACAATCAGGGAGGTCAACAAAAAGTTCCTTTTAACACTGCCAACTCATCTTGAACATAGAATCACTGCCATTAGAGAAGCTAGATATCTGAGTGAGATTTATTTGGATAGACTCTACGGTGTGTTAAAAACCTACGATTTGGAGCAGATTCAGCAAAAGGAAGTCTACGGGAAAGATAGAATGGTCAGCACATCTACTGCTCTTGTAGCTGAAGGTCAACAACAAGAACAATCTCAATAGTTAGAGAGAATGGTACAGTTTTCCAAGGCTGAGGAAAATGTGTTAGTAGCAGAATATGATCCTCCTACTACAAATCAATCCAGTGATGATTTTTACTCCTTGGAAGAGCTGGAGCAATTGGAAGATGAGTCAATGGCCCAAATTATCAAGAGATTCTCCAATGTCAGATTCAAGAGAAATCCCAAGTTCAAGTACTAGTCCAACTACAACAAATTCCAGAAAGGTGGATCTTCATCCCCTAACACCAACAGTGGTGGATACAAAACAGGGATGTTTGATCGGAGCAACATTAGATACTATAACTGCAATGAGTTGGGACACTTTGCCACAAAATGTAGGAATCCAAAGCAAGTAAGGAAGAACTCTTATGATTCCAATCAGAAGAGTAACTCTGAAAGGGCTTATCTGGCAAAGGGAAGAAGCTGGGATGATACTGATAGTGAAGATGAAGAAGAAGAGAATCTTGCTCTTATGGCTATTGATGGAAAAGCTTCATCGTCAAGAAAAGAGGTAAAATATACTGATGCTGAATTAGTTTATCATCTAGGAGGTAACTTAGATTGTGCTCATCGTGATAATGAACTGTTAAGTCAACAGATCAAAGACCTTGAGAAAGAGGTCAATGAATTAAGACTTGTGCACATTAATCAAGACAAGTTAAAAGAACATGTATCTTTTCTAGAGAATAGAGTTAACTGTTATAGACAACTTGAAACTATTCTCAAAGACAAGATCACCGATCTTGAGACTAAGGTTAGAGCCTACTTCAATTCTTGTTCGAAGGCTAAAGAGTTCTACAGTAAGCAAGCTGTTAATCAAACATCTGGAATAGGTTATGATTACAATGCTGCTATTGGAGAATTAGGCATAAACTCCCATCCTCATGTCTGTGCTATAGGTAGGGAAGTACCACATGTGCTTAAGGGTAGGGCTGTTCACGAACCGAGCTGTTCGCGAACAAGCTCGAGCTCGGCTTGTTAAGGGCTCGGTTCGGCTCGGCTCGTTAAGGGCTCGAGCTCGAGCTCGAACACAAAAAATAGTTCGTTAAGAAAACGAGCTCGAGCCGAGCTTTTAGCATGTCTGGCTCGAGCTCGGCTCGAGATCGGCTCGAGATCGGCTCGAGATCGGCTCGAGATCGTTTGGCTCGTTAGAGCTCGAAAAAAATGTGAAATTTTCAGATTATTTTTTATAATACTGAACCTGCTTCCTAACAATTTTAAATTAAAGTTACAAAAATCATGTTCATCAGTTCTTCCATCCACATTCCCACCCCAAATTAAAAGAAATATTTACATCATTTGTCTGAGACAAAACCATAACAAACTTTAAAATAAGCATAATAAAGCAGCAGGCCACCATTCTTTCAAGTTTGAAGTATCAACTAAGTTGAATGATTTTTAGATTACATCTCAAACATTCAAAACCAAAATAGCCAGTTGCAACAGCTCCAGCATGACATTCTCAACTCCAGCTTGATAGACCTGTTCATCATTATAAGATAAAACAAAGATTAGAAAACTTGAATAATAAATTAGTATTTACAGTTAGTAGATACGATTTTGTGCAAATTAGTAGATTCTGTCTGAAGTAAATTTAGGGATTTGATTTTAGTTTTGGGGATTTAGGGATTGAGGCGGCGAATTGAACAGAGAGATGAGAAATTTGGGAATGAACGGCTTTACAGTGTAGTGTCAGTATAAATGTATAATAATAGGGTTTTTGATGGGCTGGGCTTAGATTATTTCGGTGAAGCCCAATATAGCTTGAATTTAAATTAATCTCTATTGGTGTTTCGATTTTTCTTAGAATTATTTATAAATAATCTAATCGTACATATGTTAATATCTATATATTTTAGTGAAATGACAATTTTTTTATAAATAAATAAATTTATTTCATTTATTATTTTGACAATCAACCAACTGGTGTTTTGACCAGTACTTGTAACTAGTGTTTAGTCTCGTATTAACGTTTTGATTTTTTTAAAAAATATTTATAAACAATCTAACCGTACGGATGTTAAGATCTATATATTTTAGTAATATGACAAAAGTTTTAGAAAAAAATAAATATATTTGATTTGTTATTTTAATAGTCAACCAGTGTTTTGACTTGTATTTGTAATTAGTGTTTAGTATCGTATTAATGTTTCGATTTTTTTAAAAATATTTATGAATGATCCAACCGTACGGATGTTAATATCTATATAATTTAGTGATATGACAAAATTTTTAGAAAAAAATAAATGTATTTGGTTTGTTATTTTAACAGTTAACATGTGTTTTGACCTTTACTTGTTACTAGTATTTAGTCTCATATTAATATTTCAATTTTTTAAAAATATTTATGAATGATCCAACCGTAGGGATGTTAATATCTATATATTTTAGAAACATGATATAAATTTTAGAAAAAAATAAATTTATTTTGTTTGTTATTTTGACAATCAACCAATTATTTGAACAATACTTGGAACTAGTGTTTAGTCTCATATTAATGTTTCAATTTTTTAAAAAATATTTATGAATGATCCAACCGTACGGATGTTAATATCTATATATTTTAGTGACATGACAAAAGTATTAGAAAAAAATAAATGTATTTGGTTTGTTATTTTAACAGTCAACCGGTGTTTTGACCTGTACTTGTAACTAGTGTCTAATCTCGTATTAATGTTTTAATTTTTAAAAAAATATTTATAGATGATCCAACCGTACGGATGTTAAAATCTATATATTTTAACGATATGACAAAAAATTTAGAAAAAAATAAATGTATTTGATTTGTTATTTTAACAGTCAACCGGTGTTACTTGTAATTAGTGTTTAGTATCGTATTAATGTTTCGATTTTTTTAAAAATATTTATCAATGATCCAACCGTACGGATGTTAAGATCAATATATTTTAGTGATATGACAAAATTTTTAGAAAAAAAATAAAAGCATTTGGTTTGTTATTTTTACAGTCAACCGGTGTTTTGACCATAAATTTTTAATTCAGCTCGGCTCGGCTCGGCTCTATTCGGCTCGTTTTGATGGATAAAGCTCGTGTTCGGCTCGTGTTCGGCTCGGTTCGACTCGGCTCGATTTTGTTCGATAAAAGCTCCTGTTCGGCTCGTTCGTTAACGAGATCGAGCTCGAACAAGGGTTTTTGTTCGTTAAGAAAACTCGGCTCGTCAGAAAAAAAATTAAAACTCGGCTCGGTTCGATCAAAACTCGGCTCGGCTCGGTTCGTGAACAGCTCTACTTAAGGGTGTTGATAAATCCCTCTATAAAGCATCAATTGCTGAACCATTTGATGCGACCTCTTCTGTTATTCAAGAAGAAATACGTGCTGAAGATCATGCTAATGAGAAGGTTGTTTCCAAGCCAAGTGTATCGAAAGTTCCAGTCAAAGTTGTGAAAGCAACTGAGACTAACTCAGACACACATGAGTTGGATAACAAAAATGCCATGTCTACCATGCATAAATTGCCTGATGTTAATCATTCTTATAAAGCATGTGGTGTTGCTAATTGTATGTCTTGTGCTTTTAATTTGATGTATGCTTATTTTAATGGTAAGCATGTTTCTAGTGATAAGACTACTCCTCGTCAGCATGTGAATAATAGAAAGCATGATAGGTCTAAGACTGCTAGTCCTTCTAAGGCCAGAAAGGAGACATTTGTGCCTAAGCCTAAACAGAAATTTGTTAAGGCTGTTTACAAGGTCAAATGTTCAGTCATTGAGAAAGTTGAGACCATTAAAATTAAAAATGTTATTTTGCCTGACAAAGGACAATTCTACAAGTATGTCGGGCCCAACCAAGTTTGGGTTCCGAAGAGTCTCTAATCCATTTGTAGTGCAAGGCATTAAACAGGTGGAACCGGTAGTGTGGATTCTTGACAGTGGATCATCAAGACATATGACCGGAGATAGAGCCCTGCTATCAAATATGGTTGAGAAAGCTGGCCCACTGGTTACCTTTGGAGATAACAGCAAAGGTTTATCTGAGGGATATGGCTGTTTGCAAGCTGGGAATGTTATCATTGAAAATATGTTTATTGTGCTAGGTTATTATCAGGAAGCAGTATCTAACATATAGCACCAGTGACGAGACTTGAGAATATTAAAACATATCAGGCACCTGATGCACATTACACTTGGAATTGGACTCTAGTAAGATGTGTACAAGTGTACTCCTGGTTGGTGAGTCAAAAGAGGAAGTCAGTGCACCACAGTTCATGGACTTTGCAGCTGCAGATCTATTGGACTATGCAATCTCTTCTTCACAATCTCACTTCAGGTTGGTATGAACTAGTGTACTACTCAAGCAATCGTCAAGAACATGGTATGACACTCTAACTGAAGTTACAGTTTAATATGAACTAGTAGAGTCGTCATATTAATAACTCTCTTATCACTAGGCACAAATATATTATTTTATATGTGCAGACAGTTTTAGGAGAAAATCAAACTTCTTTCTATATTAGTGATTTCTTATTTCATATAAAATCCTTTAAAATCACTATTGTACATCATTTCTCTCAAAAGATTAAATGTATAATTTTCATTCATTATAGATCATAAGTACATTTTATCTCTATATTGCCATATGTTCTGTGATACAGGTTCAGTCTCCAATGGCTTTCTTTCATTGACAGTCATGAGGTTGAAAAGCCACAACTTCTATCCCAGATTGTAAAGACAAACACAGAAATAGAACCCACCAACACTCTCTTACCACTAAATGTAGTATGAATGAGCGTGAGGGAGATAGTGCCTTAGTGCACCACATAAGGAAGGTTCTGAAGTCAACCCAGTAGCTCTGTCTCCTACATAGATGAGTATTATTTAAACCGAGACAACTGCTAGCCCCATACATCTTCTCGAAAAGATGTAATGGCTGAAAAGGCACAAAAACAGTTACTAGATTCATTCTCTCAACAGGGTGCGTCTATTGAAATTTGCCTGTCGGCCAGGGTATCCGATGTAGTGTCACCACCTCAAATATAAACAATTCTTGATGCACAAGGAAATGTTACACACACAAAGGATGAGTCGACGGAAACAAGAGTTTCGACCATTTTAAGGTCAGATTCGATTGTTCAAGGTTCGTTAATGGACCAATTGCCTTTACGGGTGTTAGGAGAGGATACTGATCCAAAAGCCATATGTTAGTGGTCAGTGTCTACCTCCCCAGGCTTAAATCCCTTGGATGCATCTGCGGATAGTGGATCTGACATAGGTACAGATCAGCAACTTGTTGACAATGATTCAGATATTACCTGATGAGTCACAAGGAAATGTCTTCACAGACATTCGAAGGGAACTTTGATCTTTATGCTAAATTCGTTGGATCATTGTTTACCTTCCCAGAATTTAAATCAGGAACCCTAAAAGGGAAACTAGCAACTTGTAGATTATGACTCAGATTCATCTGACGAGTTTAACAAGGATGGGGATTTGCGAACTCCTATTGCACCACTTGTGACCTCCTTAAGGATGGCTAAGGTGATTTTCCTTGCAGGTACAGCTGAATGTTGGAGCTATGAGACGAGTGATACACTTGTGAGAATTAGTGTAAACACGAGTGGAGAGAAGAGTGAAACACATGTGAGGTACACTAAAACAGAATCACACACTCACAGTGAGGAAGAAAGAGAAACTACTTGTTATTTCTTTTCCAACCAAGTGAAACATGAGAACTCCTTCAGACAATGGCATACATTCCTTCTCAAAGGGGGAGATAAAAGCTTAAGTAATAGTTTGGAGGATTCCTCAACTAAGGGGGAGAAATAGCAGGGAGGAAGAAAAAGATCCTACATATGTACACTACACCACACCATTGTTGTTTGTAACTACGGATCCTATTGTACGGGAGAGGTGGTAAACACAAGGTGATTTCCTAGTAAGGGAAGAAGTTGTTTTCCAAAAGGGGAGTACCGTTGGTTTTTATCTGCGGATCCTATTGTACGGGAGATGCGGTAAACGAAGGTGATCTTCTTTAAGCAGTTGATTCTCATAGGGGGAGAAGCAAGAGAGATATGAGCTTCTCAACAGGAAATGTGGTTGTACAAAAGAAGATGAAACTACTTGAAGATATGTTCATTCTAGAGGAACATCTATTTGGAATCTGGAAAATGTTAAATGTTATCCAGAACTTTTCTGCTATTTACTTTGCATTTTTGTTTATATCTTTTTCTTATTTGTTAGTTGAGTTATCCTCTAGGTATTTGTTATTATTGTCTAACAAACAAATAGGGGGAGATTGTAAGGCATATGTCATAGCCCATTTGTATATTCGAGGATTTAACTCAACTCAAATAAGAATGTAATAAGTAAATAGTGGATCTACCGTCAAAGAGATCTCGCAAAGTAACATCTGTCAAAGGATTTAGAAACAAGGTTCATCTACAGACTTGAGGAATTAATTCACTGGAAGAAGTTCAAGAAATTTATCAAGCCTCAGTGATCCAAATCAAGATTGTGGATTTAATCAAGTGATAGAGATCTCGTCAGGGTATCAGATAATTACAAGGATTTAATCTGAAGAAAATCAAGTATCAAAGTCAAGACATGAAGAAACGTCACGGAAGTTAGTCACTTATGAACCAGACAGTACATCGAGTGTCAACATTGAAGTGGTGGAATTGATTCATAATTCTCAGTGATTTTCAGAAGATTTTCAGAAGAATGGTTACTGCTCAAGATTAGTATTAATTCTCTATTAATTAATTAAGTCATATAATTTAATTAAGAAAATAAATTATATCTGCAAAGATTAATTTATTGATTAATTGAATTAATTGATTAATTAATTCTAAATTAATATTAAGGATTTTCAGAATTTTGATTGGATTAAAATCTGTTTTAAATCAACAAGACAATTGAAAATGAACTAGCATGACAATCTGGATTGTCATACCGATTGTCATGCCAGGTCGTTTCAATTGTCTCACCGAAAGTTCTACTGGAAGGAGATAGTCTTGCTAGTTCAATCAGATTGTCATGCTAGTACAACAGATAGTCATACCGAAAGTCATACTAGTACAACTGATTGTCATACCGAAAGTTCTACTGGTTCAGCAGATTTTCTTGCTAGTTCAACTGATTGTCATTCCAGTTCAAGTGATTCTATTGATTGAATTATAAAGACAGAAGCAACAACAAATATTAAAAACAATACACTGAACATTACAACTAAATTCAACCAACCAAGAACAAAAAGAAAAGAAGCAGACAACATTACATTTTCATCTGCAAACTTCAAGATCACAATTTCTAGTTTTAAAGTTAAATCCAAACCACTAGAAATCATTATCTTGTTCTTGTGTAACTATCTAGCGGATCAAAATCCCTAGAACTTAATATCAAATTGCGTTTAGCATTTGAATCTTTTTATTGCAAAAATAGAAAAAGTTCATGTCGAATTTATTCTAGATTTGTGTAATTAATTTGAGACTAATTCCTTGTAATCGATACCGTTGTTGTAACACCCTTCAAGTTTAATAATATTCTTATTTAACTTGAATTTTGTTTCACATTTTTATTCCGCACTTAATTCGATTATTCGGTACTGTTTGTATTCAACCCCCCTTCTACAAACACATTGGGACCTAACAATAAGGCAATTGTAAAGATGGCAAAGATGACTCTCAATGGTCCTAGAGGAAATAGAGTAAAGGATAAAATGCCAATCTATGATGGTGAAGACTTAGCTCCTCCATCTAATATAAGGAAGACCTCTCATGAAGATATCTCTAAGAATTCATTGTCAAAAGCTACACAGACAGTGAAGAATCACCCTCCAGAGCAGGTTATTGGTGATATTACTGATGGACTCAAGACAAGGAAAGGCTATGCAAATTTTTGTGCTTATGCGGCATTTCTAGCTCAAGAGGAACCCAAGAATGTCAAAGAAGCACTCGAAGATGAAAATTGGATCACGGCTAGGCAAGAAGTACTCAATCAATTCGAACGATGTGATGTTTGGGAATTTGTCAAGCCACCAAAGAATGCTTCAATCATTGGTACAAAATGGATTTTCAAGAATAAAGTGGATGAATTTGGTACCGTTACTCGAAACAAAGCAAAGCTCGTGACACAAGGGTACAATCAACAAGAAGGCATTGACTTTGATCAAACTTATGCTCCAGTAGCTAGATTGGAATCAATTAGGATGCTTCTTGCTTATGCATGCTACAAGAAGATCAAGCGACATCAAATGAACGTCAAAAGTGCTTTTCTTAATGGATTTCTGGAAGAGGAAGTTTATGTCAAGCAACCCCATGGTTTTGAACATGAACAACATCCGGACTATGTTTACAAGCTCAAGAAGGCATTATATGGCTTAAAGCAAGCACCAAGGGCTTGGTACAAGAGGCTTAGTAAGTTTTTGATCAAAAATGGCTTCATTCGAGGTAAAATCGATCCTACTTTATTTACTAGGCAAGATGGTAATGATATTTTGATTGTCCAGATATATGTAGATGATATAATTTTTGGATCCACTAATGATTCTATGTGTGAGTTGTTTTCTAAGTGTATGCGCAGTGAATTTGACATGAGCATGATGGGTGAGCTCAACTATTTCTTGGGACTCCAAATCAAGCAATCAAAGGATGACATCTATGTTCATCAGTCAAAGTATATGAAGAACTTGCTGACTAGATTTGGATTTGAGCATGTCAAGCCAAAATCTACACCAATGAATCAAAACAGCAAGCTGACTTCAGATGAAAACGGTAAGGCAGTTGATATCAAAAAGTATAGAGGCATGATTGGTTGTCTTTTATATCTTACTGCTTCTCGGCCAGATATTATGTATAGTGTTTATGTATGTGCTCGTTTTCAAGCTAAACCTAAGGAATCACACTTAGATGCAGTTAAAAGAATATTTCGATATTTAAGTGGGACTATTAATCTTGGGTTATTTTATCCTATTACAAGCACATTTGATCTTGTGGGGTATAGTGATGCATATTATGCGGGATGTCAAA
Organism: Apium graveolens; assembly: GCF_009905375.1. Lineage (NCBI taxonomy): Eukaryota > Viridiplantae > Streptophyta > Magnoliopsida > Apiales > Apiaceae > Apium > Apium graveolens. The sequence continues at coordinate 4,466,923 of NC_133651.1, forward strand.
CTGATAGAAAGAGCACAAGTGGTGTTTGTACATACTTAGGACACAATCTCGTATCTTGGAAAAGTAAGAAACAAACTTCAGTCGCATTATCCATAACAGAAGGTGAGTATTTGGCAGCTGGTAGTTGTTGCTCTCAAATTTTGTGGATGATTCAGAATCTACGAGATTTTGGAATCAAGTGTGGCAAAGTTCCAATCTATTGTGACAATACTAGCACCATCAACATATCAAATAATCCGGTGAATCACTCAAGAACAAAGCATATTGATGTTCGTCACCATTTCTTGAGAGATAATGATGCTAAAGGTAAGATTGAATTAGTTTTTGTGTCTACTGAATATCAATTGGCAGATATCTTTACAAAACCCCTTGGCGAAGCAAGATTTTCTACCATTCGACGGGAACTTGGCATGTGCAGTGTATAATGGCAAGCTATCTTTGGAAATTTGGTAATATTAGCTTACTATCAATTTTCATGTTAGCTTACTATGATTGTTTATTAAGTGTCATAATTTATGTTTAATTTGATTTATTAATTTTGACATGCCATTATCTGTTTATTGCTGCTTACTTGTTTGTGTGTTTTGATGCTTTATCTTATCATTTTTTTAAACTGATAACATGTGGTAGTTCTAATAGATAGACATTATATTAGGATATTTGTTAGATTTAGGATAACTACTTTTTTAATTAATCCTAAATCTCTCCCCTAAAAAGTCTGTCACACCCGGGTTAGGGTTTTTAACCTTATTTCAAGCCACATCCTTTCTACCGCCGCTCCTCATTATTTACAGCAATTGTTTCACCATGGTTCGTGCAACACGAAAAATCAAGCCTTCTAGCAAATCGTTCTACCTCTAAACATGATAATAGTGTGGTTGATTTTGGAACCGAGAGTGCGAATGAAGTGTCTCATACCCCCGACTCTAAGAAGCTCAAGCTCACTCTCTCTTTTGATTCTCCTGACTTGGAGCAGAGGTTCACAGAAAATGCTTTGGATACTCGTCCCATCCTTCCTGGTATTTTGGTTAATGGTAAGCTCCTTCAACAGTCTGGAGCATTATCTTTGTTTCAAACTGTTGGTATGGATAGTTTTATTCTAGATTTGCCTAAGACATACTATCCTGATTTGATTCGTGAGTTTTATGCAAATCTTCATGAGGATAAGTTTGGTAATTGTGTTTCAACTGTTCGTGATAAGCGTATTCGACTGAATCCCCCTTTTCTTAGTACTTTAATTAAGTTTGAGAATCCTACTGAAATTGAGGTCTTTATGGGTAAAGGTTATGTCGTGTTGTCTGGTTTCTCTGTTATGGATCAATTTAAGGTTCTATTAGGTTCAGACAGCAATGTTGAAGAAAACCCCCAACCTCCATCCACTACTATTGTTACCCCAATGGCTCATTTTCTGTTTAAGATCTGTCGCGCTAATTTGTGTCCTAGAGGAGGAAACAAATCTACTTTCAGTTGTCAGGATGTGACAATAGTTGTCATGATATTAGCTGGTAGGGCATTTGATTTATCTCATTTGATCCTTAAGAACATGCTAGCTACTGTGAACCAAAAGAAGATAGGCCTGCCTTATGGTCTTTTGTTATCCAGAATTTTTGATTTTTTTAAGCTTGATCTCAAGACTGCTGCTAAGCTAACTATCAAGAAAGTGTTAGATGCCAAGACTATAGCCATGTCAAATTTGCATATTGAGAATGGTGAGCTGGTAAGGATTATTCCAACTCTACCTCCCGAATCCCCTGTTGTTGCCCCTACTGTTAAATCAGAGTCTGAAGTGATTCAGTTGCTTAAGGGAATACAAGATGACAATACTCTGCTATTTGGTCATGTGGCTGCTACTACAGAACAGTTAAACCAGCTCAAGACAGAGATTAATGGTTTGAAGGACATTCTGTTGAACTTCATGTATACTGCCAACCCCTCTTCTTCCCAGTCTAATGCAGATTTGGATACTAGTTTGGATGATCTGGTTAATGCTGCTGGGGATATGGACAATCAGGATCAGCAAGATGCTTTCTTTTCTCCAAAAGAGGATGCTCTCAACATTTTTGATCAGCCCTCAACCTAAATCTTTTTTATGCTTTAAGGAGAAATTTAGGAGATTTATGTTTGTTTAAGACTTGTTTCATCTGCTACTTGGTTTATGATGGTTGTTTTTGTTTAAGACTTGATTTGTTTTTGGTTATATTAAAATCTGGTTATGTTAAGACTTGGTGATGTAATGATATGCTGCTATGTTTGTTGTGTTGGATATGCATTTGTGCTATTTGCAGTTTAATGATTTGCAGTAATATGTTAGAAAGTATTGCTTAATTTTGAGATATGCATAGATTTAGGGGGAGTTTTGTAATTCTCCTAAATTCTTGTAATCATCAAAAAGGGGGAGATTGTAACTCCTTAGTTTTGATGATCACAACACAGCAAGCCATCATATTGTTATTTAAGACTGTTTGCAGGATATATCAGCTTAATGACATTGTTGTTTAAGTATCATGACAGCAAGCTGTCATAAGACAGTGATCTATTTCAGCAAGCTATAATCACGTTATTCAGAATAACAGCAAACCAAGATGGACAGTCCAAATTCAATAAGGGTTAAGTATCAAATTTACCACTATATAACTAGCGAAATATCAAATTTACCATCGATTAATTCGAGGTCTCAAATTGACCATTTTCATACAAAAATACTAACTTTCGGTGATAATTTTGAGATGTCGCTAGCTTATGACCGACTTGAAAAATGGCCAATTTGAGACCCACCTACTTGAAAGTGGCCAATCTGAGACCCCGAATTTATTGTTGGTAAATTTGGAACTTTGTTAATTATATAATGGTCAACTTGATAATTAACCCAATTCAATAAGGAAACAGATTTTCAAGGAGAAATTTTAGGAATTTCTTTTAACGAATTGTAAGGACTTCTCTATTATATTATCGTGTTTTATATATAATAGAGCTCATATATAAAATGTTTTCAAGCATTAAAACAATTTTCCTAATTTGTAGGAGTTTGTTTTATCTTCAAACTCTATCTTCTACAAACCAGATTAAAACGTTAGAATTGGATTAAAACATTCTTTCTCTCTTCTATCAAACGGATACCTAAACGTTGAAAACCATCCTAACTAATTTAAACGTTAGAATTGGATTCTAACCATTGTAAGTTGTTCAGATTGTTTTGAACGTTAGTGTATGTTTATATATGAGGTTTCTTGCAGTTTTTATGATTAACTAATTGCAGCAAGAACACCTACAACTCTTTGCTTTCATTGAAACAAAAGATTCTCTCGAGCTCTTAATTATATATACACGTTATATCTTAGAGAGTCTATAGTTTGAGTTGTAATCTTTTTATTATTCGATTTGTATTGTTCAATTTGTATTGTGGAGTTGCTGAATAGTTGGCTAAGGAAAACAAGGGTTTGGTGAACTAGTGCTAGTGAAGTTTGTACTACGGGGTAGTATAGTACTTAGAGGGCAGGTTCAGAAACAGGGTTTCAGCAAGTCATTATCAGCAGCTGGGATAAAGGGAGATATATTATTGTATCTTGTAGTTGTAAACTTATTGTGATTCAATAATATATTCTCTTACCAAGTTGGTAAGAGAGCAGGACGTAGACCATAGAGGATTAGGGTCGAACTTGGCTAAAATTCTTGTGTGTTCTTATTTTCTACACTGCATTTAGTCATCCCAGCTTGCTATCATTATCTAGATTATTGAACTGTTGATTAAATCTCACAAGTTATTATCGGGTAAAATTTAAAACTAATCTTAGTTAGCCATAATCACATGTTCACCCCCTCTAGATGTATTTTCAATCTCTACCAACATAAAATTAAAATTCAATAGGGCTTGTTATTGAACAATGAACCTAACAGTAGTGACTACAATTAATTAACACGCTGGCAAATGCATGGGGAGATTATAATTACCATGTATAGCTTTATCCTGGATAATACGTACAATTCTAAAATCCTCTCTTATTCGTGTTCTAATGGCAAAAAAATTGTGCTGGAGAATCATGTAACTCTGTTTGATACTTTTAACAAAAAGATTGTTTGACAATTAGAATATCATGTTTATTTTTGACAAAAAAAAGAGAGAATATTGTCATGTTTACTGTAACTTTTCTTAATATTTTTTTTGCCAAGATAACTTTTTTTATTGTTGTTCTAATTCAATACAAATATATATATCTTTTTTTAAAATTTTTTAATTCCACCTTAAATGTTGAAAAAATGCAAAAATAAATTGAAGGAAAATTTTGAAAAGGAAAACCGATTGCTATATTATATGCACATCTAATTTCCTTTTGCTTATTACTTCTTTTTTTTTTTATAAATTTAAAGCAAATTTCATTATTTTAAATTAAGTACAAAACCCAATTGACTATACAACCAGATTAAAAAATATATAAATAAATGAGATAAATAATAATCAATTTTATTTTCGATCACTTAACATAATAAAAAATATAAACATTCTTGAAACAGAAAATAAAATGAGTAATCTATTCTGGCCTTCTAGCCTACACAATCTTTTGGTGTCTTTCTTAACATAATAACATCATGTTCACAGAATTATTTACTCCCATTCGATTTTATGCATTTTTTCTTTCATTTTTTAAACTTCTCATTTATTTTTATAAATTTCAAAAGTTATCAAAAATGATAAAATTTTATAATATAAAAAACACTACACCCTACTTATAACCAATAAAATTGTATATTATAAAAAAATAATACATCCTACTTATAATCAATATTTCTTCCACTCACCCATTTTATGCATCCAAATATTGATCGGTCTAATCATTTTAATCACTTTTCCTACATTTTTTCACAAAATTACATTTTTTTAATAGGCTCGCTGTCCAAACCAATCAACCCTATACAATTCAACCAGACAGGCCGGGAGCGGTCATTACTTTGTGTAAAAGATTCAGTTTACACCAGTTTTGAGAATCACAAAACCCGGCGTTTTACAATACGAAAATTTTCTGTACTAATTTAGTTCCAAGTTGTAGCCTGCATTTTACATGGGGCTCAGCCGCTCGAATAAATGAAATTTTTTCAGGCTCGTAAGTCATAAGTAGCTTATAAAATGTTTGGAACGAGGAACGAGCAAATACATCTCTTCCGTGCCTGTAAACTCGAGCTTTTATTTATTTAATGGCAAATACAATCGATCATCGGAAGGTAGTCCGAGTAGTAAGCTAAACATTCAGTACAAATTTGTTCAAAACTCGACACTCTCTCTCTCTGAATAGCTAAATATTTACATACGACAAATAGAGTATTTAAATACTTGATACCGTCACAATCCAAACAAATTAATGTGAGCCTAACCAGAGACACACTGGATTCCGAACAACTAACTAAAGATATTCAAATGTACATAGACTAATCATCAGTTATCAGTTGTGAACAGAATGACCTATACCAGGACTGTGTCCAGGACTCGTGGGTCGAAAATCGTCGATGAAATCCATCTTGCTGTCATTCTCCTGAGATGGATGATCAGTATTAGGCATGCCAGGCTTCTGTTTTGGATTCAAACTGTTGTTGCTCGTGCCACGGTGATGATGATGGCGGTGCGGATATTGCCTAGAGCATTTCTTGCATTCTTTGGACTTCAAGTGCCTGCCTTCAACGCTTATTAGAATAAGCTCATTGCTTACTATCAACATAAAAACAAGCACACTCAAATTAATCTTGAATCCCATATATATGAACTAGGTTTAGTATGAAGATGGGTTTAGGGATGATTAGTAGAGAAGGATGCAACTGTAGTATTTATAGTATAGAGGGGGATGCGATTGTCCAGACTAGTGGGAGTAAAGATTCGAAAATTCCAAGGAGTGGTGCGTAAAAAAAATGAGAAAAAAAGAAGATGCAAGAGGAGATATTTAACGACAAGAACTCGCATTTCAAAACAGCCGGCACTAAAATGAAATATCAACTTGATAAAAAAATTATACTGATTTTTAAATAAAATTCAGATTTTAAAAAACGTTATGGACTAAAATTATCGGTTTAGCCGGGACTTCAGTCTAGATTCGCCCGCTCTCGGTTCCGCGCCGGAGATATTATGACTTGATAAAAAATTTATATTGATTTTCAACGGTGATGACCTAAATGTCACTTGGGGGTTAAAATGGCCTTAAATGTCATTTTAAAACGGTAAATCGTGTAACGTTTATGCAAAAGATATAAAATGGTACTTCGTGTAATGTTTTGGCATTTTAAATTTCTTTTATGCGCAAAACGGTAGATAAAGTACTATTTTGATACAAAACGCTATATGGTGTACCGTTTTGAGCCAAAACGTTACTTCAACTAACGTTTTGTACATTATAAAAAAATTAAAAAAAAATTAAAGTACTAAAACGGAACACTATGTACCGTTTTGCATTAAAAAAATAAAACGTAAGACGAAGTACCGTTATGAGGTGACATTTTGGGCCATTATTTTCAAAAGTGACATTTTGGACCATTTAACACTCAAAAATGATATTTTGGTTCATCTCTAGATTTTCAAATAAAATTCAGATTTTAAAAAACGTTATCCACTAAAATTATCAGTTCAGCCGGGACTTCAGCCTAGCCTAGGTTTGGCCGCTCTCAGTTCCGCCCCGGAGATATTATTAACAGGAAAAGAAAAAAAGGTAGAAATGGATGGTTTTCTTGAGAGTTGAAGCCCGACCTCTCGTGAAAGGGGGGAAGGAAAAGGTTTATATGCACCATCAATCTAGCTAGCTATATCTTTTTTGATTTACACTTGTCTATATTCTCCCTCACTTCGCTCATGGCCTTGCCTGCTTCTCCAAGTATCCATATCTCCTTTGCCTTGTAATTCCAATGGTTACCATGCATTTTACCTGTATATATGCCATCGCAGCCAATTTCTTGACAGATTATTGTACGGATCCTGATTCTCCATCTATCATGTAGTGTTTTGTTCCCATGTTTTGCTGGACTCCAATATTTTCATTTCCTTCTCTACGCAACCATTTTCGGACTTTTTTTTTCCTTCTTTACACATAATTCTGGGAATTATTTCTGGCCTTCTACTTGCTGCTAAGTGCTAAATTCCTTTTCCTGTTTTAGTTTATATAAACTTTCAATGTCTCCTCCTATCTCATATACTAATTAATTTCCTGGTTAAATTTTCAGAAGATTCAGTTTGAAAGGATTTCTAGAGTACTTTCATAACCTCGAATCCTAATGTTCTGACTAGATATAATATATAAAAATAATGTTTCTGAGAATGTTTAATGGCGGAACTGATAACTACTTTCTGTAAAAGCTGTCAAAAGCTGAAAACATAGCTTTTTCAAAAACATGGAGATGTTTTTGCTAACAGCAACTTTTAAACCAAAAGCGTTTTTCCAGACATCAGTTTTTAGAATTAAACAAACACATTTCTTACAGTTTTTTTAGCAAAAAACTATTATAACTGTTTGCAACAACAATATATCAAACGGGACCACCAATTACGTATTTATAAAGGACGTGAAGGCTTAATTAGTATAATAATTTGGATACAGTTTCTTGTTAAGAACTTGACAAAAAAATGCAGCAAATACTCGGATAAATTAATAATCCATGTCATATCATACATGTGATCTGTGATCTGGCTAGTACATTGACGAGGGGCATTGACAAAGATTTGAATTTAACATGTTCAACGTCAGGCATGAGGTACAAAATGACATGACCATATAAGCCTTGATTTAAAGGTTGTGCTAAATCAAAATCAACTCTCTACACATGTGAGCCGCATCTTGATCGAAAGTTGAAATTAACCAACCCAAAAACAGTGTTTAGTTTGTCTAATCTCAATCATTGAGCCGTTTCCTTGTGTTCAGCTGTTGCAACTTTGTCAAAATACCAGTACAAATCTAGGTTTTCAGAGAACCAAGATTTGCTAGGTTTAAGAAACAAGTTCAACATACAGTGAGATAAGTACTATATTATCGGCAAGTATAACTATGTCTTGTCAAATTCCATGACTTTAAGAAAAAAGTTCGTCGAAGTTTTCAGTATACTGTTAAAAACAAAATTCATCTGAAATTGTAGAGATTTCATTAATGAAATCATAGTCTCGGAATTAGCAAAAAGAAAAAAAAATCATAGTCTCGGACTGATCGAGTATACGGTATATTAAAACTACGTCGGCACCGAATGAATGTGTTAAAGAGTATAAGATGAGATGAGGTTCGGACCTTTCTCCGACACCTTAAAATTTTAGAGCGGTTGGTTAATTAACATAGTATCAGAAGCTCGGTTTAGAAGCTCGGTTTAGGTAGGAATTCGGGTTCGAGTACTCCCACCCTCATTTATTTAATATAAATATTCGTTAGACGACTACTCAAGAAACAACCCGCTACGCCCGGTTGGACAGTTGATAAGGAAGGGAAAGATCCTGAAACATAACATCTACCAGCTCTGTGTTAACAACATGAAAATATATATAATTTTTTGAAATCTATGGTAACATGGACACCCCGAGGCCCCATGTGTCTCCGCCTCTAGTCGGTATTCTTTAGTGCACTAAAGATGGAATAATCTCGACGTATGTATGAAACATAACTGATGGAAAAACATAAAAATTGCGAGTTTTGATAACAGGTATGATCACCTCCAGGGACTGAGGATTTGTCTACCTACCTACATATGTAACTTATATAACATCATAAATCATAGGTAACTTATATAACATCATAAATCATATTTCAGAATTAGCCGAGCTGCACTGATCCGAATACCAGATTAATAAATAAATAAATAAATTTCGTGCAATTAGCAGGTCGATCTCCTTGGATACTAGAGTATAAAGGTAAAAAAACACCAACCCTCTATTTTTATATTTTCAATTTCATATCACTATTCCGAATGTAAATGTAACTTCAACTTGGCCATTTGAAATAAATTTCTTCTACATCATATAAAACACAGAGACCGGTAAGCCGATGATAGGATCCTAGTGGCTTTACGCTCCCACCATGTATCTTACCAACCTGAGTGATTACAACTTTAAATGATTATATGTAATTGACAAACCTAACAACCTAGCTAGCTATGATATCAAAAATACAAAAATACAAAAGCCATGCACACATAAAATCAAATAAAATAGGGCTATCTCAGACCAGTCCACATTCATTACAGTCCATCTTGATTATATATATTCTGATCAAAAGGGTTCCTAATTACCTCTCAAAGAACTGAAGGGCTGCTGCACTAGTTTTGCAGCGAGTTCAGCTTATATTACTATAACTAAAAGGCAAAGATGAGTACACACTACTCAGTTTTGTTTCGTCCTTTTATTCCAAATATTCGATTGTGAACCTTCCACTCACCATTACATTACTTCTGTTCTTAATTGGACGGTTCTGGGCTCATAATGTAAAATGTCTGCGGTTTATTTAACTCTCAGCGGTTTGACAACCCTTACTTTACACTTTACAGACGAGATTTAGGCCTACATGATCAACCTTTACACATACCTAACAATTTTTTTTAGTTTATTAAGACTTTATTAACCATCTTTGCATGCATTTAATGGCAAATATTAAAAGGTGGCCTCCATGGTATAAGGAGCCAGGCCCAAAACAACTTGCATAGTTTCATGGTTTTGATTATTCTATAATCTCAATTAATTTTATTAATGATAAACTAATCACAAAAAATGCAGTGGTCCAGTGGACCAAAAGTTTGGTTATGTTTTAAAATGTAAGCAAACAAATGATAAAAAAAAGTACTATAGACAAACTGGACTCTAATTGAGTGAACTTTACAAGAGGGAATCATTAAAAGTCCGTTTTGTATGTCTAAATATATTCAATTATAATAATGTCTATATATACTCTCCAAAAACTTTCTAAACAATTCAAATTTTCTTCAAAGTATTAATCTTTAGCTCCCCTTTCTTTATTTCACTCCCAGTACAACACATAAGTGTATACTTTACCATTATTTTCTTATACTTTCACTTATTTCATCATTTCACATCATTTGGTATAGTCAAAGTACAGCATGAGTTTTTGCTCATTTATATTAATTAGCTAAGCCAGAAAAGTTAGATTTTAAATAACAGTTTCTCTTTTTTATGAGTACAATTTTTTTTTTCTAGTTTATGAGTACAATCTTTTAATTTGTAATACTGGAAAAGTATTTAATTTCTAGTCAATTATTTTAACATGTCAATGATATAGTATTATGGGAGAGAGTGCCTTTTCTAATAATGTATTAATATATGCTAGCTTATGCTGGAGTTCTTTTTAAATTATATATTTATTAAATTAATTTTAACATAAATATTAATGCATGTCATAATTTTTAAAAAAATTCCTATCTTTTCCAATAATTAGAATAACATATTAGCACACTTTCCACAGTTTTTTGTACAAAAAGTTTGGTCAAGCAATACATTTATCGTGCTAGATGTAAGCTACGGTCCAATTAATTTATATTTATTGGCGCTGCAGGTATATCTATACCATCAATATTAATTAATCTAGTATAATATATGTTAAATAAATTTATAAAATTTTACAACGCCTAGTTATTAGTTCATATTTTGTAATTCAATAAAGATGAATAATAGTAAACTATTTTGCAGTTCATATTAGATTATTTGAAGCATGACCTACCTAAAATGTTTTGCACCTTAATTATATGTAATAATTTTGCAAAATTTTTTGTTTTGTAAAATTTATGGGTTTGTGGGTTTTATTCGATAATATAGAAATTTATATTATGTTATTAACCGAAGAAGTAAGTCTATGGTTTTTTTTGAATAAAGTAAGTCTATGGTTGGTGTGGGTGTTGAAAGACCCAAAATTTCAGGAAGATTCGGCAGAAAAAAAAAGAACCAAACCAGCAAAAATGATAGCAAATAATGATGGAGATCATACAAACCACAAGACATTCTAGCAAATACATCGGACATTGTCTAGCTTAAACTGCCCCAAACATGCAGGTGTCAACAGCTTGCTACACTAGTATTTGTTCCTTACTTTTTCAAAGTGATCAAAAGCGAATCTACAATATTAGTTTGCGATCAAGCACATTGCACATCAATGAAAATTGGAGTCACTTGATGCAGCATAATATCACGATAAATTTAATATTATGATATTTTAGATTTTAAATGTTCAACATGTTTATTTATGCTAGTAAATTAAAATAGAAAGAAAATTAACTAAACATTAACATAAAATCTTTATTTTTCACTTATCACTTAAATAATTTTAAATCATAAGTGTTCTTTTTTAATTATATAAATTACCTTATATTAACATGTTTTTTTAATGGGTTTAGTAAAAGCCAACAAGCACGGAAAACATATTTTTGCAGTGGCTAATTTTCAGCGGGATCCATCGTTGAGAATGATGAACAACTGCTGGGAAGATGACGCCGTTAATATTTTATCGTATCATCGTATGTGGTGCGTATTGTTTTCTTTAATATTCACGTTTTCTCCTTGTTTTCTCCTTTTTTTTCTGGGCTTGCAGTAAAAGTTGAATATATAATATAGGAGTATTTTAAATATTTAGAGCTATTGATAGCATGTGCTGTGTTGTTCCACACTATTACTGTCTTTCAATATAGTTGCAACTTGATGATATATCTTGTGATTCAAATTGTTCTGAGGTATCTAGCTAGGTACTCCCTCCGTCTCTTATTACTTTTCTTGTTTTGAGTTTTTACGGTATTCATAATAAACGATTGGCTATTAATTTACGTATAATCTATAAGAACAAATATATTGTCATGGGTGACTTTAATACAATGAAATTTTTATATTTAATACTAATACGAAATTAAAGATATTAACAATCAAAATTTTCCATTGGACTGAGGGATTATTAATTAGGGTTGTGTGTTAGTAACTTTTTTGCTGATCTACACCCCTATCTGATTTATTTAGGTTTCTTTTAGCTTTTGATTCATTGATGGTGATTGATTACAGTTGGAGAGCTTTGTTAAGTTTCTTTTTAACATGTTAAAAGACAATTAGAGAATCTTAGTCATTATGCCAAAATTGGGTCTTTGGCAGCACTGTTAGTGCTTATTATTAAACTGTTAGGTGGATATTAAGTATGGTTTTCACAAAGTTTAAAATACTTTATGTAATATTTGAGATTTTGGGCATAATATGAAACATTAGAATTGTTACGCTGTATCTTGGATCAAACTTCTGCTTGTCGATTTGCTTCATGTGAATAATAACTGTATCCGGTAGAACTTTTAACTTACTTTGTTTCTGCAACTTATTAAAATCTAGATTATGCTATATTTTAAAATCAGATTAACTTATATTATGGTATATGTAACTGTAATCAGTTTGCAGATAGTTTCAGTCTTTTCTACTAGTTTTCAAACTGGTCAAGTCTTCTTTTCTTTCAAATTTCTGGACGGAGCATTCTATTGCAGGCTCTGTAGTAGTTTTTTGTCGGTTCAGACTACATTTTTAATTATAGAAAAACTTGTAGTAATTACTTAATCAGTGGAACCTTTTTGCTAATATTCGATGATATCAGTTCGAGGTTGTCTTTCACAAGAATGATCTGCAAAATATACTTGGTCTCGTTAAATTTATGATGTTTTTCCAATGCAATAGTCATTACTTCAAACCTATAATGTTCGGCCATATATGTATACCCTTGGGCACATACTAGAAAATCCGTTGTAAATAATTGTATCGGTCTATGCCACTGAACATCTAGCCATGACTACATAAGAAAGCATGTTTGATAACAAATAATTTATATGTATTACATAAAATTGAAATTAATTTACAAGTTTCTTCTGCTGCAAATATACAGTCTCGGTAAAGACATATTTGCTAAACAAATTGATATAAATATATGCATGCACTGGGGAATGTTTGGACCTCTGAGTGCAAATTGAATTACATTCAATCTGTGAAGCTCCTTTGTAGGTCTACATATCTATGCATTTGGCTCTGTGTTTTTTTCTACGAAAGAATGATCAACACCAGGGCTGTGTCCTGGTTGTGTGGGTTTAAAATCATCCGTGCTTCCTGCATCAGAATGGCTAACACCAGGACCAATTCCTACCCCCTTCTGTTGAACTTTAACATCATTGTTAGTATAAGAGTGCCCGACACCAGGGCTATTACCTGGTGCTGTTGGTCGGAAACCATCTATTGAATTTTCAACTGTTGAAACTTTTTGTTTTCTTGTAAACTCTTTCTTACTTTCCTTTTTAAGTAGCTTCATATCATCACCAGCCGCATTTGGTTGAACAACAACACTGTGCTCGGCATAGGAGTGCCCTACACCAGGACTGTTACCTGGTGTTGTTGGTCGAAAATCATTTATAGGTTCTGCAATTGTGGATGATCCCACTTGTCTTTTTGTAAGTTTTAGTTGCCTTCCTTCACCTGATAGAATTCCATGGCAGGTAATAACTGCAAGAATTATTGCCCAAGAGTAAAAAGGTTTCATTAATTGGGCCATTACAAGGCAATAAAGATTGTGTTTTTGTTTATATTGGAAGGTTCTCTATGAGAATTGTGAGATGCTGAAGATATGAATAACAGAAGAGTGGAATGATTTGAATCTTCCGGCTCGTCTTATATTTATAGTCATAGAGAGTATACAGTGCAACTAACTAAACTTAAGAATGTTAATACAAATTTTGATGGATGACATTCCTTTGTGGCTCTTTGAGTGATGCCTAATGATTGATGAGCCTAGAAAGTGATTCTATTTTAGAGTGATAAAAAAATTAAAAGATGTTGATGTGCTGAATAATGCATATCGTGCTATTTCTATTGTATCTCAGACAATCTTAGTTTAGTTTTACAAACTTCATTTCATATTTCACTGTTCTTCCCAATTCTACATCCTTAATTGAGTGTTTGCATGAATCTAAAGATTTACCAATACTTATGAATATATATTTGAGTGGAGGCAATTGCAGTGCTGCACGAAAGATGACTCTGCACTTATACTCCATGCACGCACTGCAGTAACTTCACATTTTTAATAGTAACAACCCTCATTCCCTTAATTGAGCATAACCCTTAAATTACATGAAGAATGCCTAGAAAGGAATAGTGACTATCTTTTTTAAAGCTTGCTAAGGTCCTGCAGGCTACAATTATTCCCAGAGGTGTTTTTTGGTTGCTTTGATGCATTCGTATGCTGTATCTTACTAATTTTTGGGTTAAACCGCCTCAAAATTTAGGCCAAAATCACCGTACTTGTTGAAATGACACTTACATCAGGACAGATGGAGTGTCGTTTGTATAATTAGTCATTTTTTGTCTATTTAATTGGAGAGTGTTACCATTTGACTTTAAAAAACACTAAATAAAAAATTCAAGTGAGATAGTCAAAGTAGCTATTCTATTAACAACATATCAGGAACCACTCAGCTATTATGTCCTTTAGGCTACAGCTCAATTTGACTGCATAATCACCTCTCATTTTGCTGATAAATGCTCTTTTCACCAATTTTCAATTACAATTGTTTTCAGCAAATTGAATCTGTGAGAGAGATTTGTTAGCATAGAAAAAATCAAGGATGAACTTGATTGGCCTTAGCACCACTACCTCAACCAGCAGAATTCAGCTAAAGGTCTGAGATTCTCCTGTACTTCCCACTTAGCTGTGTATTTTATTTTATGTTGTTGGCTCATGCACAAAGCTTCATCCTCTAACGGTAGCGGTCGACAATTTGAAGTGATATACATCTGTCGTGTAGTTTGTATATTGTTTAGTTTATGCTGTGTGCAAGCTTTATGAGTATTTGATATGATTAACAAGTTAAAGGTTCCTCCTAAGATATCCTTTATAATTTGAAGAGACTCTTGTTTTGTTGTTTTCCTTACTATTTAGTATTTACAGAGTATAACTCTCTATATGGCTCTATCATCCAAGTTTCCAAAACCACTGCATTCTGTTGAAGTACTGTTGATGAGCATCACAAAATATAATGCCTCTATTCTGGACAGACTATAGCCAGCCTTGCCGACTTGCCATGGGTAATTAAGGGAAAGAGATATCAGTTATTTTGAGTGCTCTTTATTTGGTAGATGGCCCATGCATCACCTTTTGTATATTGATTTTAAAATGCACTCTGCTCTTAGAAGGAAATGATTTGTAATTACTTGAAATGCAAACCACTAATAGTGAAAAAGCAAATCTTGCTAATAATAGCCGCAATATGACCAAAGGACAATACCAATGAGTGAAGATGTGCGAGTATCTTTAAAGTCATGCAAAATATTCTTTGTATGTTTCTTTTTACTTATATATTCCATTGGTTTGACTCTCTTTTCAGGATTTCCTTGTTGAACCAATTTGCTTCATGCAGAGTGAAGGATATCTGATACCCTGAACATACAGTCCTTTAGGGCATGAAACGCAGGAGGAAACTGAGCATATCAAGGGGATACTTCATGCAGAACAGCTGATGAGGTAAATGGAATCTACTCCGGTTAATGTAATTCCTTGCTGGAGCTTAAACCTGCAGCAAACCTTCTGCCCCACTTGGATACCAGTTAATATTAGTTCAGCTTGTCTTTGCATGATCACTTATAGTGCTGAGATTTTTCTATTTGCAATAATTAACTCTACGCGTTTATAAGAAAGAATGATTAGTTGGAGTTTATCAAAGACAGCAACCTGCACATCCTACCGTTCTTTAAGTGTTAAAATATTTAGGTAAATGTTATTTTCGAAGAAGTCAAATGAAAAACATTTGCATTGCCAAATGTTGCACCTACCTCTTCCTCTTTTTAGTCACTCCAACTCCATTCAAAATGGAATTGATAACATTATTCTCCAAAGGGCAGACTTTATTGTTGGCTCCTAGAGCTTTGGAAGACCTCTACAGTTTTCTCCACTGAGTTATTAAGAATAAACAAGTTTAATACTATTTTGCAGGACAGGTAGTTGGTCTTTGTGTGCTAGGCTGTGGTGCACGGGCAAATGTTTTACTAGATTTTAATTATAATAGTTTCAACTTGCTGAAAAGCAGCTTGATAGTGATTTTGGCAGGATAACAATGAGATTCCCTTTGCCTTTAGAATCTTAGAATCTTAATTGTCAAAAGACAGTATATTTACATCTTGTGTTTATAACGGAATAGTATTGTAGAGACTAGAGACCCTTTAAAAGATTGCACGCCTGTTGTTGCAGTGTAGTAATATTAAGTAATTAAATACCTAAAAAATATGAATAATTAAGTACTAAAAAGATAGGTTCTGGTGAACTAAGAGAGGCTGGAACCTGGAACCTAGAACCACAGGGCTTTCAACCTTTATTTCTCAATGTAAAAGAAAGGAATGGTGTAGTCAATATTAATCACAACCGATCATTTATATTATTTCCCCAGCAGATGCCTCCCTTTCTATACTTTGCTAATTTGCAAATGCCTCTTTTTTTTTTTTTTTTTTGCTAACTTGCAAATGCTAGTAAATACTTGTGGATTCAGGAGGCATGACTGTGCGCTTATCTAGATTTCTGCAATAATTTTTTCCCTATAATTCCTAGTCGCCTTGATGATACAATGCAAGTCTTTAACTCTTTATAACTATAAGAATGTTAATTGGTTAAACTATTGATTGGAGTCTCATATCCACAGGTTTATATTATGTGCACAACTGACATTTCCTTCCTACAAACTAAATATAGTTAAGTTTTCTGAAAAGAAATGTAAGATTTTCCCTCGACCTTCAATAGTAATTCCATTAAAATTCCATCAACCAAGAGGGTCCTTGTGATAATATGGAACAAAGAGGTTTTGCATTCCTTTTAGTGGAGATGCAGGAAGCAACGCGTGATGCTTGACAATGGAGACATTAGGTCTCACTTCTGAAATTTTAACAGTGATTTAAAGTTCAAACTGAATTGTAATGGTTGGCCTCGATATGACTCTTT
The DNA here is from genome assembly GCF_009905375.1 of Apium graveolens. Lineage (NCBI taxonomy): Eukaryota > Viridiplantae > Streptophyta > Magnoliopsida > Apiales > Apiaceae > Apium > Apium graveolens. Next base: position 4,483,863 of record NC_133651.1, read on the forward strand.
TTTCACTCAATATTGTTTCCCTGCCCTATGTAGCTAGGAAAACTTCTCTAAACAAGGTGTACTCATTTTTTAGTTTTTGACTTGCACGATCCAGTATCACAGACCTCAGAGCATTTCCAATGTAGACAAAATTGGACATCTTCCTCTAATGAGAATGACCATCTCCCAGTAATTAATCTACCAGTTTATTAAATTTATTATACCACAGATGGGCTGTTGTACAAGGTGGCTACACTTCTCTTAATAAAGTAAGGAAGTGGTCGAGACTCGCAATGGTGGACCTGGACCACTTCTTTAATTTGCTCGAGTGGTTTGAGTTCTGCTGAAGTTTATCTTAAGTATTCCCATGCACAAAGTGACGCTCCATTAGAGTTACTCTGAGGATCTTTTATTTGACTGAATATTTGCAGTAAAGGGTTCCATGTCTAAATGTGTGGTATTGAGGTGGGCCATTATATTTGCGGGGTCTTGTGCAATACAACTCTTTGCACAACCTGTACACCCCTGAAGTCTGGAAGTTCTTTTGGTTTTTAATGTATTATCTGATTAATAAATATTAAACTGCATTTTTAAATATTAGTACCTTTATCAAGTCATTACATGCATTCATAAACAGTATGATGGATTACTAGGTTTGTCTGGGATTTCTGTAGAATTTGAGTTTGATAATGAGATATTAACCCCTAAAGATGCAAAGCTTCTCAAAGATTGACGCTATATGGATAGTATGACAGTGTCGACAATTCTAGAAATACGAGGTTTCTACACATTATCAAACAAATGGTACCTCAGTAACATGCTTTCATAGTAAGTAATATATGTCGAGGCATTATACAGTAAATTTCTTCTGCAAACTATACCACAAAGTAGTACACATCTCATCCGCATTACAGATCTGCAGTTCCCTTATATGCATGCCCATGTAAAAGATAGAATGTTGCGATGATAGTATTGCAAAAGTTTCTGTAATAACTGACCCAAGGAGCAGATTTATTCTATTGATGTTAAATTCTTATTCATATCCATCCATCTTTGTATGTTGTCAAACTATAAGCTTTGTTCTTGTATTAAAATTTTTGTGAATAGAAGGTGAGCAAAAAGATAAAATATTACTGATCACTGATATTATTGATATATTTGTAATATTGAATCTTTTAATATATAGCACGCCCATGCAGGAAAAATTTACAAAACATACACATATTGAAACGCTTATTACATGGTGAAAACATAACAAATAGTACATACAAATGTTCAAGACACTATTTAGCAGAATAATGTAATACACAAGTGAATGATATAGACATGTAAGATGAATGGAACAACCTAGCCCTAATTGTGAGTGGAATGTCCAACTCCGGGGCTGTGACCTGGTGATGTGGGTCTGAAGTCAGCCACATGACCTGGAGGTGGCGGTGCACGAGTACTGCTGCCAGAAGCCTGACTTGGTGGCGTTTGAATGATACCTGTTGATGCAATATCTTGATTACCATATGCATTTTTATTGTTAATCATACCTGCAGTGTGTTTGATGTCCTTTCCAGGGACCGTGAAGTGAGACTGAAGTTTCTTGGTATCACCTTTCGTTTTTGTCCTCAAATGCCGACCTTCTGCTGACTGAATCTCGAATGAGAGAGTTAGTACTAGGAAAAGAGTGGTAAGGATCAGCAGTGTTTGAGCCATGGAAAGGACACTGAGGGAGGAAAGGAAGAAGCAATAGAGGTGAATGAAATGCTTAATGCTCTTTCATCTCTCGCAGTCTTGTGTATTTATAGAGCAGCAAGCCACAGAAAGAGCCATGAACATTGGGGCGGCTGATTACTTTTCCATTTTCAAAAAGGTGAGCTTAACTTATTTCTAAACTCTACTGGGTATTTTATGCCACTATGCAACTTAAATTAATAGATTGTTGTGAGAGTAATCTAGGAAGAGTTATATGCATGCCACATGAAAGCTTTTTTTTTCGGTTCATTCCTTTAATTTTTTATGAAAAAAGTTACCGTTTTGAAGCTGCTACAGATTAAAGATTGCCGCCTAAACTTGTATCTTAATAATTTTGTCTCATCCGTCAGATGTAATTTTATGGACCTGAATAATTATTGAAACGGTGGGATAGTAAGATATCGCTCTCTAGGAATAGTTGAGACGTGCGAAAGTTGGTCCAGACACCGAGTTAAAAAAAAAAGTGCAATTCTGCAAAGTAGTCGTGACGCTATCCAGAAAAGTTGTATACTAATGTTCCAGTCGCATACTGAACGTCACTCTGCATATTTTTACTACTTAGAACATAGAGAACAGTTATTAAATTCATCAGATCAGATATTTAATATATATTCTCTCGACAATACTAGTGAAACTTTACAATGGATTCAAACTTCAAAACTTTCAAAGGTTGCAAAATCTTAAGCAAGTACAGCTACGTCCAGGATTAATGCACAGCATTCTCTTAACAGTCCATACTCATTCCGAATGGCAAATTTTGAGACACAAAAGAGCTCAACTAATTACTATCACAAGAATAATTAATCGGCAGAAATGTTTACACTTCTACGTATCCCATTCAAAATTGACAGGAAAATAGACATAAAATCCAACATGGCCGCGTTAGACACCATGGATACACAACACTAAACTCTTTTCAGGACCTTCTACCAAATGTCTACAACCTGTTAATCTATCATAATGAGATATAATTAAACTGATCAAACAAGACAAATTCAAACTAAAAAAGAAAAATTAAAACTTGCCACACGATGATGTTGAAGGGGCCTGTATCTACATCAGCTTCTCTGGTAAGAATCAGTTGAAGTTGCACGACTTTGAGTATAACTATGTCAAGATTGCGTAAAAAAATAAGGCCTCTTAAAAGAATCCCAGCTCTCTCCTATTCAACTCAGACGATCCATGTATTGCAATAACAAATAACAGAGAGGTTAGGACTGCTTTTAATAGTCAACACTAAGAAAGCTCTCATAAGGCGTTCCCCCAAGCGTCTTGTTTACATCAGTCCAGTTCTCAATGTGTTCCCACAAAGGTCCTCTGTGTATCTTAACCTGGTGGCTTGTCAAGTTCATTCGAGGCAATCCTAGAAACTTCTGAACTTCATCCAGTTTCTGCATTTCAGTAAAAAATCAGAAGTTGAGTATGATTTCAAAAGATTGTAGGGAAATGGTCACCTTAGAACAAGGAACCATTTATTTTACAATTTATATATTTAAATGAAGTTCCACGTAACACTTACAGTGCTGTTCTTGATTAGATCCTCATAGTATAAAATGATATGCCGAGTGCTGTTAAAGTACTCTATCGCCTTTGTTACTGCGGATTCCATTTGTTTCAAATCATTAATTAAAGTTTTAGAATTGATGGTTGGTCTGTATCTTGATAGTGTATCAGCCTGCAAGAATAAACCGGAAAAGTGATTAATTACAATCTGAGAGGGAGAGAGAGAGAAAGAGCTAGACTTCAGAAAAGTGGGTGAAAGAAAGAAACCTCTTCAAACGAGTGCACGTGTGACTTGTGGGTGCCATTTAATAACTTAGCATGCCGGTCATATGAATTTGCAAGCATTGAGACCATTCGACGCAGTGTATTTCTTCGGAAAAGAAGTATTACAGATACACCCTTGCTGCTGAAGTACTCTGCAATTTCTTTATGATTCTCCAGCAAGCCCTGCGCCAACCATGATAAGCTTTATATGAATCAATTGGCGCTTTCTTACATAGAAATAATATACAATTGGAGCAAGATCAACAGGTTGTGGATAGAAAAGTAACAAGATGAATAACTTTTTCTTAGCAAAAAGACAACATATATTCCTCTCAAACTTTACTGCATCCTCTCAAACCTTACTGCTTCAAGATGCATAGATTTCAGTGCATGTCAAAATGTCAAGGTTTTATGACTCAGGTGAATCAACATATCATCTACTACCATTTTATTCCCACCAACAAACATTTACAATGTGACTTGGCAAACAATCAATGTAATGGGCAATAGATAAAGTTAAGGGTCAGCAGCAGTGGTATAAGCAAGTAGGTTGAATATGGACTACCGTCATAATCGTAAATGCAAATATTAGATTTACATTCCTTAAATGGAAAAAGAAAAAATATTATCCACTCATACAGCCGGTAACTGCCCAGAGCTATAGATTATATCTTCAACAACCTCCATCCCAGACCTCTGTTAAGAAAGTAACCACTAGGTCAACCGTGATTGAAATAGGTCATCAGGTGAGTTACTCGTAACGTCATGCTTACGACGGTATATTAGGTCAGTGCAAAAATGCAGCCATCTTTCTGCTGATTCACAGGACCCCAAATATATGAATATGTAAGCGCAATTGTGGTAGTAACACCAAATGCATTGAAATTAACATTTCTACATAAGAGTTACAGGCACAAATGCATGAGATGCTTTGAAGTTCTGATAAGAGTAATGTCTAGAAAAAATATACATGGACAATATACATGGATTTCACTTTTGAGAATCTGTATCACACGAGGGAGAGAGGGGGATAAAAGAGTCGTGTCTCAGACAAATAAACCGTTAAAAACAATGTACGATACTGTGCACATAATAAATCTGCTAATTCTAGCATGTAACTTACACTGGCACACCATACCATGCAGAACCCTAGATAAAGTACCTGGCTGAGCAGATTTGACAAGTAATTAACTATTGGAAGAATCATTTGAAGGAAATCACAAGACAAAGTGGAGAAGCGTAGTTAATTGGTTAACCCATCAGAGAAACCCCAAATTACTTGTTATCTGTTTCCTCAAAAAGCTATTTATCCATTTGAAGTGGCTTATTTCCTGACCAACTAAAATCTTGGGCAGGTTCAAGAGTATTACTCAGATATCAGCTCTTGTTTCAATTCAGTCTATTAGAAAAACCTTCATTTTCCTAAGTAAAGAAGGAGATCAAGAGAGAACATTTTTTTAACTACTTGTCGACCCTTTTCAAGATTGTAGGGTTGAAGATAAATAATTCATGAAAAATTGTGTGCTTATGGAGAAGGTTGCATTGGTGGACCATGTAATTTTGTGTGTTCCTGAGTTTTGTTATCATTAGGACTGAGCAGAAAACCGAAAAAATCCGAATCCGAAATCGAAACCGCTAAAAACCTTTAAAATCCGAACCGCAAAAATCCAATCCGAAACCGAAACCGCGAAATTAAAAACCGAAACCGATTTTCCGGGTTCGGTTATAGGTGAAAACCGAACCGAAAAACCCCGATCCGAACCGATAATTAAAAATAAATAAATAAATAAAATATATTCAATATATATATGTTTTAAAAGTTAATAAATACATATAGGAATATTCATCGATCATCAAGCCTGAATTAGCTAGGATCTTGCTTGTGCATTAATACATGTTTTTTTAGAAGTTATGAATCATGTTCACTGCCCATTGACTGGCAAGAAATTATTTTATCTACTATCTGAGTTCCCTGAGTTCCCTGTATATACCAAAGGTGTTTGGTTATCATAATTAACAAATCTATATATTTTTTTTGTACTTGAACCACACATGCAAACTTGCAGTTAGTGTGCGTTGGTGGTAACTAATGACTTATGTTAGCTGTCTGGCAAATGATGTTCTTTATCTCTGTCATTTTTTTAATATTCTCTTTATATTGTCCTGTAAAAATGTCAACAGTAGTTTCCTTCTTTTTCCTATCATTAGCTAAAGTCATGTCTGTTAAAATAATGCTCGAATTAATTTAGATTGTTGTAATTTATTATAACTTTGTATTGTTGTTTCGGAATAAATGTATTTTGTATTTTGTACTTTAAATGCTTAAAAATTTTATTACTCATATTTATTTTGCTAATTTTATTGGACGTGGTGTGGTGTTATAACTAGATCTGGCAATTCGGATAACCGGTTCGGTTTCGGATCGGATCAATTTCGGATCGGGTCTACTTTCGGATTATGATATATTTGAAAATCATTCGGATCGGATCGGATGTGAGTCAGTTCGGGTCTAGTTCGGATTAAAATCGGATACAATTTGGATTAAGATCGGACAAAATTATGTTCGGATTAAATTCGGTTCGGATATTTTCGGATCATAACTTATTTATTTTTTCAATTTTTGAGATTTAAAATATAAATTTTGCTTATTTCGGGTCATATTCGGTTCGGGTAATATATTATTCGGTTTTAATCGGTTCCAAGTTATAATCGCAACTTGTATTTCGGATCATTTTCGGTTAACTTTTCGGTTTGGGTATTTTTCGGATCGGTTTAAATCGGTTTTCGGGTAATTATCGAATTGTATGATTCGGATCTCAGATCGGATCTCGGTTTCATGAATTTCGGTTCGGTTCTTCGGATCCAGACCCATTTTGCCAGGTATAGTTATAACCGAACCCGCTCCGATAAAAACCGAACCGAGGTTTTTAAAACCGAAACCGAACCGGTGGCTTCGGTTGCGGTTTTAAATTTTAAAAACCGGGGGTATGCGGTTTTCGGTTTCGGTTTTTAACAAAACCCGCCCCGATCCGCCCCGCGCTCTCCCCTAGTTATCATAGTTATGTATTGCCTTATAATATTGTGGAATTCTAAAAATTACTAGTATGGAAATACTCCAGTAAAAAAAAGACAACTTTGTGTACGGGAAGAAAGAAAAAATGCCACAAATACAAATATTTCTTAAAATTCATGTGCTGTATAATGTCACACCAATTTTTGAAGGTAGGATAACTTGTTTACCCCATTCTACTTGCTACAATATTTTTATAGATAAAACTTATCGATGCTCTGTAACGTGACAGCCCATCAACCCATATCTTAGAGTAATCATGTATGACAAATGCAATATTGAAGATAAAAATACATATATAAGAGGTTGTGCCTTGATCATTGATGACAGTAAGTTTTTAAATGTACTTCAACAGAGGTAACTCATGAATTTATTTAGAGAATGATGAAATTTTTTAGATACTTGCACTTTCCTTGGTAAGAAAATGGTTGAAAGAAGGGAAGAAAATTACAAACACATGAACTCAGGATAAAATTTAGCAAAAAAATCAACTGAGGATAAGATAAAAGTGTACAGGTACAATAACAAAGGCATACAGCATTTGGCCACAAGAACATTATGTAACTATCGCTAAAGGCAAACTTCTAATCCACCAAAGGTAAGACTCGCATGTACAGTCTCAACATAATTATAATTTGGAAACTCGGAAAACAAGAAGATCTTTATGTTATGCATTAAGGGGGAAGAAGCATATTGATATTTTGAATGAATGTATTAAAGTAGCAAGAGAAAATATAAAGAATCTAACATACGATGATGGTAGAAACTAGTAAGCACCCACAATGCAATGTCCACAAAAACACACATACATGACAGCAGATCTACAAAAATTTTAAGATCAACTGGGTACCTGATTTAGCATCCATTTGAAGCCAATGGCAGCTGAGCACTGATTCTTGGAAGCACTAGTAAACCAGTCCAAATTGTAGACTTTATCCAGAGTTCTCACTATTGAAGAAACATTATCCCTTCTTTCTTTGACAGAGAATATTTCTCCATTGGAACTTACATTAATATGACTATTTAATAGTGTCTCGAACCATCCACTTCCAGATCTCTGAGTTGATAATATGGCAAATAACCGTACAGGATTACAAGCACACTCCGCCCTAAAAATACACAATACAGGACATGAGAAAATCTTGTATGAGACTCAAATTCGATTCAAAAGCAAGCAGCACCATGTCCTGCTTACCTGCAAAATGTTTTGGGTCTCGGGAAAGTCAAGAAGGGAAGTCGAGAGTGATTGAACACGTAATCTTGACAAGGCCTCACAATGACTTTCAAATTGGCAAATTTAGACTTGCTGTGGTTTATTTGTTGAAGACAGAATGAGCAAATCATAACACTGCATACCATCAAAAAAACCAAGACTATCATCCTTAAGAATCTAGGCGATTTTTTGGGCCGCTTAATGATAAGTGTGTCCTGTTAATCAAAAAACCAATAATTAGGGCCACATATCAAACCAACTAAACAAACTAAAAACAACAAGTTGCAAATTAAATCAACTACTTCTTCATTGCATCCAACTTCAAAGTAACTCAATTAAAGCCATTACAACAAACACAACCTAAAAAGGTACAAGATTTAACTCACCCTGGACCAATCCACAATGAATACAAAAATGATACACACAAATATCTTACTATGACTAACATTAACCACATATACTACTAAAACCCAAACAACCCAGATCAAAACACACATTACTCAAACTAAGGTAACTAAAAAGTGCTTAACAACATTAACTATATAATCTAAAAACACAATAAAAGTAGAAAAGGTCAAAACTTTAAGATAAAGAATGTGACAGAAATGGAAAAAGAACAGAAAGTTCTAACCTTGTTGAAGAAACAGATGTATTCAGCCATACTGAATCCAAGAAAACCAAGAAATGAAGATGGGTTGCTTCTTTTTTGTATCTTTTTTCCAGAAAAAGTTCAAATTGTTTTGAACTTAAACCCCTCTTCTTGTATTGAATAATCACTCAGAAATGTAATGTGGCAGCACCTAATGAATCCTTAAAATGAGAGAGAGAGAGAGAGAGAGAGAGAGAGAGAGAGAGAGAGAGAGAGAGAGAGAGAGAGAGAGAGATATGAACTGTAGCAGCACCCAATGAATCTTTAAAAAGAGAGAGAGAGAGAGAGAGAGAGAGAGAGAGAGAGAGAGAGAGAGAGAGCTCAGTGTAGAGAGTGTTATATTTCACAGCTGGGAACCATTTAGTACTGCCTGCATAAATGTAAGTAGATGGTGTTTATGATAATGCAAATGTAACAAGTACAGATGAATATGTAATACTCGTTTATAATAAGTAAAGTGATGGAATCATTATAAGTACAATTAAACAAACAGCTAAGTGAGATCCATTTGGTGTAAATATAAATGCCCTTATTTCTCTGCCTTAATATGCATCTTTAAATTAAAGAAGTGGGCAGGATAAATGTGATGCCTAGTGAAACGTTCAAATCTTAAACACCCCCCAGAAAAAGCTTGATAAAGACACAGGCTTTTATACTTTTTTAATATACCCTACTTTGTATAGTTGTGCTCTGTTGTTTTCTGGACCTTTTTTTGAAGAAAAATGTTATTTTATAATAATGACGTCTTCGGTCATGATTATAGAAATCAGCCGATTTTCTTAAAATTCGTCGATAAATTAATAAAAATATTTTTCTGATTTGATCAATTTCAGAGAAATTATTTGATTTTTTTATAAATTATTCGATAAATTGCAAATCGATATCTCAACCGAATAGTTACAATTTTCGAAATCAGTAACAATGCTTGCGGGAAGTACTAGAACTAGACTTTAATTATATTTAGTTCATTTATAAAATTAAGTGTAGATAAATCTTTATGAAATTATGGGAATAGGTAAGTATAGTAACTATTTTTGATATATCATAAATGAGATAAACTTGTGAAACAATGGAAGATACTGATCCTCTATTAACAAACCATTTCTTGTTTAAGTAAAATAATTATAATGATTGCTTCTGTTGACATTGTCGAATGTCTTATGTTACTGTATCAGGTTTAGGATAAAAAAAAATCGGTAAAGTAATTTTATATCTTATTATATATACAGTACTCATGTAGCATTTCATGCACTTATCTTAATGTCAAGAGTTGATCTATTCTTAACAAAAATAACAGACAAAGAGTTGGAATTTATCTTAGTTTTTGGTATTATTCTTCTTTAACTGCGGATAATTACAAGAATACAATGCCATTTTTGGGCCAGAGCATACGAATACGTCATCAAAATATAATGTGAGCGTTTAAAAGAAAGTTGAAAACAAACAAAGGATTATAATCACGATCATGAATGACCATGATGAGTCATCATCATATTCGATCAAAATAAGCAATAATTTGTGATCGTCTTTTAGTATAAAAAAAGGCTTTTTTTGCGTGATTAAGTGATGCATGTGGCACCGGCGTACTCTTTAAGCCTCGACTCTACGTTCTTGTCAACTTTAAGTTCAAAAAATGCGTAATAAATCAAAATTTTACTTAAAATGAAAAAAAAATTTATTTAAAATTCACAAATTTCTCATTAAAAATATATTATGTACTTAGATAAACCCCTAAAATCTAAATACATATTTGGGGGCATTTTTCTCATACAAAATTAACGAAATAAAATTTATTTCAACGAAGTTAATTTTTTATTGGTTTATTCGACAAAAGTAAATATCATTCGCATGTGCAGCTCGTATATATTTTTTTATTTTTAATAACTTATAAATTATCTGAATAATAAAATCTGACTTTTAACCTTCCATATTAAGCAAAGAGTTATATATAAAATCATCCCTCTAGTTTGGCCCAAATAAAATTCTTTACGTATATTTTATATAACTGCAATTTGTATCCCCTCACTATTTTGGCGCGACAAATTATACAATTTTCGTTAAATTTGTTGAAAATCTCGGGGGTATTTTAGAAAATTAAAATATTAAATTATAATTAGATCTTAATTTAAGGTTTTTGACCCTCTAAACATAATTTTCAAAAAAAATTAAAGAATGAAAGTTGTTATAAAATGAAAAAATCTTCTTGTTGAGAACGAAATTCACATTCAAAATTTGTTAATTTTACATGTCATCATTTTGAAAAGATATTTTCGTTTTCTACAACTTTCAATCTTTAAATTTTTTTAAAAAGTATCATTTAGAGGGTCAAAAAACTTAAATAAAGATCTAATTATAATTTAATATTTTAATTTTTTTTAAAATACCCCTGAAATTTTGAACAAATCTAACAGAAATAGTGCAATTTGTCACGCCAAAAATAGTAAAAAAATGCAAAATGCAGTTATATAAATATAGGTAAATAAGTGCATTTGAAGTCAAATCAGAGGGATGCGTTTTGCAAATAATTCTTAAGCAAATATATATCGGACTCTAATATATGACTTACTTATAAATGATTTGAGTCGTATCCTGTATTTTTTTAAAAGATTAAATCCGTCTTTTATTTTTATACTAGTAATATAAAGTATAAAAATACCATACTCCTAATTATATTTTATGGATAAAATCTATAAACACATTAATAAAACATAGTGACAAATCAGGTGCATATGTCACAATTACAATAACTTATATTATCTTTTAAAAAATGTTGCATGTTTCAGCAATACGAGCCAAGAATGTTACTGTATAATTGTAGATTTGATAAATCGTCGTAGTTTGCATGAAGAAAATTTTTATTTAATCTATTTTAATACAGTTCCGTTCAATATTGATTTTTTTAGATATCGTATAATTTTATATTAATGAATTGTTTAGTTTAAAAAATGTTGAACATCGTAGAATGAAAGCGTGAGTATTATTTTAGTTCGGCCATAATGTTTTTTTTATCGTAGTGAATCCGCATGCACTATCATTCGGGTATGCACTGGGTCCGTACTTAAGCGACAGATTCTGATTCACGAGGTACAATCATAAATTCTCCTTAGGTCTGCACTTAAATGACAGTCTCTGATTCAGGAGGTATAATCATAAATTCTCATCTCAAGACATTGATCAACAGAATAATTATCCACTTTTTAACCAACGACAATTCTTTGATACACATGTACGTAATTGCAGTACTTTAGTTGGATAGTAATCGCCCCTGACTACTTCCACCAAGTTACAAGGATACACTTGATAGTTGATGGTCATTTTTTCAAAAGCAATGATAATATAATAATAATTTAAATCTTAATATTTCCCAAACTATGTGAGAGTTTAACAAAATAAAATTCTGAATAATACATGAAAAATAGTACTTTCTTTTAGTTCTTAATTTCCTAAATCGGAGATTATCTCGGAATGGCAGTAAAATTTATGAAAAATAATGGAAGCTACTCTAGCTTTATGAAAAAAGGAAGGTGAAAAAAAAGAGAAGATGATCATCATTATCATTTTGCTTAAAGTACAATTCTAACTCACTCAAGAACAAGCTGCCTAAAACTATAATTACAGCGCAATCACTTTTTTCTTATCTCGTTTGGGTTTATCTTAATAAATCGTAAAGATTAACAATGCTTGAATTATATTGTTCTCATTCTATTTCCTGAATCAATATACACTTGTTTATATACAACAGAATGATAAGCCTGACTTCTGACTTCTCTAACTAACAGAATGATAAGGATATATCTATTTTATCCATTTATCAATATCAACTATAAATATAGATATCTAATTCCTATCTGTAATCTAATCAAATAGTCAGCTGATAGTATAGCAGGTACGCTTATCCTTATTATGCCCCCTCAAGAACGACGTTGTGTCAACAATGGCGATCTTGGAAAAATGAGATTGAAAAGCAGCCTTCGGAAGTGGTTTTGTTCGGAAGTGGTTTTGTGAGGGAATCGGCAACTTGCTGACTGGATTGTACATGCCTGACCTGAACAAGATTTTTCTGAACCTGGTCACGTACAAAATGGAAATCAATGGCAATATGCTTCATTCGACTGTGAAAAACTGGATTCTGACATAAGTAAGTTGCACCTATATTGTCACAATAAATACGAGGACGTTGGACAGGTGGAAGTTGAAGTTCAGATAAGAGATTCTCAATCCAATTAGTTTCAGCTAAAGCACTTGCAACTGCACGATACTCCGCTTCTGTAGATGAGCGAGCGACTGTTCTCTGTTTACGTGAGGACCAACTGATGGGTGTATTACCATAATAAACAATGTAACCAGTAGTGGAGGTACGATCTAGTATATTTCCAGCCCAGTCAGAGTCAGAGTAGGCATGCAATTGAGATCCTGGGCTCGCGGTAATATATAAGCCATACATGTTAGTTGTTTTAAGATATCGCAGCAAGCGTTTAACTGCTTGCCAATGATTTTGTTGTGGACAATGCATAAACTGAGAGAGCTTATTTACCGCAAAAGCAAGGTCTGGTCTGGTGAACGAGAGGTATTGCAGTTTGCCAACAATTCGCCTATAATTGGTGATATCAATTGGAGGCTCATCCATATTAATTGTGAGAACTGATGAAGTACTCATGGGTGTGACAGCACCATTACATTCAGCCATTTTTGTTTCATGCAGTAAATCATTGATGTACTTGGACTGCGAAAGAATTAGTCCATCAGACCTGGGGATTACCTCCACACCTAGAAAATAATTAAGCCGTCCAAGATCTTTGAGTGAAAAACGTGCAGAAAGAGCTTGTACGAGTTTTTGAACCACCTGAGAAGTGCACCCTGTAATGACAATATCGTCAACGTAGACTAATACATATGCAGTGACATTACCGGTATGCAAAATAAATAGAGATGAGTCTGAATGTGATTTTCGAAATCCTATCTCGATCAAAAAATTTCCAAGCTCATGGTACCATGCCCGAGATGCCTGTCTAAGGCCATAAATTGCCTTGTTTAATTTGCATATATAAGTGGGGTAGGAAGGATCAACAAACCCAGGAGGCTGCTTCATTAACACCTCTTCTTCCAAGCGTCCTTGCAAGAATGCATTATTTATGTCAAGTTGATGAATATGCCACTTCTTTTGCACTGCAATAGAGAGAACAAGTCGGACAGTAGTAGGTTTGATAACAGGACTGAACGTCGAGTGAAAATCCACACCTGGGCGTTGCGTGAAACCTTTTGCAACGAGTCTAGCTTTATAGCGTTCAATGGAACCATCTGGATTGTATTTTATCTTGAACAACCACTTGCAATCAACAATGTTACGAGAAGGATCCATGGGCACCAAAGTCCAAGTATTATTTTTTAACATAGCATCATACTCAGATTGCATAACATTACGCCAATGGTCTATTTTCAGAGCCTGTTTGTAAGTAGACGGAGTGAAAGCAGCTGGCACTGTAACATTAAACCCATAAAAATGATTAGGTTTAAAGATTTGATTTTGTGATCTTGTTACTCGCCTGGATGCTTCTTGAATAACAGCCGGACTAGAGGCCTCATGTGTATTCTCAGTCATAGTTGTAGGTGTCTGGGATGAAGCAGACATATGTGAGGTCGATTCTTCATGTGGCTGCTGTTGGAAGGACACAGGAGAAACACTGGATGCGGATTCTTGGCAGGAGGACTCTAGTGGAGTGGTGCGTGAATGGTCCTCAATGACCGTAGGTAAAGATGGGGTGACTGTAAGTGGCTCTGGAATATGGTTTTCGAGTGAAATATGTGGCTGAGAATTTGAGACATTGTTATACTCAGGGGTTTCAGGAACCCAATCTAAGTCAGGTAAATTATGAGAAATGTGTGCAAACTTAGTGACATATGGAAATGTAGACTCAATAAATACAACATCACGTGAATGATATAATTTAGATGTGACAGGATCATAACATTGATGTGAATGAAATTGTGTGGAAAATTCCAAGTAGATACAAGCTGTAGAGCGTGGTGCAAGTTTGGATGTAGCATAAGGTTTGAGCCATGGATAACATAAGCATCCAAAAACTCTAAGATTAGAGTATTTTGGTGGCTCGTTAAATAGTATATGATAAGGTGATTTATTTGTAGACCCATGAGGCGGAAGTCTGTTAATTAGATAGATCGAGTATTTACAAGCAAATGACCAGAATTTGGGAGGCAGGGATGCTTGGTGTAATAGTGTTCGGGCAGTTTCAATAATGTGGCGGTGTTTTCGTTCGGCCTGTGCTACCCTTTGTGGTGTGTAAGGTGGAGACTGTAAATGTTCTATGCCCTGCAAAGCCAGATATGGTTTTAGACCTTCGTATTCACCACCCCCGTCGGTATACAAAGATAAAATTTTAGTGCTGAAGTAGCGTTCAACAAGGGTTTGAAAATGTTTGAAAATATTCTGGACTTCATTTTTATATTTAAGAGGATACAACCAGGAATATTTTGTATAGTGGTCAACAAAGAGCAGATAGTATAATTTTTTATCAGCTGATAGCACAGGAGAGGGACCCCATAAATCACTATAAATGATTTGTAAGGGACGAGTAGTGCTTAAAGATGAGACTGAAAATGGTAATCTGTGGCTTTTATTGCATAAACAAGAATTACATGAATCAAATTTGTTTGAGGAAGAGTACGATAACGCAAAAGTACGTAAAATAGACATAAGAGACTTGCTATTAGGATGTCCTAAGCGTTGGTGCCACAGATTTATTTATGGTTGACGAGTAGCAAGGTGTGCCTGAGGTAATGAAGAAGATGAATCTGAAGGCCACTCGTAAAGTCTTGCATTATTCCGGCCGCATACCAGTGGAGCTCCTGTATCCAGATCCTTCAGACAAAATTTAGAGGGAAAAAATTCAATCGATGTAGAATTATCATTACAGAACTTGGATACCGAGATAAGATTACGCTTAATATCAGGGGCACATAAAGTATTTGTTAATCGGAACTGAGAATTAGAAGAACATATACGTGTAGTACCAGTTTGAGATATAGGAATTTTTTTACCATTACCCATTGAAATTTCATCTGGACCGGCATAATTCTGAACTTCGGTGAAATTGTGAGAGTCCGATGTGATGTGGTGAGATGCCCCGGAATCCACTATCCAAGGTGCAGGTGGTTGATGATAACTGCTAGCAAAATGAGCTTTGGCTTCCATATGATTGTGTGATCTGGAACTACAAACATTGGTTGTATGACCATTCTCGTTGCACAGCTGGCACCTTAGACGTGCAGTAGGTTTAGCTGGGTCACCAGAGTTGTGTGAATACGGATTACGCCATGATGGATTTGTATTTGGTTGGCCCGATGTATGGCGCCA
The DNA here is from genome assembly GCF_009905375.1 of Apium graveolens. Lineage (NCBI taxonomy): Eukaryota > Viridiplantae > Streptophyta > Magnoliopsida > Apiales > Apiaceae > Apium > Apium graveolens. Next base: position 4,499,656 of record NC_133651.1, read on the forward strand.
TTGAGTCGGATAGGAAGCACGTATGGTTGGTGTGTGGCGTCCAAATCGTGGTTGTGCCTGAGAGAGTGGTTGTTCTTGATGTACTAAAGCAGCTGTGATAGGCATCGTCAATTTTTTAATTTCATCTTGCTGTAGGGAAATTTCATGATCAAGCAAGAGACCATAAAGTTCTTCAAACGAGATGAGAGTTTCTCTGGCTCGAATGGCTGCTGCAATGGAGTTGTACTCTGGTCCTACTCCACTTAAAATTTTGACCACTAGTTCAGCATTAGACAGAGGAGAACCAACGATAGCTAACTCATCGGCAATTCCTCGAATATCACCAAGATATTGTGTGACAATTTTGGAGTCCTTAGTCATGCGTCCAAGTTGATCACGGAGACTGGAAATTATGGTTTGTGATTTGTTGGCGAACGCAGTGTGAAGAGACTGCCATGCAGCTTGAGCAGATGGAGCAGTGGCGACAATAGAAGCTAAGGTTGGATCAACAGATGCAAGGAGTGCAGTTTGGATCAGCTTGTCCTGTCGGAGCCACAATATGTAGTCTGGGTTAGAGATCTCTTTGTCGTTTGCTTTTGTAGTAACGGATGGTACTGTTGATGAGCCATCAAGGTGGCCTAAAAGAGCATGCCCGAAAAGAAGCAATTCAAACTGAGCTTTCCATGTTGTGAAGTTCGTGCTTCCGGTTAGCTTAATAGGTAGCTGAGATGTAGGATTAAATTGAACTAGTGAATTGTTGGGAGCAGTCATGGTGATGGTGTTATCTGGATGTGACGAGGTTGTCATGATGCAACTAGTTGGGTCAATTTGAAATTGTAGGATGAATAATGAAAGAATGGAACAGAATCGTTAAATGCTTGTTAGAGCTTCAATGGCTCTGATACCATAATAAATCGTAAAGATTAACAATGTTTGAATTGTATTGTTCTCATTCTATTTCCTGAATCAATATACACTTGTTTATATACAACAGAATGATAAGTCTGACTTCTCTAACTAACAGAATGATAAGGATATATCTAGTTTATCCTTTTATCAATATCAACTATAAATATAAATATCCAATTCATATCTGTAATCTAATCAAATAGTCAGCCGATAGTATAGGAGGTACGCTTATCCTTATTATATCTGAGGAGAATTACACTTCGTTTGCTTGTTCAAAATCCGGATTACATCCCAATTACAAATCCGAAATAAACTAAAAACTATTGGTCCAAATGTAGGTAACCTGGATAAATACATGTTACAAAAGATCATAATTTTTTGGTATATATAGTAATAATACTTTACCTTATAATTCAACAAAAGTCTCCATTCTTATGAATGTGGGACTAATTTGATACAATATAGACTATTCAATCTCCTATAATCATTTAAAAGATTTCAAAAAAAAATATTTATTTTCCATTCTTAAAAAATGTAGTAACTTTAAATCAAAATAATTTATAAAACTTCAAATATGGGTGTTATATTAAAAGTACCTACTTTTAAGTTTCAGATACCCAAATTATTCAAAGGCCCGTTATTTTATCCAAAATACACACGAAATACAGGAAGATGGGTATTCACTTTTAACAAAAAATATTTATTCTCAAATTCGTAGCCACCTTACACTTTGTAAAGTGAATATGCAATATTGAGAATACTTATTTCTTCAAAATAAAGAAAGGAACACATCTTAAACAATCATAATTTTTATTAATTTTATAAAAAACGATATGCGTATTCATCGATTATTTTAGCAGGTATCCCACCCTTTTAGGAATTAGGAATTTCGGGGCACTTACACCCAAAATTGGTTAATCTTTCTTCTAATTTTGCATGAATCTATAATTAAAATGTATTAGCTTAAAACCCGTGCGATGCACGGGTTCTGTTAATATTTAGATTTTTTTATTTTTATTTTATATGATTTTATTGAAATTCTAATATAAATAATTAAATACGTAAATTAATAATAATATAATTATAATTTGATTGTATATAACTTTAAGTTAAATCAAATAGTATAGTATAAAATAGTATATGGTTGATGAGATTTGAACCATTAACCTTATTTATAAATAATAATTAAATGTTTGATGTTGGCGGGGTTCGAACCTGTGAACTTGGTTAGTATATTTTTTTTTTTTATAAATATTAATATAAATGTTTGTTATTGGCAGCATTCGAACCTAGAAATTTATTTGTAATTTTATAAATAATAATATACATGTTTGTTGTTGGCGGGATTCGAACCTGTAAGCTTGGTTGGTGTATTTTTTTTAGTATTCGGATCTAACGGTTATGATCATTTGGTTAAGAGATCTGACGGTTGTGATCGAAAGGGATAACTAAAAACATGATTAACCAAACTACAAATTATACCCTTGTTCGGTTATTATAGTAAGTATATATTACATTTGGTTTTTAAAAAAACTAGGAGTATACGAACTTCGAGATCCTGACCTAAATAATTACGGGAAAGAGGCATGATAACTAGGGCTGTCAAACGGATAATTCAGATACGAATATGTCTATATCCGTATCTGCATCCGCATCCGCATCCGCAATCATCGAATTCGAATACAGATAATATCCGCTTTATTTCGAATACGGATAATATCCATTTTTTCTCGGATACGAATGCGGATATTTCAGACGAATATCCGATTTTTTGATTTTTTTTGTTGTCCCAACTGTTTTAACGTTGATTATAGAACATTTTATACGATTAAATACACATAATATATTTATATATGTATAAAGTAAGTGTACAATATATATATAAAATTTGTATAAACGTATTATTTAATACATTTACACACTATAAACTAAAAAAATAAATTTTAAAATTATATATAATTTAAATATCATATATTTATTTAGTTTCGGATTCGAATATCACGAATTCGGATACAGACAATATCCACTTTTTCTCGGATACGGATAATATTCGTTTTTTCTTTGATACAGATGCGAATTTTTCGGACCAATATCAGATTTTTCGAATTTTTTTGACAGCCCCAATAAAAACAAAAGGAGACAGATAGGGCATAAAACAGGGTGCAACGCATTTATGATTTAACCCAACCCAACATCATATATCTATATTCTTCTAAAATCATTAAACTATACCTATGGATTGATATCTTCTTCTTGAAGTCTTTTTGCTAGGGGTGTTCATGGGTCGGGTTGGCCGGGTTGGAGGCTTTTTTACGACCCAACCCAATTAAATCGGTTTGAAAATTTTCGACCCAACCCGTAAAATATAAAATCGTAATCCAACCCTACGCGTCGTACATCGGTTTAGGTCGGGTTGGGTTGGTTTGAACGGATTGAATGATTATATAAAAAAAAGTTTCAATACCATATATAATTGATAATTTCGAATAGTATAACTTACGATTATAGCATTATTCTTTAAATCTGATTAAATTGAAATTTTAGTAATGTATATTATGTCATAAATCATATACACATACACTAAATGTAACTATAAATGAAAATAATTATATTGTATAATGTACAATTGCATATAATATATAATTATATTTAAATTATCGAACGAAACTTAAGTTAAATCGGATTGAGTTGGGTTGGCCGAAAAAAACTTGAACCCGTACCCAACCCATTTAATGCGGTTTGAAATTTTTTTAACCCAACCATGGATCGGGTTTTTTTAAAACGGTTTAATCGGCCTAAAAGATGGTTGGGTTGGGTCGGTTTGATCGGGTTGACGAACCCATGAACACCCCGATTTTTTGCTGTGTTCACGACATGAGTACCAGCAGAGGACAAGTAGAAGCACGAGTAGTAGTTTTTTAGTGGTACCTTGTAAAATTAAAAAATTTGTATTGGAATCGGAAATCAATAACGCCAGAAAACCCAAGTCAAAAGGAATCAATTCCTTGGAATTGGCAGTGCAAACGTGCCTCCGTTAATGGAGTTGTTTGTTACTCGCTCCGTCCTAAAAACGTTTCTTATTTATGTTGTACACGTTTGTTAATACACAATTTTAATTGTTAATATATTTAATTTTGTATTAGTATTAAATATAAAACTTTATTGTATTAAAATACTCATAAATATGAATCCAACAAAATCACTCATGACTATATTTGATCTTACAGATTAGACGTAAATTAGTAGTCAATCGCTTATCATGAACAATACAAAAAGTCAAAAGAGCCAAAACATTTTGGGACGGAGGAGTATTGATTATTTTTTCTCGATCTGCCCCCTGAACTTTTGACTACTTGTCACACGGTTTTTTATTCATGAAACTGTATTTTACCGGTTACGGAAACTAAAATGTTCAATTCACATTTATTCATTTTTCTAATAATTAGCCGCACACATATATTTTATTTTGGTTTTTTTTAAAAATAACCAAGGTTAAAAATATTTTTACAAAAATACTATTATTTTCTAAAAAAAATTGCAAAAAATATTTTTTTATTTGCAAAATATTATTTTTCATTTTTTTTACAAAATACGATTTTTTATAACTTGATTCAACTAGATAAAATATTCGACAAATTTCTGCAATTCAATGCAATCTCATGCAACCAAAAAAAACACGATTCAACTAGTTGCATGCTTGATTTTGATTGATTTTAGTTGATTTCGTATTTTTGCAAACAAATTTAGAAGATAGTAAACTCGTAAAAAAAATAAAAAAGTAAAAATATTTGATAATTTCTCTTTTATTTTCTCTAAATTCAAAGATTAAAAATATATCCGCAGGAATAGGTATATGTCATATTTTTGTAGGGATGATATACCAAAAATTAAAGAAATGCACAGTGTCTTACATCGTCATTTTATTCTAGTCAAAATCAATACCATTGCGTTTATTTGGATAAGGGCTCACGTGATAAAAAAAAAGTGAAATAAAATAACCAGATCCAGAAGGCTATTCAGGATCATAAAGAAAAACTCAACACAAAGCAGTCAAGCTAATTAACCCAAAAGCCCAAACAATTAGTTCTGTATTTGGATTAGAGATCTGAGCAAACCTGTGTAACCGGCTGGAGTTATGTGGGCCAAGTGGTCTATCGTTAAGATTAATTGGGCCATTCACTAATTCAAGATTGCAAGCCCAAGTCCAGTGAAGCCCACAAGAGCCTAGCTATGAATACCGATCTCTGTCTTGTTGAGCACTTATCGAAGAATCAGTTGTCTTTTACAGTTCATTTCAATTCCTGTAATTTCAATTCAGTACTTCTCAATTTTGTTATGTCTTGTACTTTTCTTTCTGTCAATTCCATTTCATTGTTCAGTTTCATTTGATTACTTTGCCCTTGTTTTATTAGTTATGGAACATATATAAAACATGAGTTTTCATAAATTTTCTCAAGTAGCTGATAATCTTTATGATTCAAATCTTTTCAGTGGTTTCAAAGAGTTAACCAACACTCAGGTTGATAACAACATGTAACACTTGAGTTGGATGTGTACTTTGACCCAGGGATAAACGCTTGTTGTTGCAGTGTTATAAATCGGTAGCATCAGCCCTTACCTGCAGGGTGCAGACAGTAACAACCAATGAAGAATCTCAAACAAAAAAATCCATTAATAAACTAAGGTGACAAGCATGAAGATGATCAAGAAAAATATAAAAATAACCAAGACCATAAACAAAAGAACCTGGAGAAGTATTATAGTATTTTTTTTTAATGATTAAATCAGTAAATTAAAAGAAAACAAAAACTTTATTAACTAGTGAAGAGTTAAGGAACACATAATTTAAATAGGGTGCTAATCCCTAACAATCTGGTGTTATATAAGACTTATCTAACACACTACTCGAGAACCCTTAGATCTATATTCAAGGGCCCAGATTTAAGAATTTTTTTTTCCTTTCCGCGGATATTTTTAGGCTTTAGCGGCCAAGGTTTTGTTGGGAAAAAATGGTAGTAACTTGGATTTTTCTGAAGTCGTGTGAACACTTTCAAATTGAAGTTATTTGTGGTTCACCCAAATAAATCAATCGGATAAAGTCAGAAATTCTGCAAGAAGAGAGAATGTGTTAGTTGTTAATTTCAAGAAAAATGAACCAATCCCTAAAATTGATCAATGCAACACCTATATATGGATGTCAGCAGATGTGTCTTTTGCCAACAGACACATCTCAGTCTTTTGCCAATAGACACATCTCAGTCTAACAGTCATGGCTAAAACTAACACACACATCTTATTTCAACAGGTGTGACTGCTGCCAATGGACATGTCTCATAAACAATAATACCAAAATCACAATAAACTCGAACAAAGCGTGCACTCCGCACTCTCCCGACTTGTTCAATTTAATATTATGATTATATTGATCAACTAGTCAATCCAATCTATCTTATTATTAATAGCCCAACATGGGGCAATATTGATGAGACATTTTATTATCTCAAAAATCATGAGCCATTTTATTCTTTATAAAATGTCTAATTTGCCCTTAGAAATTGGTGAGACATAAAATTCAACTTAAAATATCTAATTTACCTCTCTTTTCATAAATTGTATAAAACTTGTTATTAAAGGGAATCGAACCCAGGTTTTCAAGTTACAATAGCAATCAACTTACCACTCTGCCACTTATTCACATTAGTTTTTCACCGTGTTTTCAAGTTACAATAGCAATCAACTTACCACTCTGCCACTTATTCACATTAGTCTTTCACCATGCATATAATATAAATACGTGTGATCGAGACTTATTGTTACCTCAAAATTTTGAGACATTTTGTTATTCGTAAAATGTCTAATTACTCTTAAAAGTTAGTGAGACATAAAATTCAATTTTTTGATCATAAACTCTTTATATTTGATAAAAATACAATAACTTTTTATTAAAAAATTATAAGTTTTAAGTAATTATAAATGTGTTAATGAATACATAATTAAAATATACATAGTATTATATTTTTAAAAAATATTTAAAAATAAATAAACATTCACGGGTATAAAGAGCCATTAAACTTCAGCTTATTTCGAATTCAAAATTAGTATTTCACTTATTTTTTAAAAGATACTCGAAATTTGACAATGTGATCCAGCATAAAGTAATCATCATTATCCAGTTTTATAGGTTCAAAATTACGATCTCGATAAAAGCGTCTTACAAATACGACAAATTTTTGTAAATGCTATATAGATAAGGATTGATGTGTTTGAGACTCTTTTTTGTAAAATCAAGTTAATAACTAATAGGTATCAAACTTACTAACTTGATCGGTGATAGGTTATTATTTTTCGGACTTAACTCGGTTTTTAAAAAATACTCAAAATTTGAAATTAGTCATCACAAATTAGTCATCACCAAATTTGATATGATTACATAATACACACACATAACATACACACACAACATACACACAACATACATACATACATACATACAAACATACATATATACATACATACATACATACATACATACATACATACATACATACATACATACATACATACATACACATGTACGTTAGAAAGATGGGTCTGAGTCATCCTCACGTGACAATCCCGAGATCGAAGAATTTTACATGTAAAATTTTAAGGGTGTATTTGTAAATTTGATCATATTTTATATATTTACAAAGGGTCGCACTCCAGTGAGAACTTCTTAAAATGAGAACCATGAGAACTGGTGATTTATGTAGTTAAAATTGGTGATTTTTTGAAAAGTTGAAATTTCGAATCTGGTAAATTAGTGATTTTGTGCAAACCAAAAATTTTAAATTTTATAAAATCACCAAATTGGACTATAAAAATCACCGGTTCTCATAGTTCTCATTTTAAAAAGTTCTCATTTGAGCAAAAGCCTATTTACAAATATATCCTTATACATTATATGAGAAAATAGTCTAATACCAAGATTTTATCCAAGGTCATCCACATGTGCAATATTATATATACAAGATGAGATTCAGTACAAACAGTCTTAACGTGTAAATATCCACCTCCCAACTCATATATAACTTTGGTTCAACATCGTTTATTAAAAAAATTGTAAAATTATATTGAATACACATAATTTATAACGAAAATATATTTATTACATTTTATAATTTATTTTTTAAACAATTTAAGACAAGTGTTTAACAAATATATAACTTAAGTTCTACACATATGTTGAACAATAGTTATACTTGTGTAGATCAAATAGATAAAATAATTTTACATTGGTATTATTAATAAAATTATATTAAATTAATAATGTTTCCTTTTTGCATAACCAAATTTAATATTGATGAACCTTAAAAGGATAGTTCAAAATTATGAAATATATATTTAACAAAATTTTAACAACGGTTTTACACATTCTATATTAAATAAATAAAATTTTCATATTTTTGTGCTCTAATTTGATATTGATGAACTTTAAAAGGATATTGAAAGATTAAATTATATGTATTCAATTAAATTCCAACTATTATTTAATAAATTAAGTTGAATTTACGTGTGTGCGAGGCATGTGTGTCATTTACAATATATTATCTAATTATTATAAGAAAAGATTAAAATTATAACAGATAAAATTCGAAATGATTTAAATGACGATATTAATTCATAACCCAAGATCAAATTTTAGAAAATAACCCGTGCCTTGCACGGGTTTTTATGCTAGTTACACTAAAATATCCAACAATCCTCCCCCATTTTAGCGTAATCCATGATTAACTAAAATAAATTCACAACAAACAACAAACTCATGCATAAATGAAATATCGTGACGATTGAATTTCATATTAGTATATTACACATTCCATATATTCGAATATCAAGGTATCACTATGGATTGAACCTCTACTATCCATAGAGAATACACGAAGATAATATACACATAAATTTATATTCTCAAATTGTTCTTACTTGACACTATCTTTTACTAGCCTTGTGTCCTAATCCTTCATAAGCATATAAAAGCCAAGTCCTAGCTTCTTGAAGCGGCTAAACTTCATGCTCAAATAGGTAGTTCTTTTACTCTCGCACCTGCATATGCAATTTTTCAAAAGAACTATTAAGAAGGTAAGCTTCAACCTCCTCAACTTGCAGGTCTGAACACATACTTTGAGATGATACTTCTAATGTGTTCCAATCTCTAGATGTTAAGCTTTCCACATTAAATTCAACACCTAATGTAATATTAGGTGAGAATTGGGTTTCTCAACATGAGAGACTTTTAGATGTACTTCAATCCCATCCCCACAGTCGACTTGTGCACAAGATCTCTACTCAACCCTTTGGTTAGATGATCGGCTAAATTATATTGAGTTCTTATAAACTCCACTGATATAACACCATGCGTGATAAGCTCACGAATCATGCCGTGTCTAACACCTAAGTGTCTAGACTTGCCTTTGAACACTTGTCTATAAGCATTAGCCAAGGCAAACTCACTATCACATCTGATAGATATGGGTGATATCGGTTTAGGCCACAATGGAATCTCATAAATCATATTTCTTAGCCATTCAGCTTCTTTACCAGCCGCTGATAATGCCACAAATTCAGATTCCATCGTTGAATCAGTAATGCAACTCTGTTTCTTTGATGTCCAAGAGATAGCACCTCCTCCAAGAAGGAATACCCAGCCACTTGTGGAAGAATGATCTTCCTTATTGGAAATCCAACGCATCTGAATGACCTTCAATAACCTAAGGAAATCCAGTATATATCAAACCATAATCCATGGTTCCTTTCAAGTACTTGAACACTCGACTTAAGGCTTGCCAATTATGTGAACTTGGTTTGCTTGTATACCTACTAAGCTTTCCAACAACATAGGCAATATCCGGCCTAGTGCTTATCATGGCATACATAAGACTACCAATAGTCCTTGAGTATTCAAGTTGAGATACTGCCACACCCTTATTAGGTAGGAGTTTAATACTAGGATCAAGAGGAGTGCTAACAGGAGAACAATCCTTAAAGTTAAATCTTTTCAAAATCTTCTCAATATAATGAGATTGAGAAATTGAAATACCATTATTCTCACGCTTGATCTTTATACCAAGAATCACCTCAGCCTGCCCCATGTCTTTCATATCAAAATTAGATGACAAGAACCTTTTTGTTTTATTCACTTGATTTTGGTCAGTACCAAAAATCAAAATGTCATCCACATATAAACAAATTATAACTCCTTTACCAGAAGCATCAAATTTGCTATATACACATTTGTCTGCTTGGTTAAGAAAATAACCATTCGACAAGACCACATTATCAAATTTATCATGCCAATCCTTCGGTGCTTGTTTTAGACCATAAAGTGATTTCTTCAACTTACACACCTTGTTCTTATAACCAGACATAACAAACCCTTCGGGTTGTTTCATATAAATCTCTTCATCTAACTCACCATTCAAGAATGCAGTTTTCACATCCATTTGATAAATGACAAGGTTGTGTATAGCAGTAAGTGCTATTAACAACCTAATAGTGGAAGTCCTAGCAACAGGAGCATAAGTATCAAAATAAGTAATCCCTTCTTTTTGTCTAAAGCCATGGATAACCAATCTAGCTTTAAACTTATCTATTGTACCGTCCACCTTCATTTTCCTTTTGAAAATCCATCTGTTTCCCAATGCTTTACAGCCAGGGGGCAGATCACTTAACTCCCATGTATTATTATTCATGATAGAATCCATCTCATCCTGGATAGCTTCTTTCCAGAATGCAACATCCCTTGATGTCATAGCTTCACTAAAAGTTTTTGGATCATCCTCAATAATAAAACAATATTGGTATTGATATTCAATTTCATTTCTAGAACCTTCAAATTGATAAAGATGAAAAGCATCTTCAAAAGACTTCACTTTTCTAGCTCTAGTGCTTCTCCTTGGTTCAGACGGTCCATGAACATCTTTAGTAGAAACCGAGTTCCTACTATAAGAATTCTGAAGCATGTCCCTTGGCCTAGGCATAGACGTAAATCTGTTTTCATCAAAGATAGCATCTCTTGACTCAATAATCGAGTTCACAGACACATAGTCATTTGATTCTAACACATAAAATCTATATGCGATGGAATACTCAGCATAACCAACAAAAATACAATCTATACCTCATTCACCCAAGTTTCTTCTTTTTTGTTCAGTGAGTCTTACAACTGCTCTACATCCCCAAACTCTCAGAAAACTCAATTTTGGTGAATCTTTGTACCAAAGTTCATAAGGGGTAATCTTATTTCTCTTACTAGGAATTCGATTCAATAAATAACAGGCTATTAACATAGCCTCACCCCAAAAACCCTCACTCAAACCCAAGTAGGATAACAAGGAATTAACCATTTCTTTCAAAGTCCTATTCTTTCTTTCTGCCACACCATTTTGTTGTGGTGTATAAGGAGCCGTGGTTTGATATATTATACCAGTAGATCAAAAATATACCGGATCATAATACTCTCCTCCTCTATCAGTACGTAGATTTTTAATCATGGTACTCTGATGTAGCTCTACTTCTTCTTTATATATTTTAAAGAAGTCACCAGCTTCATCCTTTGAATGCAACAAATATACTTAACAATATCTAGAAGCATCATCAATAAAAGTAACTACATACTTTTTATTCCCAAATGATGGTGTAGAATGAAAATCACATAAATCACTATGTATTAGTTCTAATATAATACATCAGACACCCTATTAGCATCTTTAAAGGGCATTCTAGTTATTTGTCAACATGCATGTTTTACATTTTTCATTGTTTAAATCAATAGCAGGTATGAGACTCATTTTTGACATATCCTTTATTCGTTTATAATGTACATGTCCTAGTCTAGCATGCCATAATTCTGATTTATTCAAACTATTGCTAGTACTAGTAGAAGCCATACAAGCAGATTATTTATTAAATGGAGTATTTACATTCAACATAAACATACCATTACATAAATAGCCAAAGCCAACAAAATTAACATGTTTTGACAAGATATACTTGTCACTTTCATAAACTTGTTTATATACATGATTATTTAATACAACACCAGACAAGAGATTCTTTCGAATCCCCGGAACATACAACACATTATTTAATAATATACATTTTCCAGAAGTAAAAACTAGCTTGACATTTCCTAGTCCTTTGATCGGTTCAGTTGCAACATTTCTCATCTTTAAGATAGATTCATCTTCGATTGGTTGAAAGTCTATGAACCAACGAAGATCTTTACATACATGACTCGTTGCTCCTGAATCAATCTACCAAGCAACATTATCATCCTGCACATAAAATGCCTCAGATATTAGTGATACATAATTCTGACAAGAATTATAATTTTGTATTAAAATCTGACCTTGTTGCTTTTCTGGATCCTTGGATCCACTTGGACCAGCATTTTGCTTTTCCTGCTTGCCTTTACCAACCCGACAATCCATGATTAACTAAAATAAATTCACAACAAACAACAAACTCATGCATAAATGAAATATCGTGACGATTGAATTTCATATTAGTATATTACACATTTCATATATTCGAATATCAGGGTATCACTAGGGATTGAACCTCTACTATTCATAGAGAATACACGAAGATAATATACACATAAATTTATATTCTCAAATTGTTCTTACTTGATACTATCTTTTACTAGCCTTGTGTCCTAATCCTTCATAAGCATATAAAAGCCAAGTTCTAGCTTCTTGAAGCGGCTAAACTTCATGCTCAAATAGGTAGTTCTTTTACTCTCGCACCTGCATATGCAATTTTTCAAAAGAACTATTAAGAAGATAAGCTTCAACATCCTCAACTTGCAGGTCTGAACACATACCTTGGGATGATACTTCTAATGTGTTCCAATCTCTAGATGTTAAGTTTTCCACATTGAATTCAACACCTAATGTAATATTAGGTGAGAATTGAGTTTCTCAACATGAAAGACTTTTAGATGGACTTCAATCTCATCCCCACAGCCGACTTGAGCACAAGATCTCTACTCAACCCTTTGGTTAATTGATCGGCTAAATTATGTTGAGTTCTTATAAACTTCATTGATATAACACCATGTGTGATCAGCTCACGAATCATGCTGTGTCTAACACCTAAGTGTCTAGACTTGCCTTTGAACACTTGTCTATAAACATTAGCCAAGGCAGACTCACTATCACATCTGATAGATATGGGTGATATCGATTTAGGCCACAATGGAATCTCATAAATCAGATTTCTTAGCCATTCAACTTCTTTACCAGCCTCTGATAATGCCACAAATTCAGATTTCATCGTTGAATCAGTAATGCAACTCTGTTTCTTTGATGTCCAAGAGATAGCACCTCCTCCAAGAAGGAATACCCAGCCACTTGTGGAAGAATGATCTTCCTTATTGGAAATCCAACTTGCATCGGAATGACCTTCAATAACCGAAGGAAATCCAGTATATATCAAACCATAATCCATGGTTCCTTTCAAGTACTTAAACACTCGACTTAAGGCTTGCCAATGATGTGAACTTGGTTTGCTTGTATACCTACTAAGCTTTCCAACAACATAGGCAATATCCGGCCTAGTGCTTATCATGGCATACATAAGACTACCAATAGCCCTTGAGTATTCAAGTTGAGATACTGCCACACCCTTATTAGGTAGGAGTTTAATACTAGGATCAAGAGGAGTGCTAACAGGAGAACAATCCTTTAAGTTAAATCTTTTCAAAATCTTCTCAATATAATGAGATTGAGAAATTGAAATACCATTGTTCTCACGCTTGATCTTTATACCAAGAATCACCTCAGCCTCCCCCATGTCTTTCATATCAAAATTAGATGACAAGAACCTTTTTGTTTAATTTACTTGATTTTGGTCAATACCAAAAATCAACATGTCATCCACATATAAACAAATTATAACTCCTTTACCAGAAGCATCAAATTTTCTATATACACACTTGTCTGCTTGGTTAAGAAAATAACCATTAGACAAGACCACATTATCAAATATATCATGCCAATCCTTCGGTGCTTGTTTTAAACCATAAAGTGATTTCTTCAACTTACACACCTTGTTCTCATAACCAGGCATAACAAACCCTTCGGGTTGTTTCATATAAATCTCTTCATCTAACTCACCATTCAAGAATGCAGTTTTCACATCCATTTGATGAATGACAAGGTTGTGTATAGCAGCAAGTGCTATTAACAACCTAATAGTGGAAGTCCTAGCAACAGGAGCATAAGTATCAAAATAATCAATCCCTTCTTTTTGTCTAAAGCCTTGGATAACCAATCTAGTTTTAACTTATTTATTGTACTGTCCACCTTCATTTTCCTTTTGAAGATCCCTCTATTTCCCAGTGCTTTACAGCCAGGGGGCAGATCACTCAATTCCCATGTATTATTATTCATGATAGAATTCATCCCATCCTGGATAGCTTCTTTCCAGAATGCAACATCCCTTGATGTCATAGCTTCACTAAAAGTTTTTGGATCATCCTCAATAATAAAACAATATTGTTATTGATATTCAATTTCATCTCTAGAACCTTCAACTAGATAAAGATGAAAATCATCTTCAAAAGACTTCACTTTTCTAGCTCTAGTGCTTCTCCTTGGTTCAGAAGGTCCATGAACATCTTCAGTAGAAACTGAGTTCCTACTATAAGAATTCTGAAGCATGTCCCTTGGCCTAGGCATAGACGTAAATATGTTTTCATCAAAGATAGCATCTCTTGACTCAATAATCGAGTTCACAGACACATAGTCATTTGATTCTAACACATAAAATCTATATGCGATGTAATGCTCAGCATAACCAACAAAAATACAATCTATACCTCGTTTACCCAAGTTTCTTCTTTTTTGTTCAGTGAGTCTTACAATTGCTCTACATCCCCAAACTCTCAGAAAACTCAATTTTGGTGACTCTTTGTACCAAAGTTCATAAGGGGTAATCATATTTCTCTTACTAGGAATTCGATTCAATAAATAACATGCTGTTAACATAGCCTCACCCCAAAAACCCTCACTCAAACCCGAGTAGGATAACAAGGAATTAACCATTTCTTTCAAAATCCTATTCTTTCTTTCTGCCACACCATTTTGTTGTGGTGTATAAGGAGCCGTGGTTTGATGTATTATACCAGTAGATCGAAAATATACATGATCATAATACTCTCCTCCTCTATCAATACGTAGATTTTTAATCATGGCACTCTGATGTAGCTTTACTTCTTCTTTATATATTTTAAAGAAGTCAACAGCTTCATCCTTTGCATGCAACAAATATACATAACAATATCTAGAAGCATCATCAATAAAAGTAACTACATACTTTTTATGTCCTAATGATGGTGTAGAATGAAAATCACATAAATCACTATGTATTAGTTCTAATACATCAGACACCCACCTATTAGCATCTTTAAAGGGCATTCTAGTTATCTTTGTCAAATGCATGTTTTACATTTTTCATTATTTAAATCAATAGCAAGTATGAGACTCATTTTTGACATATCCTTTATTCTTTTATAATGTACATGTCCTAGTCTAGCATGCCATAATTCTGATTTATTCAAACTATTGCTAGTACTAGTAGAAGCCATACAAGCAGATTCTTTATTAAATGAAGTATTTACATTCAACATAAACATACCATTACATAAATAGCCAAAGCCAACAAAATTACCATGTTTTGACAAGATATACTTGTCACTTTCATAAACTGGTTTATATCCATGATTATTTAATACAACACCAGACAAGAGATTCTTTCGAATCCCCGGAACATACATCACATTATTTAATAATTTACATTTTCCAGAAGTAAAAACTAGCTTGACATTTCATAGTCCTTTGATTGGTTCAGTTGCAACATTTCCCATCTTTAAGATAGATCCATCTTCGATTAGTTGAAAGTCTATGAACCAACGAAGATCTTTACATACATGACTCGTTGCTCCTGAATCAATCCACCAAGCAACATTATCATCCTGCACATAAAATGCCTCAGATATTAGTGATACATAATTCTGACAAGAATTATAATTTTGTATTAAAATCTGACCTTGTTGCTTTTCTGGATCCTTGGATCCACTTGGACCAGCATTTTGCTTTTCCTGCTTGCCTTTACCAACCCGACAATCCTTCTTGAAATGTTCAGGTTTGCCACACTTACATCATGCCATCTTAGGCTTTTTGTTGGAAGAGTTGTAGTTTCCTTTAAACTTCCGTTTATCACCTTTGTCATCCTTAGATTTCTTAGAAGGTCCGCCATCTTCAACTATATTTACAAAAGAATCACCGACTTGGTTTTTGCCCTTAGGATTATTCTCAATTTCTTGAGTTCTCAAAACCTCTTCAATTCTGAAGTGACTTCCAAGTTCAACCAGCGTCATATCATCTTTATTATGTTTCAAGGTGTGTTTAAAATCCTTCCATGATGGTGGTAGTTTTGTCTATAACACCATAAACAGAGATAGATTCATCCATCTTCAAATTGTGTTGAACAAACTGTCCCAGAATCCTTAACAATTTATTGTATTGTTCCATCACCGGTCTAGAATCGACCATTTTATAGTTCATAAAATTACTGACCAGAAACTTCTTCCTAGAAACATCTTCTGCCATGTACTTGGATTCAAGAGAATCCCACAATTCTGTCGCTGAATCAACATTTCGGTATACATCGAAAAGGGAATCAGACATACCGTTCAAGATGTGCCCGCGGCAGATGTAATCATCGTTTTCCCATTTGCAGCGCTTCCTTGTTTGTTCAATAGTTTCATTCTCAATCACTTCTGGCATGGGGGTACTCAGAACATACACAACCTTCAGCGTGGTTAACAGAAAATGCATCTTCTTCTACCATCTTCTAAAATCCTGACCCTCAAACTTGTCCAATTTTGCAAACTTGCTTGTCATATCTTTTGCAAATTCTCCGTTCGTCATCTTCAGAAAAAAAAAAATTGAACTTCAATCTATGTTGGGAAAAAATGGTAGTAACTTGGATTTTTCTGAAGTCGTGTGAACACTTTCAAATTGAAGTTATTTGTGGTTCACCCAAATAAATCAATCGGATAAAGTCAGAAGTTCTGCAAGAAGAGAGAATGTGTTTTTGTTGTGAATTTCAAGAAAAATGAACCAACCCCTAAAATTGATCAATGCAACACCTATATATGGATGTCAGCAGATGTGTCTTTTGCCAACAGACACATCTCAGTCTTTTGCCAATAGACACATCTCAGTCTAACAGTCATGGCTAAAACTAACACACACATCTTATTTCAACAGGTGTGACTGCTGCCAATGGACATGTCTCATGAACAATAATACCAAAATCACAATAAACTCGAACAAAGCGTGCACTCCGCACTCTCCCGACTTGTTCAATTTAATATTATGATTATATTGATCAACTAGTCAATCCAATTAGACTAAAATATCCAACAGGTTTTTTGCTTTCCGCAGATTGTTCTTTGTACGACTGAACCACCATGGCGATCACAATAGTTTTGCAACTTTACTCAACACACTTTAACTTAAGAAGGCAAGTTATGTCCATTTTACTTGTGCTAATAAAAAGAATGCAAGAAACTATCTTTAGCATAAAGGAACGCAAAGCTCACCGTGACTTTAAATACTGTGATTTAGTCACAAGATTCCTTGATACTTGTGGCGGATGACTGCAATCTACCTGCTGCTCGGATTTAAGGTTACTGTGAAGAGACACAAGCACAAGTATCTGCACTAGACTTGAATGCAGCATGTAAAAGTGTGCTCACATCTTCCTGAGGGTTGATCCTTGGAAAATCTTCAAATTCATCTTTAAAATAGTTGTCTGTCTAAAGTTTGAAGAATCACAGTGCATATGGTTGTTGCTCATATCATCCATCCATGCCGTGGTTTTTATGTACCAAGCCTTCTTTACTTTCCGTTTTCAATAAAGCTATATCCTGATGGTTTAACCAAGTTTATGCTATCCATTTGTTTTCTCACTCTAACAGCATCCTCCCATCTTCCAGCTCTTACATACATGTTTGACAGTGTCACATAGTTTCCAGCATTATAAGGTTCCAATTGTACCAAATTTTCTGCTGCAAGTACGCCAGTGGTAACATTCTGGTGTGCTCGTGAGGCTGAAAGTACAGCCCCCCATACACACTTATCAGACTTTATAGGCATTCTGTTGATGAATTCAACAGCGTCATCGAGCTGACCAGCACGTGCTAGTAAATCAACTACACACGCAAAATGTTCTGTTTTGGGTTCAAAGCCAAACTCTCTACTCATTTTGTGGAAAATTTGGAGTCCTTCATCTACAAGACCGGAGTGGCTACAAGCTGATAGAACTGAAGTAAATGTTAAAGAGTTGGGGCAAATTCCAGAATGCCTCATTTCCTGCAGAAGGTCTAGAGCAGCTTGGCCAAACCCATTCATTCCGAACCCTCCAATCATTGCATTCCAAGATACAATATCTCTACCTTCCATGTTCACAAATACAGAATATGCAATTGTATTGCATCCATTTTTAGAGTACATATGGATAAGTGCATTATAAACAGCAATAACAGAAGTGAACCCATTTCTCCAGATATGAGCGTGGACCTGTTTCCCAGTTTTCAAATCACACACAGGCAAAACAGTGGACAGTGTTGTTTGATCGCTTTGAATTCTAAGAATTTGCATCTCTCTAAAATATGTGAGCGCAGAATGTGCCATTCCTAAATGAGCAAGACTATGAATCATTGCAGTCCAAGTAACAACATCTGACTTGTCCATACAATTAAATACATTACCCATTTCTTGAATTCTCCTCCTCGTGGCATACATTACCAACAAGGCAGGTCCTGCTGACTTGTAGAATGCAGTGCTGTTGACGGTTTTTATTCCATGGGCATGAAGTTCCCTCCCATAGTTAGAACCCTCTACATGTCTACAAGAAACCAGGACACTGGAAAGACAATCCAAATCAGCACATACTTTTCCAATAGACATCATTTCCCGAAAAATACTCAACGTGACTTCATGCTTGCCGATTCTAGAATACCCTGATATCAAAGTAGTCCACGAAATTATATTAGGTTCCTTGATCCTCCTAAAAACATTGGACGCCTCATCACATTGCCCCATACGACAATAAGCATCCATGACAGTATTCCAAGTGACAATATCAGGCTCAAACCCTTCCCTTCTCATAAAACCAAACAACTCAACAGCCAATGCAAGAAACCCGCTACTCACATACGCTGATATAAGCGAATTCCACGACAGTAAATCTCTCTCCACCATCGCATCAAAAACCCGTCTAGCACTCACAACATCCCCACATTTCGAGTACATATCAATCAAAGAATTACAAAATTGCAAATTCAAATCAACCCCAAATACCACAGCTTCTTTGTGAATTTGCAACCCAGTTTCTACACACAACAACTTAGTACAAGCCCTTACGACATTCGGAAGAACATACTCATCAGGGTACACTCTGTTCATTTTCATTTCATTATAATAGGTAAAACACTCATTAGCCATTCCGTTACGAGAATAGAATGCCAGCATTGCAGTCCAGGAAAAAATATTTGGTTGAGACAATTCATCAAACACTTGGTGGGCATAGATAATATTATTACAATCTGCATACATTTGGACCAACTTGGTGGCCATGAAAGAATCATGGTGGAAGCCATTTATGATTATTTGTTGGTGGGTTTGTTTGCCTTGTTGCAGAGCTTTTGACTTGCTGCAATGTTGAAGGATTTGATTGAGTTCTAAACTGGACAGGGATTTTAATTGTGATTCTATTAGAAATGTCTTAAAGAGTGCCATAGGATCATCTTATAATTTTAGAAAAATGAGAAACTAAGAAAAAAATTCTGCTAGATTTCTAAAAATCTGAATGGTGGACTTATTTAGTTATGAGCCGGTCGTCAAATGGACCTAAGCCCCATCAATGTGAATTGCACTTGGGTTCTATATTTTGAAGTTGTAAAAGCAAAGTGTTGTAAAAATAGGTGCACCTATTACTATAATTTAGAACGACAAAGTGATTTTTGGTGCTAAAATAACACCACATCTCCAATGAGTTGGTTCTATATTTAACTAAATTGTTTCAAATTTAACTAACTTTTCTATTTATGTGTATAAAAAAATTTCACTTTTACTTATTCTCTATTTCCCTCTATTTTTGTAACTCTTTTGTAGTGTGTCAAATATAGCACAGTGCTATATTTTGTGTTATGTTTAGCACAAACTATAGAACCGTGCTATTTTAGAACAGTGTTTAGATCACCATTGGATTGTCAAAATTCACATTTTATGCTATATTACCATTTAGCACACCAGTGGACAAACTCTAAGTTGTAACATACAACATCATCACATTTTTGCCGGGTGGTCAACTAGTCGCGACTAATCGATTTGAGAAATTCGATCATAGAGCTCGATTTGCGAATTGTCGGCTAATCGGTCGACTAATTGATCGACTTATCGACTAGTTAGTCAACTTGGTCGACTAGTCAAGTCGACTAGTGTAAAATTCAATCAAAATTTAAAACCAAAAAAAAATGTAAATAACTACTCAATATTAGGAACAATTAACATGCTAATTCCAACTTATATATTTTTATATGGATGTGTTTATGTATGTATAAATTAAGTAAGATTAAGTTATATGCATGTGTGTGTGTTATCATGTAAATTATTATATGTTACATCTCTTAGTAAATTATGATGATCTCAATTATTTATATGTTAAATATCTGATTTATGTACATGTATAATTATTAGTGACATCTAGTGAGATAATTGATCACTTAAATAACATGCATTTATAATTATTCAGAAATTAAAATTATGTAATAAATAAATTGCTATAATTTATATATGGTATTCACATTATCACTGACAAACAATCCATATATATTTTTTACGCAATCGGGTATCAATCAAGGTTGTAACATAAATATGAATTATATATTTTTAAGACTTATTATTGATATTCATGATTTTTTTCAAGAATTCGGTACAAAAATTGTATTTATATCGTTATTTAAACCATTTTTAAGTTTCTTTCATTACGACTCTAATATTTCTTCATATGATAATTTGATAATATTTTATAATATTCTTCTAAAATTAAAAAATTTAGTTCGTTATAGTTGTATAAATATCAGTTGAACTGGTTAATTTCTTCAAATTATTGAACAATATATATTTTTTCTCTTAAATAATATAAAATGCATTGAATCAAATGGTACAATAAACTTTTATTTGAATAATTCAAAATATTTATACATTATTTTCTTGAGCAATGAATATTGCTGATCTAAAAAAATTCTTTTTAAAAAGTTAGTTTTTTAAAGTGAAAAATGAAAAATAAATCGATTTAATATATCATCGTGGTTTTAAGAAATCTAGTGAAATCTCATTTCAAATTTCAAATATTCTTAAAATTGGGACAAATCCCAAAAATAATAATGTATTACCAGTGAAGTTTGTAATTTTAATATAAATAATCAATTGACTTGATCTCATAAATACCTCAAACACATTAATTTATATTAACATTAGATATTAAAAAAAAATCACATTATTGGTAAGATATTATTGTCAAGCTTGTAATTTAAATTTACTAGACGTAAAATGTGACATGTAGTCAAATTTCGACTATTTTTTGAACAATGGGCCAAGTTCTAAAATATATTGACTCATTATAATTCGAACTTATCTAAATATGTAATACCAATATATATTATTTATATATAAGCGATTTTATTTTCAATATTTTTTTAAAAATTAGATATATACATTTTAATTACTTTTTATAATAAAAAATATGTTAAAAATATATGAGATATATTTTTAAACTAAAAATAATTAATAAATAAGATAATAATCCATTTATGTACTATGCCTAATTTTATATCTGAAATTCAATTCTTTAAAATTAACTGTACAAATATTTAACTAACTATCCTTTTTTTTGCGGAATTCAAATTAGTATATTTAAAGTTAAATAAAATATTAATTTAGTACATTTACATATTATTACATATTATGTGTATGATAAAAAGCACACGTGACAATATTGTGTAGTGGTAAGATATTGTATAGTTGAATGAAATAACTTGAGTTCAATTCCCACAAATCAAATGATATAAATATTAAAAATAGGGATAATTTAATCTTTTTAATGAGATTTTTTAATCTCATGAAATTTTACCCTTATTCCCCTATTATATATAGAAGAGATTTTAGAAAAATGAGAAACTAGGAAAAAAATAATAATTACAAACACTATGCTAGTCTGCTAGATTCCTAAAAATATGAATGGTGGGCTTATTTAGTTATGACCCATTGGGCCATTATAAGCCTGTCAACAAATGGGCCTAGGCCCATTACTGTGAATTGCACTTGATTTTACAGGTTGCTTGCTATTTTGAAGTTGTAAGTTGTAACATCTAGCATCATCACATTTGTGCATTGTTGTCACACTGGTACTCGTTCGAGAAATTCTACAGTAAAGCTCGACTTGTGAATTGTCGATTAGTCGGTCGACGTACCAATTAGTTGATT
Organism: Apium graveolens; assembly: GCF_009905375.1. Classification (NCBI taxonomy): domain Eukaryota; kingdom Viridiplantae; phylum Streptophyta; class Magnoliopsida; order Apiales; family Apiaceae; genus Apium; species Apium graveolens. The sequence goes on from NC_133651.1 coordinate 4,522,146, forward strand.
GACTAGTTCAAAATTTAATCAAAATTTTAAACGAACAAAAATAAAAAAAAATATTGTAAACACCTGCTCAACAATAGCAACAATCATCATACTAATCTGAATTTATAGAGAAATGGACCAAAATATCAATTTAGAATATAAATTGGTACAAAATATCACTGCAGAAAATTATGGCCCAAATTGTCATTTCACCACGTTACATTCTGTATCATTTGAAAAATCACCCAAAACGCTACACGATGTAGCGTTTTGTTATTTTTTTTTACTTTTCAATGTGGCAACCGTTAGTTCAGCTAATGTTTTGTGTATGTTTATTTTTTTCTTATTTTGAGCTTCTTTTGTTGTATTATTTAAAGGTCCAGAAACATCACTTAATGTCATGTTTTCAATATTTTTTATTTAATATTTTTAAATTTAAGATTATATCATTATTTAACATTTTTTAACATTTAGGGTTCAACAATCCCCTTTTAGATTTTAAAAAAATTAAAAAAGAAATTAATAAATTTTACATCGATTTAGGTTTTAGGATTTAGGGTTTAGGTAGGAACCAAAAATGTCAATTTTAAATTTAAAAGTGTAACTTAGTTTAATAAATTTTAATATTTTGGGGTTCACCAATCCTCTTTTAGATTTTAGAAACAATTTAAATTTTTTTTTAGTATTTTAGGAATTAATAATTTTTATTTGAGGTTAATTTTATTTATTTTTTTAAATTATATGTGTAAAACGCTAGATAAAGTAGAGTTTTGGGGCAAAAACGCTGCATAATGTAGTGTTTGATTTTAAAACCTAACTTAATATCACGTTTTGCACCTTTAAAAAAAAGTCAAAGTGCATAACGCAACAAAGATGTAGCGTTTTGGGCTTTTTGCCTAAACACTAGACGATATAATGTCTTGAGGTGATATTTTTTGTCATTATTTTCAGAAATGACATTTTGGACCATTTTAAACCTCAAAATGACATTTAGGGTCACCACCCAAACTTATATATCTTAATGTGAGTATGTTTATATATGTATAAATTGCAGGGTCGGCCCTATGTATTTGGGTGCCCTAGGCGGGATTCAAAAATGTTGCTCCATATTCATAACCAAAAAATCACAATAAGATATATCATTGTATAAAAGAAAACTTACTTGAATAGAAAGTAGCAAGTGAATATAATGAATTTCTTGTACGCTAAATATCCAAGTTTTCAACCTCCTGCAATAATCTCCTGCAAGCCACTGATGTAGTATCATGAATATAGAACAATCATCATTACTAGTACACAACAATGTCAAAATAAAGTTATAAAAATGAGTTTACCTTTATTGATTTTGAAACTTTTTTCTAGGCTTTTGAGATGTGAATCTCTCTATGATTTTGCTATAATCTAGAGACCATTACTAGATGACCATTACTGCTTTCATGAGATCTTAACTTAGCACCAAGATTGTGCCAATCATCAATTCAATCTTCTGCAAAAATTTTCTTGGCCACATCATGTTTAAATAACATACAACAAAAACAGAAGACTTTGTTTGTTGAGAGTGAATAAACAAGCCACTTCCTAACTTGTTTGTCTCCATTAGGTAGAATCCAAGTGTAATGCACCGAAGAAAAATGTTTATTTATTGAATCTTTTGGAAAATGTTCTAAAATTATTCTGATAGGTCATTTTCTTACCAATGAATCTCGTAGCCACTGATCAATTTTCTTCCACGTACCAGGATCATAATTGATACTGACATCTGAAATTTCTTTCTCAGTCTCTTCTACATTATTCTCGACAAGCCCATCTTTTAAATTTTGAGTTTCTGGCTCCTCAGTTTTAGTCTCCTGCTCAAATTTAGTATATGTAGCTTCATTCTCAGATTCTTTTCTAATATCTGTATTCTCAATAGGAACCCCAATATCACCACTATTAGTTGTTTTTTCCCAAAAAACTTGTCAAGAGAGCCCATTTGCAATTTCTCTGCTTCCGCCGCTTTCAATTTCTTTTGCCTTTTTTGATGCCCCGATAACTGGTTACGCTTCATTTTCAAATTATCTAGTCATCAAACAAAATAATGCAATTAATTTTAGTCACCAATCCCAAATCAGTAGATCACAAAAGACATACTACTTTTTACAAAAAGAAATCTCAATTATTCTCTAATTATTCACATCAAATCCTTAAATTGAAAAATAATAATAAACAAATAGTAAATTACAATATTATTAAAAAAAATAATTAGAATAGAAATTTTTAAACCATACATGTGTTATAATTGCTGAATTGCAAAGCACAGATGATCCGATCTTCACGATGAGTCGATGACTTTCAGTGTTTTGATAATTGATATTCAGAATGAACAGAGAATAATTTGTGTTCTGTATTTTATTCGGTAGCTAAGCAGAGGGAAGGAGAGAGTTTTGTACTTTTGTTATATGACGTCATCTGGCCTTCTGGGGTAATGGGTATAGACGCGCATTGTCCAAAAACTCAATTTCTCCAAACCTTTCACATTTTTACTTTGTTTTGTTTATTAAATAAATTTATTAATTATATTTTTAAAGTAAATTAAAGTAAATTATGTTTTAATTTTAAAATAAAGTTATCACAAAGATAATAATATATTTTAAAATTTTAATATGTCCCCCAATCACATATATGTTAATGTATTCTAATTAAAATTTGTATTTTAAAATATAAAAAATATAAAAAATAAATACAACTATACACATATGTTATTGAAATATTTTGGTGCTCCTGTGCGCAGTGGTGCCCTAGGCGGCCGCCTTGGTCGCCTTACCCAAGGGCCGGCCCTGATAAATTGATTAAAACTTAATAAACATGTAATAGCAGATTTTCAATATGAGCATATTGAAAGGAAATAATATACATTTGTGTTTAATATATTTATTTTGTTCTTGATATTATATATATATAAGCATATGAATGTAAGTTTTTGTCGTGGAAAATCACATATGCAATGTATATATTATTATTATTAATTCTATTTATTATTAATTTTTCGACTAGTCTACAACTATTCAACTATTCAACAAGCAAAATCTCCATCAACTCCATTTATCTACGTGACAATCATGCGTTTATGCCATAATCTTACTTATAATTACAAATAAAGAAAACTTTTTTGGAAATAAATTACTAACTTCCATCCTCGCGGTTTTTCGCAGTCAGAAGAATATTCTTTGTTTGTCATGAAATAGAAAGTACTATAATTAATCGAGTTTCAAATACAAATTCGAATTTCTCATATATTATGGATTTAATTTTCAATTTTCTTTGAAAATCAAATCAATTTAACCTCAAACGAGACCGGTAAATTAGGACAGAACAAATACGATGATCTTGTTTTCTAGTTACTAACTATTGCTTCGATCACATCTTCTCCAATGCAAACCTTTTTTCCCTGTGGACAGGGGCATTTTGGTCACATAACATCTGCATTTCCCCAAGCTATAGCTTATAACGTAAGCCGTTCGTTCTATTGCAATCTGGGGGCGTATTGATTAGTTTTAAATATTAATTCATACTATTCAGGAAATTTTTTATTACAAAATAATTAAATTGTACGTGAAATTTATTTATTCAAAATTTTTATATGATATAATTTGATAATAATTATATATATGTATATATTTGCAAAAGATCTAACGGATCATATTAAATTGATAGTACACCGTAAATACCTTAATAAGATACCCATTAGGTATATTATATAACAAGATATAATTTGATTTTTTTTATTTAAAGATATTTAAATTTGAAAAAATTATTATCACAAAGGGAAAATATAGTTTTATTGTAATTTCTGCGTGTTTTTATGAAATGTAGTTATTTTTTAATTTAAATGATAAGTTTTATCCCAACTCAATATTATACGAATCACATTTAGTTTTGTTTTAAATTTTTTATCCTACAACCTATTATACTGATCAAATCTAACTAATTATATTTAGTTTAATTTTAAGTTTGTTTAAAGCTGAATAAATATATATACTTTTGTTTTAACTCATATTAATTGTATATATATATATATATATAATTTATTTTACCAAATCAAATTTTATTTTGAATTTTATTCAGTTTAAATGAGGTGTATAGTAAATATTTTCCTTTTAGCCTGATGCCATTATTCTAAACTACGAATTATCAGTTCAGTTATGTAATTTTTTTAGCCGAATCACTAGTAGTTTTAGCCCGAAATCCATTACACCGATTAAATTAAAATATTTAAACTTAGTTTAATTTTAAATTTCTTTTAACATGAAGTAAAGATGAATAATGTATATTATTTTGTCTAATTTCAATGTCATTACACTAACCAACAAATTATCTCTATTTATGTTTTAAAAAAAATATCATTAATAATATAGATACAAAATTAATCTCGTGTATCATATTAATCCAAATACTGTATCAACTAACCGACTACCAAAATTTTAATATTTAGGCATACAATTCATGAATCTTTTATTTTTTATTTAACAAAAGTTTTTAAAATTGAAATAGTTAAAAAATTAAAATAAAGTTCAAACAATTAAAAAAAATCATGATTTTTGTTAGGTTTCGACTCAATCTTGCATTCTCTAAATTAAATTTTGACGATTTTACAGCCTACTCGAAATAATGTTTAATTCAGTAATGCTTTAAAAAATTTGTCTAAAAACATTTATCCACAATTTGAAGGATAAAAAATATTTACAAAATTTATATTATTATTCTATTCAATTTCGGATACCTCTTTCTTTCCGTTTTAAATCATTGAAAGAAAGATCGGAAATTCTATTTAATTTAGAATACCTAATTATCGTTAGTTATACTCCTACCTTTCTTTAGATCATAAAAAGAATACCTACTTATCGTTGGAGTAGAATATTCTAATATTAGAATACCTACTCTAGATTAAAAGAATATTCTAAAGAATATTCTTCTATTTTAGATTTAACGATTATAATCCATTTGTTTAAACATTTAACGGTCCATAATAAATTAATAGTACATAACCATAACTACCAAAAATTCGAATAAAAGCATATTATATATAAGGATATAATTAGAAAATAAATGTTGTTTATAGAAAAAATCAAACTTTTCCTTGACAATAAAAGAAAATATTGCAAATATTGTTGAGCACACAGTTCTAGACCAGTCCAGAGATCATTTATATCCTAAAGCACATAGAGCATTCAGAAGAGCTAGTTGATATAGTTCACTTCTGGTGAAAGTCTGGTTTGAAACCAAGCTTCGACGATCGTTATGACTTGCAAAGTAACCGAAAAAAAAATGTTATAAAAATTGATACACAGAGTGCAAATAATTATTTGAATATCAGCAGGTTTGATTGCACAAAAATTTTAATAAGACAACTCAAATCTGTTCTTCTTCTTTGACCTGCTACCCAGAAATTAAAACTGAAAAGAAATAAAATGAAGGTGGCTGTAGTCAAATGAAGTATTATCTTACAGTTCAAGCAAAGATTCTTTTTAACTTTTTCTTCATGGACCACACTGTAGTGTCAATATAGATGATAAGATGCACCATGTGCATGCATACTCCTCTACCTCAACTCTAATTCAGTACTGCCCTTCAGATCCTGGCAAAAATGAAGATGAACTTCAAGAATTTGTGAAAAACTACCCCTCACTTTCTTTTTTAAATAGCTAACCCTAAAATTTAGACACCCTTTACCTCCCACTTATACGTTACTTATCAATCAGAAATACTTGCGTTTTTTTAACTTATAAATTAAGTAAAAGATATTTTGGTCGACATGTTAAATATGAGATGTAAATTTGGAGTGTTTAAGTCTTAAATTTTCATTCATGCCTTTCAAAATTGAAATGATTCTTGGATTCCAAAATGTTAAAAGTGATCATGAAAGGAGAACTAGAGTTGTTACAATATCAAATCAAGCCACCAAACGCTTATATACAATTTGACCCAGGTTTCCTATCCTTCAAAAAGAAGTGGAAAGGGGTGTCTCCTCTTTTGAACAGAAGGGAAAAAATATTGAATCACAAAAGTTAAAATGAAAAATTTTAGCTGAAAAACAAGACCGGTGTTTCCATCTATACTATACTATCATAAACCGAAACATGATTTCGTTTGGTCGGTTGGTTACCACCTTCCTAAAAAAAATATATTAACACATTCCAAAACAAAATTTAAATAATTATATTTTATTAAAAAAATTAAATCATGTATTCAATATAATTACAAACTCTATAAATTATTATCCAACTTAAATTCTAATTGCACTCGATCTCTTTGTTACCTCTTTTGCATGAAATCAAAAATTCCAAAATTAATGTTAGTAATTCAAATTATAATATAAAAAAAATTAATAAATTCAGAAAAAAACTAAAAAGATAATAATATTAAACATATTTTTGTTTGGTCGGTTGGTTGCCATTTTCCTAAAAAGTATGTTAACATCTTCCAAAACAAAGTTTAAACAAATATATTTTAATTAAAAAATTAAATCATGTATCTAATTTAACTACAAACTCAATAAATTATTATCCAAATTAATTTTTAATTGCACTCAACCTCTTTGTCATCTCTTTTGTAGGAAATCAAACACTTCCAAAATTAATTTTAGTAATTCAAATTATAATATAACAGAATAATTAGTAAAAAAATAAAAAATAATTTTTTTAAAAAATAATACCAAATCACATACACCACTGCTACTCAAGACTTTCACTTTCCTCACCTTTTAAGATTTTAACTATCTAATTTTATATTTTTCAATAATATAATACATACAAAATAATACGTAAATATTTTAAATTCATTAATCTCAGTAATATATAATTATTATTTTTTATAAATTATTTTTATAAAATAATAAATTATAAATATTATAATTAGCCTGTGCATCGCACGGGTTATATGCTAGTACAAAAAAATCAAGAAATAAGAGTAGCATATGGATTAATTTGATTCGACGAAGACATCTTTGCGACATTAATTTATCTTTCATGTCAAAATAAATTGTAAGAATATTGAACGTTGCATGAAGTCGAAAATGAGTCTTCCTAAATTATGATATCATATAAAGGAACCGGTCATTGTCACTCTATAACCCCAAAATGTTAAAATAAGCCTATTTTCAAGATTTTACATTATCATTCTAATATTATGTAACCATTTTGTTTCGGAATGAAATTTACGGAAACTGATAATTTCAGTTTAGTTCGGTTTGAACCCTCAAAATCGTCCAAAACTGCTTATGCTTACCCTAGAATGGGCATTACAAGACAAAAGGCTATGCGAGCAACAAACTGTGCATGGAATGTAAAACTGATCAACCTGTCCAATTCTCTTCTTTTTCTGATTTCTCCGCCTCACTGATTAGATTCCTTTTTTTGCCCCCCTCGCTTTACTGGGGTCCTTTTCTAATTACCTTTGAAGGGTCGTTTTTTCTTAAAGTTATTTGAAGAACCAATAACAAATTTTATAGTACATATATACTTGGTCCCTTGGAAAATGTAAACATCTCTTTCTGCATTGGATCTATCATCATCCTATCCGCATCAACTCATTGACTCTGGTGTGTTTATAATCATATCAGTACGTGCAAGATAAGTGAACTAAAGTGAATGATCATTGCCTTCTCCGGTTCTCATTCTTTCCTCATTTCTGTCATATGTAACATAAATACATGTATGAATTTAATATGTTTATATGCATGTGTTTTCCACTGCAAAATATAAATACTATTGAATCTATTTTATCATCTTATGTTCCATGAGATTCAAACACTCGATATCCCGTAAATAGAGTGAAAAAAAATTGAGTTTTCGACTCGTTACAAAGGGTGTAAAAAAATACCCGATATCCCGTAAAAAGAGCGAAAAATGAATGAATACCATAATCTTTTATGTTTTCGACTCGCTATAAGAAAGAGGGCCAAAATCGCATCAATCGCAAAACCACGTACCCCCTCCATCCCTCACAATTGTTATCATTTCTGAGAAAGTTTCGGCACGTATTCTAAGATTAATAGAAAATATAGTTTTATAACCCTTTTTAAAAAAATATTTTTCTGTATAAAAGTTTAAACATCGTATTTTTATTTAGAAAATGAAAATTTTAGAAAAAAGTTATAGAACTATTTTTTTATTCATCTTAAAATACGTGCCAAACACTCTCTCTCAGAAAGGATAAAAATTGGTCAAGACGGAGTGAGTACTATTCAATAAAGACACAATGGGATTGGAGTTGGTGTCAAGACATGGATGATGGTGTTAAGACATGGATGATGGTGTTAGTGACTCCCAAGCAATCAAACAAACTACTTAAACAAGTAAAAAGGGAAAGTGAGTAGATCTCACAACCATAGAAAACGGAGAGTTATAAAAATAGCATAATCAGTCCATTTATCACTACTTGTAATGATTCAGATTCAAGTTAAAGTCGGTTCATTTTGGGTTAAAGGTACAAAAAGATAGGCTTTGGGTTGGGGACACAGAGTCCCTTTTTATGAAAACCTCCTTTTCCATCGTCCAAATTTTGTTTAGTTTAGTAGAGAATATCCATACTCTACTTTTTCCGTGCCCACCTATGTTATAAATAAATTAATTGTATCCATGTGCCTTTGTCTATTTATCATTTTACTCTATTAAACTTGGGTCTAATTATTCTTGAATTAGAGAATACAGGCCAGTCATTCACGTTTTAACATATGAAATCTTTTATTTCAGATCGAATCAAACCACACTGAACTTAATTAAACTAAATTGTTAATTTAGTTTAATTCAGGTAATCGGATCATCTAATTCCCAGCTGAGTGAATTAGAGTGGTTCACGAGCGTTCATGTTTGAATAAATAATTTGCCTTGAAATCTCGTCAATTAGAACGTCATGTTAGGGTAATTTGTCTAAAATTTTAAGATCTTAATTTATTTATTTTTGGCAAATATGACTTAAATTCTTAAAAATGAATATCTGAGATATTAATTAGATAAACGGTTACGGTTTATAGGTAAATACTTACATTCAAATGTCCAAACCAGTTTATGGGTAAATACTTACATTCAAGAGTCGACACATATGTGTACAAGAATGTATTTTAAATGTACTAGCCTACGGTCCGTGCGATACATGGGTCTTAATTAATATTTATATTTTATATTTTAGTTTTATATAATTTTATTAGAATTTTGCATAAATAATTAAATACTAAATAATGATTGTATAATTATAATTTCTTTGTATATAATTTAAAGTTAAGTTCAAATAGTGTAAATAGTATACGATTGATGAGATCTTATTCATAACTAATAATGTAAATATTTGTTGTTGATAAGATTCAAACATGAAAACATATACATATCTTTATAAATACTAATATAATTATTTGTTGCTAACGAGATTTAAACCTGATAACTTATATGTATTTTTATAAATAATAATATAAAATTGACGGGGTTCGAACATGAGAACTTATATAATGGATTTTTTTAGTATTTGGATTTAACGGCTCTAATTATCTGATTAAAAAGATCTGACAATCGTGATTGAAGAGATTAACCAAAATGAGGGTTAACATAACTACAAATTATACATCATTCCAGTTATTATAGTAGATTTAACGGTTCTAATTATTTGATGAAAAAAATTGGATGGTCATGATTGAAAAGAATAACCAAAATAAGAATTAATCAAATTACAAATTATATAACATTCCGATTATTATAGTACTGTATAGTATAGATGCGCGAGATCAGTCTAGATTTGGGTGGAAATGATAAAAAGCTATATATGCAACAATTTTACAAACGTAGTAATTGATGAATAGTTGATAATAGTTGGATGCTAGAGTAGCACATTTAATTATGAGATAAGATGATGGTGAATCTTGCCCCTGCCCCCCATATATTTACGGGATATGAACAGATATAGGATTTATGAATTTATTTCTGGCATGTTGTTTGGGCCACACTAGAAACAAATGGTAGGTGACAACTGAAATGCTGCAAACTTACAAATAGCTAGAGCCTAGTGACATGCATGATGCATGCATGGAGCTGGAGCATTTGGATATTAGATTATGCATAGTGTATATTTCAAGACCGTATAAGTTATAACACATAACAAAGAGGTGGGTAATTTGATAGTAGTGTTGTAAATTGATTGTAATTTTCAAACATTAAATAGTAAGGCTAGGCTTAGACTTGGAAATATTTGCATTGCATTAAATTCTATGTTACTTGTTTTGGCTATAAATAGCCTTCTTCGGAATGATGGAAAACACATTCAAGCAGCTTTCATCTCTCTAGTCTGCTCTCTTTCTCCCTTTCTGCTATATTTACTTTTACAGAGGTTCGATATAATACTGTTATAGCTAGTATTTTACAACACGTTATCAGCACGAAGCCCTACCGAAACTGAGAAGATTTAGTATGACAAATATTACAAGCTTGTCGTTCGTTTCCTTGGACATTTCTGGCGATAATTATTTATCATGGGTACAAGATGTAAAGTTGCACTTGGGTTCAAAGAAATTAAGTGATACAATAAAGGCAGAAAATAAATCCACGGCTGAAGAAAACTTTACCTCCATAATTTTTCTCCGACACCACATGCATGAAGATTTAAAATCTGAGTACTTAGAAGTCGAGGATCCTTTTATTTTATGGGAAAATCTAAAGGATAAGTTCGATCACCAGAAACTAGTTTATCTACCTGCAGCTGAAAATGATTGGGCTAATTTAAGACTTCAGGATTTTAAGAGTGTCCGAGCATATAGCTCTGCTTTGTTCAAAATAAGTTCTAGGCTTATTATGTGTGGTGAGAAAGTTACGGAAAAAAGAAAAATCGATAAAACACTATCAACTTTTCACCCCAACAATATCAACTTAGCAGATATGTACATGGAGCGCAAATTCACTAAGTTCGGGGATCTTCTATCAACTCTCCTCGTTGCTGAACAGAATCATGAATTGGTGATTAAGAATCATCAATCCTGTCCAGCAGGATCTGCCCCATTACCTGAAGTAAATAACATGTCATTCCGGCAGAATGTACGTGGAAAAGGGTATAGAGGTGGGCGGAGCCAAGGGCGGTACCGTGGACGAGGTCGGAACCACGGGCATTTTCGTCCATATAACAACTCTGGTCACCGGAAGTGGCAATCTGAATCACAGAGTAAAAGAAAGGCATCACGAGGAGGAAAAACTGAAAATGTTTGCTATAGGTGCGGCATGAATGGGCACTGGACATGTAATTGTCATACCCCAGATCATCTTGTTAAGTTATACCAATCTTCTCAAAAATCAAAAGAGAAAATGGTAGAAACAAATTTCGCCAACAATAACATAGATGATTTCCCGAGAATCACAACTGGAGGAATAAGCATTAATGGTCCGAATGAACCTAACGAAACTCCCATATGGGAGGCTGAAGATTAGTAGTGTGTATTGTGTGCTTTATTTTGTTTGAACTATGTAGTGTGTTATGTTCTTATCAAATAAATTATGTTTCTTAATTATATACAGAATGGATTATGAAGATATATGCATTGCTGATTGTGGTACAACTCATACGATTCTACAGAACCAAAAGTATTTTACCCAAATAACCAAAACCAAAGCTCAAGTCGGAACGATTTCCGGCGTATCTAATATAATCAAAGGTTTTGGAAAAGCCAGTTTCGTCCTACCTAACGGTACCCACATACACATTTCAAATGCATTATATTCTAGTAAGTCTACTAGAAATCTTCTTAGTTTTAAAGATATCCGACTCAACAATTTTCACATCGAAACTACCTCTGAGGCTGATAGAGAATATCTTCTTATTACTTCCGCTAATCCTAGCAACAAGAAAATCTTAGAAAAGTTCCACTCACTTTCCTCAGGATTATATATGATGAAAATTAGAACTATTGAGTCACACAATGTCATTGCTTCCAAACTCATAGATCCAAAATCTTTTACACTTTGGCATGAAAGATTAGGTCATCCTGGCGTCTCTATGATGCGTCGTATTATAGAAAATTCTACAAGTCATCCTCTTAAAGATTTTAAAGTTCTTTCAAACAATGACCTTCCATGTTCAGCATGTTCTTTAGGAAAATTGATTACTCAACCATCCCCTACTAAAGTTCAGCTTGAAAGCCCAATTTTTTTAGAAAGGATCCAAGACGACATATGTGGACCTATACACCCATCATCTGGCTCATTTAGGTATTTCATGGTATTAATCGATGCCTCAACTAGATGGTCTCATGTTTGTCTTCTCTCAACTCGTAATGATGTTTTTGCAAAATTACTTGCCCAAATAATCAAATTACGAGCTCAATTCCCAGATCATTGCATCAAGTCAATTCGTTTAGATAATGCCGGCGAATTCACATCTGCAACTTTTGTCGACTATTGCATGTCTGTAGGAATCTCAGTTGAACACCCAGTTCCTCATGTACATACACAAAATGGGTTAGCTGAGTCTTTTATCAAAAGACTCCAACTTATTGCAAAACCGCTGTTGTTGAAAGCAAAACTACCTACATCTATTTGGGGTCACGAAATACTTCATGCTGCTAATATTATTAGGATTAGACCAACTTCCTACAACCAACATTCTCCGCTACAACTGGTACTTGGTCAAGTTCCTAATATTTCTCACTTCAAAATTTTTGGATGTGCTGTATATGTACCGATTGCTCCACCACAAAGATCGAAGATGGGAGCTCAAAGAAGAATAGGTATCTACGTTGGTTTTGATTTCACATCTATAATTAGATATCTGGAGCCTCTAACCGGAGACTTATTTATCGCAAGATATGCAGATTGTCATTTTGACGAGTCTATGTTTCCTCCCTTAGGGGGAGATGAACATTCAAATAAAGTTAATCCTGACATAACATGGAATGCGTCATAATTATATTTTCTGGATCCACGTACCGGTCAATGCGAACTTGGAGTTAAAAGAATTATTCATATGCAAAATATCGCAAACCAAATACCTGACGCATTTAACGATTCTAGAAATATAACTAAATCTCATATACCTGCAGTAAATACTCCAGCTAGAATAGATATACCAATTCAAAAATCAGATACAAAAGAATTGGTTATGGAATCAAAGCCACGCCTGAAGCGTGGTAGACCAGTCGGTGCAAAAGATGTTCCACCACGAAAAAGAAAAATAAAGAAAATTGCCCCTGAAGTGGCACATGTTCCAGAAAAAGTAAATACCCCTGAAGTGGTATTATCTCCTGAAGAGATTCCAGTCCCTGAAGATACGGGATTAAACAATCATGAAATTTCAATAAATTATGTGCATGATATGAAATTATGGGATCGAAGTAAAGCCCTAATTGATGATGTATTTGTGTATTCCGCAGCATTGGATGTAGACATAAATTCTGATCCTGAACCACAAAGTGTGGATGAATGCCGTCGAAGAAAAGACTGGCCAAAATGGAAAGACGCAATCCAAACAGAATTAAATTCACTGTGTAAAAGAGAAGTATTTGGACCTGTTGTCCAAACACCAATCGGTGTGAACCCTGTTGGAAATAAATGGGTATTCATAAGAAAACGAAATGAAAAGAATGAAATTATGAGATATAAAGCCCGACTTGTAGCACGGGGGTTTTCTCAAAGGCCTGGCATTGATTATCAAGAGACATGCTCGTCGGTGATGGATGGAATTACTTTTTGTTTTATATTAGGTATGGCATCTAAAGAAAAATTGGAAACACGTCTTATGGACGTCGTTACTGCATACCTGTACGGTTCACTTTATATTGAAATTTTTATGAAAATCCCAGAAGGGTTAAAAATGGACGAGTTCAAGAAACCTCATCATATATATTCCATTAAACTTCAACGATCATTGTATGGACTGAAACAGTCTGGTCGTATGTGGTATAACAGACTTGGTCATTATTTACAAAAGAATGGGTATATTAGTAATCAAATTTCTCCATGTGTTTTTATCAAAAATCACAATCTGATTTTGTGATTATTGCTGTATATGTGGATGATTTAAACCTTGTAGGAACAGCTACAGAGGTTGATAAAGCTGTCATATACCTAAAGACAGAATTTGAAATGAAAGATCTTGGAAGGACAAAATATTGCCTTGGTATACAAGTCGAGCACTTGTCATCGGGAATTTTCCTCCACCAATCTACATATATAGAAAAGGTTTTGAACAGATTTTACATGGATAAATCTCATCCATTGACTACTCCAATGGTGGTTACATCTTTAGAGCCTGATAAAGATATATTTCGACCACGAGAAGATGATGAAGAAGTTCTCGGCCCTGAAATCCCATATCTTGGAGCAATTGGTGCACTTATGTATCTTGCAAATAATACAAGGCCAGATATTGCATTTGCTGTGAATTTATTGGCTAGATTTAGCTCTGCTCCGATGGACAGGCATTGGAATGGGATCAAGCATATATTTCGTTATCTTCGTGGAACAATTGATTTTAGGTTATTCTTCCCGAAAAACTCAACATCTCAGCTGATTGGATATGCAGACGCTGGATATTAGTCATACCCTCATTTTGGCAAATCACAAACTGGATATGTGTTTACATATTGCGGTACAGCCATTTCCTGGAAATCTACGAAGCAAACTACAGTGGCAACCTCAACAAATCACTCAGAACTCATTGCGATTCATGAAGCCAGTAGAGAATGTGTTTGGTTGCGGTCTATCATCAAGAATATTCAGGAATCATTTGGATTACAAGACATCACTAGAAGTCTTACCGTTATGTTTGAGGATAACACCGCATGAATTGATCAACTCAAGGAAGGATATATCAAAGGAGACAGAACGAAACACATTTCACCAAAATTCTTCTACACTCATGAACTTCAAAAGAATGGTGAAATTGATGTACAACAAATTCGGTCATGTGACAACCTTGTTGATTTATTCACGAAATCATTACCGAATTCAACATTTGGGAAGTTACGGCATAACATTGGAATGCGTCGACTCAAGGATTTGTTACAACAAAACTTTGGAGAATGATTAGTTTTTTCCGAGGGGAGATTGTACTCTTTTTCCTTCGTCAAAGTTTTTATCCCATGGGGTTTTTCTTTGACAAGGTTTTAACGGGGCAGTCTATGATCCATTTTAAAATAACAATCAAAGGGGAGTGTTGTAAATTGATTGTAATTTTCAAACATTAAATAGTAAGACTAGGCTTAGACTTAGAAATATTTGCATTGCATTAAATTCTATGTTACTTGTTTTGGCTATAAATAGCCTTCTTCGGAACGATGGAAAACACACTCAAGCAGCTTTCATCTCTCTAGTCTGCTCTCTTTCTCCCTTTCTGCTATATTTACTTTTACAGAGGTTCGATATAATACTGTTATAGCTAGTATTTTACAACAAGTAGTAATATATATGAATTTTGAATATTACGGAGCATGTGAGAGAAACGTACACGAAGCAGAAACACGGTAAGCTTGAATAAATTGTACTGTTATCAGTACAAACTGAAGTAAAATGGCGGTCTAATTGGTTCCAAAGTTTGTGTGTTCTACTATTCGTGACCTCTTTGTATATTATTATATCCTATATATAATTAGAGTAAGAGAGTTTTGATGATATATTTTTATGGTTTGATCGTCATGGATAAATTGATAAATAACTAATTATGGATGTGGGATGAAAAAATATTAATAATTAGTAATTAACAGCTATACAAACCTAAACACCCTGAACACATACGGATGAGAAGGGGATGAGGAACTTCACACTGCATATATAATAAGCTTTTCTCGGATTCTGAAGTACTGCATTTTCTCCAGGTACATAATAACATTATTATTGTGCTATTCACTATTTGACAAACTAAATTGTTGGTGTTATACTATATTACAATTTTAAGAGAATTATTAATTTATTGATGTCCAGCATGAAGATTTATATTTACATTATGCATTTACATTATGCATAACATCACGTGATGATTTGGTTGATGTCGTAGAAGACGTAGCTGATGAACCCTTTCCACCGTGATATGATTATATTCCTGAGTATGACACGGGGCAGGAAGTCACCTGTTATAATCAATTTTCTTAATATCAAACTTTATCTAAAAATAATTACACAAAAAGTTCCTGAAGCAAGCCAAAATTGTCTTGGTGAAGTCAAACGAATCGGAGATTCTATTTGGAAAGGAGTTGCATAAACGTAACTACAGATGTATCTTGATATGTTCTGTTTCAATATATCAACATAAAAAATCTAGCTAATAGCTCTATACAACTCTGAAAATAATTTTTAAGTATGCTCTGATCTAGAACACATAGTAGTTAATACATAAAACAGAACACACATTGACCAATCCATCAACCATATCTCACAAGTCACAACAATTAAGACTTTTTCTCTAATATCTGTTAGAGGAAACAACAATCCAAAATAGTTTATATAGTGTCAGAAAAAATTAATCCCACCCGTCTCTTAAACATCTTTAGAAACATAATATGATCGAGAAGCGAATTCCCACCTTCACCCCTCCCCTAAGCTGTAGGAAAATAAGATAATAATAGAAAAAAAATGTGTTCCTTGAAAGTTATATACACTATGCTATCAAAATGTGAGGATAGATATACCTTGTGCATTAGGTATACTACATCCAACATGATAACACATAAGCAAAAATAGTGCACCCAAAGCATGTTGATAAAAAAAGATAATTAATTGATGATTAAATCATTTCTTAAAGTCTAAATGCAGCTTTATAACCAGCTAATATGATTGAAGACTGAAGTGCATCGTCCAATTATATATGGCACCAATTGTAATATGTTTCTTTCAATATGAGAATACTATCACAGTTTTAAAAGTATCATGCACCATAAACTTTCAATACCAAGTTCTCAATCCAAGATAATGAAAAAAAATATTATTCAGAATGTGACTAATTGGAAATTTTTATTTACAAAAGCATGGACTCCATATAAATATATTATTGTTTATGCTAATAGGCTCAAGGTGGTAAATTGATTTTAGTATCCTACAATCATCAAGTATGAATAATTATTGATGTATTTCTTTAGCATAAAGTAATTTGCCATTACATATGTCCACCGTATATAGACAAGTATCAAATTATCTATAAATTCTGCTCAAAAATTACAGATTTGTAAGAAAATCACCATGCGTTTATCTTTTAATATGATATATAATTTAGAAAAGGTGCACTATGGATGTGTTGGAAACACCAAGCTCACACAAAAGAAACTAGAATTCAGTGTAACAAGCGTCGGTGAGAAAAGTATAATAATATAACAGATGAGCTCAGGAATGAACGAAACAAGCGACGTCGAGAAAGGCCACACCCAGAGAGAAAAGGTACTGAGGTTGTAAATCAGTAACTAAAGTTAATTATTTTCGCTTAACAATAATTTTTTTATTCATAGTGCATTTTTAATGGTACTTATGTTGTATAACAATCAATGTTTTAACTAGGTGTTAAAGATATTGCTTTTATCCTAGGCAATTAGTCATAAATGTATATTGCAAAAGTTATACATTAAAGGTTATTTTGCACCATGTAAGTTAATAATTTAATTTAAAGTTATTTTCCTACAGAAACTGATGAGCAAAGGGTTGCACGAAACCAACGACGACATGTATAACGAGTTTTGAAGAGAAGAACTTTGCTACAAAGTAAGTGTAACATATAGTACACAGATTAAAAGTTTGGAAATGTAATTAATACAATAACTATATGTACTTACTATTTAATTTTGCAAAAGTTATAATCATAGTTGTTTTGCACTATATTGCTATGTAAGTTAATGACGCATTTAAGTATTTGTTTTCTTACAGAAAATGGTGATCAAAGAAATGCGCGAAACCAACGACAACGTGAACAACGAGCCGAGAAAAAAAACTTCACTACAAAGTAAGAGTTAATTATATTATCCTGATTAATAATTTTGCCATTTGAACAATATAATAAGTAACTACCTGACATGCAGACGACATGGAGATAAGGGAAGAACCGAGATCATACTTCTGTTCCCGATATGCCCAAGGATTCAATTAAAATGATCAGAAGAGGAAATTTTAGAACAAAAGGCAACACACCATATCCTAAATAAATAAAATAAAAGAGAAAGAAATTTATTATTTAATAAATATCTTACTTTATTATAGCATTCGCGGAAGTTAGCACACGGACAAGAAACAAAATAAATACCATCAAGTCGAATTTTGGTAAGTTCCTTTTTATATATATTACATTGTCTAATTTGTATAATATAAAAAATGCATTCTCATGTGTTATAATGGATAATAATATTTACATGCAGCTACAGGAAATTTTGTTCTAAATATTGGATTGCCAGACCAGGAGTGCATGCATTGTGAAGCAATAATGTGGAGATATGAAAGAACAAAAAGACAAGAGCTTACAAATTTTTGGGGATTTTCACTATATTGCAGTGAGGGAAAAGTAGAATTGCCTAAGTTAAGGGAAACTCCACCAGAGTTAAAAAATGTATTAGATGGATCTGACCAGTTAAGCAAATTGTTTTGCAAGTACTCTCGGATGTACAATAATGTATTTGCATCTACATCTACCGGCGGAAAGATAGACAACACACTTAACGATGGTGGTGGCCCTTTTGTGTATCGTGGTATGGAGAGCTCTATCATCAAATAGGCTCTTTATTACCAGAAGATGACTCTAAAGTTGTGTATTCACAAATTTATATGCTTGACAATGAACAAGAATTAGAAAGGCGTCTAAATTTTCCAAATGGTCCACAACCTTTGGACAACTGAATAATAGAGCCACTTTCAAGAATGTTGGATCGTGATAATGAATTGGTTAAATTCTATCGTCAAGCTTGGGACCGCAATAAAGAAAAAGATTCTCAGCCCTTCAGAATTCGTTTGGTGGCAAATAGAGATACAGATGGTTAGGAAAATGCAAACCCTACAAATGCTTTTGAATTTGCAGCATTAGTTCCCAACAGTAACTTTATTGATAATAGAGATATTATTTTAGAATACAAGGGGGGTGGTTTACAAAGAATTTCAGAACTTAATCCAACTTACATGGCTCTCCACTATCCATTACTATTCCCATATGCTGAAGATGGTTTTAGAACTGATATACTACATCGTGGTGTTTCCGCACATTCACCAACCAAATGAGACCAAGTCTCAATGAGAGCATATTATGCTTATCGTCTTCAACATCGTAACAATGAAGGCCACACAGTCGTTCGAGGAGGAAGATTATTCTTGCAATATGTGGTTGATACATATTCATGTATTAAACACACCAGAATATTATGGGTCATAACATATCAAGAAATATTAAGGGCTGAACTATATAATAATATTTTAGATTATGTTAATCGTGGAGATGTGGATGCCAAATCCGTAGGCCAACGGATAGTTTTACCAGCTTCATTTACGGGAAGTCCACGATATCTGTAGCAAAACTATCAAGATTGCATGGCCGTCTGCAGGAAGTTGGGAAGCCCTGGTTTGTTTATCACTTGTACATGCAATCCGGCTTGGCCATAAATTAAATAAGCATGTACTAAGATGCCTAACCAAACCTATGATGTTAGGCCTGATATTATTTGCAGATATTCAAGATTAAGCTTGAAATGCTTTTAGAAGACTTGACCCAGAATCATGTGCTTGGAAAAGCTATTGGAGGTAACTTTAATTTCCATGCACTAATTATATCCATATTCATTATTTTAAACATATTACTGTCTTTGTATGCCAATTAAAACTTTTAAAATACAACAAATAATGAGAATGAATAAAGCGGGGATACACTGCCCATATTCGCGCAAGCAACTCTTGAAACGGGCTAATATCAGAAGAGAATGGAGTTTCTTCTTTGATTACATCACCAAAGCTTTTGGGAACAAATGTTCGAATTTTGATGCTATCCCAATTCTGAGTCAGCACATAGGGTATGCTATTATTCATCAAACTCATTTTGATTTTGCAACTGGACTAATTGGTTTTATTGGGGATAGGATGACAGAGGATAGAGATGTTGTTTATTTTGCTAGATTCTGTCAACTTATTTACACTTATTGTACTGATGAACCTCAATTAGTCAGTTCCTCAACCCCACCTTTTAGAGTTGTAAAATGATACTTTAATGATCTGGTAAATGCTGATACTAAGAAAATAGTGGTTAGACCATTACAGATTCTTCAGTCTGTAAAACAGATCCTAGTAAATGTTGATCCTGATACTTATAGATCTGTTTACTCTAATGTCCAACCAACCACAAACACCCAACAACCATCATCCTCAGCACCTACCACTCATTCTACTCAACCTACCCTCAGAACATATCTCAAATCCTATCTCTCCACTTCACAGACTGCTCAACCTTCATCCTCATCACCTACTGTGAAGCCTTCATCTTTCAAGCCAAAGAGGACAAAGAATGTTCCTCAAACACCTCAAAAGAGAAGGAGGATTGCATTGAAAGATGAATCTGATTTTGAGGAACCTGTTCCTTCTAGAGAACCTGTTGTTTCTGAAGCTGAGAAAGAGATTTCTCAGAAGGATTCTGAAATTGGTGGTTCTAGGCTTCTCAAGAGGCTTAGACGAATGACAGTTCCTGAAACACCCAAGGAATCCAAATCAACAAAGAAGTACAAGAAATAGAGGAAACAAAGGCCAGTTTCAGATGATGAAGAGGAAGCAGCTAAGGAAGGGGATCAGGAATCTCTGATCTCACAAGACAAGGAATTTGCTCCAGTCACTTCTTCTCCATCAACTCCATCTCAGGAAGCTGTATCTGACAAGGCTAACTCACCATCTGTGTCTCTTGTTGATCCAGGCACAAGTGCTGATATTGATGTTCAACACTTGGTTGTGTTCGAAGTATTTCTCTTAGAAGCTCCAACAACACCAAATCCTTCACCAACACCTGTTACTGATGTTGTTCAAACTCCAGAATTATCTAAGACACCTTCTCTGCATCTAGATACTGATGATCAGACTTTAGGTGAGTATCAGGATATGGCTGTTGATCAGAACTTAGTATCAGATCAGCAAATAGAGGATGCTGAAGCCTCCATTGCTACTCACACTGTTGTTTTATCAGAGGATACTGCTTCTGTAAGTTCTGATGTTGCACATGCTGGAGATACTGGTAATGCTGCTCCAACTGCTCATGTTGTAGATACTGATGCAGCAGGTCCTTCCGGACATACTCCTCAACAGACTCTTCCTAAGTCTGAATTGGTTAAGCAGTTTATTACCGGGGAAGTACCAGTACCTTGGAGTGAAACTCCTGCAGGTCAGGAGTGGACTAAGGAATGGAACTCAGTTTCATGTGTTCCAACTGAAAAACATCTTGCTGAGCACTTGACTAAAGCTGATGCAATGTTAAATTCTGATGATTTTAAAACTCAACTTAGGGTCACTGCATTGAGTACTAAACATCTACAAGGTCTTCATTCAACTACTCATGCAGAGCTACACAAGATTCAGGAGAACTTTATCAAACAAGAACAAGTTTGGAAAATTGATAAGAAAAAGTTCTTCCAACCTACCATTGACAGGATTGCTTATATTGAGAAGACTCAAGATCATCAACAAGCTCAGATTGATGAAATTCTGAAAAATCAAGCTTCTCAGCAATCACAACTAACTGAAATCCAATCCTCAGTGGAATTACTTATCTCTCTTTTACTACCTGCTGATGCCAAAAAGGGGGAGAAGGTAATTAAGTCCAAATGCAAAACTAACAAGACACTGCAAGGAAAGGATGATGGAAATGATGACCAAGGATACTCTGAAATGGGTAGCGGTCATAGTCAAGGTAGAAGGTTCACATCAAGACAAGCTAGTCACAGGACAAGTTCTGATACTGGGAAAAGAATAAGTTCTGCTGCTGGTAAAAAGTTAAGTTCTGATGAACTTTTAGATCTTGATGAGGAAATGTCAAGACAGTTATTTCTTCAAGAAAATCCAGGAATGGACTTGGAAAGTTTAAAGGAAGAAGAAGCCAGACTTAAATCAGAGAAAGTCACATCCAAATCTGAAGCTTCTGGTAAAAAGTCACTTCCAAAACTCAAAAGCATTGTGATCAAAGAAAGGACACATATTGAAGCAACATTGGCTAGATCACAACCACAGATAGATCCAAGATCCAAGGGTAAAGAAAAGGTTGGTGAACCTATCAAGGTTTATGTACCTCCTGAGGAAGAAGAAATTACTGATGAAAAGGATGATCTTGCTCTGACTTCAAGAAAAGTTCTTAAAATAACCTCTGACATGGCTCAAGTTGTTCAGAGTCAAGAAATTGTAAGTTCTGATATTCAGAAGAAGCAAATAACCTCTGACACAGCTCAAGTTAACTTGATATCAGAAGATAGACCAAAGACACTCCTACCAGGATTCACTAAAGCAAAACAGACTCAATCTTTGAAGACTACTGCAAGTGGTTTTGAAGCAAGAGTATTTACTGGAAAGGAAGCAAGAGATAAAACTGGAATGGGAAGTGCTGATGAAAGAAGAGTACACAACACTACCAATGATCCAACTTCCTTGAGTGAACCAGGTATTGGAGCAACTCCTGAGAGATTGAATCAACTGGAATCTGTACAGATGGTTTACCATACCTACTTGAAAGAATACATCATGTTGTATTTCATGACAGATGGTAGGGTTTATCATATAAGACAAAATGCCATTCCATTGAAGTATTTTGAAGAATTGGAGCATGTACTTTTCTTACTTCAAGTGGATGACAGAATAACAGGGACTGCTGCAAATTACTTAAAAGAACAGATTCAGAGACAGAAAAGGCTTTATTCTGTTAAGTCTGACAGCACATATGTTCCAAAGTACAGAGATCACAATGGTAATATTGTTGATATGAAGCCTAATACTGCACAGATCAGAACATATCTTGGTATTAAGGGACTTGAATTCAATCTGGAGTCTGACAAAGCTTATGTCATAAGACTAGATCAGGAGTTGAGAAAAGCAAAGATCAATGATCTCAGAGCTGCAGTTGAGAAAAGCAAAGATCAATGATCTCAGAGCTGCAATCTTTCAAACTGGTGAAGATACTGCAGAGCTTAAAGATGTCAAAAGGAGAATGATTGATGAACTCAGATATGCTGAGAAATGTTTGTTGAAGAACTATCTCAGAACAACTCCTGACATCAGAGAGATCAGAAAATAATGAAGCCAAGTCGAAGATCTACAACTGCTTAATTCTGATATTTATACAGACTGAAGTTGTTATCAGAAGTTGAATATTGGTAAAGCTTTAAGGACTGTAAGTTGTAGTTATCTAGTCTAATTCTCATGCATTTGTACTTAATGTTTTTGACATCATCAAATATCTGTTAAACTTGTATATTATGCTAATTTACAAGTTGGGGGAGATTGTTAGATATATTTGATAATGTCATGGCTAATATGTTTTATGTTTAGATTTCAGATCTTACTTGAACAGGATAAATCAGTACTTAACTGGAATCAGTACTTATACTGGAAGTCAGGACTTAAGGATATCAGTACTTATGTTATCAGGAGATAGTCATCAGAAGATAGATATCAGAACTTAAGTGCTGAAGGACGATCAGATAAGGACAGTAGCTGATTAAAGGAAAGAAGATCAAGATAAACATAAGAAGAGATATGCATGAAGAAGGAATTCCGTGAAGAATAGAATACTTGGAAGAAAAGATATCTGATTGATATATTTTAGGAAGCAGAATTATATTCCATATCAATTAGTGATTATCTTGTAACTGTGTAGTATATAAACACAGACATAGGGTTTACACTAAAAGTGTTATCATTATTCGAGAAGATTATTCATTGTAACCCTAGCAGCTCTCGTGATATTGTTCATCACTGAGAGGTAACAGTTCCATACTGTAACAGAGTTTATTGTTTTAATAAAGTTTGTTTTCTGTTACTTAAATTCTTAAAGTTCGATTTGAGTGTACTGTGTGTGTAGCAAAGACCGTACCAAAGGAGAAGAGTGATTATACTGCTGAAGATATAGCATCAATTGCTAAGGATGCCAAGGTACGACACTTACTGCATAGTGTCATTGATAATGTAATGTCAAACAGGGTAATCAACTGCAAGACTGCTAAGGAGATATGGGATGCTCTGGAAACAAGGTGTCAGGGAACGGAGACAATTAAGAAGAACAGGAAGACAATACTCACTCAAGAGTATGAACACTTTGACTCAAAGACTAGTGAGTCATTGAATGATTTATATGATAGATTTGTCAAACTTTTGAATGATTTGTCATTGATTAATAAAGAGTATGATCTTGAAGATTCAAACCTTAAGTTCTTGTTAGCTCTTCCTGAATGCTGGGATTTGAAGGCAACGACAATAAGAGACAACTATAATCTTGATGAAACAACTCTTGACGAAATCTATGGTATGCTCAAGACTCATGAGCTTGAGATGGAACAAAGAAGCAAGAGAAAAGGAGGAAAGTCAAGGACAGTTGCTCTTAAGGCTGAAGAAGAATCCCCCAAAGCAGCTTCCTCAAAGAAAGACAAAGGTAAAGCTCTTTTCATAAAGTCTGATACTGAGTCATCAAGTTCTGAGAGTGATGATGACTCAGATTCTGAAAGCTTGCCTGAGACTGATGCTGATGAGGAGATGATGAAGCTGTGTGCTCTTATGGTGAAAGGAATCACAAAGATTGCATACAGAAAGTTCAGGAAGGGAAAGAAGTTTTCCAGGAAAGGCATAAGTTCTGATAAGAAGAATTTCAGAAGATCTGAAGGCAGAGGAGGAAAGTCTGACAGAGGAGATTACACCAATGTTAAATGCTATAATTGTGGTGAGAAAGGCCACATATCTCCTGATTGCAAGAAGGTAAAGGGTGACAAAGACAAGGCTCTTGTCACAAACAGAAAAGCTGGACAGACACCTCAGACTCTGAAAGTGAGGAGAACTATGCATTGATGGCAAATGCTGATAAATCAAGTGCTGAGAGCAGTTCTGAAGCTGCTGAAACAAAGGTACCTCAGACTACTTATGCTTTTCATACTGATGATATTAATGAGTTGAGAAGATATCTTAAAACCATGTTTGTTAGTTATAGAGATCAAACTTTAACATGTGAGAGATTAACTTCTGAAAATCTTGCATTTAAGAAAAAAAATGATTTCTTAGAAAAAGAGTTAGTCATGTTCCATCAAACTCAGAAGGATAGAGATGATGCCTTTTATGTTAGGGATGAAGTGCTAAAAATGAATGAATCTCTAAAAACTGAGTTAGAAAAGGAAAGAGAGATTATCAGGACTTGGACTAACTCTGGCAAAACAACTCAAAATTTGCTAAGTAGTGGAAACTGGAAAGAGGGCTTAGGTTATGGAGAAGATAAGAATGATAAAGGAACTGAAGAAATTAAGCCTGTTGATAAGCAAAAGCCAAAGTTAAAACCTGTTAAGTTTGTAACTGTAAAGTCTGAAAATGAGAAATCAGAAGTTACAAAGGAATTAACTTCTGACAAACTAAAACATGAAAAGACAGCTGAAGTGAACATAGGCTTAATGACAAAGAAGCAGCTTAAGCATAAGCTGAAATATGTTAAGAATGCAAACAAGGTAAAATCACCTAGGAAAAATAGGAATGGAAAGGAAGGTGTGAATAAAAGCAATAATTATAAACCTGTTCCTGATGCTTCTAGGAAAACATATCATAAATGTGGAAGTTCTAACCATCTGGCTTCTTTTTGCAGGAAGAATAAGAATATTAACTCCTTACCTTCAAAATCAGGAGTTAAGAGTCAGTCTGTTAGATACAAACCACAAAATCCTTGTTTTCATTGTGGTAGTTTATGACATTCCATTTATACTTGTAAGGAATATCATAGCTTGTACTATGATTATTATCAAATAAAACCTTCTTTGAAGAAAGTTTCCATTGTTCCTTCTAGTGTAAATTCTGATTCAAAGTCTGATAGTGTAAGTTCTGATAAGAAAAATGTTAACATAAACTCTGATGCTAAATCCGCTGCAAATGTTAACAAACTTAAAAAGGCCAAATGATCCAAGCAAGTCTGGGTCCTTAAAACTAATAATTAGTGGTCTTTGTGATTGCAGGGCAACAGAAAAAATATTCTAGTTCTGGACAGTGGATGTTCAGGACATATGACTGGAAATAAGGCCCTGCTATCAGACTTTATGGAGAAAGCTGGCCCAAGTGTTTCTTATGGAGATGACAACATTGGAAAAATATTGGGATATGGCAATATCAATCTTGGAAATGTCATAATTAAAGAAGTAGCTCTGGTCTCAGGACTTAAACACAACCTACTGAGTATAAGTCAAATCTGTGACAGAGGTTATCATGTTGATTTCTTTGAAGAACACTGTGAAATTGTGAGTAAATCTAAAGGCAAAGTTGTTTTGAAAGGATACAGGCGTGGTAACATTTATGAAGCTAAGATTTCAACAAGTACTGATGGTTCTGCAATCTATCTGATGAGTAGAGCATCAATTGAAGAAAGCTGGAATTGGCACAAGAAACTCTCTCATTTAAATTTCAACAATATAAATGAACTGGTCAAGAAAGATCTTGTGAGAGGATTGCCAAAAACAGTATTTGCTCCTGATGGTCTTTGTGATTCCTGTCAGAAAGCCAAACAAAGAAAATCTTCATTCAAGAGCAAGACTGAATCATCAATTCTTGAGCCTTATCATCTACTACATGTTGATCTATTTGGTCCAGTAAATGTCATGTCTATTGCAAAGAAGAAGTATGCGTTGGTCATAGTGGATGAGTTCACCAGATACACATGGGTGTATTTCTTGCACACAAAAAGTGAAAATGCATCTATCTTGATTGATCATGTCAAACAGCTGGATAAAATGGTCAAAGATTCTGTGAGAATTTTAAGGAGTGATAATGGCACTGAGTTCAATAATTTGATAATGGAAGAGTTATGCAAAAACCATGGAATAAAGCAGGAATTTTCTGCTCCTGGAACTCCACAGCAGAATGGAGTTGTTGAAAGAAAGAATAGGACTCTCATTGAAGCTGCACGTACAATGCTTGAAGAAGCGAAGCTTCCAACCTATTTCTGGGCTGAAGCTGTGCAGACTGCTTGTTTTACTCAAAATGCAACACTCATTAACAAGCATGGAAAAACACCATATGAGATGGTGAAGAACAAGAAGCCAAATCTGAAATATTTTCATGTATTTGGGTGCAAGTGTTTTGTTCTCAAGACTCATCCTGAACAGCTATCAAAGTTTGATCTAAAAGCTGATGAAGGAATCTTTGTTGGATATCCACTATCCACAAAAGCCTTTAGAGTCTATAATTTGAGAACAAAAGTGGTCATGGAATCTATCAATGTCTCTTTTGATGACAAGAAGATTACTGGTCTTGAAGATTTCATTGACCATGATCAGCTGAAATTTGAAAATGAAGACTCCAATTCTGATACTGAAAATCCTGATAGTCTAAGTCCTGATACTATAAACTCTGATGGATTAAACTCTGATGTTATTGAAACTGTGGTAACTACATCAAAGGAAGATGCACCTATGCAGGGGGGGCATACTCAAGATCCTACCTCATCTCAAGAAACATCAGAACATGCATCTGGCTCTTCAAGTTCTGATTCGTCAAGTTCTGATAAGTCAAGTTCTGATAGTGCTGAAAATCTAAATACTGAAGAATCCAACTCAGAGAGCATAGTTTCAGGGGGAGCATCAGAAAATGAAAATGAAGATAGCATGGATCATGGGGGAGCATCCAGTTCTAGAAACAACCTTCCATCTGCAAGGAAGTGGACAAAATCACATACACCTGATTTGATAATTGAAAATCCTGATGCAGGTGTCAGAACTAGAACATGTACTTCAAATGAATGTCTCTACAATTCTTTTCTCTCTCAGACTGAGCCAAAGAAAGTTGAAGAAGCTCTTCAAGATGCTGAGTGGGTGCAAGCAATGCAGGAAGAGTTAAATGAATTTGAAAGAAACAAATTCTGGACCCTAGTGCCAAGACCAAAGAATAGATCCGTTGTTGGTACAAAATGGGTATTCAGAAACAAAACTGACAGTGATGGCATAATTATAAGGAATAAGGCAAGACTGGTCGCAAAAGGATATTCTCAACAGGAGGGAATTGATTATGATGAAACATTTGCACCAGTTGCTAGGTTAGAAGCCATAAGAATATTTTTAGCTTATGCTGCTCACAAAAAGTTTATTGTCTTTCAAATGAATATGAAAAGTGTTTTTCTCAATGGAGAATTGGAGGAGGAGGTATATGTTGAACAACCTCCAGGCTTTGTAGATACCAAACATCCAGATTATGTCTACAGGCTTGATAAAGCACTTTATGGACTTAAGCAAGCTCCTAGAGCATGGTATGAGACTTTAGCTCAGTTTCTTATGGAAAGTGGATTCAACATAGGAACAATAGACAAAATACTTTTCTATCTCAACCATGGAAAAGACTTACTTCTTGTCCAGATTTATGTTGATGATATCATCTTTGGATCTACAAATGACAGACTTTGCAAGAAGTTTGTCAAACTGATGCATTCAAGATATCAGATGAGTATGATGGGGGAACTTAGCTACTTTCTGGGTCTTCAAGTCAAGCAGAATGAAGAAGGCACTTTCATTTGTCAATCTAAGTACACCAGAAACTTGCTGAAGAAATTTGGAATGCAAGATTGTTCAATTACATCCACTCCCACGGCCACTGCAACAAAACTGGATAAGGATACTGGTAAATCAGTAGATATTACTGATTACAGAGGTATGATTGGCTCTCTACTCTATCTAACTGCTAGTAGACCTGATATCATGTATGCTACCTGTCTTTGTGCAAGATTTCAAGCAGATCCAAGAGAACCTCACTTAACAGCTGTGAAAAGAATCTTTAAGTATCTTAAAGGAACAGCTGATCTGGGATTGTGGTATCCTAGAGAATCAGACTTTAAACTAATAGGTTACTCAGATGCAGATTTTGCAGGCTGTAAAATTGACAGGAAAAGCACAAGTGGAAGCTGCCAATTTCTTGGAGGCAGATTGGTTTCTTGGTTCAGCAAGAAACAAAAGTCAATTTCCACATCAACTGCAGAAGCAGAGTATATTGCTGCAGGAAGCTGTTGTGCACAGATTCTTTGGATGAAGAATCAGTTACTGGATTATGGGTTAACATATTTCAAAATCCCTATTTACTGTGATAATCAAAGTGCTATTGCTATGACAGGTAATCCAGTTCAACACTCTATGACAAAGCACATCAGCATCAGGTACCACTTCATCAGGGAACATGTGGATGAAGGTACAGTGAAATTGCATTTTGTTCCCACAGATCAACAACTAGCAGATATCTTCACAAAACCACTGTGTGAAGCTACTTTTACAAGATTGGTAAATGAACTTGGAATGGTTTCAGGTTCTTTCTCTAAATCTGCTTAGTCTTGTTCTGTGTTATCAGACTTTATGCTCAGTATTTACAGAATTAATCTCATTGTGTATTATGTGCTTAATTGATAAATGTTTTTAAGTACTGACTGTTGTCTGATATATATTTCTCAACTCTGATAAGTGATATGTCTGTTAAAGTAATTATTCAATCCTATGAGGATAACTGTGCTAGATACTGACCTAGTAGTCTTCAATAAATAAATGATTCCATGTAAGAAGTAATTATTTCAGTGGAAATCTTATGACACTAGCAAATTCTGATAATTGAGCTGAGTTAAGTTTACTTTGTATATCTTATTACTAAGTCATAAATTAGAATAATGCTACTCATCTGTTAAGTTCTGATATTAGTAAAACTGCTGAATGTACTAAATGCTGATAAACCTCACTTATCAAAAGAAAAAGCAAAAAGATCAAAGAATAAAATCAGGTACTCCTTTGAGATCTAGAGTAAAAATGTGGAAGGGACGACCCAAGTGCATTGCTGGTATTAAGTAAATATGCATTAGAAAAGCAAAATATTTTCTTAGTGACTTTTCACACTCTATGATTACTGGAGACATACTCTGATAATAGCATAAATTCTGATAAGCAGTCGTGACTCATTTACACTGAGAAGCCACTGTAAAATAGAATTTCAAAAGATGCATAAAATTAGCACAAAACAGTTGAGGTGGACTCAAGCATGAACTCATTCATCAGTAGGTTTCAGGAAAATGACAACTCTTTAGCAAAATTTTAGTTATGCCTTATTTCTAAGATGTACTGAAGTGAATCAGGCTTTGCTCTGTGTCTGTTATTTAGCTAAATGCACACACTAATCACTCCATTTGAATGATGAAAATTTCTGTGGAGGTCTATGTTATTTTAGATAAACAGTCACTGTGTCACTTTGCACAAATTCTGAGGACAAGTTCTAGTTACACGTTCTGATGATTAAGTTCTGAAGTCTATAACTTAGAACTTGTATGAGGATTTACTAAGATGGGCATTCCTTTTTCGAGTTAAGAAATTATGTTTTGATGACTGTTAAGTTCTGGTATAGGTCTAAGTTCTGATTTCTCAGTCTAATCCTTTACTTGGCTTATCTGTGAATAAAATTTGGTAACAGTCTCAGTTCGAACTAGAATATGTTGAAGTGGAAGATTAATAGTCACTATGATTAGGATTAATGGTATTCGTACTTGAACAGTCCACTGTTTCTTGTTTCTTGTGCGTTTTAAACCATGATTCCTCTTTCCAATGAATGTTATTCTTTTTCAAAGTCTAGGGAGACGAGGTAGAATTAATTCTACCTGTCAGCATTCAATTTCTTTGCGTCTTCTGGCATTCTCTTGCCTATATAAGCAACCACTTCACATCAGTCTTCCCATCACACTTTTATCACAAACTCACTCTCATTTTTCATTTATCATCACAAATGGTTGCATTTGGCTGGTTCTACAATTATGGTGATGAGACTGTGCATGTCTTTTTGAATGGAATTCCAACTCCATACCCTATCACCAACATTCCTCACAATCTCTGGATTCAATTTCCAGAGGTTATCAAACGTGATCTGGTGGCCGTTCGAAGAGAACTTCATCTTCGTCGTCTCCGCCAGCAAGAGCGAATCATCCGACTCGCCATTCTGTTTTTCGAGAGTAGGAAGAAGAAGATGACTTAATCTCGTCTTCTTCCTGTTTTTCTTCATCATCAGCTTTGTCAGGCTTCTTAGCTAGGACTAAGGCTGTTGATGTTAGGTTTAGAAGCTTAGGGAAAATCTTGTATAAGTATTGATGTAATTTCCATTTCATGAATGTATTGTCTTGATATATTAATGAAAGTTGTTTTTACTTCAAGATTTTGTCTCTGAGTTATTTTATCTTGTGTTGATAAATCCTGATTGATATTCTGATGACCTTATAAATTTTGTTTTATATTAAGTTCTGATTCGTTTTCAGCACTTATCTAATTTATCTTGGTCATTTTCATGTGATTTATTTTCAGAATATTAATGATGCAGTGAAAAATAATTCAATAAGTGATAACGGTTTAAATTTTGAATTAAAACTGTTTCTCTTGATAAATGGAACGTTTTTTTTCCTTGAAACTCGGAAAATGGGTAAGTAATGATTCCTGTTTTCTCGAGCCCAGTAACTGTCCGTTATTACTGCATGTCTGACAGGTGTCCAACGGTAACATTTTTGTTCAGAGTATAAGTACAACAGAGAGAAGATTTCTTTAATCTTTTATTTTCTTCATATTTTATCTCTCTCCTTACTTTTACTCTCTTTCTCTTTATTTCTCACGTTGGTTTTTCATACAGACATTATATCAAACACCTAACAGACATATTTGAATCTCAATTTTTTCACATGGCACCAAAGGATTTAATCATTGATGGAGCTAAGTTTGTCCCCAACAACTATGCTGCAGTTCTTGATCACACTGAAGCTCCATCTGAATTGCACGTTATGCAAGATCTTCTTGCACATAGTGAGGTTGGGTATGCATTAACACAGCCTGAATTCTTTTCAAGCAAACAAGTTTGAGGTTTTGGAGGACTGGACTTTTTGATGATGGCGGTAAACGTGGAACTCCAGTTTTATCTTCCAAGTGGGTGATTCATCCTTTGTAGTCACTCCTGGTACAGTACGCAGGGCTTTACATCTTCCAGAAGATTGTACTTTCTCAATTCCAGAGGACTCAGCCCTTCGGGAGTTAATGGCTGAATTGGAATATGAAAAGAGTCTGACGAAACTTGGACAGTTGAAACGGGCTAATATCAGAAGAGAATGGAGTTTCTTCTTTGATTGCATCACCAAAGCTTTTGGGAATAAATGTTCGAATTTTGATGATATCCCAATTCTGAGTCAGCACATAGGGTATGCTATTATTCATCAAACTCATTTTGATTTTGCAACTGGACTAATTGGTTTTATTGGGGATAGGATGACAGAGGATAGAGATGTTGTTTATTTTGCTAGATTCTATCAACTTATTTACACTTATTGTACTGATGAACCTCAATTAGTCAGTTCCTCAACCCCACCTTTTAGAGTTGTAAAATGATACTTTAATGATCTGGTAAATGCTGATACTAAGAAAACAGTGGTTAGACCATTACAGATTCCTCAGTCTGTAAAACAGATCCTAGTAAATGCTGATCCTGATACTTATAGATCTGTTTACTCTAATGTCCAACCAACCACAAACACCCAACAACCATCATCCTCAGCACCTACCACTCATTCTACTCAACCTACCCTCAGAACATATCTCAAATCCTATCTCTCCACTTCACAGACTGCTCAACCTTCATCCTCATCACCTACTGTGAAGCCTTCATCTTCCAAGCCAAAGAGGACAAAGAATGTTCCTCAAACACCTCAAAAGAGAAGGAGGATTGCATTGAAAGATGAATCTGATTTTGAGGAACCTGTTCCTTCTAGAGAACCTGTTGTTTCTGAAGCTGAGAAAGAGATTTCTCAGAAGGATTCTGAAATTGGTGGTTCTAGGCTTCTCAAGAGGCTTAGACGAATGACAGTTCCTGAAACACCCAAGGAATCCAAATCAACAAAGAAGTACAAGAAACAGAGGGAACAAAGGCCAGTTTCAGATGATGAAGAGGAAGCAGCTAAGGAAGGGGATCAGGAATCTCTGATCTCACAAGACAAGGAATTTGCTCCAGTCACTTCTTCTCCATCAACTCCATCTCAGGAAGCTGTATCTGACAAGGCTAACTCACCATCTGTGTCTCTTGTTGATCCAGGCACAAGTGCTGATATTGATGTTCAACACTTGGTTGTGTTCGAAGTATTTCTCTTAGAAGCTCCAACAACACCAAATCCTTCACCAACACCTGTTACTGATGTTGTTCAAACTCCAGAATTATCTAAGACACCTTCTCTGCATCTAGATACTGATGATCAGACTTTAGGTGAGCATCAGGATATGGCTGTTGATCAGAACTTAGTATCAGATCAGCAAATAGAGGATGCTGAAGCCTCCATTACTACTCACACTGTTGTTTTATCAGAGGATACTGCTTCTGTAAGTTCTGATGTTGCACATGCTGGAGATACTGGTAATGCTGCTCCAACTGCTCATGTTGTAGATACTGATACAGCAGGTCCTTCCGGACATACTCCTCAACAGACTCTTCCTAAGTCTGAATTGGTTAAGCAGTTTATTACCGGGGAAGCACCAGTACCTTGGAGTGAAACTCCTGCAGGTCAGGAGTGGACTAAGGAATGGAACTCAGTTTCATGTGTTCCAACTGAAAAACATCTTGCTGAGCACTTGACTAAAGCTGATGCAATGTTAAATTCTGATGATTTTAAAACTCAGCTTAGGGTCACTGCATTGAGTACTAAACATCTACAAGGTCTTCATTCAACTACTCATGCAGAGCTACACAAGATTCAGGAGAACTTTATCAAACAAGAACAAGTTTGGAAAATTGATAAGAAAAAGTTCTTCCAACCTACCATTGACAGGATTGCTTATATTGAGAAGACTCAAGATCATCAACAAGCTCAGATTGATGAAATTCTGAAAAATCAAGCTTCTCAGCAATCACAACTAACTGAAATCCAATCCTCAGTGGAATTACTTATCTCTCTTTTACTACCTGCTGATGCCAAAAAGGGGGAGAAGGTAATTAAGTCCAAATACAAAACCAACAAGACACTGCAAGGAAAGGATGATGGAAATGATGACCAAGGATACTCTGAAATGGGTAGCGGTCATAGTCAAGGTAGAAGGTTCACATTAAGACAAGCTAGTCACAGGACAAGTTCTGATACTGGGAAAAGAATAAGTTCTGCTGCTGGTAAAAAGTTAAGTTCTGATGAACTTTTAGATCTTGATGAGGAAATGTCAAGACAGTTATTTCTTCAAGAAAATCCAGGAATGGACTTGGAAAGTTTAAAGGAAGAAGAAGCCAGACTTAAATCAGAGAAAGTCACATCCAAATCTGAAGCTTCTGGTAAAAAGTCACTTCCAAAACTCAAAGGCATTGTGATCAAAGAAAGGACACATACTGAAGCAACATTGGCTAGATCACAACCACAGATAGATCCAAGATCCAAGGGTAAAAAAAAGGTTGGTGAACCTATCAAGGTTTATGTACCTCCTGAGGAAGAAGAAATTACTGATGAAAAGGATGATCTTGCTCTGACTTCAAGAAAAGTTCTTAAAACAACCTCTGACATGGCTCAAGTTGTTCAGAGTCAAGAAATTGTAAGTTCTGATATTCAGAAGAAGCAAATAACCTCTGACACAGCTCAAGTTAACTTGATATCAGAAGATAGACCAAAGACACTCCTACCAGGATTCACTAAAGCAAAACAGACTCAATCTTTGAAGACTACTGCAAGTGGTTTTGAAGCAAGAGTAGTTACTGGAAAGGAAGCAAGAGATAAAACTGGATTGGGAAGTGCTGATGAAAGAAGAGTACACAACACTACCAATGATCCAACTTCCTTGAGTGAACCAGGTATTGGAGCAACTCCTGAGAGATTGAATCAACTGGAATCTGTACAGATGGTTTACCATACCTACTTGAAAGAATACATCATGTTGTATTTCATGACAGATGGTAGGGTTTATCATATAAGACAAAATGCCATTCCATTGAAGTATTTTGAAGAATTGGAGCATGTACTTTTCTTACTTCAAGTGGATGACAGAATAACAGGGACTGCTGCAAACTACTTAAAAGAACAGATTCAGAGACAGAAAAGGCTTTATTCTGTTAAGTCTGACAGCACATATGTTCCAAAGTACAGAGATCACAATGGTAATATTGTTGATATGAAGCCTAATACTGCACAGATCAGAACATATCTTGGTATTAAGGGACTTGAATTCAATCTGGAGTCTGACAAAGCTTATGTCATAAGACTAGATCAGGAGTTGAGAAAAGCAAAGATCAATGATCTCAGAGCTGCAATCTTTCAAACTGGTGAAGATACTGCAGAGCTTAAAGATGTCAAAAGGAGAATGATTGATGAACTCAGATATGCTGAGAAATGTTTGTTGAAGAACTATCTCAGAACAACTCCTGACATCAGAGAGATCAGAAAATAATGAAGCCAAGTCGAAGATCTACAACTGCTTAATTCTGATATTTATACAGACTGGAGTTGTTATCAGAAGTTGAATATTGGTAAAGCTTTAAGGACTGTAAGTTGTAGTTATCTAGTCTAATTCTCATGCATTTGTACTTAATGTTTTTGACATCATCAAATATCTGTTAAACTTGTATATTATGCTAATTTACAAGTTGGGGGAGATTGTTAGATATATTTGATAATGTCATGGCTAATATGTTTTATGTTTAGATTTCAGATCTTACTTGAACAGGATAAATTAGTACTTAACTGGAATCAGTACTTATACTGGAAGTCAGGACTTAAGGATATCAGTACTTATGTTATCAGGAGATAATCATCAGAAGATAGATATCAGAACTTAAGTGTTGAAGGACGATCAGATAAGGACAGTAGCTGATTAAAGGAAAGAAGATCAAGATAAACATAAGAAGAGATATGCATGAAGAAGAAATTCCGTGAAGAATGGAATACTTGGAAGAAAAGATATCTGATTGATATATTTTAGGAAGCAGAATTATATTCCACATCAATTAGCGATTATCTTGTAACTGTGTAGTATATAAACACAGACATAGGGTTTACACTAAAAGTGTTATCATTATTCGAGAAGATTATTTATTGTAACCCTAGCAGCTCTCGTGATATTGTTCATCACTGAGAGGTAACCGTTCCATACTGTAACAGAGTTTATTGTTTCAATAAAGTTTGTTTTCTGTTACTTAAATTCTTAAAGTTCGATTTGAGTGTACTATACACTGTATTCACCCCCTCTACAGTGTGTGTGTGACCTAACACATGACAAATATAATTTTTGAGTATTTTGAGTAAATATACTTAACGGATTTAGATGACATTGTAAAAGACAACTTTCTGAATCTTAAAACACAAATAATTTACGGAGGAAAAACTGAGTACCTGAGAAATAATAGAGGTCATCCCCACCAGCGATAAAATTTATGAAAATTGATTTATGTTGAAAATCGAAAGCCACCTTGAGATAGTGCTGGAAAGAGAAGGAGAAGGTGTTACTATGCCACAAATTTAACCAGAATTTTTATTGTAGCAATCTCAAGCTGACAAATATGAAAAATATTTGTATTAAAAATTTACAAATAGGTTATAATTTACAAAGAACAGGTGAAGACCACTATTAGACAATTGGTCCATATTAGTAGGAGAAGTAAATAATCACAATAACTAAAAAGAGCAAGTCCTTTTACTTTAGGACTATACTTTGTGATAAAAGTTAAAAGACCATTTATGATATTTATTTGATTCTAGAAATGATACTAAATTTTGCTACATATTTAAGTTATCAGTTACTAGGGTCAAGCTTATCTGAATTCTTCTTAAAAAAATCAAGCATTATTTTCAGCAGCTAGAGCAAAAAGCAAAAAATTAGGATATTGGCATCCGTTTTGCATAACATTGGAAAGGTAGTAGTTACCATTTATAAAAAGTATGGTGTTGGGAGTTGTATTAAAAATATAATCTATATTAAGAAAACTAGGATCAGTAAAGACATAAATATTGTAAGATGGTGTATAACTCACAAGTAAGATTGCACTGATACCAGATATTCCCAAGAAAGAATGAAATAATTGAAATATTCTTTAATGACATATCATAAAATATACTTAATTGATTAATTATCGATGGAGTTGCCAATTAATTGTAAAGTAGTCAAATAATAACTGGTATTGCCCATTTGGCATTCCAATACGTATAAATGATCCTTTAAGGTGCTCTTACAAATTATTCATATGATTAAAACTAATCTACAAAATAAAACTAATCTACAAAATAATTTTTACCTATAAATAGTTTATGCCCAAAACATTCAATTCACATACCCACGACTTACAAGTTTTTGAAGTCATAAAAAAATTAAACACTCAAACCACTATGACTCGCACTACTGAAATGCCCATATTTGTTATATTACTTATACTGGAGCAGTTGACATCAACAATTTTTTTTTGATTTCTTTATTTTTTTTAAGACTTGGGCAACAACACAAAGGACAACTACTATAAGGCATACAATATCTTACTTCCCTGTTGAAGAGCTATACACATGGGGCAGAACTCCAACAACTACCAGAAATCACCTACTTCAATTT
This sequence comes from Apium graveolens, assembly GCF_009905375.1. Taxonomy (NCBI): domain Eukaryota; kingdom Viridiplantae; phylum Streptophyta; class Magnoliopsida; order Apiales; family Apiaceae; genus Apium; species Apium graveolens. Next base: position 4,559,818 of record NC_133651.1, read on the forward strand.
ATGCAAATTGTAGGATCATATGGCAGCAATTAAACAATTTTTTATGTTCAATTTCGAATAGTATTATAAAGAAACAGCGGACTATTTGGGCACTACGACCAATCATATGAAATACTGCAGGAATTGTCAGGTAAATATCACATCCTCTTCAAAATTATAATAAACGTATTGGATATTTATTATTCGCCAGGAAAAAGAGAAGACGCGATTAGAGAGCTAACAGAGATGACAAAAGACCCAACCATAGCTAAAAATATCCCTCACATGATACAAACGCTACGAATTATTGCAAGAAACGTTTGGCCTAACCACTTATTTTCTGAGTTATTCGGCCCTTCAATATGTAATCGACACAACAATATTGAAGAGGCTCACTATGTGTGTGACGGAATGCCGGTCCAATCCCATCGTATATATGACTATGCATGTCAGCATTGTAAAGTGGCTATTATAGTAGCATATTTCGCAGATTTCAGTCAGACAGTTCATATATAAGGAACTGTCAGTCAATTTCTATTTACATGTATTTTTTAGAATTTCCTTAACCAAAAGCTACATAAGACGATAAGAATAGGTTAGAAATTTATATTAGTGGTAGTTTTGTTTTAGTATTTCAATAAAGGATGCTATAAAGAACCAAATCTGTTATTTAATTTATAATGTGTTAGATATGAATACAACACAGAGGGGTGGGGTGAATGTGTTTTGGCTTAAATGTTTACTTTTTGATCGACTTTGGGTTTAGCAGTTGGTTGTTATCAATGATTTTGTAGAATAGATGTTAAACATAAATAACAGTGCAAATATGTAAAATAAAGATCTTCAAAACTCACTTAATTTTATATTAAAAATCAAGCAGTGTTTTGCTACAAAATCTCTAAGTTCTTGTTTTAGAACTTAGCTTCTTTCTTGAGAGAGAATACAATTTCTAATCTGAATTCTTACTCCTGACTAAGGACCAGTGTTAACTTTATAACTCAGTTAACTGCTGGTTTACACAGTGTGTAATAAGACATGCTATTAGCTTTCCTAAACTGTCACTTGTCATTTTTATTTATAGAAAAACAGATCTTCCATTTCTGGCTTAGCATATCTTTAGAATCCCGTGTTCACTTTAATCTTCCTTTGTCAGTTAATCTTTACCATTAATCTTGCACATCTCTCAAGCTGCTTTTTGTAGACTTGTCAATCCAGCTGTGTGAATTGTTTGTTGATTTGCAACCTTGGATATTGAACTGTTCTGCAATTCTGTACTTAGAGAAATTTCTTTACTTCGAGATCTCCAATTAAGCTGTAGAGAACTCGACATCTCGATAGGCATGTTGGCTTGTCGATATCTCTGAAACTTCATTGTTGACTTGACTTATCGACAACTCTGAGTTCTCTAGTAAATTTTAGTTTATCGATAACTCAGAGTTCTCTAATGGACTTTGGCTTATCGATAACTCAGAGTTCTCTAATGAATGTATACTTGTCGATATCTCTGAGTTCACGAGTGGGTATCTTACTTGTCGATATCTCCAATAGCATTTCTTGAGTTCTCGATAGACAATTCCTGAGTTCTCGATAGGTCTTTCTGAGTTCTCGATAGACAATTCCTGAGTTCTCGATAGGTCTTTCTGAGTTCTCGAATGACTCCTCTATAACATTAATTTTGTGACTTGTAGAGATCTTGACTTAGAATGTTTTTCACCAAACAAAATTATTCAACTCCAAGCTTCTTCATAATTCTTCTGAGGCATGACCTTTTTGATCTTCTTCCAGATAGAATTCTTAGGCTTGACACTGTTTAGGGAAAAATGCTCCAGTCTGCTCCATTTACATTTTACAGACATTAAGTGTTACGAGTATAAATTATAGATTAAGGTTACAATACAACTTACTTAGGGTTGTCAATATGACTTATTCTTGTTATGATACAGGCATGTCTTGCACAACATAATGCAATTATCTTTTCACGTCTTCTAAAAATTTTGTATGCAACTATTGCTAGTGATTTTTTAACTTAACTAACTAATTTATATGCTTAAATAAGATGTATTGTTTGTTTTAGATTTTCATGAGATATGACCTGCTGTAGAACAAAATTTTCTCTGGTTTATGTCCATTCAATTTTTATCAGAATTTACACATATAAAAAAATATCCAAAGTTAAAAAGAAAGATGATAAGTGAAAGTAACCTGAAATATTAAGACCAAACCTATGTCATAATAACATATAGAGGCACGGGATTATAGCTACACCAGAACTGGACCACAACCCTGCAAATAGCAACTAATATCAGGGTTATCCCTTACAATTTTAATCATGCAGATAAAACTGTACACATAGAACGACAAGCCTTTGCAAGTCCTGCAAATCATTTACCTGCAAAATTTTCTGGTACTATTAAATTCAGAAGTGATGATCATCATCATTAAACATATCAAGTAGTTGTTCATCTGTCCACTGCAGAAGATAAACATTTGTCACACATCTTTGCTTCACAGCTTTGTCTGCTCGCTGAACTTCATGGTCTCCGCTGAACTTCCCTAAAAACCACTGCTTTTATGTCCCTCTGACAAATTATCACTTGCTGGTCACTTTTCTGTGCAATCCAAGGTCACTTGGTAATTACCAAGAACATCAACACCACCTTCCACGTACATTTCAGTGGCAGCAGGAGCCACTCAACAGACCTCATGCAAAGTTTCTTCAGTTATTCCTTGCTCCTCTTCAAACGCATCTTCCAGTATCCTTTATTTTTAACTGTTATCTAATAATGTGACAAATTCAGTTCAGTTACACATGCGCAAAAATATTCATTTGGAGTTCGAACATAGCGTACTGTTTATTCACAGAGAATTTTATGACCTTTATTTCCTATAGTACCAGGATCTATTTTACTAGATTCCTTTTTCTATTTTATGTAGCAGATGAATAGATTCACGAATCTGTTATAGTCCCGTTAGTAAGGGTGGGTGGCCGTGACATATGGTTACGAAGCCGTAAACAAGTGAAGTAGTTCTTGGGAAATAAATGGATTTTCGTCAAAAGGAAAAGGAAGAAAATTAAAAGGGGTCAAAACAAAATTGTTTACGAAATCACAAATTGTTAAAATCAGGAATAAACATCTCACTTTCTTTTAATTTATTCTTATGATGCAAAGTAAAGATTGTAGGAAATTATATATATATCTATTGTCAAAAAAAGAAGCCGTGAATTTCTAAACTCAATCACATACCACATTATACAATGATAGAATTAAACAATACACATATATCACATAGCATAATTCAACTGGAAGTAATCCAAAACACTTAAACATCAACCACACCTCTATATTACTTTCCTCCCTTTCTGTTTACTTTACCTTGATATTACTTATCTCCCTTTTGTATCAATATTCTCCTAACCTCGGTTACACAAACCTCAAATTTAATAATTATAAAAAAAAGTTTTAAATAAACCAACCCACAAAACAATAATAATAAAACACAATACTTAAAGATCATAACTTTACATCAAATTCAACAAACCTGAAGAGCTCTCTTGGAAATCAATTAAATAGTTAATTCCACAAAATCACTGAAGAGGCCTTCTCTGCAAATTACCAATATCATAAGGTGTGTACTCTGAAATGATTCACAATTTCAAATCATTTTTTCAATAACCGGTGAAATAAGACCCTTTATGTTGTCGGAATGACGAAACATCAGCCCAGGTGTATGTGTCAACTGAACTGTGAAAGTAGATTATAAAATAGAAAGAAAATACAAAAATATTAAAGCATATAAATGTCATTCAAAAATAAAATTACATAATTGTCCTTGATTAAAAACTGATTGCTGTAATTTATAAATGACAAATTGAACACTAAAATCAAGTAGGAATTAATATTTAAAAACTAAATAAAATACAAACACAAATTAACCTTCAAAATAAAAAAACATTTAAAAATAACCCTTGAAACAACCTATCAAAAAATAATACAAAACTCAAAATAAATAAATAAATTCCTAATATACATATTACAACAAACACGAAAAAACCTAATAAACTTAAAATATATTAAATCAATATTAAATGGATCCAAAAAAATTAACTAACAAAAGAAAAAATAAAAATGAAAATATTTACTCTATGTTCCAGATCCATCTTTATACAATTTTATTAAAAAAAGTAAATTAAAGAACAAAAAAAATATTAATAAAATTTGTTTAACTAAATTAACTATACTATATAATAAAATAAAAAATATTTCATAAATCAAATATAATTTTATTCCAACAACATTGTCTAATAATGCATACGCATTAAATGAATATTTAATAATACATTAAAATATCTCTTCCATACCTAAAAACAAAACAACACAAGATATTATAGTTAATTGAAGTGTTAAAAAATAATACCCCGCATACGAATAAACTTAAAATAAAAGTATTTATTATATTGTACAACTAAAATAAACCAACTAAATATAATATACGAAAACATAACCAAATTACCAAACTATTATTGAATAAATTAATAAAAAAAAACAATTAAACAATGAATGACGGAAATGTATAAAACAAATATTTAACTAACTTTATGTTGTTCATTCATTCTAAAATAAAAACAGTTCACATTAAAGTTAAGTATTTCAACTTCATGTTTCTTTTATTTTATATATTTATGCTTACCTTCAAATGTAATAATAAATTTCAAGAATTTGGACTAAAATTATATATAACAGTTACTATTAATATACTTTTTGCCTTAGCATAAATAAAATTATTACTAATATAATAAAAAAATATCATAATACAATAATATAATTTTACAAAAATAAAAAATCTTTTTATTTAAAAATTATATATAAATCAGCGCGTGCATCACATGGGTATAAAGCTATTAACAATAATGTGGTGATTAGAGATGAAACTAAATAAAATTCACTAAAGAGTACTAAAGAGTAAAGGGAAAATTTAGTAAGGAGATTTTACTTGTTTTCATTTTTAATTTTTTTTACAAATATATAAAAATATCATCTTGAAATTCAAATATATATTAATATTTTCTCAAAATTTACCGATAACCCCTAAAAAAAATTCCTGATCAGCCCTGAATCTAACCTCGTCAGTAAGTTTGACTATAATATTTATATAAATAAATTTATTAATAAAGTTCATGAACATGTTAATGAGCATAGTCTCATTTAATATAGGCCATAAACAAGTATATAAACATATAAGTTATATTCGTGAACATTTTAATGATCAAGTTCAAATTATACTTTATATTTAAGTGTTTTATTCGAGTCCACAATGAGTGATATATAATTATTAACTTCTTTTATTTTTAACTTTTAGTTTTTGTTTTAAAAAATTACTTTTTTATTTCTACAAATTCGACCACTTAACCCCGTCGCGTCCTTTTCACCAATTTTCTAAAAACCTGTTTTTAACCCAATTTTTGATTAATCGAAATAGATCTCGTCCGTTTATCGATTAATCAAACACTTTTTTAGAACACCGATTTTATCACTTTTTTTTGTCGGAACCGATTTTATCACTAAATACAATTTATTTACATAAAAAAATATAAACATATGAATATAGTCCCTCCATTCTACCCATTGTTTACATTTGAGAAAGGGTGTCTAACACGGAGTTTAAGTTTAAGGTGCATATAAAATGTAATGCTGTAATTTATTTTTTAAATTTTAAGTTTTTTGAATAAAAACTGCATGTTAAAATTTTTATGCAGATTTTTAAAAAATAAATAAATTATAAAACTATAATTAATATGCACCTTAAAATGCTTAGACACTTTTTTTTAAAATATAAACAATAACCAGAACCCAAGGGAGTAGTAATTTACTCAAAATCAAAGGTTTAATAAGTTATTATATCATTTATCGGGTTTTTTTGGGGTGCCCATGAGTATATGCTAAAAGTTAGTTTTTGATGAGATGTCAACAAAATATTGATGGAAAATTCATTAATAATGATGGCCCTTGCATGCAAAAAAATTTTACCAATAATTTTTTTAAAATTAATCACTTACCTTTTTTAGCATGTTGCAATGAGCACACATTACACAAATCCATATTTTATTTCGTACAACAAGCAAAACTCGTGCTATATTCATTAATTCGGTCGTGATATCAAATGTGTAGCTGAGTTTTTCCCAAAAACATATATATATATTATGAGCCATTCATGATTAATCTTGAGCAGGAGTTCTTGAGTTATTCATATAAATGTTGGTAGATATTTTGTTTGATGTACAATACACGAACAAAAATTTGACTTCGGACTCCATATATGAGTTAAAATATAAATAATTAGGTATTCGACTCGATTCGTCTTTGTGGCGACACTGTATTCTTAAATTAAAATATTGATATGTATATACTAATCTAGTCTACGTGATTATCTTATGAAGAAAACATTTCAACGATTCACAAAAATACTAGCGTTTTACAATGAACAAACTAAGATTTCATTTGAAATATTTTATAAGGGGCTTATAAGATAAAGTTAATGTATTTTTAATTTATAAATAACTTATAAATCATACACAATACAAAATTTAAATTTGTTAAAGTAACATATGTTCCTACAGTGCAATGAAATAGCTCAAACGCCGAATATTTGTCTTACTATGCATATTACTCATTATTAATTTTTCAAAAATATTTTCGTTTTGAAATAAATGATCGCTGTTTTTTTTTGCAATTTTTACGATTTGTACAATTTGAAATGGGCCGTTGCGAAGATTTGTAGGAAAAAAACGGAAGTTAAAAAATGACCCCTGTATCAAGCAAGAAAGTTCAATAGAATACTCAGCTCCAGCACCACCTCACCGTTCCGTGGTTATTTTTTTATTTTTCAAATTTATAGCAGATTTCATTAATAATATGATAAAAACTCAATCGGGACAAACCCCCAATTAATCATACAACCAGGTTAAAAAACAAATAGAAGAACTAAATAATTAGCCTCTTTGTTTCCGGATTGCTAAACTGGCTAAATAAAAATATTCTGAAAATTAAAAATAAAGATAATGGTTTCTCGAGCTGGATGCATCTACACCGAAAACAGTAGTTTCACAATTGACCCTCACATTAATTTCATGGATAATACAATGTTCAGAAGTCTCAGTTGCAAAAACTGAGAGGGCCCTCGTGTTATGAACAAAAATATTTTGTGAGAGACGAGCACATGCGATTTTCACTACCGTTCTAAAAGCACCTCAGCTATCTACCTGCCGGACATCAGCTATAAACCTGCTGAAAGTGTTGTTGATGCGAGATATCCAGATCTCCCAATATAATGTAAAATCCATTTTCAACACATCGCATAAAGCGAGACACATCGCACAAAGCGAGACAATCAAACATATAAATAACAACTCAATTAAACGAAACGAAAAAAGAACCGAATTTTTAAACAAAATCCGATATTTATTGAAAGAAAGTTAAAAACAAATGATAAAAATGTTGTATGGATGAAGAGAGAGGATGGAGATAAAGATGAAGATGGATAGAAAGGGTGAAGAAGGATGTGTGATGATTAGGGTTAAAGGAAGATGGGGCGACCGACTCTGATCAGAGAGAATTAGGGTTTTTTTTTATCGTAGGTAACCCGCAGCCGCTACCCTTCGGGGTGCGCACTGGGTAAACCCTACGGGCTCACGCAATAGCCTGCAAACCACGTGAACCAAGGTAAACCGCATTTAGGCGACAGGCTCTGACTCAGGAGGTCCCGTGGGATTCGAACCCGTGACCAAGAGGATAGTTTTCGTCTCTTTTAACCAGCTGAGCCAACCCTTGCGGGCGAATTAGGGTTTTTTATACCTTACTACTTTAGTTTTTCTATTTCCGTTCGGTGGTTATTTAGGTACACTGTACTTGTAGCGTTGGGGTTAATTAGGTACCAGTAGTACATGATAATTTACGTTTTCTAAATTCTCATTCGTGATGTGCAGTACAAAATTACAAATGCATATCTCATTGGTTCTCAGGTCTCTGACTACTATTTTCTTTAAACATTCAGCTGTACTTAAGTACGCATTTTAAATAACACCCAAAACAAATATCAATGAAATATTTGTGTGTCCAATCATAACCCCCATCACACCTTCCTACCGAGAGAATCTCCAACGGGTAAAAATTCTTAGTTAAAAACTGTCAAAAATATCATAAATAAATATTATAGAGATTCTGTGAATATTAATTCATTCCAATGGTACATTTGTGTTAGATAAAATTTTACAGATTCGTAGTTAAATTACACATAATATACTTACCATATCGAAATTATACATTCTATTTATAATAACTTAAAATGATAAAAATATATTATTTTAAAATATAGTTAATCAGTATAGGCAATTCTATCGAAGTAAATCAGCTAACAGGTTCGACAAATTTACATAATTACTATTTATGTCATTTTAGCCAACTATTTTAATCAACATCATTGAAGATGCTCTAATTTTTTGGTAACTTTGTCAAAATTAATCTTAATTTAAAAATTACTTTTTGAGAAAATATTTTCGAAATAATTTTTTTTTATGAAAAATGATGAAGAATGTTCATTTTAAAATATATTTCTCCTTTTAAAAAGAGAGGTGATTTTTATTAAAAAATCTTATTTTTCAAGAAATTTTACCTTTTTTAAACAGATATCGAAAAATTCAGAATAAATTTACCTGAAAATTATTTTACAGATTATAACATAGTGTCAATGACATATAAATTACATTATAAAGATATTTAATTATAGAAAAATTTTATATTCAGAGCAATTTTTTTAGTTTCAGAGCAAAAAATTTTGAAAAGACAAAACTGCCCCTCATATTAGTACAATAACTAAAAGCAAATAAAAAATAATAAGGGTATTTTGATTTCTTTCAATAACTTTTCCTCTGAAAATAACACTACCCTTAATTATACCAATCCGATACAAATATTAATTTGTATTTGTACTTTGATTAAAAAATGATATAAAATTCAACCAAACTCACAAACCGACACGATTGGCGAAATATAACTCACAAACCGACAATAAAAATAGGGGCATGATGGTAATTGAACAAAACTAAAAGTAAAAATAGCGGAGAATAAAAGTAGGGGCAAAAAAGTAAAACACCAAAATTACACAATAATTATGCTTAAGACCAGTTCTGTACCAAACGGACTTGAGAACGTTATATATGTGAGTGTTGATAACAATATTCTCCTCTCAAATCCATTTTTATCCGGTAATGCTTAACGGTGTCAGTTTATAATTAGCTAATTTTTATAACGGTGCCGTCAATAATCCCGTTACGGGTACGGCCTACCGTTAACGGAGTTAGGACCACACTTAACGTGGTTATAACAACCATTCTAACGGACGATCAATCAATTCTATTCACTACTCTACTCAACATATACACACACAGAGATACATACAGACGATTTCGAGATTGAGTTGATGATGAAGTGTTGAGGGAGAGAGGGAGAGAGAGAGAGAGAGAGAGATTGAAGGAATGGATGTGACGACGAGGAAGCGAGGTTTGCCGGCGGAGGTGGTGGAGGAGAGTTCCGGTGCGGCGGAGAGAGGAGAAGGCGGAGACGGAGAGACGGAATTGTGTTCGACATCGTCGTGTTTAGTGCAAGGTAAACGGTGCCGTCAAGTAACGGAGAATTCTGTTGACGATCAGTGTTGGAGCCCTAGCTCCGGTGAGTTCGCGGCGTCGTATTGTTCTTCGACGGAGATTGTAAATGAGGATTCGAAGATTCTAGATCTGGAGGTTTGTGTGTGTATAATTGTGTGTATAGTTTTACATACACGCGTGTATTTACAAATACGTGTTGTGTGAGATTGTGAATTTGAAATTTGAATTTGTTTTAACAGGAGGAGAGCGTGGAAATTAAAAGCCTGACTTGTGATTCGAATTGCAGAGAGAGGTATATTTAGTTTTTTTGGTTTATTTTAGAGATTTATTCTCTCACGTCTCCTTTGTGTTTTTTGAAATAAAGCATCATTTCGGTTATTCAAGTTGTAATTTATTACATCTTGTTATCTCAGGAGAGAGACAACGCCGTTAAGTGAGCTTGGAGAAGAAACAGGCGCGCTGGAGTCGAATTCTAAACCGCCGGCAGCAAATTCTCGCCGTCGATCAACGGCGCAGAAGATGCCGTCCGAAGCTGAAATTGAAGAGTTTTTCGCTGCTGCAGAGAAGAAAATTCAGAAAGAATTCACAGAAAAGTAAGCTTCAATCTCTCTCTCTCTCTCTCAGCTTCAATCTCTCTCTCTCTCTCAGCTTCAATCTCTCTCTCTCTCTCTCTCAGCTTCAAACTCTCTCTCTCTATTTGCATAAATGTTGAAGGTAGTTTTTCTGGTTAAATTTACAGGTATAACTTTGACATTGTAAAGGATAAGCCGTTGAAAGGACGTTACGAGTGGGTTCCACTAAAGCCATGAGGAAGATGATGTTGATGCAAATTTAACACTATTTTACTAGTAGTATAATAAACAGAGTCTTCTCTAGAAATAATCTCTGCAAAAACTTGCTCTGTTTCTGGTAGTAGTACTTACTAATTTAATATCCGATTTTAGGTGTTAATTTTAGTTTCGAATGATGTACAAAATTAAGCTAGCTCTCTCAATTCTACTATTATTCTCCAGGCGTTACAGATTATAGCGGAGGATATATAAGATCAGTCTCTTTTAGTCTTTTGTGTTAATGAATGTTCTTGAAACTCTCTGTTTCTCGTTGTTTTTTCCGTCTTCTGAATATTGTAAACAGAAAATTCAATGGAAATTTTAGTGGTTCTGAAATTGAGTTTCTGGAAATGTTCTTGTGCAATGTTTCGTCGGAAAAAGGTAAAATGAAAAGTCCGTGTGATTCTCTTATAATTGTAGTCCTAGTTTTTCGGTGCCAGAGAGATCGGTGGTTGATTCAATAGAGTGTGGTGTAAAATGAATTTTTCATGTTTATGTTGGTGAAATTAAGCTTAGTTTGAATTCGGATAAATACAAAATTTGTTCTGTTTTTTTTATGTTTGTATGGAATCAGAATCAGAATATGAATATGAATATGCTAGCTACACGGGGCTTGGTATGTAAGCTACGGAGACGTGGGGAGATTGGAAGCTAAGAAAGGAGGAGTTGTGCAATTTGAAGGCCTCCCATGTGGTAACTAAAATGTGAAATAGAAAGGACTTGAAATAATGATGGCAGTACTGGCAGAAGATGGTACATTATAGTCTGGCAGTAGGCATCTTCTTGTGTTTTTTATTGTCTTCTTACAAGCTTTTAACCCCACTTTTGTACATGCAAATTGCAAAGTACACCACTCTGCTAAATAGCCTGGATCCTCTCTTGTGCAAATTATTACTACTAGTCTGTTGTTTTTTTCTTGCCTTTGTAAATAGCCAGTAAAAGCAGTTTTTGCTATTAGTTGGTGCACTCTTTTGCTCCAGTCAGTTCTGCATGTTCTTGTTGGTTTAACTCGCGTTTATGGAAGCAACAGACATGTCTTTGCCATATCTGTGACTTTCATATCAGGGTCGTGATTTCTTCATCTTTTAACCTTTTCAGTCTGTTTACCTATAGTTTTTGTTAGTTTTTTTACATGACAGTAGTAAACTTGCAGTGTACAAGGTGTGTGTGGGTGTGTATAATGATATTGTAATAGACTAGTAGTACGAAAGTAGGTGATAGAGTGGAGGCGTTGATGAAAGAAAGGGTGGTCCAGGATCCATATGGACCATGGTTAAGATTTAAGAAAGAAGAAGAAGGTTGCTCAGAAGAACTGATGATATAGGGCTGTGACTGAGTTCAATTAGTACTAGGGGGATAATTCAAAATTAAAGGTCTTTTTAATGTGTGTCCAGGTACACAATAAACACTAATTTCAATTAATTTTAAATTTTTTTTGTGAAATTATTATTATATACACGGTTCTTTATATTTATGATTAGAAGGTCAATAAAAAACTCTGAACTCGTGTAATTTGGTGCTTATTGTGTGTATTTGACATATATTAGAAAAAATCGATCGAGAAAAGGCAACAAAGAAGAATTAATTTGGATTTGGAGTGTGACGTTTGTCGCATTATGCCAACAAAGTATTAATATAGTGATCGAGCTCTTTTACCCTTACGGGGAGATCAGAAGTTGCGTGTGCGTACGTAGTCAATAATTCTAAAAGACGGTCTGGGTGGCCGCCTAGGCGGCGCGTAGGCGCTAGGCGAGCCCTCACCGCCGCGATTTGAAGGTAATCGGTTGCTCAGGCGTTTTATGGCATAAACGGTCAAAATCGGTCTTCGGCGGCTGAACCGGTCAAAGGCGGCGAAATCAACTTAATCGCCTAATATGAAGATGAAGGTCGTTTTGCTTTTTGTGATGGTATTCTTCTCCGACGGTATTTTCCGATGAGCGTGACGAAAAAGTAGCTATGTAGAAATAACAAGATACAAAGGCAAAAGCACGAATACCAAGACAGACAATTACTCTTACAGTCTTCCTCCTGTAACCAATTATCTTGTACGAGTATGGTAGTTGGTGGATATTTTAAATTAATTTATTCCTTTCACACTCACAATATAGATACGTAGATTCATGGCTTTTTTCTGTAAATATTTGTTCATCTTTTTTTAATTCATTTTAATGTTTTTTATCATACATAATTGATATCTAAAAATAATATTCATTCTTCGAAACAATAAAATTTCAAATTTTATTGGACAATCTGATATAATATAATTAATGTTAATTACATTAATATAAATTTTTTATTAAATAAATAATAATATTTAAATACAGCCAATTAACGATCCGATTAATCATTCCGATTAATCTCCGCCTTACCGATTAAGCGCTAGGCGGTACCTCAACCAGTCCGCCTAGCGATTTTTACAACATTGAGTCAATTAAGAAAAAATGTTATACAATGTAATGATGATAAGGATTCGTTACGGAATGGGGGGAGGCGCACATGCTTGGACTCCTCTCCCACTTTAGAAGGGTGCAGTAATCATGCCAAGTTGTGCACTCACAGTCTCGCACTGCTGTGCCCTGTGGTCACTGCCACTTCCTTCCTCTGTACCACAGCTTACACAATGGTTCTGTTTTGACTTTATCACCCATGTCAAAACATTGTGCATTATTCATTGTTTATTTTTACATTTCTGGAATCTACATTTGCATATACGTGTAAACTGATCCGAACACAAGATTATAAAAAAAAATTAACTTCATGAATCTATTCAAGACACTGGTATATCTCATTTGAATGTTGTGGTTAAATTGAGATATGGATTAATTAACTACTTTGAGAGCCTATATTTTTTATTATTTTATATAGACCTTAACCTGATCAGCAAGATATATGGATGTTTTGTTTGTTGTTCTGTTTCCAAACATGCCTGACAAGTGACAATGTAGTGTACTAGGACGCCAGTGTTTAAGGAAGGGTGTATATAAAAGTCCACATCTCCTTGTCTTTCTTCAAATTTAGAATAACCATGAATTCAGAAAACACTATAAGATCAGATGTTTATGATTTACTTTGTTACACTAAACCATTTTTGACTCAAAAACCTATATGAAGGTTTAACTCCAACATTTGTAAATCTACAACTTAATTGAAAATTAAATTACTTGGTAATATACTGAAAAATAACAAATTATTTATATATATTTTCCAATTCATTTGTTTGTATGTACATAGAGCTGTAATCTGAATCAATTTTTTTTAAAAAAAATTCAAACTTTAAATGATGTCAAAGTCTTCTGAAAAATGATATTTGAACTTGACACTGTGGATGAACTAAAATGAATTTGAAGCTATTAACTAGTTTTGAAGTTCGGAGTTTGATGTTTGAAATATAGTAACGTGACAATTTTTAGTAGTGCATGTTAAAATTTGGTGGAGTTAAAAGGGTGGATAATTATTTTTTTTGGTGGAATTAAAGGGTGGATAACTATTTTCTTGATCATATGATCAAATTTCGTATTCGAATCTCACAAGAGTAAAATTTATGTTTATATCTCCTGAGTCAGAGTCTCTTGCTTAAATGCGATTTATCTTGTTTCACGTGATTTGCATGTTATTGCATAAATTTGTGGGGTTTAATCAGTGCGTATCCGAAGGGTAGCGGCTGTGGGTTCTCTATAATAAAAAAATTGATGGAGTTGTTCGAAAGAGTGATATATTTGGTTATTGGTTATTCGCTTGACATAATAATTATCTTGTACATGCTCGTAAATAAAAATATTAAATTGAGAAGATAGACACCCTACTTAGAATACTCCTCCTTGTGATATTCTCGTCATCGTATTGAGAGACTTTCGGGGATAAATTTAGCCTATTTTTATATAAAATTGACAAAAATAACCAATTTCTGAAAAATTGGTCAACTTTAGTTGATGAGATACCCAACTGTCAGTGGAGTATCCACTTTATACAAGATATCCAACTGGCAGTGGAGTATCCCATATATGAAATACCCAACTACCGGTGAAATATTTTATACAAATTGGGATACCCAATTGACAGTGGAGTATTCAATCGGTCAAAATTGGCCACTTTTTTCAGAATGACTATTTTTATTAATTTTTTTCAAAAATAGGCTATTTTTGTCATTTTTTCGAGACTTTCTTGCACTTGAAGCTCTAAACAAAACCTAAATACACAAAAAAATCGAATAAAACATGAATTTAAATTAAATTATAGGATGTCATTTTATCTAGACTAATTAGCCTAATTTATTCCGCATGATACACGGATTATAAGTAGAGATGCACAAAAAACCTATCGGGCCGGACTTTATCCGGCCTTTAAAAAACCCGATTTTTTTTTAACACAGATCGTGTCGGGCTTTTTTAAAAATTGGGCCGGGCCGGGCCGGGCTTCCTGAAATATAAGACCCGTTTTAGACCCGCGAACCGGATCGGGCGGAACCGGGTTTTTTATTTATATATTAAAAAAAATTAATATTTTATAACTCGAATTATGAGTAGTTTAAATACCAAAAAAATAATATCTTGATATATCAGATATAGTAGTTTAGACACCGAAATAAATAATTATTTTTAATATAATATATAAATAATCATATATACTTTAGTTATTTCTAATATTATGTTATATTATTTTAAAAATCTTAAAAATTATTGTATATTTTCAAATTTTATATAAAAAATCGGTTTTTTAATTGGGCTTTTCAAAAAGCCCGAGCTTTTATTCGGGCCGAACCGGACTTTTATCCAGGCTTTTTTCGATCCGGACTTTTATCCGGGATTTTCGGGTTTCGGGCCGGGCCGGATTTTCGAGAAAAAGGAGACCCGTTTAAGACCCGCTTTTTTCTGGATCAGAACGGATCGGTTCGGCCCGGGCTTTTTTCTGGATCAGATCGGATTTCGGATTTCAGATTTTTTGAAGTTATAAGCTTAATATAGATATTTATAAGCTTAAGGTACATAATAGTAAGCAATCTAGGAATTCATTTTCCCCACGGCCGAACACACAATGACACAATTCATACGCATTTTTTGATAACAATGATAATTAACCAGTCAATTTAAATTGCAAATGAACAACACGAGGCACAATCTGCGGGCACAGCCGCTGAGAACTACTCCACTTTAACAGCCAACAAATGAAGACTTCCAATAATAGGCGCATTTTCCATTGCATTGAATTCTAATAACTCCTATATATCTGTGAACTCATGTCTGAATTCTCATCGAAAGAATTCCTAAAATACCCCATTTCAGGCTACTGCATGAACCCGTAGGGTTTACCGGTGCGCACCCGAAGGGTAGTGGCTGCAGATTACCTACGATAAAAAAAACCCTCATTTTTTAGCGCAACATCCCCGCAAACGGCATTTTGGGCCCCCCCCAATAGTGGATATTTTGGTCGGTTCAAGCATAATAAGATGTCTACTAATCAGCTAAACATTCATTTCACCTTAACTTGATAATGCTAGAGCCTGCAAATTCTTATGTTCTTGTACAGGTTTCAAACACCGTGTTTAAACGAATCAAGATCACATTCCAAGTAAATACTAATGGTGATGGTGTATACAAGTCTTTCTTTCTCAAAATTGAAGAATTTCTTTCTTTCACCGTAATGTGATTGATTATATACAAACCAAGTACACAAAATATGGAATCAAGAAATGTACATTACCCTTACACACATGATAAGGAAAAGCAGAGAAGCTAACTGAACAAGAAGACTTTTTTCAGTTTTTCTAAACAATTTCAAGTGAGGTACTTGATTTTGTTGATAAGGACTTGATGGAGCCTTCTTTGTTGGACCTGAAGGAGCCTTCTTTTGGAGCACAGCTTTCTTTCCCTGCTATTAAGGACTTCACTATATGGCGATATCTTCTTCTGTAAGTTGGAAACATCGATATTCTTCTTGCCATCCCCACCATCCTGCAAAAGAAGATCATTTCAGAATTTCAGTTTATTACAGTAAACTGAAATCAGATGCAGGAGAACTTGTTCCAAATGCGTTTCTAATGCAAACAAACTTGATGAAAAGGTAATAATGATGATAAGAAATTTCAGAGTTCAATAATGTTAAGTTGGCATTTGGGGAAAAAAGTCGAGTTGGATGAATTAAGCCTTATAAATTTGAACAGCAAGACTGATATGCCAACATCTTATTTTTCATTCTTTTCTTTTTGACAAACTCAAAAATCTGATAAATTTGGAATACAGAGAAGCTCTTACCTTCTGGCAATGCCCTCGAGTTGAGCAACTCTTACTGCATTCTGGGGCACCACACTGCCATTATCCCACGCCTGGATGCGCTGAGGATTTGTTCCAAATAGAATTATTTTCTCCATGTACTTGACTTCATTCTCTTCCATGCACTTGATCTGCTCCTTGAGAACCATTAACGGTTGAAAAAACCACTCCATCATTTGTCCTCTGGCCTATTAAGATGCGTTATTTCAATATCATCAAGAATCAACAGACCATCTGATCCAGCTTTTATGGAGTAAAGAATGTTATGGAAGAGTGTGTAACAAGGCACTCCAACACCAATAATGCCTGCTTCTTTACTATTCTTCGCCTTCAACCAATCACAGAGGTCGGTTATAGTTATTACATGCATGTCCAGTAATTCCTTTCCCCGCATCTCACAAGATCTCATCATGTTTCCCCAAACCTATTGCAATTTCCAGGAATACGCATGATAGATATGAGGTTGATGTTCTACTTACATAAATTACTGTACTTAGCCTATAAAGAGAAATAAGTGCGGAAGAAAATCAGTTTTCCTTTCCTCTCCAGGTATAAAAGTGAAGATAGGTTATTACAATCAAATTGATGCAGGACACCATGATCTAACAGCACAAGTTTTACCCGAAACAAAAACACAGTGTTCAAATGTATATAGAAACTATGTGGTTTACTTGTAAAACCGACTTGTGCCAGGCTGAAATGACAAAATTAGGAGTTTAAGACCAAATGTTTCTGTTTTCAACCTACATTAGATTTATTACATCTCATACCATGTGCTCTAACAGCAACAGGTATCATGTTCATCAGATTTAGAAGATTATAAATGGACTGCCATTATAATAAGGAGTACTCACATTGACTTCTAAAGTTTTAGCATTAACTTAATCCATCTAAGTAATACATCAGTAGGTAATTAAACTTTGCTCCAGTAGTCTAACATATCTTGATCTCTTGGATCCTAAAATATTGGTGACTTCAAAAAAACTTTTAGGGTTGAAAGCAAACCTGGACCATTTTCACTTCATGTATAGTTTCCCTGACCGATCTTCTTGATGACAGGCTTGCCATAAGAATTGGCGGTGCTTCTCTAATAACAGAGCTAATACGAGGACCGTCAGTTGAGTGATGTCCTCCAACAGAAGGGTCTAATGAAGTAGATAACTTCTTTCTATATCTGGGCCTGGCTGTGAGCAAGGTGATAACAACATTTAAAACTAGAACACGGAGGAAGATCTATAGCAGCATTGCTCTGACATAGCAATATATACATCAAAAAATACAAGGTATCGAGAATTGAGAAAATAATTACTTTGGGAGGATAGACCCTTCACGCAGATACAGCCAATCATTCGTGTATTCATCAAATTCAGCAACCATTGCAATCACATAAGCAAGACCTCTTTGAAAGGAACGTTCCTACATTTATGATGAATTTTTAATAATGCAGTTGAAAGCTGTGTATTTAACAATAGCAAGTATTCACTAGATTTCAACAAACCTGATATACTATCACTGCGCCATACAATCCAATGAAAAAGCTAGAGAATATAGCCATAATAATGCTTCCGATGACAATAATTGGCCACATCAGAATTGTCAATCCAGCGATAGGAATACAAGCTGTTTCCAGAAACGGGCCTTCTCTGCTAATTAGATCATGTACAAGTCTTTGCCATCCCTTGAACAGCAAATATGGACTCTTGACTATGGCTATTGCAGTAAAAAGGGGAATTTCCACAACAAGTCCCATAATCCCGACAATGATACAACCGGGAACATGAATCAACCTGTCACATTGTTTCCAAGTGAATAACATCTCACAAAACTGGTTCTCTTTATTGGAAATGATTCAAAGTTACCAATGCAATCATTATTTTTCTGATTTGAATGAGCTTAGAATAACAGTACCTTAACGGTTTATACTCGTTTGTATAAGGGGATTCACGCAGTTCTTTCAAGTAGACGGGGTAAGAGTGAACACACACATCAGCAAAATCTCGAACCACTGTGCAACTTCCTTTAATTGTCCCCCAAGTTCCATCCTAGTTATGACAACAACACAGACACAAAAACAAATCTAAATAACATGAAGCTGTTTTAGAGGCTAAGAAAATAAGAGTTACCACTTACCACAATGCAATGAAAGAACATGGTATACGCGCTGTCGTGGTCATGCCTGAAGGCCTCAAAAGACGAAACCCATGGAGTAAAGAAGCCATAACCTAGACCGACAAGAACACTACCAGCTATGCTTAATCCCACCCAAATAGCAAATAAAGCAGGCAATGCAAACCCCAAAGCTACTTTAAGGTATGCATCAAACTTTTGTGTCCTGCAAGTATTTTTTTGTTATTGATAGATTAATTTGAATAAGAATTGAAGAATTTCACAAAGAATCAGTGCACACAACAAAAACATGCATATCCTAATCAATAAACATCTACATAATTCAAAACAAATTCAAGAACAGGGAAAGTGAATAAATCAATAAGTCGAAAGATTGAGAAAAATTACTTGATAAGTGTATAAAAAGTCCAGTAAACATGGGAAGGTAAAAGACCAAGAATCACTCCAACATTCCCAAATATTAGTATCAAAGCAGCAATCGGTCCCACCAATACACCTGAATAAGTTACATAACATATACCACAGGATCAATGAACATCCATAACCAGACATGCATCAAGAAGAAGCCAAGAAAATTGCAGAAACAAGTAACCGGTCTCTCTAAAATCTTACGGCCTCTCTAAAACCTTACGGTATCAAAGAAAGGCAGTCTCTCTAAAACCTTACGGTATCAGAGGAAGACCCGTCAGAATCTCATGTTATTTAACAGAGAGGAGGAAATAAAAGACATACTTTTGATAGCACCTAGGCAGAGAGCAGCAAAGAATGAAAACACCACATAGATGATCCTTAACCAATCTTCAATAGTGCTTGGCATCATTCGTTAACACACAAAACTAACAAAAAGAACAAGTTTAAGAGCTGTTTTTTTTACATTCAAGAAGATAATAAGGAGTAGTTTAAAACGCCAGAGAATGTTAAGAACACGCAAGAAGAAAATGTGATGGACAAATGAAAAAGCAGAACGCCAGATATTTTTAGTGAAAATGATACGTTAATAATAAGAGGTTTGTATTATTAAATTTGGATGTTTTGCTAGGCAAGTTATATGAATAGTCTTACCTAGTGATAATGTTATCCTGATTATATTAGACTAAACTTTTAAAAGTCAAAAAAGGTGAAGTAATGAACAGGTTGTGTGCTCATAATACTTCTAGAACAAAAATCTGAGGAACTGAGAGATGAAGTATTTTGAATTATCAAAAGCTTTTATGGGTAATTTAAGTTGCATTCAGCGCATAGTCTCAATTTATTTGTACATATTGACTTTTATACGTAATTACTTTTATACGTAATTTAAGTTGCATTGACTGCATAGTTTTATTAATTATTTTTCAATATTTTTTTGTAAATAAAAGTTTAAGATTTGAATTTTTATTCACCAAAAAAATTAAAAAATAATCAACAAAATTATGTGATTAATGCACCTTAAACTACGTGCACAAGTCAAATTGAATAAGTAGATTGGGGCGGAGGGAGTAATAGTTTTTCTAGTGTGTCGATGACACACTCTAAACACTAATTTTTATATATTTATTATGAGTAATTTTATTTTTATTTACCAGAATTTTTGTGCATATATGAGATTTATCACTATTATGGAGATATAAGCACTACTAATAAAAGATTTCACCTAAAAATTTATTGTGTGTTCACGGACGCACCGAAAAACTGTTAATATAAGTTTATGTAAAATGTAGCCCGGCATTTAGCTGAAAACAGGGGAGGGAGGGTAAGATTAGTTTACAAATAATGGCTGCTGCAGGGCTGCAAGCGATTGGTCATTGGTCAAAGGTTGTGTGAAGCAAAAATCATTAATATCATGCCTTCCGTCAGCCTAGGCATATTTGAGTAACATGAATTCACAAATATTCACCTTAAAAAATTTCTCCAAGTGTCTTTATTTTATGTGTCACTAAATTTAAAATTTTAAGTTGGAAACAGAAATTACTTTTTTGTGTTAAACTTTTGAAAATCAGATTAGTGGGGTTTAAAAGTATAGTCATTGTTCTAAAAAATTTCGATTTTATCAATTAATTCCTGATTAATCCTCTAAGGGATCGTTTGATTCAGCATATTTGGAGATTTGGGTATAATGAGTTTTCTCCCTTCCAAATGATGTTTGGTTGCTGAGTTTTATTAGACGAACTCATACTTGAAACCCACTGGGAATTACATTTGATATATTGGGAGAAGGTGAGTTTGGAAAAGGGGTACGAGATATCAGATTTATTGTTATCATTTCAACTATATTTATATAGTTAAATATAATTTCAATACACATATTTCAAAAATTATATTTTATTTACTTTTAAATTAAATTATTATTATTTTTATTTAATGCTGATTAGTTATATTTTAATTTCTTAACAAATATTAAATTATCATTTAATTGTTTAAATTTTATTTTAACCAATCATATACACATTTATTAAATTTTTGTTTGTAAGTTGTATAAAAACTTAATTTCAATGTACTCTATAGTTTGCTTTTATTCATCATATTTGAAAGCAACTGAACTTTCAATTATATTGAAATAAAACAGATTTATTCCAACATTGAATCAAACACATTATATCAGAAATCATTTCTCAATCTCATACCAACTAGATCTGATTACTATTCCAAACTCATACCATCTTCTAAACGAAACGACTCCTAAAAATACATGACCAATCTGATTTTTGAAATCCGATTAATCCCTATATATCATCTTGATCGGTATATTGAAAATAAATTATTAGATATGAAATTAAATTTCAATCAAAGTTATATAACTATCATTATGTAATATGCTAAATGTATATATTGATTCATAAATTACTAATAAAGTAAGGATTTTAAATTAAATATAATTACAAATTTTAAAGTATATCCGATTTTTATTCCAATTAATTATTCCGATTAATTCCTGATTTTTAGATTAATACTAAATCGGTACCTTCACCGATCAACTGAATATTACTATATTTTTGTTGGTATGATCAGATTATTTATCTAGCTTTCTTTAAAAATCCTATCTCGTTTTATATAGGATGAAGATATGAGACATTACTTTTTAGAATTATGTTTCGGAGTTTGCCAATGTTGTTATCATTTGTAAAACATCAATCTAATTGATCAATTTATGAATAATGCTGAAAAATATGATTAATACAAGTGAAAAATCTGATGAGTTAAGCTTAAAATTTACTCCCTACCAAGCACATTAATCATTGTATATAGTTATAGAGGGTTTGAAGTCTTCAAATGCCTGGAAATAAATATGTCCACACCTTTTCGTATTCATTCAGTTTGACTAAATTTAAACCTTATTAGAGATTGACAACAAGGTAGGATTAAATTCTGAGCCGCTGACCCGTTATATCAGGCATCGGAGATCATCTTCAATGCATATTGAACATTCTCCACGCTTTCGCTTATAAAGTCTATTAGGATTTTGACTAGCTAGGTTAGGTCGGATTCAAATTCTAATTTTGATTTTTTTTTTCAAAGCTATAATCGAACTAAGTTGAGTCGGTTTTTTTAACGATTCGAATTCGATTTTTTCTAAAAAAGTTGAATGTCGTTTGATTCAGAAAAACGGTATATGTTTAGAATAATGAATCGGGTTAGGCTGATATGGGATTGATGAAATTTTACGGAGCTAAAATAAAATAATAATTACAATATAATTATAATTGGAATATAATATCTGATATATTCGCTCTTCGAAAATTTCAAATTTTAAAATAAACAAACACAATACACGAAAGTACTAATTGTAAAATAATATGTGTCAAATATAAATACAATAGAATCTCGATAAATAAATGTTTGATGAATGAATAACCTCAAAAAATAAATAATTTTTTTTGGTTCCAACTTAGGCAAATGTGCTTAATAAATAACCTCACTAAATGTAATGAATAAAAAAATTAAGTCTTTATAGGTCCTATTTAAATATAAATGAATAATCAAAATAATTCGAATATACATTTATCTTTGTATAAATATATAAATACATTTAATCCAGTAACACTTTTCATTTGATCGGTCATTATTAGTTTATAACTTTGATGTTAAAATAAGATCTGAAAGATACAGCATTACGAGTAACTTTGTAACCTTTTAATACATATTGGACGTATTGTCTCATTATTACGTATTCATGCATAGATGCATGTAAAACCAATTTAAATGTTAAAAAAATGAATATATTTAAATATCACATAAATCATAATAAATTTTAAGTACATTTAAAAATAAAATATTATAAAGGAATTATTAAAAACCTGAAAATAATATCTAAATGAATAAATATTCATTTATTCGATAAATGAATAATCGATAAATAAATAATCTCTCTAAATGAATAAATATGTTTGGTCCCAATGGTATTAATTTATCGAGGCTCTACTGTAATGAGAAGTTATTTTGTATAAATTTGTTCGACAAAGTCTTAAAATGTACTTTGTAATATAAACTCATAAATTAGTATTAGTAATTTTAATTTAGATAAATTAGTACTCGCTTCGTACTACTGAATTGTTTACGTTACTTTTTGGCACGATTTTCAATGCTCGTTTAAAGTATACTTCCATAATATATATATATATATATATATATATATATGTATATATATATTAAATCTGAAAAAAAGTTTTATGTTTAAACTTTTATTCAAAAAAAAAAAAAATATTATGAAAATATATTTTATTGAAACCTCGATTTACGTGCAAACAGTGTACGTAAACTATCCAGCGGGACGAACGGAGGGAGTATATATTACCGAAAAAGTAGGAAGGACAACATAATATAGGTGATTAGTCGTAAGTAGATGTAAATTTTTAGGGTCAAATAATTATTTTGCGAAAAGAATAGTAATATTTTTTGTATAAAAAATATTTATTACGTTGGTTGCGGATTACATATATACAAAAATATATAATTTATATGAAAATATTTGACAACTAGCATTTATAGATTTAACCATGGTTAGTTTTTTTTCATAATTTAGTATAGTTTGTTGGGGTTGTTGGTGAAAAAAATAGTTAAAGGTTTTTTATCAAAAAAATAATAAGTTTGTTAGGTTTTTTGACTAATAACTCTATTTATTTTGTAGTGTTTATGTGACGATGATTGTATCTCATGTATATATATATGTTTTAATTTCCGTTTTCGTCTTAATTTGATTATTTATATCTTAGTATCTTATTTGAAATTTATATTTATTTAATATATATAAAGAGAGTTAAATTTTATGGAGACAACTTTTTTTGAGATCTTGAAGGGCACTTATGTTCTGCAAGCAAAATATTGCACAATAACATTGCAAAACATATTATTTTGCGAATCATACTCTACAAATATCCTTATTTTATTCAAACTCTTGAATATCATATATGTACCGCATGTAAAAACATTACAAATATATTTTATTCTGCAAAACATGTTTAGTTTGCAGAACATTTGTTTAGATTGCTGAACATACAAATTTTACTTATTAAACTTAAATGATCTTCAACAATTTTAATGAATTAGTGATACTTGTAAAACATACTTTATAAAATAATATATTTTAAAATATTTTGATTGCAGAACATATTTGGTCTAGAAGGTCTCCGATGAAAAAGTGGTTTTCATCAAATTTTCCTATATATATATATATGATTATATTAATATTTCGAGGTATTATAATATTTTAATTTAAATTAATTACTCTTTATTGTTAATACTTACATATTTTAAATGTATACAAATAATTAGAGTTTATCGTGAACATTAACTTTTTCATAAAGTATACGTTGAAACTTTGAAGTAGGAATATGGGGGGTCTTTATATAATTAAACACTTTTAAATAACATTATTAGCCATGATGACCAACAACGTACTATATTAACTCTTTTACACTAATTATATAATGATATAATATAATGAATATATTTTGGTTAGACTTATCTCATACCATATATTTAGGAATTATGTATTTGATAATTTATGATATCTTACTAAATGACGTATTTGTGACAAATTATAAATGTATAATATTGTGTCACTAGAGATTTGTGATGTTAGCAAGGTGTGAAATTAAGTGCCTGTTTGGCACCACATTTTGTGATCATAAATGGGCTGAAAGCTCGTTATCAATTTGATCGAATCGTTTGAAACCTTGGAGCAAATGATTATATATTGTCAAATATGATGAAAATTATAAAGTTGGTTTATTTATAAATTCCCGTTTTCGCATCCATTATGGTCCTCTAATCTTTAATTTGTATTTTTTTTAATCTGCTAAATCAGTTATTTCTCATTTATTTATCAGCTTTGAACCCTGTTCTACTTTTCCGATTTTATATTAAATATATATTTTTTATTATTTTAACTTTGCTATAGTTTTTCTTTTCTTTTTTCTTTTTAATAATTTGTATTTTTTTTTAATTTTCTCAATTAAATTTTATATTCATATACCAATTTATTATATTAAAATTTCAATTTTTTATAGATATACAAAAAATATAATTTATAAATTATCATTTATCGAACATTGTCACCAACTTATAAGTAAATTATCAAAACACTTTAATAACTTATAAGTCATGATTTTTATTAATATGACATTTTTGAACTTTAACTTATAAGTTATAATTTTTAATAATCCCCAAACGGGCCCTAACTTATATCGTATGTGTATTTTGAATTTGAAGAATAATTTGATTATGAAAATTATGAATTGCAAGATCCACTGGGGTCGAATTAGACTGTTTGGCCCAAGACTTACAAAAGTCATGTGCTTGGCTATTGGACATACATAGAAATGGGTTTAATTTGAGCTTTGGGGAGGTATGTCCCATTAAATTTGATTTTTTTTCATCGGACCAGATGATTTTATTTCTATTCCCGGATTTAAGATCTTATTGGCACATTTGAACCCAATTATTTTCAAGTTCATGATATTCGGAGTTTTAACTTGATAAATAAGTGTAATTTTATAGTCTAAAAAGTCATAATAAATAAGTGTAATTTTATTAGTCCAAATTTGGATCACCAACTGATCCAAATTTCTGACCAACTCCAACAGTGTGATCCAAATATTTTATCCAAATTACTTTTTACATATAATAATATATAAATATCAGATTAAACAATTTTATCTTAAATTTATCATTTAATCATTATTAATAATTTATATCACATTTCATAAATCTATTAAATCAAAAAAAAAATGCACACAAAAATATTAAAATTGTGCACTTAATTCACGAAAAATATATTTATTGCAATAATTAACATACAAAATATCATTGACACACACTAATTTTACGAATTAATATATTCTTCCCACAAATGCTCAATTAATGCATCTCTAAGTGGAATATGTGTCTCTTTATTTTTTTATTTTTTTATTTTAATAAAATAGCGTTTTCTCATTATTTTAAGTTTTATTTTAAAAATAAAATTTGTCAACTATTAATTATATTATATTATTAATTATATAATTAAATAATCAAAAATCAATTTAAAATCCCATAAACTACAAATAACGAAATCATTATTTTATATTAAATCAAGTGATCCAAATTTGGATCAGTGAGATCACTACTGTTCACTGATCCAAATTTGGATCATTGTTGGAATGAAATTCGGGGTAATCTGCCCCAAATTTGAATATTTGGATCAGTGTTGGAGTTGCCCTTGGATTTGACTATTTGGATCAAATCCCATTTTTTTTTCGAAAATGAGGCCAAGTCTTGATTTCCGAGTCTAATGTATACTTTTTATCAATAAATAAAATCATGTTTTATTGCAGCACAAAAGTACCAAAATATCTATTTACTTATATTCTCTTTCAATTTTGTTTTTAACACAAATCAACTTCTATTCTCTATAAATTTTATTTTATATTAACTAGTATCCTTCCAATCATCTATTTACTTTTATAAAATAAAAAATATTTTTTAACCAGAGTAATGAATTATCTTAAGATTTTATTAAGTTACATTAAATTAAGTAAAATAACATATTTTTACTTTAATTTAAAAACTCACTAACTACTAAATAAACTATTAACACGAATCGACTTAGTACACGTTTGGCAAATCTGAAAATAAGTAACTTACAACTTAAAATGAATAAGTGAATTATAAGTGATAAGGAGAAATATACTTATAAGTTAAATAAGTGTTTGGATAGTTTTAGTTATAAGTCATAAACTTTTATTCTTAAATGAGCTAAAATAAATAATTATTAAATATAATTATCTAAATTCATTAATATTAAGTTAGATTAACATTTAAAAATAAATATTTTTAAAACCGAGGTTAATAAATCAGCAAAAAAATTAAAATAAGTTGAGAAAAAAGTACGCCGTTACTAACATTCTATTTATCGGCTTATAAGTTATAAATTCAACTTATAAGTTGGGTCGACAAACACTCGTAGATGGAATTAAGGCCCCAAATGTCACTATTTGGGGTCAAATGACACTCAATGTCATTTTTTGAATTTTTGGCCTCAAATGTCACTTGAAAACGACGTTTCGGGTGAAATTTTTAAAAATAGACGAAAAACGCAGTCTCGTGTTGAGTTTTTCCATAACAATTTTTTTTTCGAATAAATGGAAAATGCGGTTTCGTTTCTTGTTTTTCTTGAAAAACGTGGTTTCAAACCGAGTTTTTGCTGAAAACACAATTTCAGAATTTTTTCCGGTAAAAAACGCAGTCTCGTCTTGAGTTTATGGATATAAAAACGGCGTTTCAAAATGATTTTTTCGTAAAAACACAGTTTCAAACCGAGTTTTTCTCAGGATGCAAAAAAAATTAAATCAAAACGCAGATCCAAAATGAGTTAATATGAGAAACTCATCCTGAGATTGCGTTTTGCCCCCATAAACACGAATTGAAGTTGCGTTTTCAATTTTTTTTTTGGAAAAAAAAATCAAAACATAACACGAAATCGCGTTTTTCATCAATAACAGAAACTCCACCCGAAACTCCGTTTTTTAGTAACATTTGGGGCCAATTATTCAGAAAGGGACAATGAGGGCCATTTGAATAAAAAAAGTGGC
The DNA here is from genome assembly GCF_009905375.1 of Apium graveolens. Lineage (NCBI taxonomy): Eukaryota > Viridiplantae > Streptophyta > Magnoliopsida > Apiales > Apiaceae > Apium > Apium graveolens. The sequence goes on from NC_133651.1 coordinate 4,587,725, forward strand.
ATTTGGGGTCAACACCCCGTAGATGAGCTGTTACGAGCTTATAAGTCATAAGTGGCTTATAAGTTATGTGCCAAACATGCCCTTATATTCTCTCTAAGCTTTATTTTCGATGAGTTAGAGTAAATCCTACAGTCAATTACTTTTAAAGTGAAAATTATTATTTTAAAAGTGATTAAGTAAAAGTAAATGACTTTAGTGATGTTTATTAACCTTTAAACTCAAAATCATAGATTTAACGATTGTATTTGTCACTGTCCATCATATCATTTATTTAATTTTAAGTTAATAAATTCAATTTTCTACCATACTAATTCGATATTTTTCATCTTTGACCCCGTGCGAAGCACGTGTTTTCAACTAGTTGTACAAATTAAGCGAAATCATGTTTAATTAGTACAAGGGAGTACCAAATCTCAATACTCACTAGAAAATTATACAATTAGTTTTAAAATTTTATATAATTAAATCTCAACCGACACGAATTGACATATACTCTCCGTAGACTTCGTTTTCATTTTAATTTTTATTTGTTAATGTACATCCAAGCGTCGATTTATATTTAAATAATCATATTAGTAAAAGTTGACATGTTAGATTTATATAAGTAAAATAATTAAGTTCATAACTAGAACTATACTGTGAAATTTTAGAACACTTAACTTCGAATTTTTTAACTACATAATTTAACAGCATTTATTTAATATATTTTGATCGGTGTTCTGCACAAATTATGAGATTCAGTTTTATGTAAATAATAATTTTATTTTATTTTTGATCTCGGCACCGTACTCGCACGGATTACCAACTATACTCTTTGTTAATAAGCGGAAACATGTTTTATTGTAGCACAACCGAAGTACCCAAAGTACCAAATTTTGGCACTCTCTTAATATAATTTTTTTATTTGTTAGTGTTCATCCAAGTGTTTATTTACGTAATTAACATTAAATTATTTAAAATAATAAATATTAGTTTGTTTCACAAAAACAAAATTAATATATTAGTTTTCTAAAATAAGTAAAACAATGTAGAACTATAACTATAGTGAAAATTTGTTATTCAATTCTTTTTAACTACATAATTATTATTTGTAAATACCAAATTTAATAATTGTTATAATATATTAATTTCAACATGTATTTCACACGGATTTTGAGTTCAATTCTCTACGACTACTTATTCGATATTTTTAATCTCGGGCTCGTGCGTCGTACGAGTTATCAACTATTATACTAATAAGCGAAATCATGTTCTATTAGAACACACAAGTAACAAATCTGAATACTCACTAGAAAATTATATAATAATTTTTAAAATTTTATATCATTAAATCTCAACAAACACGAACTAAGTTTTACTCTCTATTAACTTTATTTTCACTTTAATTTATATTTGTTAGTGTCCATTCAAACGTCGATTTACTTTTAATTAATCATATTAGTAAAAGTTAACATGTTAGATTTATAAAACAAGTAAAATAACTAGGTGGGTAACTAGAACTATACGGTGAAAATTGAGTTTTATACTTGAGTTCGATTTCTTTTAACTACATAATTTAACGACATTACTTTATTATACTTCGATATATTTTTCGGCTGAATTAAAAAATTCAATTTATACGAATAATAACTTAATTTTACTTTTAATCTCGGCCGCGTGCTTCACACGAGTTACCTACTAGTACATATTAAAGTCAGACTTACCTGAATGCAACCAACGCGGATAATTTACACCAACCAGATGCCCCCAGAAAATCTTGATTTGTTGTGCGGTTATTAGTAATACTTTTTATTATAAACTCAATAAAATCCTAAATCTTATCGACGTGGGATTAGGCATTACAAACTCCCCAAACTAAACTCATGACGTCCTCGTTGAACAGACAATTCATAGGACAAAGATTGTATCTCTCTAGTCATTTTTAGCCATTGTGAGATAATATCGGCTATTTTGTGTCCCTAACTCCAAATTTCTGTATTTTGTGAGATAATACCACTAGTTTTTGTGTCCCATCTCCAGCAACTTGAAAAATCAAGTTTTCGAGAGTCGCTTCCGACTTTTTTCAAAAATCATGTCAAGTCTCGATTTCGAGTCTAAAATAAATTGAAATAAACTAACCGAAATACAATCAATTTGGGTAATACACAAGGTCATCACATGCTCTTAAAATATTATGATTTGTTGATATATTTAATAGTATTGTTTCGCCTTGTAAACTGAACAAAAATTCTAAATCTCATCGACTTGTGATTACCGGTTATTTAAAGAGTAACGTTAGAGTAATAAAAAAATACAAAAAATTGTTATCAAATGACAATATAAAATAATGTAATTGATACTATTGGTGTGAATATATTGAGAGTATGTTTGCATTTAATAAATAGAAGTCTGACACATGTCAGTTTGTAACTATTTAAAAAATTAATAATATTTTTGTTGCATAAATTAGGGGTGTGCATGGTGCGGTTTGGTGCGATTTTTAGCATTAACCGTAGCCAAACCAATACATGCGGTTCGGTTCGGTTAATTGCTATTAACCGCCACCAAACCGCTTAAAACGGTTTTCGGTTTCAGTTAACCATTTATCGGTTTCGGTTTTTATTCGGTTTTTTTATACATTTTTTACTTGTACGATTTTTTGTTGGTAATGTGTTGGATAAAAAAAACATCAAGTTAAGTGATAATATTACATTAATCACTAAAGATTTGTCACTTTAGAATTCGTTAAATAAAATTATATATTTCATAAATTTATTTTTTGAATGTATAATTCATATTATTTTAAATAATTGATAAGAAATATGATAAAAATTTATGTTCACAACAATGAAAAAAAAGAGTATATATCAAAATATATGATAAAATTGATTATATACATATTAAAAAAAATTATGATTTAAGAGTATTTACATATTAATCTTAATTAATTTATGGTATTATATTATACAATTTACATTACTAATATAAGTTAATATTTAATTAACAAAATATTACAACCGAGTTATGATAATATATACATGTATATATATAATATTATAGAATATAGCGGTTCTAATTTCGGTTCGGTTTTGATTGAAAACCGGAACCGAAACCGCACCGCTAATTCAGTTTTTATCGGTTCGGTTTTCTTCGGATTTTTTTTCGGTTTGGTTTTTTCGGTTTGGTTGTTTTTCGGTTTCGATTTTTTCGGTTCCCCCCTAGCATAAATTGTTTTTAAAAAAAAAAGAAAAAGAAACGCCGGGGCCGGGTAATGGGCTCGAGAGCTGAAATACCGAAGAAAACGTGATGATATGAATTGTTACCGGATAATTGTGATTTGTTTAGTAAACAGATAGACTGGACAGGGCTTTTAAGTTTTATCCATTGCCAGCCTAGAGCCCATTTATTAAACCTGATAGACTACCAAATTTCATATCTTAATGTAAAATAAATTTATTTTCTAATCACTATTTTTAAATATATTTTAATAATTGTATGCAGCAGTATGCCTGGGGTGGGCTGAAAAACGAGACTCTTCTGTATTAAGAAGACAATTATAATCGCTCTGATCACTGTATAGTGGCCCGCATAGTAAAATTTATTATAATTTTTGTTTTTATAAATAAAAGTTTATTTTTTTTAATGAAAATAAGAATTTAAGTTATATATTTTTATCCAGAAAAAAAAATAAAAAATTATTATTTTAACTATTCAGTCAAACCACTTAAAATGATCGCAGAAAAATCAAGTGATTATTAAAAAAACGGAGGGAGTATTCTGTTTGTGTTTTGCTCTCCATCCCCATTCCAGGGTGTATTGACTATTGAACTCAATGGCTTCTGTTTAATGTCAAATCTGCCCAACAACTTGTGGGGGTCTACGAGTCATACAAAGATGGTGTTTTTAACAACTGCGTTTTAACCGGCTACATTAATCAATTACGCACACATTTTACTTGCAGTACTTCTACTAAAATAGTTTAGATATTCAATTTTTCATTTCGGGACTTTAATGGAATTTGTTTCAACCTGAACCCACACTAAACCTGGTTTTGAAATTTAAAGCATTTTTATGAACACAGGAGTATAAATTTGTAACTAAAAAAATGAATGAGGTGATAATGACATTAAATTTAGGTGTTAAAAAATTTAAATTTAACTATATTTGTAAAGACAATTGTGATTAAGGGTCATGTTCGGTTTGAAACCTTTAGCTTGTGAATTTGTAGAATAAATACATTTTAGATAAGTTATTTAAAAATTTTCGACAAAACTAGAATTTTTTTTTATTTATATTATTCGGTTGAACTTTGTATTTTATATTAAAATTACGAGATATTTTAATAACTGAATTAAAAGAATCTATTCAAAAATTTAGGGTTCTGCATCAACATTTATCTTACTCATTTGTAGTATTAATTTACTTTATTATATAATATTAATATGCTATTTATATAGAGTTCAGAGGTAAAACATATAAACATTCTACGATAAAATTATTTTGAAAATATTTTTTTTTTATAATAAATATGACTTATCAAACTCAAGATTCAGGAGGATAAACAATTTTGAACATAGAAAATAATGTAAATATATGTGTACAGGTTTAGATGATGAAAGTTATCTATTTAAAATTTAGTTAATAGTTTCGAGGTTTCATTTTAAGGATTAGTTGTAATCTTAGCCTATAAACCATGTACTTTGTATTATTTTAAAGCTAAATCAGAAGTCTAACCCTGGTGAGCTCCATCTCGTGTCCAACAGGCATAACAGCACCACAGTAAAACAGTAAAAGAGGACTAAAAAGAGTTCTTACAACGTAAATTCCCGGTCGTTGGAGTGTCCTCCTGTCCGGTCTCTTCCTCCTCACTTTATGTTAATTTTTATTATTATTACACAAACAGGCCTTCCTTTTTATCCCATTTTATATCAGGGCCTTTTCTTCTTGTTATTACACAACACAAATCTCCCTGTTTTCACATTCCGACCATGAAACTCAAAGTTGTTAGCCGTGGTGTTGTCTCTGTCTCTCTCCCTCTCCCCACCCCAAACCCTGATCATCCTCAAACTCAAACTCAAACTCAAACTCAAACTCAAACTCCTCCTGTTAACTACAACACCAACAACATTAACAACACTCCCCAAGAACTCATCAAAAAAGAGCTCCCTGATGATGAACATAGCCTGGTTCTCGCCCTGTTTACTCCTGATCTCTCTAAATCTGACTCATCTCCTCAGGTCTCTTCTCCTTACATGCTTAGTTACATCTCTCTCTCTCTCTCTCTAATTATGTGGATCTGGTTTGTTGGTTTCAGGATAAGTCAATTGTTAAGTCCAGGGACCTTAATGATCTCAGGCTTTCTCTCCCGGCTAAAAGAAAGACTAAGCTTTCGTCGAAATCTAAGCTTGTAAGCTGTTTTTTAGTACTCTTTAATTGTGATTGTTACAGGGTTGTTGTAAAGATTTTAGCTTGCTGGTTGTGATCTGTGTGTGAATGAGTTTACAGTTTTTTTGTTATTATGTTTGTGGTTTTTTGTGCGGTTTGGTTTACAGTTACTTGCCAGATTCGACATTGGTGCCTGTGAAATGTTAAGTTGATTGTTGGTTTTCGTGTGTGTAAACCTTGATTGAATTGAGCATTTGTGTTTTCGGGTAATTGCTTGCATTATGTGTTTCCTGTTTTGGAGTGGTGGAGTTAATGGTGGGAGAATAATGGGTTTATTTGATTGACAGGCATTGTCGGATATGCCGATAAGGATTGTGAGGTGAGTTATTAAGATTGTTTCTCTTTGAGATTTTTGTAATCATTTAAAGGACTGTAGTGACTGTGATGTTTGTGTGATGCTGCAATAGGGAGAAGGCTACTCCTCCCCAGGTCAAATCGGCGACGGTGATACGGGCAGAGGAGATGCAGGCGGGTCTAGGAACTGAATTTCCTAGCTTTGTCAAGTTGTTGGTTCGATCACATGTTTCCAGCTGTTTCTGGATGGTTAGCACGCTTAAACAGTATGAAATTTAATTAATTTATTCAGGAAGCGCTTTTAAACCATGGTACATGAGTATATTGTTGTTAATTTTGAGTGCAGGGCCTTCCTATGCCATTTTGCAAGTATCATCTACCGAATACAGACGTCATTCTTATCCTGGAGGATGAGAATGGTGACAGTGCTGAACTAAAGTACATAGCAGAGAAGACAGGACTTAGTGCTGGATGGAGAAAGTTCGCTGTAGGACACAAGTTGCTTGAAGGAGATGTTTTGCTCTTCCATCTAGTTGAGCCACTGAAGTTCAAGGTGACACTGGAACTTGATTAATACGTGCCTTAGTTTTTCACTTTTTAGTTCTTTGTTCAACACATACCTTATGTCTCTAACAAACAGAGGCAATGGAGGAGCAAGTCATATTTTCCACTCCAGCACCTAGTTACCATAGTTATCACGACTCCAAGCCCCCACTTTACTGTCGGGAACTATGTCAAGAACTGTCACAGTGTAAACAATTTTTAGCTGTGCAACATTGCGCTTGTAGAACTTTTTTAACCCATTTTCATCGATTTGGGTCAGGTTTTTCTGGTCTAGCTATCTAGTTATAATTGATAAATACAATAGGATTAACAAAAGCAACTTATTTACGTTATAGACAGAAACGGGTACTAATACAAATGTTCAAAGAATAAGAACTTTTTTTTTCTTGTTATTAATGTTGCATACTTGCATTGGTTTACATCATTTTTAGAAATTCTAAAGTCTTGTATACAAGTTACAGCATTGTGGATGCAATATCTAGAAATGCTTAATGCTTTAGTGTAGGAGACTCGGAACTTTTGTTTCATGGAGAGGCGATCAGCTGACCAAAAATGTTTTTTTTTGAAATTTAACTTGGCATTGTTATTCTGTTATAATTGTGATTATTTCATCGCATGATTTAGACCATCCTCATTTCATAGGTGTATGTAGTAAGGCAGAATGAACTGACTGATGTGGATGGTGCTCTTAGCCTCCTGAATCTGGATGTTAAAGCAAAACCAATTCAAGCAGGTTTGTGTGTAATCAAATCAGTATTTATAGCATCATATCTTAGATGTTTGATGTGTTGGACTAATTTTTTTGCTTAGTTTTAGTGCGCTAAAATTTCTTTAAATTATTGAATAGCAAATGAGAGGGGAATTATAAAACCTCTGTTGATAAGGAAGCGGAAGCGTCCAAGTGCAACAACTGTAATTCAGAAGAAGAACAAGAAAATGTTGGTGTCGAGATCAGTACGTGACCTGGGCCAGCTAATGGAACAATCTGGGAATGATAGTGAAGAGGTTGGTTCAGAAGTATTGGAAGGTTCTAGGTTGTCTAAAACATCAGTTCCTTTTAAAGATGTTAACAGCTTCGAGGACTTCCACATTGTGGTGAATGACGTGTGCATTGATTCTGAATTGCCCGAGCATATAAGGTTCAAGTATTATGACCTTTGCCGCAAGAAGAATGCATTTCTTCACAGCAGATTTCTCCCAGGCCTCTATTCAAAACTAATTGCTGGTATCATTGGTGAAACCGTGAACGTTGCAGATGCCATAAAAGGTTGCAAACTCACTACCTCTTGGGATGAGTTTGCAGTTTGGGAGAAGTCCTTGAAATCATTTGAGCTTTTGGGCATGAAAGTTGGATTTATACGTCATCGTCTCCATAAATTAAGAGGCCTTGCCTTCGAAACTCAAGGTGCTTCGGACTTCAAGAATTATCTCGGAGCAATATCGAATCGAATTCATGCTGAAGATGAAATAAGGAATCTCGAAGCAAGGCTTGTGGAATTGAAGGCAGCTTCAGAGAAATATGATGCTGACATTGAGATGCTGAGATCAAAAGCTGAGAAGCATGAGTCTGACTTTCAGGAAGAGGTTGATGCTCCATGGTGACACACCGAATGAAAACTAAATGTTGTGTTGTCTGCAAAGTAGTTTAGTGCAATGTAGGCAGAAGAATATTGTCACTCTCTCTTTCTGCCCCCATAATTTCTGTTGTAACTTTGAAGATTTTAGTATGGGCAATGTTTAATCCGACCCTTAAACTTCTCTGACTTGGTCATGCTTTATAATTAAGCAAGACATGGAGTATAAATGTAATATATTTAATTGATTTCGTTCTTGGTTCACTTTAATTTCGGAGTGGAAAGATTTTCTTCTTGTCTATATGTATATTCAATATACTAAATACAATATTGGTGATCGACGATTGAACTTGGGACGACAAATGATAAATTTTTAACGACATGAACTACCCAACCGTGCTCAATAGTTACTGAATTTTAATCCTAGCAAGCATAGTCCCGGTATATAGGCTTGGGCTGCAAGCGTTTTGAGATTATGACTCATGTGACCAGGCTCATAAGCCTGAGATCAAGGGGATCTAAGTGCAATTTCACAATCTCAATGTACCTAGTTCATCCCAAAAGATTAAAAGCTTCCCAGGTTGCCACATATTTAAGTTATCACTACTACATGTCTTGGAAAGGAGACCACTTTGAGTTCCTACATATACAAGTCCCTCCATTCCTTCTCGAGCATCTGCAATTAAGATATGCATCCGCCTACAGATTATACAAAATATGCACAGGGATATCCCAGTGCTCCTATGAGCATCCCTCCAGCTCAACTCTACCCACCCTTTGCGGTGCACATTCCCACCCCCACCCCCAACACTTCCACAAAGTGGTCTACTAACCTTTGTCATTGTTTCGATGATCCTGTCAACTGTTTAGTTACTTGCATCTGCCCTTGTGTCACCTTTGGACAAGTTGCTGAAATTATCAGTCAAGGCGAAACAAGTAAGTTCATGCAAAAGAGCAATTTTGCATTTTTATTTAAATCAATGTTCATTTTCTGAGTACTTGTATTGGCTTTGTTACAGCTTGTTTGGCTAGTGGTGGGATATACGGAGTGTTACTGGGAGTCACCGGATTAGCCTGCCTGTATTCATGCTTTTATAGATCAAGAATGAGGGGACAGTATGAGCTAGAGGAGGCACCCTGCGATGACTGTGTGCTTCACCTGTGCTGCGAGACCTGTGCACTTTGTCAAGAATACAGAGAACTCAAGAACCGTGGCTTTGATATGCGTATAGGTAACTGAACATCATTTCACATTCAAGTTTTATTTGCTAATTTCTCAAGACTTGGGAAAGCCAAGTTCATTTCAAAGTTAACCTGATTTCTACGTTCATCTGAAACATTTAATCCTCTGTATGTGATATAAGTATCTGACACAAGTAATTGATTATCGCTTTTGTTGAATGCAAAGGTTGGGAAGCAAACATGAATAGGCAGCAAGGCCCGGGAATTACAGTAGCTCCATTTCAGGGGGTCATGAGAAGATGAAGTTCTATATAATTCTCCGTCTCGGTTGTAGTAATTTGTTATCAATAACTAGTTATAGTGCTAACATCATAAATTCTTGAGTTATTTGCAAAATGCATCCCGTGGTTTGGCCAAAATGCATTTTTTTACTTATACTTTAGATAACTGCACTTTGCATCCCCTTACTATTTCGGCGCGACAAAATTGCACCCTTTTCGTTAATTTTGTTAAAATTTTCAGGGGTATTTTAGGAAATGTAAATATTAAATTATTTTCAGATCTTTATTTAAGGTTTATAACCCTCTAAACGATACATTCTGAAAAAATTTAAAGAACGAAAGTTGTAGAGAATAAAAAGATCTTCTCGAAATAAAAAGGTTCAAAATTGAAATATTTTTTTTTTATAATTATTTTTAATAAATTCAATAAGTATATATTTTATTTAATTTTGGCTTCGTAAATTTTTTGATAATTTTGAATGTTATTGTTTAGAAAAGATTTTTTCGTTCTCTATAATTTTCGTTCTTTAATTTTTTTCGAAAAGTATCATTTAGAGGGTCAAAAAACTTAAATAATGATCTAATTATAATTAAATATTTTAATATCCTAAAATGCCCCTGAGAATTTTAACAAATTTAACGAAAAGGGTGCAATTTGTCGCGCCGAAATAGTAAGGGGATGCAAAGTGCAGTTATCTAAAGTATAGGTAAAAAAATACATTTTGGCCAAATCACGGGGATGCATTTTGCAAATAACTATAAATTCTTAATAATTTCTTTTATCTTCTACCTTCCATTTGTAATTTATCAGTTGATCAAAAAATAAAAGAAGTTGTTTTACGATTACAAACTTTCACATTATATGCTCGAGTCAGTGTGTCAGTTTGCTAGATTTTCTGATCAGATTTAAAGAGTTCACAAACATATACAAGTAAGCATTCTGGTTTTAAGAGAGCCTATCTTAACATTATTATGCTCAAGTCACTTTCCTAGAATTTCAAGTCATATTTAAAGAGTAAACAAGTTTATAAGCATTCTGGTTGTGTAAGCAACATTCATCTATCACTTCACATGTACATGTTTCTCTTTGCTAACATATACTATGTTTTATTAAAAAAAGTTGGAAAATATTGTATTAAATATCAAAGTGGTCACTCAACTGAAAAATATATATCAAATTAATTATCAAATTTAACGGGTATCATTTAAAATATCAAAGTGGTCACTCAACTTAAAACCATATTTCAGTTTAATTATCAAACTTAACGGGGTATTATTTAAATCACTAAAGTCGTAATAAATATCAAACATATAACTCAAAATATGTGCTCGAGAATTAAAAATTATTTAATGGAGTTCTAAACATTTTTCTTTAATCCTATTACAATCGAAAACTAGTATTTTAGATAATATCGTGAGATTTTTAAAAAAATTATCAACTAATTATTTTTATTCGAATAAAAAAAGGGCTACAAAATTAAAAATGAATAGTAGATAAATTTTTAAAAATCTTACTATATTATCTAAAATATTAAAATTCATTAATTTTTATTTGGTTATAATAGGATTGAAGAAAAATATATAGAACTGCATAAAATAATTTTTAATTATTGAGCACATATATTGAGGTATCTATTTGATATTTATAATGACTTTAATAATTCAAATGATATCCGTTAAATTTGTTAAATTTGATAATTAAACTGATATATGATATTCAGTTAAGTACTACTTTCATATTTAAAAGTTCAGTAGTCCAAGTTTTGCAGCATGCACTTAGTTTTCAGTTGTTTTTATGCGATCGTTAAAAGAAGACATAAATAACATGCAATTCTGTTGATTTGAAATATAAGGCACTTGTGTTGTGAACACGTCCAATCCAGCTAGACCTTATAACGAAAGTTTTCCGAAAAATATTGGGCACCACTCAGGATGTAGAGACCATATCTGGAGTCAAGTCCTGCTCAAGAACATGGATATAATCACTTAGTTTTCTAGAAACTAGTTTGAAATGGCCCTTGCCCGCACAGTCTAGACTCTTGTAACATCAAAGAAGCTTATATATTGTTCAAGGGCATGAGTCTTTCATGTGAAACAAGGTCCATGTTTTAATTGCTTGGTGATTTTAAAGCACCCTCACTATTTAGAAACATGGAGTATATGGCTTTTTCAATAGCATTTTTGCAAGTATGTTTGTCTGTAAGTATCAAATGGATCAATCTAGTAAAGTACCCAAAGTCATTAGCTAATTTTGAAATCTAAACAACCAGCTGAAACTCAAGTACTCAATTACTTACCTCATCTCTTTGCATATATAGTAAGACTGGAAAATAATATTTGTTATATTTCAGATGATTGAATAATATTTGAAGGTATTCTTTCTGAAAAGTATAAATTAATCCATCATGAGTTCCTAGTACGTTAAACGTATATACTTAGCAAAAAAACGTATATGCAGCATGTGTGATGTCAGAATCATGTACTACTTAAAACTCAACAAGATGAAGTTAAAATTGCAAATATTTTGGTGTCAGGTCACAAGTCATCTGCATCACCTCAAACAAAGATGTACAAAGATAAATTACATGGGTAAGTTTAATATCCGTATGAAGTTCTTCTCATCATCCTCATGAACTCATCAAAATTAACTTCCCCGTCACCTGAAATTCCAGAGAAAAGATTACTTGTAAGATCCCAAGGGGCAATTTTTTTTAAAACCTAGAACCTCCTATGTAAGGAAACTTTAGCATTTATTGTGTTTTCTGCTGATATTTTGGTACAAACTTTACAGAATATTAAAGAATGCTCCGAACAACTTGGACCAGATATAAAAGGACACATTGTGCCTGTAACTTATTGTAAATTATTAAGGCTAAAACAGTCCGATGGATATTGTAGGAGAGATTTCAGTCAATAATATAAAGAGGAATACTTACGGTCACGATCTGCTTCCTCAACCATTTCGTGAATTTCTCTCTCCGTAAAAGCTTCACCCAACTCCTTGGCAATGCGCTGAATGTCTGCAATTGAGATCTTTCCCTGTAAACAGGAAAAATACAATACTAGTTAATATGAACGCCCAATGCAGGGGCAGACACTGTTAGAAGTTGAGAGTAAAGAAGCGGCGAGATTCACATTTTTATCTTGGTCAATGATTTGGAATGCTTTTGTCAACTCCTCCTTAGAATCCCTCTCACCCATTTTGGCTGTCATCATGTGCACAAATTCATCAAAATCAATTGCACCACTGCCATCTTTGTCTACATCAGCAATCATTTGAGTAATTTGCTGGAATGTGCATCACAACTCATGTTAGTAGAGTAAAATAACTTGTACAATACATGTGATATGATTAATAATTTCGGCCTGTAAATTCAGGATATGAAGAGTACAAGAAATTAAGTAAAATAGTATATGCATACACCCTGAAAATAATTTAATATAGCAAATGACTATCTAATGGATTTAGGTCCACAACCACAATTGTATATCTCTTGATCAAGGCTTGATTTTTCACTGTTGAAGTCATCGATCAATGGTTAAGATAAGGGCTATCTGCAACTTCTCTAGCAGTGTATTTCTCCACCGCAGTGGTGGTGGTGGGGGGGGGGGGGTAGGCCACCTTTTACTACCCTCCCCAGTAGAACACAGAGCTAAATACAAGTTTTGATTTGTAATCTTGCACGTTCACAGTAGCCGTAGAATTTGATTCTCTAATCTACCTCTTGGCAGGCTACAACATTCCATATACGAGAAATAGATTTTTTGGACCTTTTACAGATAAAGTAGTTGTATGTCTGCCTAAAAGAAACTATTACATATGGATTAGCCCCTGTGGGGAGTTAATTAATGGTGTACATTGCTATTTGTATTTGGGTTGTTATTACTAATACAAACTAGTTTGCAGATTTTTAACTGTTCAAAATACAGTTGGAGAACTAAACACCAACTAAACTATCCACACAAGAGACCTTTGATCTCAAATCAGGACAAAAAACGAGATATGATATACACATGTAGCATGGACGCATGCTTTAGTATTTGAGCAACTACATTTAAATTTTAATATACTGAAGGAAATATAACCTGAAGTGGTTAAGGCTCTCTCCAACGGGGACAAAATCTTTACTGAGTTTATTTATTAATTGTTAACAAACCTCTAATGGATTTAGTGGATGGAAATTACAAAAATTGAGTTAAAATATTTATATGCAAAAAGCATAAAAATTGCTGTAGTTGAGGATCAGGTAGAGAAGGTAGTGCATCAACAGTTCGGTATATAAATTTTACCTCTTCAGTCATTTCAAACCCCAGTGCCCTGTAATATGCATAAGAGGAAGGATAACATTAGATTTATTATGCAAAACCTGGATATAAAAGTTGGCAATAATTAGTGATGTGACATGACATTCGTACCTCATCGCAACATTCAGCTCTTTGGCATCAATGGTACCTACAAAAGGGTGAGAAACAATGTCACTAAACTAAAACTTTAAGATAGATTTTATAAAAATATGTTAGGGGAATACTTGCATACCAGAGCCATCAGTATCAAATAGTTCAAAAGCTTCTTTGATCTCTTGCCTTTTCTGTTGACTTAGCCCATGATGGCGTCCTCTGGGCTTATCTTTTCTGGATACTCCTCTGGAAAGGTTTGCCTAACAAAAAAGTATTTTAGAGAAAGTTGGCGAAAAAATGTGCATCATAAAACAGTTTCTGCGTATACATCATGTACATGTATTAAACAAACAAAAAGATCCATAAACAGTTTTATAAAACAAAAGTATATGTACATTTTTATTCTTTTCTGCTAATAAAGAATATGGACCAACTACAAATCACATTTATATGGACATGAATTTCGTATTCATTTGTTGTTAATAAATATGGACCAACTACTAATACCATGTATTGTGTGACAATTTTTTTTATAAAATTGATGTATAAACAGTTTCTGTCTATACATCATGATCCATAAACATACATTTGTTTTATCATGTCTATATTAGCAATAGGATTATTACCATCATGCAACCTACCAACACTTAAAAAAAGTTATGAATGGGGATCAGCTGATTTAAAAGAATCATACTTCCCTTCAAAGCTCATAATCAAAAAAAGAAGTTTGGAAACCTACATAAGTAATTCTATTTGGCATGTCACAAGAATTATATAATCGGATCTGGATGCCATTGTGTACAACAAAAGCACAAACTTTTATTCCAGTTCCTTCATAAGCCTTAAGCCTAAAGTCACACCTTTAAAGATGAGATGAGATCGACACATTTGACCCAATTTCACTGCCTAGTAATTTTCTAGTCGCAACTTCATTACAATCAAAACCAACAATTTAACCCACCCACTGTCTTGTCAAAACATATTCCTGTTTCTAACATCTCGATTTTGTGCTCTACAAATTATCCAAGACCAGATCTTGTGTCTAAAATCTAAACCCAAAAGATCTATAATTTCACACCAATTTCAATGCCTCCACAGATAAAAAATACAACATTTCTACAACAATTAGCATAAAATCTTGAAAATTTGAATAACATTGTGCATCCCATAGCAAATTGCAGCTAAAGATCCAAACTTTCACCCTCAAATCAAATAAAGATTGAAACTTTCACCTCTAAAAAACAAATTCAACTTAAATATCAAATTAAACTTAGCTCTATCACCAAAACAAAGATCAAATTGCAGTACAATTAAAACAAAAACGAGAGAGAGAGAGGGAGAAGGGAGGGAGAAGAGAGGGAGAGAGAGAGAGAGAGGGGGAGAGAGAGAGAGAGAGATACCATGGTAGATTAAATTGGTGTGTTGAGATTGTCTTGGAGATGATCAGATTTCAACACTTTTTTTAAACTGCTTGAATGAAATTAATTGAAAGGGGAAGGAGAAGGAGAAGCCGGGTCTTATTTTAAACTCTTTTCGACTTTTAATTTGATTTGGATTTCAAATTTAGGCCCAGCATAATTTGGACTGAGTTTAAAGGCCTAAATTTCCTGGATTACTTTTTGTATGCTTTGTTTTTTAAGTTTAGCTCTTAAGTTGGTCTTGCCCATATTCTCAATCAAAATATATATTAATAATAAAGTAGTATATTTGAAAAAACAGAGCAAGTTAATTATTTTTTATGTTTTAAATTTGATTATATAAATATATATATAAATTTTATCTACAAGCTTGTCTTTTATCTTGATAAACAAACCTTTTATTTAACATCGAAACTTAAATTAAAAGTTTTTTTAAAGTAAATTCGAGAAAGCTTTTGTTTTTTAAAGTAAATTTAACGGCATTTTGGGGGATGATTAGTATGACGATTACTTATCGATAGAAACTAGCATAACAACTCGTGTCATTTTCTAGAATTTTTTTATGTATCATCAAATTATAATGGTTTTAGTTATTTTTTATTTGTAAATATTTTATAGTATCTAACCTATGTCAAATATAATTTGATTGTTTATCAGTGTGTATGATTTTCATACAAGACATTATAAACTTACACAACATTTCTAACATAGCTCGTTAATCAAATTATATATATTCTTGTTTACGTTGTATAATTTGTATTTAATGAATACAAACAGGGGAGTTATTGTACGTTTAAAACGAAAATATTAAACTTAATCCGTATAATGCCGTTAGTATGTTTAAAAAAACTGCAAATTAATATATATGTTGAATACATAGTTGATCTAAATTTTTGAATTTTATTTAAATAAAATATATGTAATAAGCTATTTTATTACTGAAGTCGGTACTAACTTACAATTAACTTACTCAATTTGTACTCAACCGAGCAAAGTTACAGTTGTTACATAATAATTAATTCTATATTGTAATGACTTATTATTGATATTCATCATTTTTTTCAAGAATTCGAAGAACAAAAATTATAATTATATCATTATTAAAACCATTTTTAAGTTTTTTCATTTACGACTCTAATATTTTTTCTTATAATAATTTTATAATATTGCATACTATTCTCCTAAAATTAAATAATTTCAATTTGATAAAGTTTTATAAATATTAGTTGAACTGATTAATTTTTTCAAATTACTGAACAAGATATTTTTTTCTTTAAATAGCGTAAAATGCATTGAAATCAAATGCTACAATATAGTGCAGATTTAATTTTTATTTAAATAATTCAAAATATTTGTACGGTATTTTAGAGCAAATAATATTATTTCCGTCAATAAATATTGTTTATCTTAAAAAATTGTCTCTGAAAAATTAGTTTTTTAAAAGTGAAAAATAAAAAATTAATAGATTTAATTAAGCATCCTCCTCTGCACGCAATTGAATTGTCTTAGGGTCTTTGTTCCATTCACCATATAAGCATCATCTAACAAAATGTAAACCAATCATCACCATATCAGACATTATTGAAACCAAAATAAAGAAGAGTGTACGATTGATCCCATGCAGTCACAAGCTAAAATCCTCTACAAATCTGAAGTATAACTTTTAGGCCATTTATTGTAGAAAAAAACGCTGGAGTTAAAGACATGTAAAATAAATTTCAAATATATAAAAATCACAAATTACACTTGACTCTTCCACCTTCTCCAACTCCATTAGATAAGCCTAGCAGAAGAGAATACATTAACTTCTAATACTGATACAATAATTTTATTATCCTCATAATTGATGACTGACTTGGTGTAATTATCTGATCATTATGATTGCTGTGGGTGATGTAAATCTTGTGAACTGCTTCACCGCCAGTCTCTCCGGGCACATGTCCTACACTGTTACAAAATCCAGTGCCCCACCTCTGACTCAAGGGAACCTGGGTACAAGTATATAAGTCTGCTTTCAAAGTGAAAATTCTCATGCAGAATCTGATCATAACAATGAACTACAGTCCTATCTGCTTATACTTCAAAGAAACAGAGGGCCAACATATTTCACAGCATTAGGACACTTGCCTGCCCTTTAGCCTGATTTTCTATCATCCTTTGACACTCTAAAGTTTCTTCGAGCTTTCTTACCTCTGCTTCAACTTGGAGTTTCCTGTCTTCAGATTCTTCTTCATTATAACCCAAGTCAACACCACTTCCACCAATAGCAGGTTCATGGGAAAGATGGCGTTTATCGCATTCCAATGACAGATAGCTGCTGCCACACAAATATTGACAAGGTGAGTTAAAAATATTGACAAGGTGACATCCTTTGCTTTTCTTGAGTCTTTATTATTCTTCTTCTCCTTAGACTTGTCATGTCTTGCACCATCATTTCCATTGACAATGTGCTTTTTAAAATCAAGAGCAACTTCTGCCAAAAATGCTTCTCTAGCAGCATCAGATTTATCCGTAGCATACTTTTCTGCTAGCTCCTCCAAGTGTTCCTGAACATGATTATATTAGCACAGAATACAGATAATCAGTTGGAACTTAAGTAGATACAAATGGGAGAACATCACATACACAACACAAATAATTACACACCGGGGTGAATAATTTCAGGAGAGGTACTAATATCAATCGATAATCGTGAGCAGATGCAGCCTCAAGCTGACCTTTTAGATTATGCATCTCAGCACACTTTGCAGAAGCTTCTCTTCAGTTTTTTTAAACTGCAATATTGAGGAAGTGAGGTAAGGAGGAACTACTGTAGTACTGTGCATATAACTTGTGTAATAATGAAATGTCACACTAACCCCGTCCGATGACTGTTCTTTCAGCCTGTGAATTTCACCCAAGATCCAGGAGTCCTTTTGATGCAGAAACTTCTTCATCATCCGCTTGTTCTCTTTACCAGGTACCACGACAGATACATCACTACCCATGTTGCCCATTATAAAATCTTCCAATTTCATCTGTTTGGCATTCTCAGATTCTGCCTCATTAAGAATATTAGATATTACATTCAACTCATACCTTCTATCGGTAGACATAACATCAATTTCACTTTCAGTGAGCTCTTTTTGCCGCTTCCTTAGCACAGACACATAACTTTGATGAACTGCATGATCCCTTCTCTTACCTTCTTCAATACACATGTCCTCTGCAGATTGCAATGCTTTTTCATGAGTCAAATGCCCCATTTTCCTATCACATAGAGTTTGCAACAGTTGAAATTGCTTTTCGTAATTTTAAAGGAATTCCATCCCTTCACTTGCTTTCTGTTCTTTTGTACACATCCAGTGAGTCAATTCATTCCTACTAGCAGAACCTGTATATATCCATGACAACAAGGCATCAGCATCAAGAACTCCATTCTCGTTAGCAACACTTGCTGACTCAGTTGAAGTTGCGTCTTTAACAGCATCATTAATCCTGAGTAGGTTCAGTTTCATCTCTGAAGTCAGCAAGTTCATTTTCATCTCTGAAGTCATTAATCCCAATAAGACAGCACAAAATCATTCCACTCAGGTATATTCATAATCTACCTCATGCATTATGCCAAAAAATTTAACATATTTCAAAACACACTCAGGTAGCATACCGCAAGAACCAAACACATCAAATCTTTCATTCCCATTCAAGTCTCTAGCAGCTCCCTCAGGGTAATTAGGAAAAAGATTATCAATTAAATCTTGAGTTGCCAAAATTGTTCGAACCCCAGTTGTACTCCTAGTCGTAGACACAGCACCAACAAAAACTACCGACGATAGCCCAGCAAATATCTGAGGTAATTAAGCCCATCATTAGCACATAAAAACAAATCATGAGTAATTAAAAGCCCAATTAGTACATAAAAACAATCAGATCCGCTCAATTAAGCCCACTTAGTACATAAAACAATCAGATCCGCTCAATCAAGCCCACTTAATACATAAAATAATCAGAAAATTAAGCCGACCATTAAGCCCAATAATTGATTATAGAGATAATAATCAACATTAACAATAATCCAAATTATTAGTGTTAATTAAACAGTTATACGGTCCGAATTATTAGTGTTAATTAAACAGTTATACAGTGTAAAAAGGGGGTGGGGGGAAATCACCTGCGATATGAAATTTTACTTAATCTTGTAGCGCGGGGCATTTCTTGAGGCAATCGAATACAAATCACCTGCGATATGAAATTTTACTTAATCTTGTAGCGCGGGGCATTTCTTGAGGCAATCGAATACCGCAACATTCATGGATCTCTTAAAATCAAACTCCAACCTAACACTATTTATAATATATTTTGTTTCAAACTTTATCCTAGCTAATCCTTAGGGTAACTAATTAAAAGTAAGAGAATGCATTGTCCTTTCTTGACTGTATTTTGTAAATATTGTTACTCCCACAGACAGAACATACGATCCCAAAGGACAAGCAGTTGTAATTGTGTTAAATATTGTTCCTAGATGCACACCAAAGATCTCAGAAACAATCGTGGGCATCAGTGACCACTGCGAGCCATAGCAAACACCCACTAGAACTGATTCAACATATAAAGTGCCAGAAGCAATTATGGAATGACCACCGCTCATGATTAACAATGTCAGGGCCATGAGCAATGGCCTTGCCCATCCTTTTATATTTAACAAGTAATCTGATATATTTCAGGCTCCAAAACGACCAAGATATTCCAGATACTCCACAAGCAAACCAAAGTGTTTGTCTCAAACTTCGAAAAGCCTAAAGCTTCTCCTATTCGGCTGATATTGTTTATTAAGGCAAGTCCTGACCCCATGCCACATGATGTGGCAAAAAATAGAAACCACACAGTACTGCTGCGCATGGCTCGGAACAAATTTAGATTCTCTGCCGATTGCAATCTGTATCGCTAGTACACTTCTGATCATCTGCAAGACTGCAATCGTTACTGATAACTCCGGTGAGCGGGCGGCTCCGTCCGTCGGCGTTCCTGGACCTTCTGTGCGTGAGAGAGGTGTAGCTGCAGGTTGGGCGCTTGCAAAACAACACCGGAAGGGGGGTTTGGCTCCCACGGCGCCTCCGGTGTGAGAATGAAAACAGGCTTTGGAGAATATGAAGGGATATACGTTTATATAATTTAGAGGCTGCTGTGTATGTGTGTTTTTATGTGATGGCTGCTATATGTTTTTGAGTGTATGTGAGTGTGTGAGTGCAAGAGAAATTATTTTCCAACCCCTAAATCCTTCAGCCTTGGGGGTATATATAGCCCCAAGGTAGGGTTTAGGGGTAGTTACCTCTAAATCTGGGCCGTTGGATCTTGGGACCAGAGGACGCCTGGCTTGGGTGGATTGCTTACATGTGTCCAGGGGAGGACCACCTCCAGAGTGTCCTAACGGCCCCTGACACGCGCCGTGCTTTTCTGGTGTGCTGGTTGTTGATAGCTGTCATAGTCATGTGCCCACGTACCTTTGCTTGGCGGGTTGTGGGATGTGCATGTGCTTGCTGGGACCTCCCTCACTGTGGTTTTGGCCCTGATCCGGATCCGGGTATGCAGGCGGATCCGGATCCGGGAAGTAGGATAGGCCCGGGCCTGGGCTCCTATGCTTGATTGGCCTGGGAGAGGGGGGTCTTAGCAGGTCGGTTGATCCTGCCTCCCTTTAGTCCAGGTTGACACCTACCCGGGTCTATTATACCCTATCATTTGCCCCTCACTCCCTTATGTAGATTTTCTGGATGAGGGAGTAGATTAGGATCGCATATTTGGCTTAGAAAAATTTATGCCCCTGGTTGACCCCCAATCCGGATCTGGTGTGGTAGATGTCAATCCGGATTAAGGTAGAATAGTTGCTTATGAAAAATTTATGCTCCTGGTTGCCCCCCAATCCGGATCTGGTGTAATTGATACCGATCCGGATTAAGGTAGAATAGTTGCTAAAAAAAAATTTCTGCCCCTGGTTGCCCCCCAATCCGGATCTGGTGTAATGGATGCCAATCCGGATTAAGGTAGAATAGTTGCTTATGAAAAATTTCTGCCCCTGGTTGGCCCCCAATCCGGATCTGGTGTAATTGATACCAATCCGGATTAAGGTAGAGTGGTTGATGCCTTGGAAAAATTTATGCTCCTGGTTGCCTCCCAATCCGGATCTGGTTTGGTAGATGTCAATCCGGATTAAGGTAGAATAGTTGCTTCAGAAAGAATTCCTGCTAGTGGTTGATCCCGGGTAGTCGTTCGGGATCCGGGTAGGTTGCTTCAGGTTCTGCCAAATTTTTCAGAATTTATAACATTTTTCTCTCAATTTCCCCCCATGAATTTGAATTTCGACAGTTGTATTCCTAGAAAGTCGCCCCCATAATGATTATGGGGTTTAATGCGGTTTAATGTGTATATATATATTTTTTTTTTTTGTAACTGCTGGGTGAACCAGTGTTTGGGTGCCACGTGGCAGGGGAGTTACTCTCCGGGGCCTATAAAAGGCTGCCTCCCCCCTTACATTTCATTTTTTATTTCCACCCAAAAAATGAAAAGTCTCATTGCCTTTTTATTCTCTCTTTCAAATCTCTCGGAGTTCTTCGAAGTCTTGGAGTTTCTTCGCCATTTCCACCGCCGTTCTGCCTTTTCTCGCTCTCGTGTTCAACAAATCTGTAAGCCTTTCTTCTTCTTGCTTTTTCTCTTTCGACTTCTTGCGGTTTATTTTCGAGTTTTTGTGTGCTCCGATTTAGTGGTAGAGTTGTTTTTGATTCATTTTTGTGGTGGACATGTTTGTTTTACGGTTTTGTGTGTTTAAATCTGTATTTTGTGTGTTGTTTGGGTTTGATTTCGGCTTTTTTACTTGTCAATTTTCTGGGTTTTGCAAAGCTGTTCTTCATGTTCTTGATAAGGAAATTTGTGTGTATATGTAAAGAGGGGTGGATTTTGCTGTTTGATTCTTGTGATAACTGTTTGTGGGTAATTGTTTTGATTTTGATCCGGGTTGGGGTGTAGGACCCGGATTTGGGGGAGGTTTATGGTAGGATTGTATAACTTAGGTTTTATCTGTTTTTGGTTGCTTTTGAGCCGGGCATGGGTATTTGCCGTTGGGATCCGGGTATATGGGTTTTGTTTCAAGTTTTCTGTTTCTATGGATCCGGATCTGGGTTCTTGTCATCAAGATCCGGGTCCATTGTGGTTTGATTTTGTGGATTGTAGTTAACATGATCCGGATCGTTGATGTTTTTCCGGGTTGGACTTGCATTGGTGGTCCGGATCATTAGGTTATGATAAAATTAACATAACGTACCTGATCCGGACCACTTAGTAAGAAAAATAAAATCTGTAGGGCACAGACTAACTGACCTTCAATTTAATAGGTATATGGTCCGGACCAAAGAGCGAGCTAGGAAAGTGTATAATTGCTATCCAAACTTTTCTGATGAAGAGAGTGATCCGGATTCGTCTGGTAGAGAACAGATCCGGGGCGAGATGGTTAGAAAGGGGTCCGGGTCTGTGGGAACGATTACGAGCTTCCGGTTCAAGAGGCTCCCAGAGAACTCTGTCATTTTCACTCCGGATGGCCGTTGGTCCGATATTAAATATCACTTTGTTAGGAAGCCACCTGGGTTTGAAGATAGCATATACTATACCCGGGTTAGATATGAGAGGCACGAGGATGGCCACCCGGGCGCTTATGATCAGGGTGCTCTTGAGGCAGCTTTTGCTTCGTTTGGGATCAACCGGGATCATTACCAGTTGAAGGATTTTCATGCTGAGGCTGACCCGGGTGATATGGACAAGGCGATCCGGGCTGCTTTTCAATTGACTAGTGATATTGCTTGGAGGTGGCCCGAACCGTATGAGAGGATCTTCCATCGTCCAGCGGATGGTTTTGTTCCGGTTTGGCTGGAGCATCTAAGGTCCGGGTGGAGCCCCCGGTGGCACATTTTTCTGAAGCACCTTTGTAAGTATGTCTACAGGATTTCTCCTATGCAGATAACTCCGAATGGGATCAAGTCTATGACCTGGTTCATAGCTTGCTGTAACAAGTCCGGGCTCCTTCCTACCTTCAAGTTGTTCCACCAGATTTTTTACCTTTCTAGGTCAAGCCAGAAACCTTTCTACGAGCTGAGGTTCCGGGCAGCAGAGTGCGGATTCGGTCCGGGTAGGTCCAAACCAGTTATGCACCAGACTTCTTTGAAGCATTGGAATGGGGAGATACTGATGTTGAAGGGGTACGATTTGGAGTATCTTCCTTATTTTACAGCTGGGGATGTTAAGACCAAGTTCAACCCAGAGATGTTAGAGGGGGAGGCTGTGGATCAAATTAGGAAATTTTGTGGTAGTCTCGGGTTCCAGCCAACCCGGGATACATTTATGAACCATAAACTCATGTTCCAACTTGGCTGTAAGTTCTTTTTTAACATGTTTTTTTTTGATCCGGGTCTCCATCCAAGCTTGGAGAACCGGATTACCTTTCTTTTGCTTGTAACTTGTAATTTTTGGTCCGGATCAACGTACCTTTTGGTTTTTTACTTGTAGCTGATTTGCAAAAAACGTCTTGACATGGTCCGGGCTTACTGCAGTATTTTATTTTCGGATTTGGTAGTTTTTACATTTTTATCAATCATATACTGATAGTTTTCCTTTTCCATTTTTCAGGTTTGCCGCATTACAACCCTGCATCCCGGGGCATAATGTCTTCTTCAGCCTATGCAACAGCTTTTAACTCATTAGGACTGGCATATAAGACAACAAAAGGGGCTCCTGGGACCGGATCCGGGTCTGCTGACGCAGAGGGTGGAGCCGAGTCTTCGGCACCCCAGAATGTTCATGATCCGGGCAATGTGCCCTTGGGCAAGGACCCGGACGTCCAGGACATATCTGACGAAGAGCCTCCTTCCCAGAAGAGGAAGTCCGTCCCGGGAAAGCCTCCTCGCGGAAAGGCCGTTGTTGCTGACCGGGTCATATATGATTCGGAAGGGAAGGGACCGGATGGGGTCCCTATCCGGATAGGGACAAAGAGCCTTATCGATCTGGCTGGGTTCATGTCCAGTATCCCCTCCGAGGAAGATTGGGAGGAGGTTGAGGGCTACAACATGGCTGCTGCCTTGAAGAGGGTCACAGGCCAATGGGGGCAGGTAACTTCTGAATTTTTAAGCCCGTAGTTCCGGATTATGCCCCCCAATCCACTTTTCCCTTGCAATAATATTCTTCTTTTTTTTTGTTTCTCAGCTTGGGAGTGCGATGTCCATCTGCTTCGACGTTGCCTTCACTGAGCTCAAGGAGGCTAACAATCAGACTAAAGCTGAGAAGATGCTTTCTGATTCCCTGAGGGGTGAGCTGGAAGAGGCCTGGGAGGGGTTCCGGGTGGTGGAGGCCGGGTTGAATGAGAAGTTGAAGAACTCCGAAACCCGGGCTGAGGGGCTGGCCCAGGAAGTTGAGAGGCTCAAGGCCGAACTTGCTGCTAAAGAGAATCTGAATAAGGAGGCCATCATTGCTGAGTTTAAGGCTAGCGATGTTTATGACTTCGAGGTTGCTCAGGCCGGGGTTCCCGAGGTGCGCAGGTCCTGGATTGTTGCCGAGCGCCATATAAAGACTGACCCCTTAGCTTCCTGGGAAAGCTTTATTCAAGAGTTCCTTGCTGCAAAGGCTGCGGTTGAGCAGGGTGAAGGAGAACCGGAACCCTATGATGGTCCGAGCCCCAGCTTCCTCTAGATCCGGACCAGCTTTGCAAAGCTTCTCGGGCCCCGCCCATGTAATTTCATTTCTAGGATTTCTTGATTTCGTACTTTGATATGAACTATATGTAATATTTGGATTTATTCCGGATCGATGGCGATCCGGATCCTGCTTTGAACCTTTCTTCCGTCGTAGAAAATATTTGCTTTTCTTTCATCTGTTTTTATTTTTATGAGCAATCTGGATCCTGGCTCTATTGCGCAAATGATCCTGATTCAGGTTGTGGCAATGCCCCCCGATCCGGATGGGCTTTATATCCGGATTGTTCCGGGTATGAAGTTGTATCCGGATTTGCTGTTGAAATTTTTTCGATCCGGGTATGATACCCACCTGGGTTGAAGTGTTATTTTTTGATTTATGTACTTGGGGAAATACAAGTGCATAATGGTTATTTGTAACTTGGATTTGAGTGCTAATCCGGGCTGTTTTTTGCTTTTAAATTTGCTTTTAATCCGGGTATATGAACCACCCGGGTTGATGTTTGCTTTTTTGCTTTATGAACTTAAGAAATATGTGTATAATGGTTGTTTGCAACCCAGATCTGAATGCTTATCCGGGTTGTTGTTTGCTCTTTTGCTTTAGGTAATTGTTGTTTTCAACCCGGATTCGGATTGTTATCCGGGTTGGTGTTTGCATTTTTGCTTTATGTACTTGGAGGGTTACCTAAGTACATAATGGTTGTTTGCAACCCGGATTTGAATGCTTATCCGGGTTGTTTTTTGCTTTTAACTTTGATTTCAATCCGGGTATGTTTAATCCGGATTGGTGATTGCTCCATTTACTTAGAAATTTTCTAAGCAAATAGTGGTTGCCTTTGTTTTTTGCTTCCAACCCGGGTATGAAAACGTACCCGGGTTGTTTTTTGCTTCCATAACTGGTAATTTAAAAGTAACAACTTTCTAAGAAAGGAAAATTCTTTTCATTGATTTGCAAATTTTTTCATACAAAATGCATTGTCATAGATTGGTTGCTTGACATAGGCTACAAGTTCTGGTTGCTTTTGGTTGCTTTTTTTTTTTTACTGGTAAAACTTTCTGAGCCTGAGTCCATGCCATGTATTTGGTACTTCAGACTCATCCATGTTCATGAGCTTGTATGTTCCTGGCCTTAGAACTTCCTTGACTTTGTATGGGCCTTCCCACTTTGGCATTAGCTTTCCAGTATTAGTGGGGTCTGAAGCTTCTGTGTCTCGAAGGACCAGATCTCCTACTTGAAAGTTTTTGACCCGGGACTTCTTGCTGAAGTGCTCTCTTGTTTTCTGCTTATACTTTTCCATTCTTGCCACTGCCTGGTCTCGAACTTCATCAATTAGCTCAATATTCGTTCTGAGCCCCGCCTCGTTTGCTATTTCATCAAAGTTGATTGCTCGATGGGAGGGGGATCCTACTTCAATTGGTAGCATGGCTTCAGTTCCATAAGCCAGCTTGAAGGGGGTTTCTCCTGTGCTTGTTCTGGGGCTTGTTCTGTATGCCCAGAGTACATTAGGCAATTCTTCTGGCCATTTTGTTTTGCTTTCCCTGAGTCTCTTCTCTATCCCCCTGAGAAGTATTCGATTAGTTACCTCAACTTGGCCATTTCCTTGAGGGTAGGCTACAGATGACTTCTTATGTCGGATGCCCCTTTCTTGAAGGTAGGATTCAAATTCTGAACCGATGAACTGCGGACCATTATCTGAGACAAGTACTCTCGGGATTCCAAACCTCATCAATATGTTGTCCATGAACTTGATGCAGTCTTGTTGGTTTATTGTTCTCATTGCCTTTGCCTCTACCCATTTTGTCATATAGTCAATTGAGACTAGTAAGTACCTGAGGTCTCCTCTGGCTCTGGGAAATGGTCCCATGATATCAATCCCCCATACGGCAAATGGGATTGGTGACAAGACTGAGGAGGGTAGTACTGGGCTCATCCGTGTCACATTGCTGAAGAGTTGGCATTCCTTGCATTTTTTCACAAAGTCTATTGAATCCTGGTGGATAGTAGGCCAGTAGTACCCCTGCCTTATGATTTTGTGAGCTAGTGCTTTTGCGGACATGTGGTCCCCGCAGATTTCTTCGTGAACTTCCATGAGGCAATATTGTGCCTCTCCTGGGCCTATGCACTTGAGGATTGGGGAGGAAAAGGTCCGGTGATAGAGTATTCCCTCTTCCATGAAGAATTTCGAAGATTTTGCCTTTATCCTTTGAGCCTTGCCTTTATCCTCCGGGAGCTCTCCCTTCTCCAAGTAGTTAATGAATGGAGTCATCCAATTCAGACTGTTTTTTATCTCCATGACTTCCTCAGATTCTGTGCTTGGTTTCTGTAATTCTTCGAAGTAGACGGAGCAATCCAGGTCTGACGAATTTTGAACAAGTTTAGACAATGCATCAGCTTCTGAATTCTCCTCTCTGTTGATTTGGATGACTTGGATTTTTGGTATGGAGGTTAGGTAGCTTTGGACCAGAGCCTGGTACTTGGCTAGAACTGGATCCTTAGCTATTTACTCGCCATTTGTTTGCTTTACGACGATCTGAGAGTCGCTGTAGATTTTGAGATTCTGAATCCTGAGTGTTCTTGCTAGCTTCAATCCTGTAATCAAGGCCTCGTACTCTGCCTGGTTGTTTGTTGCTGAGAATACGAATGAGATTGCTGTTTGGATTGTGAACCCTTATGGGCTCTTTAGGATGAGCCCTGCTCCCGATCTCTCATTTGTTAAAGAACCATCGACTTTGAGAGCCCAGGCTTCTATTTCTTGATCTGTGTTTCTCTCAGGGTCAATGCTCATGGGAACGGGCTCTTCTTCTGGGAAATTGCATTCTATGATGAAATCAGCTAGAGCCTGGGCTTTGATTGCTGTTCTAGGAATGAAACTTAGATTGAACTGACTTAGCTCAACTGACCAATTTACCAATCTCCCTGAGACATCTGGCTTGTGTATTATCTTCCTTAATGGTTGATTTGTTACAACTCGTATCTCCCTTCCCTGGAAGTAGTGTCTGAGTTTCCTGGATGCTGTGACTAAGACATAAGCAAACTTTTCTAGCCTCGGGTACCGGGTCTCTGCATCTTTTAGCACTTGGCTCACATAATAAACTGGTTACTGTTTGCCATTCTCTTCCCTGATCAAGGCTGCTCCAACTGCCAG
Source organism: Apium graveolens (assembly GCF_009905375.1). Lineage (NCBI taxonomy): Eukaryota > Viridiplantae > Streptophyta > Magnoliopsida > Apiales > Apiaceae > Apium > Apium graveolens. The sequence goes on from NC_133651.1 coordinate 4,615,710, forward strand.
GGCCCCTGCTGACAGGTAAAGGGATAGGGGTTCCCCGGGTTGAGCTTTTGTTAACACAGGGGGTTGAGAAAGGTACCTTTTGATTTCTTCAAATGCGCTTTGGCATTCCGGGCTCCAATTAACTTCTCTCTTGTTGGTTGCTCCTTTTAATAGGTCAAAGAAGGGTAGGCATCTCTCAGCTAGCTTGGAGATGAATCTTCTGAGTGCTGCTAGCGATCCTGCTAGCTTCTGCACATCTTTTTGTGTTCTGGGAGCCTTCATCTCTTGAATTGCCTTTATCTTTTCTGGGTTGGCTTCAATTCCTCGGTTGCTTATCATGAATCCAAGGAATTTTCCTGCCCCTACTCCAAATGTGCATTTTTCTGGATTGAGCCTGAGTGAGTATTTTCTCAAGTTATCGAAGCATTCTCTCAGGTCTCCTATGTGCCCGGGGACGCTTGTGGATTTTGCAATCATATCGTCCACATAGGATTCCAGGTTCCTTCCAATCTGGTCCTTGAAGATTTTATTCATTGCCCTTTGATATGTTGTTCCCGCATTAGTCAATCCGAACGGCATCATTACATAGGCATAGACCGCCCTGTGGGTGATGAAGGCTGTCTTTAAAATGTCTCTGGGATTCATCTTGATCTGGTTGTACCCCGAGTAGGCGTTCATGAAACTTAGCATCACATGCCCAGAGGTTGCATCGATCAATTGATCAATATTTGGCAAAGGGTAAGGGTCTTTTGGGCATGCACTGTTCAAGTCTGTGTAATCGATACACATTCTCCACTTTCCGTTTGTTTTTTTCACCATCACTACATTTGCCAGCCATTCTGGGTATTTGACTTCGCATATTATTCCAGCTGTCAGTAGTTTCTCAATTTCTTCATCGATTGCTTTTTGCCTTTCCGGGGCAAAATTTCTTCTCTTTTGCTTGACTGGCTTCCTTTCTGGGTTGACGTTCAAGCTATGCATCGCTATGGATTCATCCAACCCGGGCATTTCTTTCGGGGTCCAAACGAATATATCAGAGTACCCTTGGAGTAGTGACACCAAGTCTTTTCTGAAATTAGCCTCGAGCCCGGATCCTATCTTTATCTTTTTTGAAGGATCGCTCGTGCTGATCAGAATTGTTTCTGTTTCAACAGCGACCTCTATCTTGGATTGATCCGTATCTGATACCATCTTTTGGATCCGAGCCTCTGTGTTCTTTTTCATATAAATCTGAGCCTGGGCTGTCATCTCTTTATTGTCTCTTTCTTCAGTTATTTCTGGGTTGGTTGCTTGCACAGTAGGGTTGGTTTGGTCAATGCCTAGGCCCAATTCAATCCCCTTTGTGACTTGGTTGCTTTTTTGCTCTTCTGAGCCTTGTTTGGTCGCTTTTGGATCTGAGAGGGTCTCTATGACCTGAACTTCTTTTCTCCCATCATCCCTTGATTGTTTGCGATGTTTCTTAATACTTTGCTGTTTCCGGAGCACGACAGCCTTTCTCTTGTTGTCTTGATGGGTCTCAGCCATTACCAGAGCCTGACTATAACATCTTTCAGCTACCTCATAGTCTCCCTTGATTTCTCCTACCCCGGTTGGGGTTGGGAACTTGATTTTCAAATATGATATGGAGGTGATTGCTTGGATCCTGGTCAAGGCTGAGCGCCCAATTATGCCGTTGTAAGATGAGGGAGTATTGATCACGTAGAACTTAATCACATGGGTAACTTGGTTTGGGGCCGATCCAAACATTACTGGAAAGTACAAAGTTCCTTGGATCGGGACCAAGTTGTTCCCGAACCCATACAGAGGGTCCTCTTGGCATTCATTGGAGCGTACGCTCCCAAGCTTCATCCTGTCCACAGTATGCTTGAAGAGTATATTTACTGAGGATCCATTATCGATCAACATCCTTCTTACTTCGTTGTCAAAGATATCAAGTGTTACAACCAAGACTTCATTGTGATTCGGGTTGACTCCTTCATAATCCTTGCTGCTGAATGAGATCATCATCTCCGGGTAGGATTGGATTGAGAATACCTCATCCCCTGAGCCCGGGCTCCTAGGGGGAGAGTGCGAGCCTCCCAGGACCACATTTACCACATTCTTACCTTTTCTTGGCCTTTCCTCTCTCTGATTTTTCTCCCTTGAGATATATTGATTGAGGTTGCCTTTCTTGACTTGATCTTCAATGAAGTATTTTAGAGAGAGACAATTCTCAGTCTTGTGTCCATGGGTTTCATGATAGTCGCACTGCCTGTTGTAAGGCCTGCTCTCTGGGGGAGTCTGCATTGGCTTTGGAGGATAGTAGAATGGCTTTTCCTTGATCTCCTTCAGTATCTCTTCCCGGGTCATGTTTAGTTGTGTCCACTCTGGCTCTTGCCTAGGCTCCCTTTGCTGCCTAGGGGGACCGGGATCACTTTTGGATTCTGTTTTAGGACCCAATCTTTGGAATATTGGGGTGTTTTGTACAACGTTTGTTTGCTGGGTTTGGTTGCTTTGTTTGAACTTTTTCTCCTGATGGTAACCCCCTTTCGGTCGGTCATCAGAAGATTTGTTCCTGTTCCCTCCATTCCGAGTCATTCTCATTGCCTGGAGAACATCCGTTTCTTTTATGAACCGGGCTGCCATAGAATAAGTAGCGGCCAGGCTTTGGGGTTCCTTGTTTATCAATTCCACAATATATCTCTCGTTGTGTTCTGGATCCAGGTTTCTTCGAAATATGCTTAGAGCCTCCCTTTCATCTAGATTCGAAACTTTGTTGATGGCTTCCTGGAACCTCCGCATGTAGGCTGAGAGTGCTTCGTTATCGTACTGGCGGATTGTCTCCAGGTGGCACATGTGCATTTCATGTGTTTTATTAGCTCTGAATCTTCTAAGGAAGGCTTCTCTGAATTCTTTCCAGGAGTGGATGCTTCTTGATGGGATTCTGCTGAACCATCTTTGAGCCCCCCCTTTGAGGGTCGAAGCGAAGAATCTGGATTTCGTCAAGTCATTGTAATAGTATATCTGGGCTATCTGTTCGAAATAGTTGAGGTGCTCTTCCGGATCCCCCAGCCCATCGAAAGAATCGAAGTTGTAGTGTTTGAGATTTTTCTGTCGGGGGATGGCTTCTAGGGAGTGGCTGAAGGGCGTGAGGGTTTCCCCAACTTCCACCCCGGATTCTTTCTCCATTTTTCTCTGGAGCTCGTAGATCATTTCCTTGAGGTCTCTCTGACCCTCCTCTTCGTCATCGGAAATGAGTTCGGGGGTAGGGTCCCTCCGTGCTCTTTTTCCTTTTGTTTTAGCTAGGAGTCTCTCCTCCTCCATCTGCATTCTTTTCTGAATTTTTTGCTCCAGCTTTTCCTCCTCCTCTTTTCTTATCTTTTCTCTGATTTCTTCTAGCTTTTTCTTTCTGGTTGCTTCCGTCTCCTTCTTGCTAGGCTCCTTTTGATTCTTTTTTGCGTTAGCCCCAATTCGGTCGAAGACAGATCTCCTGGATTGCTGAGAGTCCCCGGACTCTTCTTTCTCATCATCTTGCTCAAATTCCATCTGAGCCCGGGCTTGTTCATCTCTGTAGAGCCTGATTGCTTCAGCAAGTTCATGGCTTGTTAAGTTAGCCATATGCTCCTCTGCCACTGGAACATTTGTGTACTTGTACTGATTTAGCTCTATGACATTTCTAGCATCCCTGATTGGAGTATGCTGTGTCAGTGGTTGCTCCTGGAAGGTTTCCCTGTCTCCCCCAGGTTCTTGAACTTGAGAGGGGTCTTGATCTTGAATGTGGGTACTGGCGGAGGGCCTACCAGCTGTACTTTTTCCTGCTCTTGCCATTACCACAATTGTACAAACAACTAACCAAGATTTGAGGCTACAAATGTGGATCTGAGGTTGCTTTTTTGAATATTACAAAAATTGTCCAGAATAACAGCAAGCAAACTTTCTGGGTTTTGCTAAAAATAATACCAAACAAGAACAGCAGGCTCTTGAACACAAAAGAAAATACGCAAGCTAAAACAGTTCTGGGATTTAAACCACCAAGACTATTAAACCCCAGGCTTCGAGATTACCAAGACTATCAAACCCTAAACAACTAAAACTTAACAAACAAGAGCGGGCTCACACAAACACGGCCTAAAGCAAGAAGCTCATACAAACGTGTTCAAAATGAAAACTCATATTCAAGAAAGGGTTTGGTTGTTTATGTTCTTACAGGTTTGAAAGTGGACTCTCTCAAGAGTTTGCTGATGAAGATGAATCCAGGGGCACCGAGACCCAAGGATGCCCTCCTTCTAGCGCCAAATGATAACTCCGGTGAGCGGGCGGCTCCGTCCGTCGGCGTTCCTGGACCTTCTGTGCGTGAGAGAGGTGTAGCTGCAGGTTGGGCGCCTGCAAAACAACACCGGAAGGGGGTTTGGCTCCCACGGCGCCTCCGGTGTGAGAATGAGAACAGGCTTTGGAGAAGATGAAGGGATATACGTTTATATAATTTAGAGGCTGCTGTGTATGTGTGTTTTTATGTGATGGCTGCTATATGTTTTTGAGTGTATGTGAGTGTGTGAGTGCAAGAGAAATTATTTTCCAACCCCTAAACCCTTCAGCCTTGGGGGTATATATAGCCCCAAGGTAGGGTTTAGGGGTAGTTACCTCTAAATCTGGGCCGTTGGATCTTGGGACCAGAGGACGCCTGGCTTGGGTGGATTGCTTACATGTGTCCAGGGGAGGACCACCTCCAGAGTGTCCTAACGGCCCCTGACACGCGCCGTGCTTTTCTGGTGTGCTGGTTGTTGATAGCTGTCATAGTCATGTGCCCACGTACCTTTGCTTGGCGGGTTGTGGGATGTGCATGTGCTTGCTGGGACCTCCCTCACTGTGGTTTTGGCCCTGATCCGGATCCAGGTATGCAGCCGGATCCGGATCCGGGAAGTAGGATAGGCCCGGGCCTGGGCTCCTATGCTTGATTGGCCTGGGAGAGGGGGGTCTTAGCAGGTCGGTTGCTCCTGCCTCCCTTTAGTCCAGGTTGACACCTACCCGGGTCTATTATACCCTATCAGTTACGTACTTGACGTATTCAAGGAGTCCTCATGTTGTGTTTCGGTTGCAATGTAAAAGGGAGTTGATATTAATGTAATAAGAACACCAAGTATAACAATATGTGCCACCAATGTCAAAGTAAAGTAAAGTAAATCATCTTGTGTTCATACCACCAACATAATCATTTAAACTGGAAAAGGGTTTCCCACCTTCCTCCAAGCCTAAAGATAGTCTCTGTGTGTGTATGTGTGTGTCTACAGGCCTAAACAGTAAACAGTAAACAGTCAACATCTTAATATCTCAAAATTGAGCAAAATGATTAAGAATCACCATTGATGCAAAATAGCAGTAAATATAGCTCAAGAATCACAATCGTTGTAAAATAGCAGCAGCAAATAAAGCTCAAGATCAAATTTGCATAGCTGAAGTATATGTAATATCCGAGGTTAAAAAATATATAAACTCGCAAATTATAGAGAAATGCCACTGACAACAAAAGATTAAAGCTACTAACTTGGATTTACTTCTTCAGAGAAGGTATAAGTTAGGTGCCGCCTTGAATACTCAATTGAGCTCAAGTTCAAATATATAGCCAATCCACAAGTTACCTGTAAACGATCTTCTCTGAGAAAATGTAAGACAGTGAGATAAACCATAAATTGAACAGGATGTCGTAATGAGATTGATCAACCTGACAACCTCCCAACTGGGCACTCTGTACAAAGAAACGTTAATAAGTTAAAAGGGAAGTGAAGTCAGTCAGTTATGTAGTATGTTGTTCAATAAGAATGGACGGCCATCTGGCAGCAGTAAGTCCAACATCTTTTAAATATCCAGGTCTACTTCATACAATGAACTGATATAAATTCTATCTACTAAAAACAAAAACTCAGCATCAGGATTCATACACTATACACAGGTACAAAGCTATACATTTAAAGATTTAATGTAACTTGACATTTGCTACCACTTGTGCAAGTTTTCTTTATTGCTTCAAGATGATATGCCTTCAAGTTTTAGGAGTCAACTGAAATGGCATAACTACCAGAAACAGATTTTAGCAACAGTAGAATACAGATTTTCATAACATCGGTGATTTACAGTGACCTGAGCTCAAATATACATCTAGCCTCTTGAGGAATGCCGTATTCTGTTAAGAACCCTACTGTAAAACCTCCTCGTCCGCATAAACATTATCAAGGTAACTAGTGACCCAACAAGACTAACACCAGCAAAGATGAAAAATGATAACATAAAACTATGAATGCCATAACATGTCTGCTGGCCTGATGCTTCTTTGTCATATATATAGCCAGCCACCCCAACAGACATTACATAAGATCCGATGGGGCTAGCAAATGCGATGGTGTTAAAAATGGTTCACAAATGGAGCACACCAAATATTTCAGAGGTAATGGCGAGCATTAAGGACCACTGAGAAGCGTAGCAAACACCAACTATAACAGAACCCAAGTACTCCAGAAAGAAACCAACGTACTTCTTTCAACAGATGTGTAGAGACTGTATTTTTTGTGGACGTGGAAATGATTTTTGAAGTAATAACAAAAACTTAGGGTGGTGTACTGATAATAGATTCCCACAATAATCAGTTTTACTAACTTGTGTTCGATTCTCAACAAAAATATTTTTTAAACAATTTTTTTATATACATTACAATTTACTAAATAGGAATCAAACACGAGGTCACATGTTCAATTCTCAAAAAAATATTTTTTCAACAATATTTGTATATGTGTATTGCATGTTGATGGCCAAAAATACATTTTTTTTAGAAAATTTAACAGGAATACCCATTTTTGAAAGATATGGCCAAAAATACATTTCTAATACGCATTTCAAAAAATGGGTAAGGTTATTACGTATTTGACAAATGAGTATTATTTAAAAAAATAAAAAAAAAACAAAAAAAAATTAAAAAAAAAAAGTAAAATCATGATACGCATTCTTGACATGCGTATCATGCATTACAAAGTCATGATACGCATCTCACGAATGCTGTATCAAATTTTTTTTTTTTTTTTGTAATTTTTTTTTACACAAGTTACCCATTTCTAAAATGCGTATTAGTAATAACCAATTTTAAAATGCAGATTAGGTAGGTATTTTTGACCGAACATTCCAAAAAATGGTATTCTTGTCACAAAGTTTAAAAAAAGAGGTATTTTTGTCATTTTTTCTTTATTGCATAGAGATTATAAAAATTATATTAGTAATATATTAAACATGAATAAAACAAAATAATGATAAAAAAAATATAGAGACCAAGTTTTCAGTGCACGTAGGAAATGATTTTTGAGGTAATAACAAAAAGCCCATATGAATTAGTGGTAGTAGATACATAGAAACATCACTTTTACTAAAGTCACCAGTTCAATTCTCAACAAAAACATTTCTTTAACAAATTTTTTTACATGTATTACATAAAGGGTACATTAATAATTTACTAAATTGGAATAAAATACCTTGTTAAGCCATAATATATGATACATGTATTGCATAAAGGTACATTAGTAATTTACTAAATAAACACATTGTTAAGCCATATATATAATATAAGCCATAATCTATATAGGTAATGGATGGATGGATTTAAAAAGTAAGTAATAAAAGAGGAATACAACTTATAAATTTGCCTCAAATATGAGATATAACATTTTTCAGACATACAATCATGGAAATAATAGACAAGAAAAACAGGAATGCGTATATATTTGAAACAAATTTTACTTCACTATACTTGAATATTTTATTTTTTTAAGTGAAAGACATTCAACTGTCTGTCTGAGATATAAGCAGCAGCTTGCCATTAAAAAAAACACCTCATCTAAAGCTTTCCCTCTAACTATTTGAAAGCAATCATGACACCCGTAAACTTTTACATGGCTACAAAAACTGGCTTGCTAGGAATTATACATACTGTAATCTATTCTTGGAATTTGCAGAAAGTGATTCAAGTCCAGATTTAGTTTGAAGTTTTAATATAGTTAGTACCATAAGTTCATAACATCATCCCAATAAAGTAATAACAGGATCCAACTTGTTTGCAGGTTTACCAACACGAGCAACTTAAATGTTTTATTCCTACATTAAGTTTCTGAACAAGAAATTTAAACATAGATAACCGAAACCTTCCAAAACAAGTCTAGTGGTTTCACTTCCGGTGCATCCATATTAGTCTTCACTTCTGATGCATCAATATCAGGCTTCATAAAGAAACAGCAAGACATTAGTCATGCAAACTACAAAGAATACATGAATTTTCATAGAATGAGAGATTATCATATAGAGAACACCATTTGATTACTAATAGATCAAGTATAGGCATATAACCAGCATACTAATTCCAATCTATGTATTACAGAACAAGCTAAAGATGAACGTATGTAATACTGACAAGTAATGCACGACATGCTACATTGGTTAATTACATAATTTGTGGTGGAAACAATCAGAATACCTCAGTCAATACAGTAATCTCTTTCAAAATAATATCCAGAAGTATTCATCAATGGTCACCAACAATAACATAACCAGCATATAGATTACATCTGTATGTGTTACATAACAAGAAAAAGAAGAATATATCTATCCAGTATTATATAGACCAGTAATGTATAACATGCTACATTCACTAATTACACAACTACAGGAAGCAATTAGAAGAACTCAATTGATACAGCAAGCTCTTATCGATCAGTATGCATCAATAGTCAACAATATCTGAAGGTAAAAAATGTCCAGAAAAGGCAATATAACTAACTAGTCTTTCAATGTCCTGTTTGGTCAGATTTCCAAAATACATAACTCAAACTGCATAGATGCAATTAATCTTAAGAATCTCAATTCAACCATGACTTCTACAAAAAAACATATATAACAGCTAAAAATCTTGATGCCCCTGTAGTTGCGATTTTCTATATCACGATAATAATTTATGGGAGCCAGGTTTATTACTACATAGTACATACTAAAAGACCAATGTACAAATCATTAGCTAACAAACACTTAGAACAGTATTTGTACTTGACTACTTGTTATACCCAGGTACTAGATTACAACAGAGTTTTCATTAGACTGGAAAACATTAATATTGAATATCAAACTGAGATGACTTCGAATTTAAAGCACATCATGCTAGAACTGCTTTGATGCTCAGTATTGTTAAAAGGTAACTACATATGCTGCTTTGCTGACATGAAACCAGGCATGATAGAAAGCATCTACATATACGTTGAAATAAAATGAATTTGGGACTGAAGACACTAGAAACATCAATATTGATCATGCTGGGTACTCGATAACAAGCTACAATTTAAAACACCTTCAAATACCTCTTACTACTCAAAAAATACACATAAATACACATGCAAGCATGCACATACCTATTAATATATCTTATAAGCCAAAAAAAATAGCAATCATAAATACACATGCAAGCATGCACATACCTATTAATAAATCTTATAAGCCAAAAAAAATAGCAATCATAAAATATTCAAGTTCCCAACTTTTCCGCAATAAACTTCATAATACAAGCTCTGTTTCGAGATTTTTTTTTTCAAATCATAATTACAATAAAAAACCAATACCATATATGTGTACAAAATTGAGACTCAATCTGGTGACAAGCAAACAATATACCAGTAACAAGAAGGGAGGGGGTCTAACAAGACATTTTATTTATAAACAAAAGGTCAAAATCCAACAAGCAACAACATATTCACATTTCACATGAACAGCCAAATCCTTGATTCCGTAGTATCTTCTAATTTATTTATACCAGTAAAAGCAGAAAATTTAACATTTCACAGGTGTAAAATTTCAAAGTCTATACACAAGTCCAGTGAGAAAACAAGAACTAGAAATACACGTCATGATAAATTGAAAAATAAGATTCATTACAGGGGGAAGTTACCTGTAACCACTCGTGCTTCTGAACTCAACTCTATAGTTGTAGTCGGGAAGAGGGTAGGCATGCATATTTTTGTCTCGAAGGTTTCAACACTTTTCCTATCAGTCTCAGCAAGCAGGGAAGCTTCAAAAGTGATAAGGTAACTTGGAACCCTGGAATCAAGTTTTACTAGCTGGAGAACTTTGAGCGACTCAATGTCATGCTTTGCAACACGAAATTGTTTCAACTGTATGTATAATTTCAGAAAGATTCTTCAGATAATAAAAATTAATGGGATTTTTTAATAAAAAAACAAAAAGATTTACTTAGGTGTAGTAGAGAATGAAAGACGGACCACAAAAACATCATGGCTAACAAGAGCAAACTGGGAGAGATAAAGGGCTAAACTAAATTGAGAATCCAATCCCGAGTCCTGCAATGATCAGACATTCAAATATATGAATAGTATATATACGTGCAAATAAAAAGGAAAGTAAAGCCAAGGGTAAAAGTTTAAAGGAACACGTAAACATACGGTGGTATATGTATTGATGACTCGAGAGAGGAGGGCGCCTTCTTCAACGACAGCAATGTCATCCAAATCAGAAGGCTGGGAGTTGTTGTAATCAGGTTTGATCCTAACAAACAAAATCTGAATCTTGCGACATGGGCGGTGAAAAACAATTATTTTAGTTTGGAAGGTAACAGAACGCCCCGAATTCGTTTCAGCTTCAAAAGTAACATATTTAGTGTAAACCGGTGTGTTTTGTGCAGTTGCCATGAGGACTTTGACAACAGAAAAGTTTGTACCCTGTAGGTATGCATAATAACAAAATGAGTAACAGCAAGGCAATCTAACAGGATATCGAAAACATGAACAATATGTTCTTAATAAAATTTAATATAGAATAATATATACCGAAAACATGAACATACTAACCTTCCTTATGTTGTAAAGGGCCATAGCCAACCTACGGGTTTACGGTTCTCGGAGGTGCGTGATATATCGTAAACTTTAGCGACAAATGAACCACCGGTATAAAACTGTAAGCGATCATCAGGAGATTGCGGATAGTGCATCCAAGGTACAGGATAGTCTCCGAGCTCAAAGTTCTACAATACATATACGCATATAAACACAAAATTATACAACACAAAATTGAGATGATAGAGGATGATTATAAAAAATTCACATACATCGCTCCTCTTCAGGTCTTTACAGTAACTGCCGCTAGAATCCTCATCCTCTAGCCTACGCTTCCCTATATCGGAAGGAGAATCCAAATTGCTTTTCATCCTCGAACCCTAATACAATACCTGGCGGTATCAATATGTTTCAGATTTTATTTACTTAAATCAATTTATCAGCCCTATCTATCACTATTATATAAAAGAAAAAACATTGAAAGTTTTGGTAGGGTACAGTACATGTTTTTTGGTATTTACTGAATTATTCTTATTTTACTTAAAAGTTTTATTAGCATTAGGAATCGAATTATATTAGAAAAACAAATAAAAATCATTTTCAATTATAACACGTTAACTTTTTTATTTTTCTAAATTAAAACAATTTCTTTAAATATCATACCCTTAGTAATCGAATTATAATAGAAAAAGAAATAAAAGTCGTTATCAACTATAAAACGTTACCTTTTTATTTCTCTCAAATAAAACAACTTCTCTAAATATCACAGACAAGTTTATTTAATAAAATTTACTATTATATAAAAGACGAAATATTGAAAGTTTTGGTACAGTACCTGTTTTTTGGTATACGCTGAATTTACTGAATTATCTTTATTTTACTTAAAAGTTTTATTAGCCTTAGGAATCGAATTATAAAGAAATAAAAATCGTTACATAAACAAAATAGGGAAAAAAAATATTTGATTTTTGAAGTCGAATTATTTATCTATTTATATTATTATATTAAATACGATACTTTACGGTACTTCCTTCAATTACATAATTTCCATTTTTTAAGTTTTTTTTAATATTTTACTCAAATGCCCTTACTTAATTAATATCTAACCAATTACCTTTATAAGTAAAATGCGTTGCCTTTTTTTATTTTCACTAACTAAAACAGCTCTTTCTCTACAAATATTTTAGACAATTCTTTTTAATTTATACCTTTTTTAAATAAAGCATGCTGTCTATTCTATTTTCTTCAAATAAAACAAGTCTTTCTCTAAAAATATTATGCACAATTCTTTTAAATGTATGATGATTATCTATTTATTAATCTATCTATCTTCTATATTGTCTATACTATTATATTAAAGACGAAACAATCTAAGTTTTGTTGGTAGTCGGTCTGGTCACCGTAATTATAGTATTGTTTAAAATAAAACACTTTCATAAATAGAAAAATATTAATTACAAAATTATAATATGTCTAATGATTTTCGTTAAAATAAAAATAAAATGTAAAATTCACCCGGCCGGGCTAAACAAAATTATACTATTGATCAAATTTTAAATAAAATATTAAAAAATTACATATAGTTAGTTGGATTTGAAGAATTGGGCTAAAATAAAATAATAAATATTATTGATCCCACTAAAAATATTATATTATTGGACCAGACCTTAACAAGAATAAAAATTTGAAAGTAAATTTGTGGGGTCGATATAATGTCATCAAACTAAAATAAAATAATACATATTATCCATTCGGTCTAAAATATAATAATAATCAACCTCGACTAAAAAAAATAAAAAAAAATAGTAAATATAATTAGCTGGATTTGGTTAATATAACAAGACTCAAACTAACATCATTTTTTTGTCATTAATACATAAAATTTTAACATGGATTCGGGTTTTAACTTATTAAACAAACATAAATCTAAATATAGTTAGTTGGATTTAATCGGTGAACAGAGTAATGACAGTTCGTATACTATTGATCTCAGCTAAAATTTACTTTTTAATTTAATATAATAATCTTTCGTAAACGCGCTTATAACTATCAATAAAAATATAAATTTCAATCATTAAATTATTTTTAAAACTGTAATGTCACTAACTTATACAACTATGTGTATATTAATAAGCATTATCAAATCATATTATTAAATTTTCAAATAAATAAGTTTCAAAACTTAAAATTTTTACTTCAAATTAAATTGAAAATAATTATATAATATTAAAAATAATCTGTACATCGCACAGGTTTTAGGCTAGTCTATTTGAAAACCTAATTCAGTGGTTTTAACTATTTTAATTAAAGATATATTTGAATTTTCTTATTAGGCATATTTACACTTTTTAAAAAAATTAATTAATAAACTAGTAAAAACAAATAATAAAATAAAAATTAGTTTAGAAAACACTATGCACGTTAATTTATATTAGGGCTACTCATGGGTTGTCCAACCCGTCCAAACCGAACCAACACAACCCGTAATTTGGCCGATCAAACCGGCCCATTCAGGACCGTGGGTTAATTGGGTTGTTTTTTAGTTGAACCATTTATTATGGGTTGGGTCAAAGTTTTGATAAATAAAACCTTCACCCAACCCAACTCGATTTTACTATATAGGCCCCACCCATTTTAATACTGGTTTCCTTTGCAGTCCAGCTATATGTTTGTGTTATATGCTCTACGGATCATATGCTAGAGTAAAATAGATAAAGAACCCTTGAATAAATTATAAACACGCAGTTCTTGATTCGTTCTTAGAATGTACTAGGGGAGTCTCAGTTTTCCTTTTTGTAATTAAAATAATTTTTATTTAACCTTAAATCATCCATTTGGAAGATAATTATTGATCAGTTGTAATAAGCAGGATTTTTAAATAATACTAGTCCCTTCTTCCTGTTTCTTTTTTATTGTTTTATTTTCGAGAACAATTAAATAGTAGCATCTTATCATTTTACTAGTACAAATACATGATAATTTCATTAAATTAGGTTGGCTGGTGTTTGTCGTATTTATGCTGATTAGATTAATCCGATTAACCCAACCCATCACATAATTAATAGGGTTGGGTTTCATAATTTTTTTGAGTTTAATGGGTTGATATTTTTGTAACCCGTTTTAAATGGGTTGGTTCGTTGAAATAGTCAAACCAACCCAACCCAGCCCATGTGCAGCCCTAATAGGGGCTACTCCAATAGAAACCAATTTAGAATAAAAACTAGAAACTAAATATTTTTTTTATTAATTCGAAATATAACACATATGGTATGCAAATCGATCGTTGAGAGATGTAGAAAAATACAGTGAAATCAGATTTTAAAAAAACTTACGGTTTAACGAGAAAAATCAAATAAAAAACGGAGGGGAAAAGCTGAAATTGGGTGTGAGAGGGTGTAGAGTAGTTGGGTGGGGTGATTTAAGGGGGACCATTAGATTAAGTAGATCTAATGGTTTACATTACCATTAGTTTCTAGTTTCCATTTTAATTTTAGTTTGTATTTGATCATTCCCCTATATATATATATATATAGGCAATTGTTCAAATAGAAATAACCCTTAAAATGAAAACTAGAAAATAACTTTTAATATTTATATTATGCTTCCTTTATTTTTAAAACTTACATTATAACCCCTAATTCACACAATAACTATCCCAGTTTTACAATTTAGCCCCCCACGTCAGCAGGGACCACTGCTACATCAGTGGGTCCCACATCCGAAAAAATCACCACTGTAAATAATCACCACATCTAAAAAATAAAAAATCAGCACACTGATTCTGGTCAGCACTTCCGATCATATTTTCCGGCCATCCATAAATCACTAAACTGTTGTCATAAATCACCACTAATAAACACAACAATCACACTATTACTAACTAAAACCATCTCCTACAATTATCACCACCACAACGATATCACCTATCACCATCACGCCGTCTTCATCACTACCGAACACCACAATCGGAATTTCAACAAAATCATCATAGACATATATTTAAAATCACCAGATCTGATGTGCATGTCCAAAAAATATAATAAAATTACCGAAATTACAGATCTGAAGTGCATCGTTGTGGATTATTGAGAAGAAAGAATGAAAAATAAAGAGATAAGATTGCAGAGAGATGAAAGGATAAATGCAGGAGTGATTAAGACGACGACGACATGATCAGGGTGATGAGAGCGGCGAAAGGAGGCGGAGGGAGGCTGTGCCGCGGCAGCGGCCGAACAGGGTGGGCGGATGAGGTGCAGGTTGGTGGGGATGGGAATGGGAAAGGGAGAGGAAGAGGGAGAGTGAGAGGGAGAGAGAGGGAGAAAGAGAGAATGATAGATCTGGTTCTTACCGTCAACGGCGCGGCGGTGTTGCGGCGGCGGAAGAGATCTGGTGCCCGATGGTGCTCGGGTGGGGGGATGAATGAAATGTGCAGGGGTTGGGATGATGTTTGGGGTGTATATGTTTGTATAATTTCCAGGTGTTGAAATTGTAAATAATTACAAAAATGCCATTAATTTCTAGTTTTCATTTTAAGGAGAATTCTAGTAGAATAGCACTCTCTCTATATATATATATACTAGCCTATAACTCGTGCGATGCACGGACTGATTATAATATTTATAATTTATTATTTTATATAAAATTAAATTAAGAAAAACAATAAGTATATATTATTGAGATTAATGAAGTTAAAATATTTACATATTATTTTGCACGTATTATATTATTGAACGATTCAAAATTTAGATAGTTAAAATTTTAATAAGTCCTCCTAGTACGACCTGTATAGATCGCTTCGTCGTGCGGGTGCAGAGCCTATATAAAAGTGGGAGTCTTGAGGGTGAAAAACCAAAATACCCACCATTTGTGGAGAAATGCCCAAAATGCCTATTGGTGATACTATGCGCCCAAAATACTCATGGAACACGCATGTGGGGGATGCGTATTCAAAAAGTGAATACGCATGTTGAAAATGCGCATTCTTTGTAAAAGCAAAAATGAATACGCATGTTCAACATGTGTATTCTTTATTAAAATTTGGAAGCTTGAATACGCATTTCTCATATGCGTATTCCGTGGGTATTTTGGGCGGTTCGCGTGCATTTGGGTATTTTGGGCAGTTGAAGGCCAAAAGTGGTGTATTTTGGGCATTCTTTCGTCTTGAATAACAGTGGTTTATTTGATTGATTTGGTATTATTTTTATTAATATTGATTTTTTAATTTTTTCTTATTTTGTTATATCATAATTTGAATTACTAAAATTAATTTTGAAAGTCTTTGGTTTCCTATAAAATAGTTAAGAAAGAAGTTGAGTGTGATTAGAAATTAAGATGGATAATAATTCATAGAGTTTGTAATTATATTAGATACATGATTTAATTTTTTTTTATTAAATTATATTTATTTAAACTTTAATTTGTAAGGTGTTAACAATTTTTTTAGAAAGATGTTAACCAACCGACCAAACGAAACCATGTTTCGTTTATAATAGTATAGTATAGAAGCAAATGATCAAATGAAAACTAAAATTAAAATAGAAACTAGAAACTAATATAAGCCATTAGATCAATCTAATCTAATGGTTCCCCTAAAAACACCAAACACAACTAATCTGCACCCTTCCACACACAATCTCAGCTTTTTCCCTCCGTTTTTAATTTGTTTTTTTCCATCAACTTGTAAGTTTTTTTTAAATTTGACTTCCTGTATTTTCTGTATCTCTCAACGATCGATTTGCATATCATATGTGTTATATTTCGAAATAATTTTAAAAAAAATATTTGTTTTCTAGTTTATATTCTAAAATTGATTTTTATTAGAGTAGCCATATATATATATATATATATATATATATATAGCTTTACAACCCGTGTGACGCACGGGTCTTCATTAATATTTTTATATTATTTATAATTATAACAATTTTTTTTTAGATCATTACCTTATTAGTATATTTATAAATAATAATATAAATATTTGTTGTTGGCGGGATTCGAACATGAATCTTGAGTACTGTATAAATAATAATATAAATATTTGTTGTTGGTGGAGTTCAAATCTGGGAGTTTTAGTAGTGTATAAATAATAATATAAATATTTGTTGTTGGCGGGGTTCGAACCTTGAAACTTGAGTAGTGTATATACTTTTAGTATTTGAATCTAACGGTCTCGATCACTTGATTAAAAAAATCCGACAGTCATAAATGAGGATAACCAAACCAACAAAACAAAACATACCAAATTATATCTCATTCCGGTTATTATACTATAGTATATATATATATATATATATATATTCAAGATGTTCATCAAATCTTAGACTCGAGTTCTGATCCGGAGAAAAAACCCAAAATGCCTGACCCAGTTCTACGGCTCCCGCATGCCTTAAATGGGCATTCTTTTTTCTTTAAATCCGGTTCAATCTGAAACCCAAAAGATCTAAACAAAATTTCTAATATAAATTCTTAATATAAAAATGTCATAATAAAAGTTCAGTTTGGTCTGGATAAAAATCCAAACTCTTCAAAATGCTCACGTAAAAATCCAAAATTTTATACACATTTTAAAATACAATATTTTTAGTAATTTTGTTAAAACTATATGAGAAAAATGTTCCTAAAACTAAATTTAGAAAAATTATCTAACGTCACTGGGATTTTGTATGTAAAGTTGAATGTCATTTTTTGTGATAATATAATCTACTCCCCCGTTTTTACAAAAATAGCCTTGATTTTGAATAAAAAATTGACTTAACTTTAGATAGTTATCTAAAGTTGACTGTAGTGACATTAAGTTTAGACTATATTATGCTATTATAAGCAATTAATGTATATTTGGTTGTTTTGTTGATTTTGT
Source organism: Apium graveolens (assembly GCF_009905375.1). NCBI lineage: Eukaryota > Viridiplantae > Streptophyta > Magnoliopsida > Apiales > Apiaceae > Apium > Apium graveolens. The sequence continues at coordinate 4,633,389 of NC_133651.1, forward strand.
TCATTATTAACTATCTAATGAATGAGAACAATTAAATATAATAAAAACGAACATTTTTTGTTTCGCTATATAAATTACTATACGTATTTAAACTACTCACACGTCGAGATACAAATATAAACTATTATTTAGTATGTAAACAAAAAAACGAGTTTCATTTTTCATAGAAAGCCCAGTACGGTCCAATCTATTTTTATAAAATGGACTACCCTCACGCTTTTTATTTAGCCCATTTTGTTTTATTCCCGTACCTATGCGCTGCAGTATGATTACTATGATTTTTTCAATAAATAAATTATATAATAGATTTGAAAGGACGCACTATAACACCCGAATTATAAAGATATATATATATATATTTATTTATTTATGTAAACATATATATATTGATGGAATGAATGGAATATTTTAAGTAAGTGATAATAATTTTAAGATTTATAATTTATGTAAGTACATTGATTAAGGTGCTCGAATAATATATCAGATCTCGCGTAAATTTAAAATGAACCAAAATGAAAGTACGAGGAAGGGGAATTGACCGGGAGAGGATAATGATTGAAGTTTAGCAAACGAAAAATTTTGTACTATTATTTATAAACTATTACAAGTTTAGCTTAGCTTGCACTTCTACTTTAATGATGGTAATGACTTTGGGGTTGAATTAGCTTTAGTGTGTTTATTTACGTTTCTCTTTAAAATCTGATTTTTCTTTACGAGCCTTACGGCCTATTGGGAGGTAGAAGGAAGTGGCTTATTTTGTGTCTATGGATAGTTATGTAGGTTAAAATGCAATTGAGTATTAAATGGATGAGGGTGGGTCGTCAATTTGTGGAACACGAAATATTTCATTTTCGTTATTTTAATGTACAATTCGAGGTTAGGTACAGTGCGTTAGTAGTACATTTTCCCCAGTATATTGCATTGTATTATGTTGTATCAACTTTCAGGATATGGTGTTACATTTCTTACAAACAGAAGTACTTGTTTCTATCTTAACATACCCGAAATTATTTATGTGGTGATGAGAAGCTATGTTCTTTTTGTTATAGTGGGCTTTCTTCCAGTTTTCAAAGAAAATTATGATTTTTTTTCTTTACTTGAATTTATGATTATTAGTATAGATGCAACCATAGTGATTGATTCAATAGTATTGATTCTACTGAGTCCCGTTTGTATTATTGAAATTGTTTAGCATGAAAATTATATACTTTGTTTGAGTGATTTTGCAGTATGTTATCGTTCAAGTTTCAATATTTTGTTAACTTGTATGAAAATTATATATTTTGTTTGAGTGGTTTTTATTACGTTTTGGAAGGAAGAAATGGGGTTTAATTTTGATGTTTGTAGGATTTAACTTCTCATATTGCATCTTTTATAACAAATAACTCAACCTAGGTGTCTGGTGTGTTTGAGTTATTTTGTTTATAGCATAGAGGCAGCTCTTATATGATTACTGAACTATAGATTGAAAAAATCATATTGTTCTCAATTTTGGCATTATACCTATTTTATCAGGAGGTGACATTCCTTGTCTCTTACTGAAGCACTCTGTGGCTTCCAATTTACCCCGACTTACTTGAACGGCAGGCAGCTTCTCATTAAATCCCAACCAGGAGAAGTTATCAAGCCTGGTAAGTTGGAGCATTGCAAATTAGAGCTACTTTGAAGTTACCCCTGCAGTATCATTCTCTTTTCTTGGTTTTTTAGTTCTAAATTTTGTTGGTTAGTTGTAACTAGTATTTACTTGTTTATGTTAAGTAGGGTGCAGTGACGACAAGCCAGCTCATTCAAATGCAAGTTTTTAGTCTCAATCTATCATGATGAAATATGTGGCTAGTGAAGAAAACTTTTTAGTTAGCATTATTGAAACTTTAAAAGAATTAAAAAGGAGAAAAGAATGCCACCTCACTTTTTTTAGGTAGACCTATTTGCATTAATAGAATAAGTAATGTTAACCCAAGTATATAGATTCAACCTGAAAGAGATGTGTCCTAAGTCTAATCATGTATGATGATTTAGGAATAACTTTTATGTAATCTGTTTTGATTTCATTGATATTAATAAAAGACTTGTTTTGGTTTTATTGCGGGCTTTATCTATTTAAGTGTTTAAATAAGATTTACCATAGTTTAGAGTAAAGCTTTTTATGGATTATGATGAGATCATAATAATGAGACCTAAAAGATGATAACTCTAAACTTAAATATTTCCTGGTCGTAGGATTACTAACTGGTAATTAGTAATCCGTAAAGATCGGTACATACTATGTTTGATTCATTATGAAGGATGTCTGTTCTCATAGACATTTGTGTGGTGACACTATAGCTAGTATGTAGGTGCTTATTATAGAATAAGTTCACTGAACATGACTCACACAGCTGAACAATTGATGGAGTTCACTCACGTGTCAGCAGTTGTTCACATAGTGATAGTCATCTTGTGTACACTGAACTATGCTTTGGTTTAGTTCTTAGTCTCTAGGGACAATTATAAGGGCTCTACTGGGTATAGGAATTTGTATACGAAGATAGTGTATGATCAATAAAGGATCTACCCCTTCCAGTGAAGGAAGAGAATGTTCAATGTTGATCCACTTATGCTAGTTCAGGAATCTCTGGCCAGAGTGAATGAAATTAGAAAGGAGTTTCTAATTTACATTAAATAGAACTAAGCATAGTGAATGGGAAAGCAAATGATTAAATAAGATAGACTTGACACAAGTTCCATGCCTTGTATTTAATCGTGACATTGCAGGGTAGAAGGAATTGATTGTACGGTAACTACTCACTGGATAGGTTCTTGGTATTCTAAGCAGTGAATTCGTATTATCCGGATAGTCGCGATATGGTGAGAAGTATCCCTCACGATGTAGAATAAATATGATTAATTTATTAATTAATCATATTTAATGAATTAGAGAATTTATATAAATAATGCTAAAATAGTTTTATTATTATTTATTTCTACTACCGGCTTAATATTGAACCTACAGGGTCACACCATAAAAGAGAATGATTTAATGGTGGAGGAATTAATTAATAATGGCTGGTAATTATTTATTTGTGAAATAAATAATTAATTAGCAGATTTAATAATTGATTAAATGAGATTTAATTAATTCTTAATATTATTAATTAAGAATTTAATTTTGGAAATTAAATCAAGTGAGAGAATTATTTTTCTAAAGTATTTAGAAAAGGGATTAATGATTAAAAGGTGTTTTAATTATTAGTTAATTGGTTAATAAGAATAATCAATTAAAGGGTTATTAATAATAATATTTTATGGAAAAGTTTCAGCTGAAAATTTTGCCTATAAATATACTATTATAAACCCTATTTGCCTTAATCCAAATAATTAACCCTAATTCTAAAGTAGAACAAGAGGGAGGCAACTAATTCTCTCAACCTCTTCCTCCTCCATCACATTGTACTCTTGGTGGATACCGGTGGAGTGCTTCACACTTGAGGAGCAGCTGCTAGGGATTTCCGTTCATCGTTCTTGGATCTCTATTAAAGACCTCCATCTTTCCATTAACATAAGCTTCTTAAGGTAAACATACTGAACTACGAATTAAATATTATTTTTCGCATGGATCCTGCAGAGGGTTTCGGTTTTTTTTAAGATTTAAATTTACGTTTTCGTTGCGTTTATGTGCTAAAAACCCTTCAATGGCATCAGAGCTACTTGCGAAAAGTTTTTAATTCATTTATGTGTTTAACTGTTTTCGATATATGAGCATGTACGTGATTCGCCATGATTTGATGTTGATATAATTTGCTTATATATGTATGATTTTGAATATATGATATTCATGTGAGTTGTATAATCATAAGATGATTATGTAATCTGTATATATACTGATATATACATGATTTATATTTGTTCTAATTATGAGAATAATATTAGATACGGATTCTGAATTGGCTGCTGCAGATTTGCTGAAATCTGGGTCTGGTGTCCGATTTACTCAAACGAATACCCTATTCCATAGGTAAACGAGCGTCTGAACAAAACTGATAGATAAAGCTATCAGCGACTCGTTTGTAAGGCGTTTGACGTCGTTTACTGCCCGTAAACAGTGATTCTTGTTTTTCTGATTCGACTCTGATTTTTCTGATTTTTGTCATTTTTTTATGATTAGATCATGGATAATATGATATGTTAAGATCATATTATGTGTTTTAACATGCTTTTATGTGTTATATGAGCATGGTGGATGGTTATGGCCTTTCGACCTTAGTGTAATGGTTTTGGTTTTGGTTTTGGTTTTAAATACGACTTGCATGTCGTCAATCTTTGTAATCATAAATCTCGAATGTAACTCGAGTTATTCTTGTAAGTTCATTAGATTAGTTTTACTTTCAATCTGTGTAATGTAATTGAAGACTCAAGAAGGCTATCCATTGGAGGTGATACAAAGAAGAAGATGAGGCATACAAGAAGTCTAAACAAAGAAGAAGACTTATGTAATAAGTAGTTGTATTTATTTCCATCACCATATTAGATTGACCTTGATCTTTATCATGAGCTTGATAAAGATCACATAGGATGGGGCCATAACCAAACACATTTACTTTATTGCACTTTACATTTACTTGTTTATTTAATTTTATATATGAGATATATGCCTATGTTTACCATGCGATGATAGATTTAGGTAAACTTAAATCAAAATAAGGCGTGCTCTAGAAAATCTAGAATAGGAATCGTTTCTTGCCTTAACAATAATATTATGAATACAATCATGAGATTCTTGTGTTTATGAAACACGTAAATAAATATGAATTTTCAATATTGAGAGAAAGGATGATTCTGTCAAAAGCAGATTTCTATCTGTAAGAAAGGGGTATTAAGTGACGCCTCTTGACAATGCTCCCCCCGATCTGGGAATCATCTGATTATCGATTATTGATTTGAAATATTTAATTTAAAAGGAAGAATCTCTTTATAATATGATTATGATTGTAACATAATATAATCCCTCTAAAATTAAATAATATCAAGTAGTAATTGGCCAATGACACAACAAGCTTGTGTCGGTCATAGCCTTCCAACATGGTAGAAAGTGGTTCTTATTTTTAAATCATTGTCGTTTCATGCTACAGCCGAGGGCTTTGATTTCGAAATAAGAAATACTTGTCTATTACATAGAGATGTGTACATTGAATTAGAATCTAAAGGTCGTTACGTGCTACAGCCGTGGGCCGTTGGAGATTGATTCAATTGTACGAAATGTTGGGTTAGACTTGACTTAGAATATTGAGTTTGTCGTGCTACAGCCGTGACTCAATTATTCAAGAGGCTAAAGTTTTATTAGGGAATAACATAAGATGTAATTGACAAGAGTTGTCTGCCTATTGAACATCACATGACGTTTCATGCTACAGCCGGGGTTGTGTGATGGAATGTAGGATCCCTATTCCCACTAGCATTATGAATGTTTAATTTTCACTTAGGGGTTGTATAAATTAGATAAACTAGTGGGAGCCACTTATGAATAAAGACCCGATTCATACAGTGTCTTGAAATGAAATTGAATATTTGCTAAGTGTTGTTATGTGTTCGTCATTTACAGATTTACTATATTCGTAATGTCTTCTGCACTATCACTCCGGAGTATACTAGATGCTCACAAATTGAATGGTCCTAATTTTGCTGACTGGCTTCAAAACTTGAGAATTGTTCTCAGGGTTGAGAAGCTGGAATATGTGCTTGACTCACCTAAGCCTACTGAACCTGCTAGCGATGCACATAATGATGAACATGTTGTGTATCGTAAGTGGATAGATGATGCAAATGTTGCTCAATGCATCATGCTAGCTTCCATGAATATTGAGCTACAGAAGCAACATGAGCATATGGATGCTCACACTATCCTTATGCATCTACAAGAGTTGTATGATGTGGCAGAGAGGATAGCTCGATATGAGATATTGAAGGAACTGTTCGGTTGTAGGATGTCTGAGGGATCATCTGTGAATGACCATGTACTTAAGATGATCAATTTGATTGAAAGTCTTGACAACTTGGTTTTGCCATGAATGGGGAGCTGAGCCAAGACTTGGTCTTGCAATCACTTCCGAGTTCGTTCTCGCAGTTTGTTGTGAACTTTCACATGAATAAGCTGGATGTCAGCCTGCCTGAACTCCACAACATGTTGAAGACTGCGAAATCGAATTTTCCCCTAAGAAGAGTTCTGTTCTTCTAATTGGTGAAGGTTCCAATCCTAAGAAAAGGAAGAAGAACCCTTCCAAGAAGAAGAAAGTAGGTGAGAAAAAGCCGGTTCCACCAAAAGCTGAAGACCCCAAGAGCAAAGCTGTTTGCTTTCATTGTAACAAGGTGGGGCACTGGAAGAGGAACTGCAAGGTTTACCTTGCAGAATTGAAGAAGAAGAAGGGTAGTGAGACTACCGCTTCTGATTCAGGTATGTTCATGATCGAAGTTAATATGTCACTAAGTCAAATTTCTACTTGGGTATTAGATACCGCCTGTGGTTCTCATATTTGTAATTTGTTGCAGGGACTAAGGAGAAGTAGGACTCTTGAAGAAGAGGAGGTGATTCTACGGATGGAAAATGGAGCAAGAGTTGTTGCTGAAGCTGTAGGATCATTTCATTTACATATGCCTACAGGCAAGACTATTGTTCTAAATAATTATTATATTATTCCCTCGATTGTGAGGAATATTATTTCTATTCCACGTTAGACTTGGCTGGATTTTCGTTTGTTATTCAGAATAATAAATGTTCAATTCTTAGAGATAACGTTCTTTAAGGAAGTGGTATTTTAAACAATGGTCTGTATGTATGTGACGTAGAGCATAATTTACTACAAATTGAACATACTAATAAAAGAAAAAGGGATGATGAAAATCTCACTTTCTTGTGGTACTGCGGACTTGGTCATATTAGTGAAAATAGACTGCGGACATTGCATAAGGAAGGGCTACTTGACCCCTTTGATTTTGAATCATATCCTACATGCGAGTCTTGTCTATTGGGTAAAATGACCAAATCTCCATTTAGTGGACATGGAGAGAGGGCTGTAGATTTGCTAGGATTGGTACACACAGATTTATTTGGACCAATGTCTACACAATCCATGGGTGGATTTTCATATTTCATTGCTTTCATAGATGATCGATCTAGATTCAGATTTGTGTATTTGATGAAACACAAGTCTGAGGCCTTTGAAAAGTTCAAAGAATATAAGTATGAAGTGGAGAAACAAACCAAACATAGTATTATAACTCTTTGATCAGATCGAGGTGGTGAATACTTGAATGGAGAGTTTCTAGCTTATCTCAAAGAAAATGGTATAGTCTCCTAGTGGACTCCTCCATATACTCCACAGTTGAATGGGGTATCTGAAAGGAGAAATCGAACTTTGTTAGACATGGTTTTGTCCATGATGAGCTATGCGAATCTTCCAGTATTCCTGTGGGGTTATGCATTGGAAACCTCAACATATTTACTGAATAAGGTGCCTTCCAAATCTGTTCCTCAAACTCCATATGAGATATGGAAAGAAAGGAAACCGAGTCTTAAACACGTTAAGATTTGGGGATGTCCAGCTTATGTCAAGAAAGTTGACCCAGATAAGCTGGAATCTCGATCCGTAAAATGTAATTTTGTGGGATATCCTAAAGAGACTTTAGAGTATTACTTTTACACCGATCATAGGGTGTTTGTCTCCAGACATGCTACCTTCTTGGAAAAGCGGTTTATCCTTGAAGGAAACAGTGGGAGCAAAATTGAACTTGGTGAAGTTCAAGAAGCACAAACTACTACGGATCAAGTGGAAACACCTGTTCAAACTGAACAACCTTATAAAATAAATATATTTTAGTACATTATTAATTCCCTTTTTATTCTTATATGTTCCTTCCTTTTTACTAAAATGTAACAAAGATTAAATATAAAATATATCTCTCTCGGGAAGTCGAGAATTATTGAAAATGACAATTTTAATACGTAGGCCTCGAAATTAGCTTTTTAACCATTACTCATAATAAGATTTTGAGCGGACGGTTGATTTTATATGAATTTCGCAATCTCGCCTTAATAATATCATTATCCACATAAAATCAATTTAAAAATGCAAAGACCACCAAATTAATCCACTCATCATTTTTAAAAAGTCTAGGACCACTATGAAGATAACAGAACAAATCCCATGTTTTATCTTACTCGAATGATTTTATAAAAATGCGCGAAGGTTAATTAAACTTTTATTTAAGTCACATAATCCCTTTAAAATTCATAAAATTGTCACAGAACACATAGTCATGCACACAGACAACAATCTCATATATATAATCATGTAACGACTCAGGTCTGATCATAGAATTTATCCTTCTTTAATCTTTATCCTTTTCTACGCGTACCGGGTTACGTTCAGCCTGACGGCCCGACGCTCAGCGTTTCGATTACGCTTCTCATTATCATTATCAATCAACACGTCACTTAGGACGAAATACTTTATTTACACATTCATTTCATTCAATCACACATAATTCATATTTTATATTCTTTAACTCCTTATTAGGACGGGTTCCGTTCTACCTGACGGCCCGACACCACAGCTTAACTTCTAAGCTGACTCTTTAAATTGGAACGTTTTTATCTACTCTCCTATATTCTAATATACAGAAAAGACAATTATTCAGCACTTAGTCACATAATTATAATCACATCACATAACACATACTTTATTGACTTAATTACGTCACAAAATTCTCAGTCGTCACAATCTACCCTCCTTAAAAGGATTCTGTCCCCAGAATCTAATCTAAGCAAATAGATGGGGATACTTTTCTTTCATTTCGCTTTCTAACTCCCAAGTCGATTCTTCGACTAATGGATTTCTCCATAACACTTTAACTAGAGGTACAACTTTATTTCTAAGCGTCCTTTCTTTTCGATCCAAAATTCGCACTGGTTGTTCCACATAAGACAAATCTGGTTGGATTTCCACTGGTTCCAACTCGATCACATGGCTCGCATCAGCATTATACTTCTTCAGAAGAGATACATGAAACACATTGTGCAGATGTTGTATTTGCGGAGGTAGCGCCAATTCATACGCCACTTTCCCAACTCATCGCAATACTTCAAATGGTCCAATGTACCTAGGACTCAACTTCCTTTTCTTTCCGAATCGGGTTAAACCTTTCCAAGGAGATATCTTTAACAAGACTTTGTCTCCAGATTCGAATTGCACATCTTTCCGTTGTTGATTTGTGTACTTTGCTTGGCGATCTTGAGCTGCAATTAATCTCTTTCGAATCGTTTTAACCTTTTCCATCGTTTGCTGAACTAGCTCTGGGCCAATTAACTTGCGCTCACCAACTTCGTCCCAATAAGTAGGGGATCTACACTTTCTTCCATACAACGCTTCATAAGGCGGCATGCCAATACTCGCGTGATAACTGTTGTTCTAGGAAAACTCAATTAAGGGCAAATGATCGTCCCAATTTCCTTTGAAATCTATTGCACAGGTTCGCAACATATCTTCAATTGTCTGAATTGTCCTCTCACTTTGTCCATCTGTCTGCGGATGATATGCCGTACTCATTTTCAACTTAGTTCCCAAATGTTCATGGAATTGTTGCCAAAATCTCGAGTTAAACCTTGGATCTCTATCAGACACGATAGATACAGGAACTCCATGACGCATCACGATCTCATCCAGATACAATTTGACCAACTTTTCCAACGAAAACCTTTCATTTATCGGCAAGAAATGTGCTGACTTCGTTAACCGATCGATTAACACCCAAATCGCATCATGATTTGACTTGGTTTTAGGTAATCCTACCACGAAATCCATCGCTATATGTTCCCATTTCCATTCGAGTATGTCCAGTGGCTGAAGTAATCCGCTTGGCCTTTGATGTTCCGCTTTGACTCTTTGGCACGTGTAACATTTACTTATCCATTCCGCAATTTCCTTTTTCATGTTGGGCCACCAATAAATTTCTTTTAAATCCTGGTACATTTTCGTACTCCCAGGGTGAATTGAAAATCTCGAGTTATGCGCTTCTTGCAAAATCTCGTGCTTTAGTTCCACAACATTAGGTATCCAAATACGTGAGTTAACACGGTATATCCCTTTTCCATCATTTTGAGCTTTAAATTCTTCTCCCGTCAACTTATCCTTTTCACGATTCATCACTTGCTCTTGACAGCATCGAATCTTTTCCAGAATCTTGGGTTGAAACAACATTGCATATATAGCTTCACTTCCACATTCTGGAGTCTGCACCTCTATTTCCATCTTTTCAAAGTCCTTGATCAATACTTCTGATGACGTTAACATATTCAAAGTCCTCTATACTGGAAGGGTTACTTGACCCCTTTGATTTTGAATCATATCCTACATGCGAGTCTTGTCTATTGGGTAAAATGACCAAATCTCCATTTAGTGGACATGGAGAGAGGGCTGCAGATTTGCTAGGATTGGTACACACAAATTTATGTGGACCAATGTCTACGTAAACCATAGGTGGATTTTCATACTTCATTACTTTCATAGATGATCGATCTAGATTCAGATATGTGTATTTGATGAAACACAAGTCTGAAGCCTTTGAAAAGTTCAAAGAATATAAGTATGAAGTGGAGAAACAAACCAAACATAGTATTATAACTCTTCGATCAGATCGAGGTGGTGAATACTTGAATGGAGAGTTTCTAGCTTATCTCAAAGAAAATGGTATAGTCTCCCAGTGGACTCCTCTATATACTCCACAGTTGAATGGGGTATCTGAAAGGAGAAATCGAACTTTGTTAGATATAGTTTGGTCCATGATGAGCTATGCGAATCTTCCAGTATTCCTGTGGGGTTATGCATTGGAAACCTCAACATATTTACTGAATAAGGTGCCTTCCAAATCTGTTCCTCAAACTCCATATGAGATATGGAAAGAAAGGAAACCGAGTCTTAAACACGTTAAGATTTGGGGATGTCCAGCTTATGTCAAGAAAGTTGACCCAGATAAGCTGGAATCTCGATCCGTAAAATGTAATTTTGTGGGATATCCTAAAGAGACTTTAGGGTATTACTTTTACACCGATCATAGGGTGTTTGTCTCCAGACATGCTACCTTCTTGGAAAAGCAGTTTATCCTTGAAGGAAATAGTGGGAGCAAAATTGAACTTGGTGAAGTTCAAGAAGCACAAACTACTACGGATCAAGTGGAAACACCTGTTCAGACTGAACAACCTTCTGTGGAACAGCCCATTCGTAGGTCAGGGAGAGTGTCTCACCAACCTGAGAGGTATTATGGCCTTGTCATTGAGAATGACAATGAGTTGTCAATCATTGATGATGACGGCCCCGTGACCTATAATGAGGCTATGAGTAGTGTTGACTCAGAGAAATGATATAGTGCCATAAAATCCGAAATGGAATCTATGTATACCAACCAAGTATGGACTCTGGTTGAGGCGCCTGAAGGTGTTAAGCCTATTGGGTGCAAGTGGGTATACAAAAGAAAGATTGGAGCAGATGGGCATGTGGAGACCTATAAGGCCAGGCTCGTGGCAAAAGTATTCAGACAAAGGCAAGGGATTGACTTTGATGAAACTTTTTTGCCTGTAGCCCTGTTAAAATCAATTCGAATTTTGCTTGTGATGGCTGCTTACTACGACTATGAGATCTGGCAAATGGACGTGAAAACGGCCTTCCTCAATGGGAAACTTGAAGAGGAAGTGTATATGACACAACCAGAGGGTTTTCTTTCCAAGGGAAATGAACACCTAGTGTGTAAGCTGCTGCGAACCATATATGGTTTAAAGTAAGCTTCTCGTAGATGGAACATCTGTTTTGATGAGACAATCAAAGAGTTTAGTTTTATCAAAAACATAGATGAACCATGTGTCTACAAAAGGGTTAGTGGGAGCGCGGTAACATTTCTTGTATTGTATTGAAAGAGGAGACGTCAAGAGAGTTGACACACATAACAACGTAGCAGACCCACTCACAAAGCCACTTTCTCAAAGTCACTTTGATCGTCATAAAGATAAGATGGGTATTAGATACCAGAGTGATTGGCTTTAGTACAAGTGGGAGATTGAAAGAGATGTGTCCTAAGTCCAATCATGTATGATGATTTAGGAATAACTTTTATGTAATTTGTTTTGATTTCATTGATATTAATAAAAGACTTGTTTTGGTTTTATTGCGGGCTTTATCTATTTAAGTGTTTAAATAAGATATACCATAGTTTAGAGTAAAGCTTTTTATGGATTATGATGAGATCATAATAATGAAACCTAAAAGATGATAACTCTAAACTTAAATATTTCCTGGTCGTAGGATTACTAACTGGTAATTAGTAATCCGCAAAGATCGGTACATACTATGCTTGCTTCATAATGAAGGATGTCTGTTCTCATAGACATTTGCTTGGTGACATTATAGCTAGTATGTAGGTGCTTATTATAGAATAAGTTCATTGAACATGACTCACACAGCTGAACAACTGATGGAGTTCACTCACGTGTCAGCAGTTGTTCACATAGTGATAGTTGTACAAGTATCCTTAGACTTGAGGTCATAATAGTCATCTTGTGTACACTGAACTATGCTTTGGTTTAGTTCTTAGTCTCCAGGGATAATTATAAGGGCTCTACTGGGTATAGGAATTTGTATACGAAGATAGTGTATGATCAATAAAGGATCTACCCCTTCCAGTGAAGGAAGAGAATGTTCAATGCCGATCCACTTATGCTAGTTCAGGAATCTCTGGCCATAGTGAATGAAATTAGAAAGGAGTTTCTAATTTACATTAAATAGAACTAAGCATAGTGAATGGGAAAATAAATGATTAAATAAGATAGGCTTGACACAAGTTCCATGCCTTGTATTTAATCGTGACATTGCAGGGTAGAAGGAATTGATTGTACGGTAACTACTCACTGAATAGGTTCTTGGTATTCTAAGCAGTGAATTCGTATTATCCGGATAGTCGCGATATGCTGAGAAGTATCCCTCACGATGTAGAATAAATATGATTGATTTATTAATTAATCATATTTAATGAATTAGAGAATTTATATAAATAATGATAAAATAGTTTTATTATTATTTATTTCTACTACCGGCTTAATATTGAACCTACAGGGTCACACCATAAAAGAGAATGATTTAATGGTGGAGGAATTAATTAATAATGGCTAGTAATTATTTATTTATGAAATAAATAATTAATTAGCAGATTTAATAATTGATTAAATGAGATTTAATTAATTCTTAATATTATTAATTAAGAATTTAATTTTGGAAATTAAATCAAGTGAGAGAATTATTTTTCTAAAGTGTTTAGAAAAGGAATTAATGATTAAAAGGTGTTTTAATTATTAGTTAATTGGTTAATAAGAATAATCAATTAAAGGGTTAATAATAATAATATTTTATGGAAAATTTTCAGCTGAAAATTTTGCCTATAAATATACTATTATAAACCCTATTTGCCTCAACCCAAATAATTAACCCTAATTCTAAAGTAGAACAAGAGGGAGGCAACTAATTCTCTCAACTTCTTCCTCCTCCATCACATTGTACTCTTGGTGGATACCGGTGGAGTGCTTCACACTTGAGAAGCAGCTGCTAGGGATTTCCGTTCATCATTCTTGGATCTCTATTAAAGACCTCCATCTTTCCATTAACGTAAAGCTTCTTAAGGTAAACATACTGAACTACGAATTGAATATTATTTTTCGCACGGATCCTGCGGAGGGTTTTGTTTTTTTTTTAAGATTTAAATTAACATTTTCGTTGCGTTTATGTGCTAAAAACCCTTCACAACCCTGCCTATAGCACACCAGGAGCCCTGTCTCTTGCACACAACTATGATTATGTGTTTCCTCCGCACTGTAAAAACTCTTTAACAACATGAAATACTAGTGTATAATTGTGATGTTTGTGTTTAAGTAATCTTTCATCAAAAATATTACTTGTGTGTTTTCTGCTTTTACTTTCGTCCTTCAGACTGAAAAGGAAATTATTGTGTGATCTGATTTCTCACTAATTAACGAAAAATAGGTGAAGAACTATGTAGTATTAGCAGGCCCTCACACTGGAGTAACATCGCCACCTCTTTGTAGTGTATGTACTCATTCTCAAATGAAGATTATCAGTTATAATATGTGTGAAATTTCCAGTCTATATGTATAGTGATGAGAATATAATTATCTGATAAACCATTAGCTAAGGGGTGCTTGTTCATGCAGGAGACTCAGATGTATGTTCTTGAAGCTAATTTAATCAAGCTCGGGGTATACACTAAGTTTGTCCAGGTTCTGAAATAATCTATGTTTACATATATATATATATATTCACTATCAGATTTCTTCTCTTGTACTACCTTTGAAATAAACAAATATGTAGGAAAGGTTGGCACCTATTAGTTATATCAAAATCCCAACTTTGAGTTATCAATATGTATCTACATTTTTAAGCACATGTCTTTTTCAATTATGCTATAGCGATTATTTCTCTTACCAGGACATTCAGGACTGCATATAAGGCTGCGTGTTTCTACCAAAACTTAAAAATGAAATTACAGGACGTTGCAAGTGAACAAGGTATCCGTGAACTTGGCCTATGTACTTAAAAAATTAGCCGACACATATCCATGAAGCAAAATTAATCTTGAAGATTTATGCGCAACAAGTGATATTAGTTTATGGCCTTGCTTGAACAGTCGAGAATGAAGGTACAAAACTTATACCATGTCATCTTTTTTTAATAGACTTTCGAACTAAATATGGTCAAATTTGTTATTAATTTCACCAACTTCTAACTAAAGACAATAATTTCAAATACAAAGACATAAAGTGACTTGAACTCTAATAGTTTTACCAACTCAGCCATTTATTTTCCGGTTTATTAACCTGCAATAACCTTGAAGTCTAAGCGCAGACAGATCTCTGGAATGTTGGTATCATTATATGAAAGTTAATTAATATTATGATGATTCCAGGAAGTTAATATATTTTTACTAATTGGATTATGTGAATTGTAGGGGACGTGTGTTGGTGGATGGCCCTGGTGCTGGGAAATACATCCAAGCAGGTGCCAAGAAAGTTTATTATCACTTCATCAGCCAAGCCAAATGAGTTGATATCCGAACATATATCGTTGGAGTAAACATTATCTAAGGTTTGTGAGTCAATTGTTTCATGTTCCCTACTAGCATACTAGCAGGGAGTTGGCTTCTGAAGGGTAGGGTCAAGTTTTGGATGTAAATTAGTTGGTTTACTTAGTTCATTTTGTTGTGATTTCTTTAGATCGTAGACTTATGATGGTTGTAGTTGTTAGATTTTGAAGTTTTGAATGTATTATAAATGTGTATATTTTAAAATTGTACAATTCATTGTACATTTTTTATATTAGTCTTTAATTTTTTTTGTTAAAAATATTACAATAGTTTGTAAATGTGTTACAATAGCTTGTTATAGCTTGTAAAGGTGTTACAATAGCTTGTAAAGGTATAATATTCATCCTCCTCCAGCTCCAATACAACTTGCTTTTGAGGTCTTTTGTTCTTTTGTTCCATAGCTTGAATAACTGGAACTTGATCATCTTGCCCATCTTCACTTTCTTCTCTGACAATCACAATCAAAGCACTTGAACCATCAACAACATGACCATGGTGTGCTTTCAATGACTTTCTTTGCAGCATTTCAAGTTCATAAGTTTTCAAGATTCCATATAGAACTTCCAAAGTTATTCTGCTTAAATCTCTTCCTTCTCTAATGGCTGATATTTTCTGTTCAAGATGATCAGGCAGAGCTAGCAGAAACTTTAGGTTAACCTCCTCAGCTTCATAATATTTATCATGTAGCTGCAAGTCATTTATCAATTTATTAAACCTTTCAAAAACTTCAGTGATTCCTTCTTTTGATTTAGCCATAAACCCTTCATACTGAGAAACCAGAATCCTCTTTTGGTTTGACCTAACCTCCTCTGTTCCTTCACATAAGATCTCTATTTTCTTCCAGATCTGTTTGACTGTGTCACTGTTGACAATGTTGTTGTACATAACATTGTCAAGTGATTCTATTAAGATCAACTGCAAGCCACTATCAAGAGAGACTTTTTCTTTTTCAGTTTTATTATATTCAGAAAGATCTTTAGGAGCATAATGTGTTGGAATGACCATGTCTCCATCTATGGATTCCACAACTCTTACCATGGGGGTGAAAGTCCCATTCTTGAGGATCTGAATGTATAAAGGATTGGCCATCCTGATGAACATCAACATTTTCTTTTTCCACAGTGTGTAGTTAGATTTGTCAAAGGTGGGGATTTTGATACTGCTAAGCTTTCGTGTATTCATTCTTCCAAGATCTTTAATCTGTTTGCTTTCAGATTTTGCACTTGTTGTAAAAGACATGTCTGTACTTTAACAAGACTAAGACAACTTGTCAACCCTAAGTAAGTTGTATTGTTATCTAAATTTGTATTCTGTACTTGTAACACTTAAAGTCTGTAAAAATGCAAAGGAGCAGACTGGAGTCTTTTTCCTAAAACAGTATCAAGCTTAAGGATTCTATCTGGAAGAAGATCAAGAAGATCATGCCTCAGAAGAATTTTGAAGAAGATTGGAGTTGAATAAATCTGTTTGGAGAAAAATGTTCTAAGTCAAGATCTCTACAAGTCACATATTTAATGTTATAGAGAAGTCATTCGAGAACTCCAGAATGACTTATCGAGAAGTCATTCAAACTCCAGAGAGTACCGACGGATAAGCAATATCTACTCGACAGATGAGCTATATATCCACTCGATAAATGAATAACATCTACTCAACGGATGAGCAATATCTACTCGACGGATAAGCTATACATCTACTCGACGGATGAGCAATATCTACTCAACGGATAAGCAATATCCACCGGGAGTAAAGAAGTCAGGAAAGCTACTCGAGAACTCAAAAAGATATCGACAAGTCATTCTTTCACTAGAGAACTCATAATTATCGACAAGTCTATATCCATTCGAGAACTCAGAGATATCTACAAGTCAAGTGAAGTTATGAAGACTAGAGATCTCGATGAGCTGAAGACCTCTACAAGCCAAACTCATTATGGAGTACTAGAGATCTCGATAAGCCTTTGTACTTATCGAGATATCAAGTGTTCAAATGAATCAAACTGGAGATCTCGAAGTACAGTCTCAAAGTACAGAATTGTAGATCAGTTTAATATCCAAGATAAACAATCAACAAACAATCCAACAGCTGGATTGACAAGTCTACAAAAAGCAGCTTGAAGTGTGTGCAAGATCAATGACAAAGATTAACTGACAGAGAAAGATTAAAGTAAACACGGGATACTAAAGATATGCTAAGCCGGAAATGGAAGATTTGCTTTTCTATAAATAGAAATGACAATTGACAGTTTAGAAAAGCTAATAGCATGTTTATTATCCGCTGTGTAAACCAACAGTTAACTGAGCTATAAAGTTAACACTGGTCCTCTAGTTAGAAGTATCAATTTAGATCAAAATTCTTGTAACACTCTCGAGAAGAAGCTGAGCTCTTTAACTTCGAAGAGCTTAGAAATTTTGTAGCAAAACATCTTAATTTTTAATATAAAAATTAAGTGAGTTTTGAAGATCTGTGTTCTTTATTTTGTGCAAGTTTAATTTCTGTATGAACACTTTTCTATACAAGATTTAATTTACTTTGTTCAACCATTATCTTTCAAGAAAAGCCTAAAATCAGAAAAACACATTCACCCCCCCCTGTGTGTGATTCATTATCTCATACACCTGAGTTTGATTGCACAGCCTCAGGGGGAGAAAGAGGATCTTCAAATATTGGAAGGAATCTCAACTTGGGATTATGACATTTCAAGGGAATCAGTTTTGGAGTTGTTGGTTTCATAGATACAAATTCTGTCTTTCTAAGACCTGTATCCTGATTTAGCATTAAAACTTCTTGCACCAACGGAAAAACAGCTAGCTGACATTTTTACTAAACCTTTGGATGAAGAAACTTTCACTAGACTTGTAAGTGAAATTGGATTGCTCAATTCTTCATCCTAAGGCAAGAACTCAGCTAATGTTGTGCAGCAGATTAATCTCCAGTAAATCAAAATTAATTTGATTAAATTAGAATTTAACAGAAATATGAATTATAAATATTTCAGAAATCTCTGTATATTTGTCTTTCAAATTTAATTAACTTGGAATTTTTCAAACTCTGAGTAAACCGCTTAGTTGTTAATTTACATCCTTAATATGTAAAATTAACTCAAGGAAGAGTTACAATAACCAAAAGTATCTAGAGAACTGAGTTCTCGATAAGTATAAAGTGACTTCTCGACAAGTCATTTTAGGACTTCTCGAGTGAGTCTTCGATAAGTCAACTTACTGACTTCTCGAGTGACTTCTCGATAGGTTCAAAATGACTTATCGACAAGTCCTTATAGAGTTCTCTAGTAGTATTCATTCACAGAGTTCTCTATAAGTACAAACTTTAACTTATCAATAACTCAGAACTGAGATAATTTAAATTGATAAATTATTTTAGTAAAATACTTTTGGAAAATGCATTCTAATTTTATTTTGAATTTATTCAAATAATAGTTAGAATTAATTCAGTTCTTTTTGGACAAACTGGGCATTTATCTAACATCTCGATAAGTCGTTCTTGAGTTCTCTATAAGAGTAATTTAAAATGACTTCTCGATATGTACTTCACTTCTCTAAATGACTTCTCGATAGACAAACTCCAAATGTCTATTTTTGAGTTCTCAACAAGTCATCTTCTTTTACTATAAATACCCAGACTTCTCGATACATACTTACTTACAACTTTCGAGATCTAAAGTGACTTAGCTTTCAATCCATAACCGTTTTCTCTCTCGTTTTTCATCCTTTCTCAGAGATCTTTCCTACCCATTCATTCTCATCAATCAACTATGGCTCAAAATGTTGCTAGGGCATTTATCCCAGAGAAAGGAACTAACTATCTTGCTTTCACTGATGCAAACCAAGCTCCTGATAGTTTCAAGGGGTTTGTAAAACTGCTGTCTGAATCCTATCTTGCAGGTGCTTTGACTGCTAATCCAGTACTGTATCTAGATGTGCTGCATGATTTTTGGACTACAGCTGTAGTGAGGACTGATGTTAACAACAACTCTCTCTCTCTGGTGGTGACATGCACAATCGGAGGCCAACAATTAGAATTCAATGATCAAGATGTGAATAGAGCTTTGGGACTGCCAACTGAGAATCTGGTGGAGGTACCAACTCCTGATGAACTGACTGAGTTTATGGACTTCATCAATTATGGTGGGAGAATCAACCTGTCAAGCTTAAACAAAACCAATATTAGGAAGGAGTGGTCATTCATCTTTGACTTTGTAGTAAGGGCCTTTACTTGCAGAAAAACTGGATATGACAATATCTCAAGTGTTGTGCAAAAGCTGGTGTATTCAATTGCCCACAACAGACACCTGAATGTTGGTCTACTAATCCTGGAAGAACTTGCAACCAGGCTGGTTATGCCTCTAACAGCTAGAGGTAAGGAAATCTTATTTCCTAGGTTTATTATGTCCACTTTAAATAATAAAGTAGCTGACATACATCTGTTGAATGGTATAGATAATACTAAGATATGCAACTGTAAGCAGGTGTCCAAGATAATATTTGGCTCACTTACTACAAAGAATTAGGTCAATGTAAGTCTGAAAATCACTCCATTTATGTTGGAAAGATTTAGGACCTATCCTTATCCTATGCCTGACATGAGATCAAATGCACAATCTAGTACAGCTATGATTCCTGAACCTGTGGAAGTACAAACACAGGATCACCAACAGGGATCTTCCCAAGTTGCAACCATTCTTTCAAAACTTTTAGAAGCTACGAAACCAACTACCTCATCTTCTCAAAAAGGTGAGGTCAGTAAAAAGAAGAGAAATGGGATAAACCTAGTTGCGTTAAATGAGAGTGGTGAGGAGAAAGCTAAAAGAGTACCACATCTGGTTAAAAGATCCAAAAGAAGTAAACAAACTGAGATGCCCACTCTATCTTCCTCTACAACCTCCCAACAGGATGCAGTTGTAAAAACAACCAGGAGTGAGTCTGCACAGCCTGCACCAGAAGCAATTCAAGTGTATGGTAGGAGAAACAAGGAAGGAACTCACTGTGAGAACACATCTCTTGAAGCTCCCTCATCTATTCAGGGGGAGCTGCTAACACTCACAACTGAGCAATAATTTCTTATATCCAATATTTCTTCTATCTCAATTCCACTTGACTCCATTTCTCAAGTGCACCAAAAATCAAGTGAATTAGCTCAAGAAGCTTTGCTCACCACCCAGACACCTCATTTAGACGGTGAGAGGCTACATGTTGGGGTAGACCTTGATGACACCATCACAAACATGGGGGGTTCATCAGTCTTTACTGAAGACCCCATGGATATCTCTAATGCACCTTCATGTGCAAAACAGTCCTCACGGACTGAAAGGGTAGTACTCCTGAGGGGGAGCTATCTAAATCCTCTCCAATTCAATTGGAGGTTCCTCATGAAGGAACAAATCCCCTCATAACCCTAGCAGAAATTGCCTCTGCAGTTGAAGCTAGGAGTATAATTGCCCATGATCCTGTCATAGGGGAGGCAAGCTTAGCACATTCAAGTGCCAGTGTGTTGCAAGACACACAAGGGTTCGAGGCTGGTGCACATGACAGTAACTGTTAGGAATATATGTGTATTAGGTTGATGATAAGTTAAACAAAATACTTAAGTAAAAAACTAGTGTTTGTAGCCTCAACGGATAAGACCACTTTGGCTATATGTTGATGGAGTAGCTTTACTTAGAAATAAGTTTAGTATTGTAGCACATTTCAGTCTTTGTAATTGAGTTATAATTCTTAGAAGTTGTAGGAAATTATAAGTTATGTTGACTACTAGTGGATATGCAAATAGGAGGGCTAATTGTAAATATTTCATGCCTTGTAATTTTGTATAAATGAAGTAGTATCAACTGGTAAATTAAAGGCCTTCAACGGATGAGAAACAAAGCCTCAACGGATGTCTCTAAAGCTTCAACAGATAACATCCATCAACGGATGAGTGCATCAATGGATAAAGCTTCAACTGCTAAAACATCAACGAATAAGAGCATCAACGGATAAAGCCACCAACGGATGAAAGCTTCAATGGATGCTCAGTTCCATAGCAGTTGATAGTGACAATTCATAAGTTGATAGAGGCACATGGGTTGACAGAGACAATTGGAATGTGGTAGCCTCTAGGAGGAATCAAGAAAAAGCAGCATTTCCATTCTGGTGCAAACAAGGAAGTATTCAAAGATTCACAGATTATCTTAGATTGCATTGGATAGATAAATGGAGAAGAAACTTGTGAAGGACTATTTTATAATTGTATTTTATCTTTGTCTTCACTTGTAAAACTTGGTGATATATAAACCAAGTTGCAGCTAGTAATTAGGTATGAATTTTCAAGAGCTATTTAGAAAAATTCAGAGAGAAAATCATATAGTTTGTACTAGGAAGCAGCTGTGTACAATTCTTTGTATCATAGATTTTCTGAAATACACATCTCTGGTGGAACAACAAATCCACCAGAAAAGTTTTAAAAGCTTCTGTGTTCTTTACATTGGTGTTTTAAATATGCATCTGTCTGCACTTGCTTAAAGCAATTCACACACATCCATTCATTATACACCTAGCCTTTGAAACTGCTCAAAACTTTAAAAAGTTTTGAGATTTACATTCAACCCCCCCTTCTGTAAATCTCATTGTTAGTTCCTTGGGAATAACAGTAACCCAGTCAAATCCCCTCCAATTCAATTGGAGGTTCCCACTACAAGTAGAGGACAACACACTGTCATAACCACAGAGAAATCTATGAGTCAAACCGTGATCTCAGTCACAGGAGTTTCTGTTGAACCATCAAGCTCTCAACCTCAACAACCTCACATACTCTCTCAGTGGATACAAGAATCTGCCTCTCAACCAATTCATGTAGATGATCTACTAGTAGAGCAGATCTCTGGACTGGCTAATATCTCACAACATCTTTTAACTTCAAACATGAGCAACCAAGATTATCCAGCCATTATGCTTGCTTATAATGAAGAAGTTGAGGAGCAAAAAGAGAAAATTGTCAATGATGTTGAACCAGATGGGAATATGGATGCATGGCTGTCTGAGGACTTTGCCTTGGAGATAAATCAAGTTTTGGCCAGATTTAGAGAAGAGTATGTTACTATTCTGGGTAGCAATGCAAAAGACTTGAGTCCAGAAGCTGTCTATGATGCCATTACAAATGTATACAAAGCTCAGCTCAAAGCATTTCATCTGTTTGGTAAGGCTCTTGAAATCAAGCTCACTGGTCATGAAGACAGAATCAGAAAACTGGTGAATGAGAAAATGGACAAGATCATACCATCTCAAGAGCAGTGTTGTAAAAAGCGCAAATCGGACCTAAACGGTGTGGTCACCTTCTAGCGCTTAAGCGCTAAAGCGGACGCTTAAACGGTTTAAAAGCGGGTCATTAATCAGATTATAAATAAATAAATATATGTATATTTATTAAAAATACTCGATATTTTTTTGAATAAAGAGATAAATCCATATATTATAATAAACCAATAAGATGATCTTTCACAAAGTCATAATTAACTAAAAAAATACAAGTAACATTTTAAAATATCAAATTACACCTCTTTAAAAAATAATATTTTTCTTTTTTAATTATTTTTAATCCCCGTTTAATTTGGTCAAAAACCGCTTAAACGGTCAAAATCCGCTTAATTCCGCTTAAAGCAGCTTAAACCCGCTTAAACTTTACTAAACGCTTAACAATCCGATTTTGCACTAATCAAGTGCTTTTATCTCCGATTCGGCTTAAGCGCCCGCTTAATGCGCTTTTCACAACACTGCTCAAGAGCAAATCTCTTCGAAATTCAAGCATTTTTCTGAGCAAATGGCTAGGATGGATCTTACCTCTATTGAGAAGGAAGTCAAAAATCTCATACTATCCTTCACAAATCTCTATACAGTGATCTAGCAACAAATTACTCACTCAAATGAGACCAAAGTCCAGCTGGATCAACTTCACCAGAGCAGATATAAGCCTTCAGCATTGCTGAAGGAAGGGATCAAAGAGGTTGTAGAGAAGAACACTTTGGCACATCTAGCAGCTCTTATCAACCTGGATCCACCTCAACAAATCTGTAAATTCAGTCTCTACAGGATCAAGTCACAGCATTGCAAGACTCCAACTTCTCTCTCACTGCACAAGTTCAGGCTTTGACATCTCTTGTCAAGAGCCAACAAACAGACATCCAAACTATGGTGGACTCCCATAAGCATCTTCAAATGCAAAATTCCATTGCTTTAGGAGCCATCATGCGTAAACTCAACATACCACTACCTTCTTTGCATGAACAAGTAAGACCTGAAATCCCTACTCCCCTTCTCATGCCTGTCAACAAGACTAGGGGGGATAGAGGCTAGGTTGGCACAGTCAAGGTCATCTCAACAACACGTCCAAAGTATTGAAGAGAGTTTAAATCGAAAATTGATATTGGAATGAAGAGACTTTTTAAAGCAGCTGAGGGTCCCAGTCAAATTAGAGAATTTGATGAACTGCTTAAGGCACTCAGAGTTTCTCTCAATAACAATTTCTTCACCTACAAGAAAGCATTGGACAGGACAATAAACTCAATAAGAGTGATCTCGGTAACTAAAGACAATTTCAAGGAAAGAAGGATAGTGGTCAACATCAATGACTCAGGGGTAGACAGATGTATGCAGATGTCCCGTAACTATCTTATCTCTAGGAGGGCATCTGAATTAGATGTTTTGATAAGTAAAGTCAAAATTGTGATTCATGAAGATACTCTCTTGCTAACAGAATTGAAGAATGCACAAGTAGCTGCTTTCCCAGAAGCTTATCTACAGCCTAGCAAGGGAGTGGCATACATTTGTTCTACTACCAAACATTTCAAACATTTTCAAGTTCCTAAAAAGTGTGTCGTGGCAAACAAAAGGCTCATTATGACTCTTAAAACTGAGCTGAAAGTAAAAAGTAACAAAACTGTTGAAGATGAGGAGAAGATAAAATTGTTGAGAAGATATCTGGATAATGCAGAAGCAAACTTGCCCAAAACAAAAATAAACAAAGATGATTTGGATGATGGTGAGCAGAAGAAAGATGATCAAAATCCTTATGGCTTAAATTCAAGTTAGTCTACTAAGCCATCTGGAAGCAGGGGTGGAGAGAAGAAGGAGGATGACAAGAAAGATGAAGACACGGGGAGAAAAGGGGAAAGGAAGAGCAGAAAACCTCATGATGATTCAGAAACTCAAACAACCCTAAATATCCAAACACAACCACCTCAAACCTCAGCTCAACTCACAACATCAACTATCTCTAACATCAAATATTCCCAAACACCTAAACCAAAATTTCTTTATAGACAAACTGCCAACTCCTTCCTAAAAATTCCAATCACCTCATGCCTCACAAATTTCAAGAAAATAACAACCCTACCTTTAGCCAAACCTTCACTAAAATTTAATCTCAAATCTGTGGGAAGAAAGCCTAAGAAAGTCAAGCCTGTAAAGGAAGTGGAAGTCACTGAAAGGGCCATCTGTAATTGCTTTAAAGAATCTGACTTTCTACCTCTAAATTGGTGCATCATAGATGAAGACCATTTCCAAAATTCAGCTGAGGAAATTGTCAAAGTGTGAGTTGTATCACTGAGAGAAGTTAGAGTCTATTTTAAGGATGGTACATTCACTCTTCTAAACAAAGACTTAATGGATTCTTTGACTCCTGCAGAAATTAAGAGAGTGCTAAGTTTGTTAAAAGGCAAGGACACTGTTACAAGAACTTGGAGATCATCTTTGGCTGAATGGTTGATTGAAAGGGAGGAAACAAATAAAAGAGATAAGGCTGAAGCTGAAGAAAGAAGAAGGAAACATGATGAAAAAATAGGTATGTTTATAAAAAGATCAGAAGAGTTGAAAGCAAAAGGAATGAGCAGAATTTCTAAAAATGGTAAATTTCTAAATATTAAAGTTGGTGGATTCTCACGATTCAGTTTAAAGTATCTGGACCAAGGGTACCCTAAGGTAGCAAGGCAAAAACTTGTGGAAGCTCTAAGTGGAACACTCATCATAGAAGAACTTGAAATTCTTGATCACTTGAAGGATAAACTCAGAGAAGAAGCAGATGTAAAAACTGTCTTTACCTGATTCCTGTAATCTTGGAACTCGGTGAATCTTATGTTGTACAAGTTTTAATTTTATCAAGCTTTATGTTTTAATCTTATCTTCCATCAGTTTTAAACTTGGGGTTAGTCTTGTTAACAGGCATGAATTTGTGTGAATCAATCTTCTCAAAAATTGGGGGAGATTGTTGTAAAAGACATGCCTGTACTTTAACAAGACTAAGACAACTTGTCAACCCTAAGTAAGTTGTATTGTTATCTAAATTTGTATTTTATACTTGTAACATTTAAAGTCTGTAAAAATGCAAAGGAGCAGACTAGAGTCTTTTTCCTAAAACAGTATCAAGCCTAAGGATTCTATCTGGAAGAAGATCAAAAAGATCATGTCTCAGAAGAATTTTGAAGAAGCTTGGAGTTGAATAAATTTGTTTGGAGAAAAATGTTCTAAGTTAAGATCTCTACAAGTCACATATTTAATGTTATAGAGAAGTCATTCGAGAACTCCAGAATGACTTATCGAGAAGTCATTCAAACTCCAGAGAGTACCGACGGATAAGCAATATCTACTCGACGGATGAGCTATATATCCACTCGATAGATGAATAACATCTACTCGACGGATGAGCAATATCTACTCGATGGATAAGCTATACATCTACTCGACGGATGAGCAATATCTACTCAACAGATAAGCAATATCCACCGGGAGTAGAGAAGTCAGGAAAGCTACTCGAGAACTCAAAAAGATATCGACAAGTCATTCTTTCACTAGAGAACTCAGAGTTATCGACAAGTCTATATCCATTCAAGAACTCAGAGATATCTACAAGTCAAGTGAAGTTATGAAGACTAGAGATCTCGATGAGCTGAAGACCTCTACAAGCCAAACTCATTATGGAGTACTAGAGATCTCGATAAGCCTTTGTACTTATCGAGATATCAAGTGTTCAAATGAATCAAACTGGAGATCTCGAAGTACAGTCTCAAAGTACAGAATTGCAGATCAGTTAAATATCCAAGATAAATAATCAACAAACAATTTAACAGCTGAATTGACAAGTCTACAAAAAGCAGTTTGAAGTGTGTGCAAGATCAATGGCAAAGATTAACTGACAGAGGAAGATTAAATTAAACACGGGATACTAAAGATATGCTAAGCCAGAAATGGAAGATTTGCTTTTCTATAAATAGAAATGATAAGTGACAGTTTAGAAAAGCTAATAGCATGTTTATTATCCGCTGTGTGAACCAGCAGTTAACAGAGCTATAAAGTTAACACTGGTCCTCTAGTTAGAAGTAACAATTTAGATCAAAATTCTTGTAACACTCTCGAGAAGAAGCTGAGCTCTTTAATTTCGAAGAGCTTAGAAATTTTATAGCAAAGCATCTTAATTTTTAATACAAAAATTAAGTGAGTTTTGAAGATCTGTGTTCTTTATTTTATGCAAGTTTAATTTCTGCATGAACACTTTTCTATACAAGATTTAATTTACTTTGTTCAACCATTATCTTTCAAGAAAAGCCTAAAATCAGAAAAACACATTCACCCCCCTCTGTGTGTGATTCATTACCTAACAGCCCTGATACCACTTGTTGGGTAATGAATACAACACAGGGGGGTGAATGTGTTTTAGATAATTTTAATGGCTTTTTGAACTATTATGAATGGTGAACAAAGTAATTTGTCTTGTAGAGATAGTATGTTTTTATCAGGAATAATAAAACATGCACATGAACACATTATCTTTCAAAACTCACTTAATTTTATATAAAAAATCAAGCTAGTGTTTTGCTACAAATTTCTGGGTTCATGGTATGTTAAGAACTCAGCTTCTCTCTTGAGAGTTACAAGATTTTAGATCTATTTGTTACAACTGAAATAAATCATCCAGTATTTACTTTATTGAACAATAACCACTGGTTTTACATAGCATGCAATATCATGTACTAAACCCTACTTTAAGTTAACTAAAACTTTCTATTTCTAGCTTAGTGTATCTTTGCAAATCGTGCATGTCTGTGACTTCTACTTTGTCAGTTATTCTTGGCCTTTGATCTTGTACTCTTCAAGCTGCTTTTTGTAGACTTTTCAAATCAGTGATTGATTTGTTTGTTGATTGATAATCTTGGATACTTAACTGGTTTGCACTTTGTACTTTGAGTTTTACCTCGAGATCTACAGTTTGTTATATAGAGAACTCAACATCTCGATAAGTATAATGGCTTATCGAGATCTCTTATTACTCTAGTTGTTTTAACTTATCGAAGTCTCTGAGTTCTCGAATATGACATTGTCTTGTCGAGATCTCTGAGTTCTCAAGTATGATCGTGACTTATCGAGATCTCTGAGTTCTCGAATGAGCTTGACTAATCGAGGTCTCCATTTCTCTGCATGTAGAATTAACTTATCGATATCTCTGAGTTCTCTAGTGATATTTTGACTTGTCGATATCTCAGAGTTCTCTAGTAAAGAAATGACTTGTCGATATCTCCAACCTTCATGTCTTCAATTTGGCTTGTCGATATCTCTGAGAGTTCTCTATAAGCTTTTCTTGACTTCTCGATAAGTCATTCCGGAGTTCTCGAATGACTTCTCTATAACACTAAATATGTGACTTGTAGATTTCTTGACTTAGAATGTTTTTCCCAAAACAGATTTATTCAACTCCAAGCTTCTTCACACTTTCTCTGAGGCATGATCTTCATGATCTTCTTCCAGAGTTTATTCTTAGGCTTGAGACTGTTTACAGAAAAATACTCCAGTCTAATCTATTTACACTTTTACAGACTTAAGTGATACAATACAAAATACAAACTTAGATTATCATACAACTTACTTAGGGCTGCCAATTTGACTTAGTCTTGTTATAGTACAGGCATGTCTTGCACAACAGTTCAGTTTGGTCTGGATAAAAATACAAACTCTTCAAAATGCTCACGTAAAAATCCAAAATTTTATACACAATTTTAAAATACAATTTTTTTAGTAATTTTGTTAAAACTATATGAGAAAATTGTTCCTAAAACTAAATTTAGAAAAATTATCTAAAGTCACTAGGATTTTGATTGTAAAGTTGAATGTCATTTTTTGTGATAATAGAATCTACTCCCCCGTTTTTACAAAAATAGCCTTGATTTTGAATAGAAAATTGACTTAACTTTAGATAGTTATCTAAAGTTAATTGTAGTAACATTAAGCCTAGACTATATTATGCTATTATAAGCAATTAATGTATATTTGGTTGTTTTGTTGATTTTGTTCATTATTAACTATCTAATAAATGTGAACACTTAAATATAATAAAAATGAACATTTTTTGTTTCGCTATGTAAATTACTATACGTATTTAAACTACTCACACGTCGAGATACAAATATAAACTATTATTTAGTATGTAAACAAAAAATGAGTTTCATTTTTCAGAGAAAGCCCAGTACGGTCCAATCTATTTTTATAAAATGGGCTACCCTAACTATATATATATTGATGAAATGAATGAAATATTTTAAGTAAGTGATAATAATTTTAAGATTTATAATTTATGTAAGTACATTGATTAAGGTGCTCGAATAATATATCAGATCTCGCGTAAATTTAAAATGAACCAAAATGAAAGTACGAGGAAGGGGAATTGACCAGGAGAGGATAATGATTGAAGTTTAGCAAACAAAAAATTTTGTACTATTATATATAAACTAATACAAGTTAGCCCCAAAATTAAATTTAGTAGGAAAGAACATTTCACGAAAATTTCATAAATAAAAAATCATAAAAAAAATTGAGACTAAGAAAAAGTGTTGCCTTAAGAAAAATATTTGGGTTAGAACTCTTTTTATAAAGCAAATTAGGTGCAAAAATTGTGATTCGCGCGGTTGTTAAAGATATGTTGCAACAGATTTCCGATATAAATATTTGTTTTTAGACTTTGTTAAAGTATTTGTATTTGTGTTCGTTAATATAACATCATTATATAAGACATCTGTAGTAAAAAAATTATTCTTTATATTTTGCAAAATCTTCTTTTATATATTAAAAAAATTGAATGGACATGAACCATGTTGCTGGACTACTGCTGGTCATGTTTGTCACTTAACTAAAATATTTTTGTTTTTACGGTAGAGTTTTAGGTCTACCATGGTTTTCGTGATCATACCATTCATTGCTTCTATTTTAGATTATTAAATTCGATATCATGCTTTGTTATGTGATAATCAATGTGTATGCTATTATAATTTTAACCAATAAAGTATTAGTAGGGTTTTAATTAACTTTAAATAATTTAAACAATGAAGTTATTTTCTCATAGATCAATCATTCTTTAGTTTTTAAATTACAAGTATAAGACATGTATCGGAGCAACAATATTTAATTTAATGTTTAACAATGTGAATATATTTTAGGCAGGTAAATTTTATTTGACATATTTTTAAATTACAAGTATAAGACATGTATGAGACATGTATAATTACAAGTAAATTATATTTTAACATATTTTTAATATCTTATTTATAAACCCGGAGCAAAAGAAGACAACAGGACCTCAAATTCTTGAGATTGGCGAACGCGATTTTAATTTTGAGATTTATCCTATATGCAGCTTTAACTTCAGTTAATGTAGACTTTGGAAGAACTAATATGCAATTTAAAATGAATTAAGGGGTAACATTTGCAGATCATTTCCAGAATCTCGTGCTTATTCCATAAACTTACAACACTTTCAATGAGCCTTTAAAATA
The DNA here is from genome assembly GCF_009905375.1 of Apium graveolens. Lineage (NCBI taxonomy): Eukaryota > Viridiplantae > Streptophyta > Magnoliopsida > Apiales > Apiaceae > Apium > Apium graveolens. Next base: position 4,663,360 of record NC_133651.1, read on the forward strand.
AAGGAAAGAAATTGTTATGGATAAAATACTAAGGTTATTATTCGTTGTATTTATTACTAAGATTCGGGAGCTCAAGGCCTTTAATGGCTGCTCTCGTGTTTCGTAGCTTAATTCTGCCTTTACGAGATGCCTACGTATCTCTGTGAATTAGAGAATCAAGCCAAAAAATGTAGTTCTAATCTGTGGGGTGAGGCCCCTTATATAGATGTTGGGAGTCCTTGAATTTGACTTGATATAGGAGACTTGGTGGGCAAGTCTCATAATTAGAATGGACTTTGGAGTCATAGATAGTAGGAAACTGATTCCTTATCCTTTTAGGTCCCCTTGAGGCTAATCTATAAGGATTTATATCCTTATCGGGACTCTTCTCAACAGCTGATTTTTTCCTTATTAATTAATTACGAAATTAATTAATAATCAGGGCTTTTGGGCCTTCTTTATTCCATCAGGCCTGATGGAATCTGGTCCATCAGGCCTGATCAGTATGTTAACATTTCTGGTCTGAATGTCATACATCTTCTTATTGGGCCTAGCAGTCCACACCTTGTACAATTAATGCAGTATTTAATTATATTATCATAATTTATTTATCCCTATCATTTGCCCCCCAACTTTTGGGAAACATTGATTAGATTTCGCAGAAGTTAAGTCTATTCATTCCCTTATAGTGTTTCGTTTTTGCGTAAAGTGTGGAGCGACCTACACATTTACAATGAATTTTCCTTTTATTCAGGAATTATCTTAATTTTCAGGAATTTTTCCCTTATTTCCGGGATTTTTCCCTTAATTTTCTGGATTTCTGGATTTTTCCCTAATTTTCTGGGATTTTTCCCTAATTTTCTGGATTTTCCCCCAATTTTCTAGGATTTATCCTTAATTTCTTGATTTTTCAGATTTCCAGCCCTTTTTCGACCAGGATCCTAGTCGAAATTTCGACCTGGATCTTAGTCGAAATAGGGCTCAGCCTTGCCATCCTGGTCGAAGGAATTCGACTAGGATCCACGACCTGGAATTCGACCAGGATCCTAATCGAACTTTCGACCTGGATCTAGGTCGAAAACTCCCCCACTTTTTTAACTCCTGGTCTTGAGCCTAATCGACTAGGATTTCGACCAAGATTCTAGTCGATATTTTGACCTTAATCCTGTTCGAAAATTCTTTGATTCTCTTGCTTCCTGGTCGAAAGATTTCGACTAGGATCCACGACCTGGAATTCGACCAGGATCCTAGTCAAAATTCGACCTGGGTTTTTAATCCCCATTTTTGGAAGATGCTTGGTTTATTCGACCTCATTCCTGGTCGAAGTTTCGACCTCAATTCAGTCCCGTTATTCCAGCTATTTTCAGGTGTCTTCTCGAAAGATTTCGGGCAGGATTCACGACCTGGATTCGACCTGGATTCTGGTCTTTTTTACCCGTTATTTTCGGGTGTCTGCTCGAAAGATTTCGGGCAGGATTCACGACTTGGATTTCGACCTGGTTTCTAGTCTTCCACTAGCCTTCTTCATTTAGCTTTAATTTAGGGTATTGTATTTTCCAAATCCTAATTGGATTTGGGCCTGGCCTTTTTTATTGGGCCTTATTAAATTTTACTGAGCCTCTATTATTGGGCTTTTCCAAATCTTACTGGGCCTTTACAAATCTTATTGGGCCTCTTTTATTGGGCTTTTTCAAATTTTATTGGGCCTCTTTTATTGGGCTTTACCCAATATTACTGGGCCTCTTTTATTGGGCTTTACCAAATATTACTGGGCCTCTTTTATTGATCTGGGCTTAATACACTCTGTTTAGAATGCTCTAGAATTCCTAGGAATATTCTGGAATATTCCTTTTTCTGGGATTTTTCCTATGGGCCTTTGTCCTTAATGGGCTTTCGTCCCTTCAACTTCCTTTTCCTCTTATATATAGGAATGAGGAAAGGCTACTACTCCTCACCTTCTCATTTCTAAGTTTTCTTCTTTCTCCTCCTGCTAAGATTCTCAGAGCAATAACAGCAAGTCGGAGCTCAAAGCCTTTTTCAGGAGTGCTTCTTCAGGTAAAATTCCTCCCTTTGCTTTTCGTGTCTATTTTTCCATTGTGTGCCGTTTTAAGATAGCCTATTTACGTGCCCCTTTCTTTTTTCAGATGGCTGACAAAAAAATGACTCGCTTGGCCAAGATGAACGTGGCTAGAAAGTCCAACGAATTTCCTATTCGATCGAGGTATACTTCCTTAATCGACATGATCAACACTCGAGGGGACGAGTACCCGTCTGATGCGCATCTGGACGCGCACGATCATATTAGTGCTTTACGGGATCCCAAGGAGCTGGAAAAGTTGAGCAGCTGCTTCAAAATCAAGGAGCCTTTTAAGCTGGTTCTTGCGGGTCCGGCTGACAGGGCCTGCCAGTGGAAAAGGATGCACTATGCGTCTATAGGGATACTCTAAGGGCAGGTATCAGACTCCCTTTTCATCCGTTCATTCCCTTGTTACTGGCTGATGTGGGCATCAGCCCTTGCCAACTCCCCCCCCCCCCAACTCTTGGAGGCTTATTCTGTGCTACCTGTCACAATGTGCCAAGCACAAGGTCCCTACTTCTATTGCTGTTTTCAGGAAAATTTTCCAGTTCAAAAACAGCCCTGATAAAAGTCCGGGTTGGGTTTCTCTAAACCAGCGCCCCACTATTCCCCACATTGTGAATGGGAAGTCCATCCCTGACAATAACTTGGGGTGGAAGAAAGATTTTTTGTTCGTTGTTTGGGAGGGTGGAGATTGGGGCACCCTGTTTCGATCGTCCTTCGGGCTTGCCGTCGATGGGAGCCCAAATGACATAACTTTATCTGAGGAGGAGGCTAGAGCTTTCAACCTCCTTACACAAGATAATGGGACTTCCCATTCTTGGGATCTTATCCGGGAGTCCGTTCTTGTAGAACGCGGCCTCTCTCCCGTCCCTAAGAAAAGTAAGTTTCCTCCCTTATATCTCGCTCTCTTTTTTTTATTTCATTTTCTATTCCGCTGAGTTTTCAACTTTGCTTGTTGCAGTGGCTGAGAAGATTGAGGAGGCTACCAAGCCTAAAGACCTAGAGACAACCAGGATGAAGAGGGCTGGAAAGGTCTTTAAAGACCCATGCCTTGGTGACCGATTCCCTGAGTTCCTCCTTCAAGCAATGGAACCGGGCGAGGAAGGCCCCAGCCAGGTTTTGCGCACCAAGCAGAGGCCAGGGGCCTATTTTCAACCTGCTTGGGGGATCCGGGGCAAGGATTCAATATTGGGCAGCACGGCCCTGTCCAAGGAATGGTCTAAGCACTCCATCTCCCCGGTGGACTATCAAGATTTTGTCCTTCAACAGGACTTAGAGGGGAATGAGCTTTTCGGAGCCCAAGCTTTAGCGACGGTATGTCCTTTTCCTATTGCCCTTTATACTTGCCTTTTCACGTTTCTTTTCTCATACTTTTGCTGCTTCTTTTGCAGGCTAACGCCCATTTTCAAGGGGCGATTCACCAAGCTAAGGCTTGAAAGGTTGGTCTGGAGGATGCTAACAAGAAGTTGGAGGAGGCCAACCAGAGAATAGAGACCCTTGAAGCTCAACTGGCCTCTTCCACTTCTGACCTAGAAACGGCCCGGGCTGAAAATGTTATCTTGAAGGCACAGAAGGATAAAGCCTTTGACGGCTGGATGGACACCCAGGAGTTTAAGGACTTGATGGTGGAGCACGATGCCCTCCTGCACCCAGTTAGCTATAGAGAAGGCTGGGATGCTGCTGTGGAGGCCATACAAGATGAATTTCCAGAAGTCCTCGAGTAGTCCTCCTTTCCTTGCCCTGTGCGAGTTCCAGAGCTTGGGGGTGTTACTGAGAAGCTTGCTGATATGATCAAGGACGGAGAGGAGGAAGATTCTTCCGAAGAGGAGTTTGAGCCTGTCACTAAGAAGGCCAGGGTGGAAGAGCCTCCAAGAGCAGTGCCTCAACAGCCAGCATCTCCCGCAGAGGGAACCTCTACAGGGACTTCGGAGGGGACGACCGAGACGTCCGAAGGAACGACTGAAACATCCGAGGAGACTTCGGATAGTGGTTCCGAGGAATCTCAGCCTTCCAAGGCCTAAGTTTTTTTTTTATATATCTTCTTTTTGAACTTTATTCATATCAGAACTTGTTACCCTTCGGGGTTATATTTCATATGTTGCTTTTCTTGCCTCTTTTTATTTTATCTTTACAATCTTAATATGCATTTGAACTTTAAACATCCTTAAATTGAAATAATTTCAAACTCTTTAATATGAGGTCTGGTTTTCCAAAACCTTACACAGCATGGGTTCGACCCTAATCAACAATAACTAGACAATGTAAATTCTACTGGAATATAAAATCCTACGCAAGCAAAGCTTCAAGGTGCTTTTAAACCTACTTGTCACAATGACAAGTGAGAATCGTACTTCTCCTATCTTACACGTAGTAAACCTTCAGGTTTTGTGCGTGCCAGGTTCTCGGGACTTCAAAACCATCCATAGTCTCCAGCTTATAGGTTCCTCTACCCTGAACGCTCTTGACTCTGTACAGCCCTTCCCAATTTGGGGCTAGTTTTCCTTTCTGTCCTACACCAGAAGCTTCCACTTTCATTAATACCAAATCTCCTTGCTTGAAGAATATCTCTTTAACCCTAAGGTTGTAATAAAACGAAGCTCTTTTTTGGTATTCCACTATCTTTGCATGTGCCTCATCTCGCACTTCATCAATTAGATCCAGGGCTAACCTCTGCCCTTCCTCATTTTCTTCAGCATTGAAAGCCTGAATCCTTGGAGAGGAATGTGATATCTCCACGGGAACCACTGCTTCTGCCCCATATGCCAACATGAAAGGAGTTGCTCCTTTCGTGACTCTACAGGTAGTCCTATAGGCCCATAATATGGGAAGTATCTCATCCACCCAATTATTTCTTGACTTCTCGATCCTTTTCTTTAGTCCATCCAGGATTATCCGATTTGCTACCTCCGCTTGCCCATTGGCTTGCGGGTGAGCCACAGAGGTGAACCGTAACTCAATTTCATTTTCTTCACAATACTTCTTGAATTCCTCATTGTTGAATTGTGTTCCATTGTTAGTGACGAGGATACGGGGAATTCCATATCGGCACATAATGTTTTCCCACAGGAATTGTGCAACCTGCTTAGTTGTGATCTTGGCCAAGGGTTTGGCTTCGATCCACTTGGTGAAATAATCAATGGCTACAATCAGAAACTTCCTTTGTGCTGTGGCCATGGGAAAAGGCCCCAAAATCTCCATTCCCCACATAGCAAAAGGAATGGGCGAGTTGATAGAGGTCAGCATCTCGGGGGGTTGTCTAACAACAGGTGCATGCTTCTGACAGCGGTCACATTTCTTCACGTATTCTTTGGCATCAGCCATCATTTCTGGCCAATAAAAACCTAAACGAGTTATCTTATGAGCCAAGGCCCTGCCCCTCAAGTGTTTTCCATAAATACCTTCATGCACTTCTTCAAGAGCCAAGCGTGCCTCATCGGGCCTGAGACACCTCAAGTAGGGAACCACGAAAGATCTTTTGTAAAGAATCCCATCTATCAAAGAGTACCTTAGTGCCCGAACAATTAACTTCCGTGCTTCAGTTACATCGCTTGGCAACCAACCGGTTTGAATATGAGCCTTAATGGGATCAATCCAGGATGTCCCCAGGCCTATAGGAGCCACAAGCTTAACATCTATGCTTCGTGTTTTCAAAACACGGAAGTACACACTTTCTGAACTTTCTTCTATCTCAGATGAAGCAAACTTTGATAGCGCATCTGCTTTAGCATTTTCTTCCCTTGGAATGTGTTCAACATGGCATTCATTAAATTGCGTCATCACAGCCCTTACTAGGCGAACATACTTAGCCATCGTATCATCCATTGCCTCAAATTCTCCCTTTACCTGGGATATGATCAGCTTCGAGTCTCCACGGACCTTTAAGTTTTTGACTCTAAGTGTCCCAGCTAGACCAAGGCCAGCTATCAGGGCTTCATACTCTGCCTCATTGTTTGTGGTTAGGAAGTCTAGCTTCATAGCATACTCAATTAAGAACCCATCAGGACTTTGCAAAACCAACCCTGCTCCACTGGAATTTGTTTTTGATGCTCCATCAAAATAGAGAACCCAATATTCTTTCTCCTTATCATCCTTCTCTCTGTTCCCCTTATCGACTCCCTTGTCTTGAGGTATGGTATCTTCCTGCCCCCCGACTTCTTGGTTGGGTATGGTACATTCCACCACGAAGTCCGCTAGTGCCTGGGCTTTTATGGCCGCACGTGGCTTATACTTGAGATCGAACTCTCCCAACTCTATTGCCCACTTAATCAATCTCCCACTTGCCTTGGGACTTTGAATGATATTTCTCAGTGGCTGATTCGTTAGCACCTCAATCTGATGAGCCTGAAAGTAAGGGCACAGTTTTCTTGAAGCCATTACCAAGGCTAGAGCAAATTTCTCAATAGTTGAATAATTCAACTCAGCACCATGCAGAATTTTGCTGACATAATACACGGGTTTCTGGACTTTTAGCTCCTCCTTAACCAACACCGCGCTCAAGGCGCTCTCTGAAACAGCCAAGTACAAGAATAAAACTTCACTCAGAACTGGCTTGGCCAACAACGGGGCCTGGGCCATATACTTCTTTAACTCTTCAAATGCCTTCTGGTTTTCCTCACTCCATACAAAGTCTTTGATGCTCTTTAGCGACTTGAAGAATAACAAACACTTGTCCCCCGACTTGGAGATGAATCGTCCTAGCGCAGCAACCCTTCCTGTAAGCTTCTGAACATCCTTAACAGTTTTTGGTGGTTCCATGTCCAGGATCGCCTTTATTTTATCCGGGTTAGCCTCAATTCCCCTCTTTGAGACCATCAGTCCCAAGAATTTTCCAGATCCTACTCCGAAAGCACACTTCGTAGGATTCAACATCATTTTGTGGTACCTCAGGACCTCAAAAGCTTCCCTTAAATGGGCTATATGATCAGTCTTTACTAGACTCTTGACTAACATGTCATCAACATAGACTTCCATAGTCTTACCAATAAGATCCTTAAAAATTCTATTCACCAACCTTTTATAGGTGGCTCCTGCATTCTTGAGACCAAACGTCATAACAAGATAACAATAAACACCAAAATCAGTGATAAATGATATCTTTGGAATGTCATCCTTATGCATTTTGATCTGGTTGTATCCGCTAAATCCATCCATGAAACTCAGCATCTCATGTCCAGCAGTGGCATCAATCAAAGTATCAATTCTAGGCAGCGGAAAACAGTCTTTGGGGCATGCATCATTCAGATCAGTGAAGTCTATACACATCCTCCACTTTTCATTAGCCTTCTTCACCATTACAGGGTTTGCTAACCACTCCGGAAATTGAATCTCCTCAATGAAACCAGCCTCTAAGAGCTTTTCTACTTCCTTTTTTATAGCCTCTTGTCTTTCCAGGGCAAAATTTATTTTCTTTTGTTTCACTGTCTTCCGGCTTGGATCCACGTTTAGCTTGTGAGTAATTAACTCCGGGTCTATGCCTGGCATATCAGCTGCTGACCATGCAAACACATCACTATTTTCTTGCAAAAATTTCACTAACTTCCCTTTAAGGGGCTCCTCTAATGTGGCTCCAATGAAAGTCATCCTCTCAGGATTCTCGGGGTCTAAAGGAACCGAAACCAATTCTTCTGCTGGCCTTCCTCTATTCTCATCATTTTCTCGAACATCCATATCTTCAATAGGAAGAACCTGCCCCCCGACTCCATCTGCCCTCAAAGAGGCCACATAACAGCTTCTAGCCATTTTTTGATCTCCTCTCTCTTCTCCAATCCCGTTTCGGGTGGGAAACTTCATGACTGAATGGTAGGAAGAGGGGACTGCCTTGAAGGCATGTATCCCTGTTCTCCCCATGATAGCATTATAAGTTGAACTAGCCTTTACCACCACGAAATCCAGCATATGCGTTGCTTGCCTTGGTTTCGTACTTATGGTGGTCGGCAATTTGATTATCCCTTCCACAGTACATTCTACTCCAGCAAATCCATATATCGGCATGTCGGTTGGTGTCAACTGGGAGTCGTTATACCCCATCCTTAGAAAGGTGTCGTGGAGCAAGATATCCACAGAAGCACCATTATCCACAAAGACCCTCTTAACCGGGCTATTTCCTATTATCGGTGTTATGACCAGCGGGTCGTCATGGGGAAACTTCACACCCTCTAGGTCGGAATCATCAAAAGCCAATGTTACTTCTGTCCTGGCCCTCTTCGGGGCTTCTCCAACAATATGCATAACCTCCCTAGTATATGCCTTTCTGGAATTTTTGGACAATCCAGCAGCAGTTGGACCTCCAAAGATCGTGTTTATCACAGGTCCTCGAGGGCGTCGCGGTCCTCCAAAAATCGCATTTATAACCGGCCCTCTGGGTTGGGGATTTCGCCCCTGATCGTCTTGGTCCCTCCTACGATCTTCAAAGTTCTTCCTTCCATTATTATTTCTGTCCCCTCCATCTCCAGTATACTTGTTCAATCTTCCTTTTCGAATCAAAAACTCAATTTCATCTTTCAATTGCCTACACTCATCGGTGTCATGGCCAACATCTTTGTGAAACCTGCAATACTTGCTCTTATCTAGCTTGGCGGGATCAGCCTTCAAGGTCTTAGGCCAACGAATATCTCTGTCTTTCTCAATCTTCATCAAAATCTGACTTCTAGGAGCATTCAGCTTAGCGTATACAGTGAACTTTTGCCCAGGTCCTCCCCTCTTGGGGGTTGAATCAGGGTTTTATTCGATTCTAGGATATTTGTCCTTTGCAATATATTCTAAATCAGTTTTCCGCTTTTTGCCTCCAGTGGGCTCATTACTTACTACGGTCTTCCTCATACTTTCTTCAACCTTGATATACTTCCCTGCCCTCTCTTGAAGCTGCAACATGCTTTCAGGGGGACGTTTGGTCAAGGACATCTTAAAAAACTCGTCCCTAGTTCCTTGTTGCAGTGCTATCATGGCTACCTTATCATCAAGGTTCGGGACTTTTAAAGCCTCCTTTGTGAAACGATTCAGGTAATCTCTCAAGGATTCCTTAGCTCCCTGCACAAGACTCATAAGAGATGCTGAACTTTTCTCATGGACTCTTCCACTGATGAATTGCTTAATAAAAGCCTGACTTAATTCTCTGAACGATCCAATAGAATTTGGGGGCAGGCGACTGTACCATCTTTGAGCCATACCCGACAGGGTTTGAGGGAAGGCCCGACACTTTATAGCATCATTCACGGGTTGCAGCAGCAGTGCATTAGAGAATGTCCTAACATGATTAGCGGGGTCTCCCGTGCCATCATAGGCTTTGATAGTGGGCATCTTGAATTTCCTTGAGATATGGGCATTCATTATCTCTTCTGTGAAGGGTGGAGTTGGATCATCAGGATCTCCAAGGGGAAGGAGATTGCTTGGATCAGTTCTTGGGACAGCAGCCCTTCTTCGTACCGGACCATCCAGGTCTATGACAGGAGGAGGATTTCTCCCCCTAGGAGGTATTTGGGGTCTGGTGGCCTGGTGAGCCTCCAAATCACGCCTCAGCCTTTGGATTTCAGCCTCATGAGCCCTGATCCTTTCCTGCACTTCTTGGGGATTCGCCCCTGGGGTGCTTTGGGGGCGTTGCCTTCCATCGGCCATTGGCTCTTTTCCAGGACGCCTCCTTCTCGGGGCCACTTCATCATCCGAAGATTCAGAGTCTCTCTCAGTGTAAGGACCAGAAAATTCCTGATCCTCAGGGATATGACCCAAACCTCGTATATAGGGGGGCGACTGCCCTCGTGCTTCGCTTCGCCCAGCATATCCGCTTCCTCCAACCTCAGGGTAAAGGGGCATCCCATAAGGGGGGTTAGTATTAACAATAGTTGAATATTCATACCCGACGGGTCGAGAATTCACAGGTATATGTACTTGTTGAACTTGAGGATTCGTACCTTGAATAGTCGGGGGAGTTGTCCCTTGTGGCTGAGGTTGAGTTGCCCCTATCTGGGCTTCCCCCTGAGTAGATGCATAAGTTGAATGGGGAGGAACCTCCACGGTTGACGAAATCACCTGGGTTGTCTCTGATGGTGTTCCTTCCTCTAGAGCTCTAATTGTTCTCCGTGTTCTCGCCATGGTTGTTGTTGTGCTTTCCCACAGACGGCGCCAAATGTTATGGATAAAATACTAAGGTTATTATTCGCTGTATTTATTACTAAGATTCGGGAGCTCAAGGCCTTTAATGGCTGCTCTCGTGTTTCGTAGCTTAATTCTGCCTTTACGAGATGCCTACGTATCTCTGTGAATTAGAGAATCAAGCCAAAAAACGTAGTTCTGATCTGTGGGGTGAGGCCCCTTATATAGATGTTGGGAGTCCTTGAATTGGACTTGATATAGGAGACTTGGTGGGCAAGTCTCATAATTAGAATGGACTTTGGAGTCCTAGATAGTAGGAAACTGATTCCTTATCCTTTTAGGTCCCCTTGAGGCTAATCTATAAGGATTTATATCCTTATCGGGACTCTTCTCAACAACTGATTTTTCCCTTATTAATTAATTATGAAATTAATTAATAATCAGGGCTTTTGGGCCTTCTTTATTCCATCAGGCCTGATGGAATCTGGTCCATCAGGCCTGATCAGTATGTTAACCTTTCTGGTCTGAATGTCATACATCTTCTTATTGGGCCTAGCAGTCCACACCTTGTACAATTAATGCAGTATTTAATTATATTATCATAATTTATTTATCCCTATCAGAAATAATATAGTTTAATATATTGATAATCATAAAAAATGAACAAAGACGATTGCATCTACTTGGGGAACCAATTTTTAATCCACCAACACAAAGTAAATAAACAAATACAACAAAATTTATTAAAACCATGCATTCTTCTATGATATTCCACAAGCAGCACCACCAAAATATAGACTCTTTCTTCTCTGTTTTTTGCTGGTTTGTTATAATGTAACTGAGCGTCTAATGAATGAAGTAGCTATAAGTGCAGTTAAACATTTATAAAATAATGAAATCAAAGACATAATTTGTTAAATATAACCAAATCATTAGATGTCCATGAAACATCATCAAATCATTTACACAAGGTAGTGGAAGACACTAATCACGGGGGAGTTTCAAATAGATATTCAGATTTTGTACATGTCTTCCAATAGTGCCTGATGTAAGGTATCAACTTCTTTGTGCATACATCTTATACTTCTTCTGAGCATACAAAACTTGTTTAGACAACATAATGTCATCTAATTATTACATCATCCTGATCAATTTTTGACAATTATTGATTAATTTACTGTGTCAGAGTGTATCACACTATGGAAAACATGACCATACGGCGCTGCATTACATGCATCAGCGGCCACAAGGTACCTCCCTGAAAACCAAGGCCAGTTTACGGGGCGGAAGTATAAGCAAAAACCAGTAGTTCAGTACTATTTAAATTCACAAAATTAATTTTTCAGGAGGCTGGAGTTAAATCCAAATGTGAAGAAATAACTTCACAAAGGAAAAAATAGAGTTAAACTCTATTTTTTAAATAAAAAAATGTAAATAATGGTTCTCTATTGACCTCTATATAACAGAGCCCTCAATGGATTGACACACATATATACATATATAGGGTCTTACTCCAATACAAACTAAATTAAAATATAAATTACACCACACCCAATTAAATATACCCTCCCACACACAAATCTCCTTAATTCCCCCCATTTTTAATTGAATTTTTCCCATCAATTGGTGAACTCTTTTTAAAATCTAACTTCGCCATATTTTTCTACATCCTCCAACAATCAATATACCATATTTGATATATTTATGCGATAACTGACCAATTATGCCTATGATAATCACAAAAATCTACTGGTTACTGGAATAATACTGATTTCAGCTTAGTGATTCAGGTATACTTAAATAATGGTGATTTGTCGTCAAAATATATCAAATATGATATGCAAATTGATGAGTGGGAGATGGAAAAAAATACGGTGAAGTTATTTTTTTTAAATGTTAACCGACAAATGGGAAAAGTCAAATTATAAACGAAGGGGGGAATATATATATGAATACATAGGGCACATGGAGGAGAGAGAAAGGGATTAAACATGTGACTGTTATTAGTTTGCAGTTTGTATCCTAATAGGTTGGTATTTTAGCACTTGTATATATATATATATGCAAATGATCAAAATAGAAACCAAACTTAAAATAAAAACTAGAAACAACCTTATTTAATATTATCCATCCACTTTATTTTTAATTCACTGTACTCAGCCCCTCGACCCTTCCCCCAAAATCCCACACTTCAACTTACCTTTTTACCCTACCTCTACCACCACCACACTACCATCACCCTCACATCGCCACCGTTATCCATGTCAGTTCCTCTCCATTTACCCCATATATTTTCCCCTTCGTGTTCTCTAAAATTTCCTTTTTTGATGACATTTCTCTTTTTCCCACCTCTCTCAACGCATAGTAGTCACTATATTAATAATTAAATTAGTGATTTTAATGTGATCGTATCGCTGTTACACACACTCACGATGATGAACTGATTCAAGGTGATGACAGTGAGATATGTGGTGATGTTATAATGACTGTGTTTAATATGCAATAACTTTGTATTAATTTTTAGTGATTTTTATAAATTTATGATTTTTATAGCACATATTAGTGATTTATGTAAGATAAATTAGTAATTTTAGCGTTTACCCGGTATTTCAGTAATTTGTGCAATATAAAATATTGATTTTAGTTTAATCTCAGAAGAGTTGGTGAACAACTTGTGTAAATCAACGATTTATAACAAAGTTTTAGTGATTTTACGTTTAATTATGATTAATCGGTGATAGAATAATGGAGGAGTAGCTGATTAGTTTTGTGTGTGAAACACCCTTATATAGTACAATCCACCCACCTCACTTTTAATTTACTGTAATCAACCCCTCCCCCTACTCTTCCCCCAAAACCCCACACTTAAACTCACCTCATTACCCCCAACCCTACCACCGCCATCACCTCCACCACTACTGTTAGATATGAATACAACACAAAGGGGGGGTGAATGTGTTTTGGCTTAAATGTTTGATTTTCGATCGACTTAGGCTTTAGCAGTTGGTTGTTATTTATGATTTAGTAGAATGGATGTTAAACATAAATAGCTGTGCAAATATGTAAAACAAAGATCTTCAAAATTCACTTAATTTTATATTAAAAATCAAGCAGTGTTTTGCTACAAAATCTCTAAGTTCTTGTTTTAGAACTTAGCTTCTTTCTTGAGACAGAACACACAATTTTCTATTCTTCTTGTTCTTCTTTTTTTAACTAGAGGACCAGTGTTAACTTTATAACTTAGTTAACTGCTGGTTTACACAGTGGATAATAAACATGCTATTAGCTTTTCTAAACTGTCACTTGTCATTTCTATTTATAGAAAAACAAATCTTCCATTTCTGGCTTAGCATATCTTTAACATCCCGTGTTAACTTTAATCTCCTCTGTCAGTTAATCTTTGTCGTTGATCTTGCACATCTCTCAAGCTGCTTTTTGTAGACTTGTCAATCCAGCTGTGTGAATTGTTTGTTGATTTGCAACCTTGGATATTGAACTGTTCTGCAATTCTGTACTTAGAGAAATTTCTTCACTTCGAGATCTTTAGTTAAGCAGTAGAGAATTTGACATCTCAATAGGCATGTTGGCTTGTCGATATCTCTGAAACTTCATTGTTGCCTAGACTTATCGACAACTCTGAGTTCTCTAATGAATTTTGGTTTATCGATACATCAGAGTTCTCTAATGGACTTTGGCTTATCGATAACTCAGAGTTATCTAATGAATGTATACTTGTTGATATCTCTGAGTTCTCGACAAACAATTCCTGAGTTCTCTACACCCGGTGGATGTTGCTTATCCGTCGAGTAGTGATGGCTTATTCGTCGAGTAGACATTCCTCATCCGTCGAGTAGATATTGCTCATCCGTCGGGTAGATGTTACTCATCCGTCGGTACTCTCTGGAGTTTAAATAACTTCTCGATAAGTCATTCTGGAGTTCTCGAATGATTTCTCTATAACACTAATTATGTGACTTGTAGAGATCTTGACTTAGAATGTTTTACACCAAACAGATTTATTCAACTCCAAGCTTCTTCATAATTCTTATGAGGCATGATCTTCTTGATCTTCTTCCAGATAGAATTCTTAGGCTTGACACTGTTTAGAGAAAAATGCTCCAGTCTGCTCCATTCACATTTTACAGACATTAAGTGTTACAAGTATGAATTACAGATTAAGGATACAATACAACTAATCTTAGGGTTGTCAATATGACTTAGTCTTGTTATGATACAGGCATGTCTTGCACAACAATCTCCCCCAATTTGTGAGAAGATTGCTTATCACAAATTCATGCCTGTTAACGAGACTAACCCCAAGTTAAAGAATGAAAATAAAATGATACAAAAGCTGATACAAAACTTGTACATTGGACAGTTTACAATAATTAAGTAAAGACTGAGCTGTCTGATTCTTTCTCAATTATGTTCTTAATTTGCACAAGTATTTCCAATTCTTCTAGAATGGGGGTGTCAGCTAGAGCCTCTATTAGTTTCAGCAAATCTGGCTTAGGATATCTAGCTAACATTCCTATCCTGTAACTTGACAAAGAGCCAACTTTTATATTCAGAATTCTTCCATCCTTTGATATTATGCTCTTGCTTGTTGCCTTCAACTCTTCTGATATACTCAGATCATAGATGTTGATGATATTATTAGCTCCAGTAATCTTTGACATCATCTATTATATATTATAATCTCCCCCAACTTGTTCATTATGAAATTATGCACAAGTTCTGATTGATGATGTCAAAACTTTAACTAAATGCAGAAACCAAAACCAGTCTTCCCACCAGGTCTTCTTCTGTTGAGTTGCATTTAGATTTATTCAACATCCATTAGCTGTTTTGGCATTTAGATATATTCTCCCCCTTTTTGACATTATCTCCAGGAAGAAAAATCCAGCTAAATGAACTTTGTTCAAGCTGTTGTCATCGTCCATTTGGAACACTGTCTGCAGCTTCAAGCTTCATTGAGATTCATGGTGATAAGTTTTAAACAATAGAAGTTTCACTTAGATCTGTAGAAAAATCTGTTAGTGATAAAAGTCCTAAGCTCACTGTTCTTTTGAATAAGTAGTCTCACCAATTCTCACTGCACTAGTCTCATGACTTTTGAGAGTCGGAGTTCCCTCACAAGGATTACTAAATCCATACATTCATCTACCTCTCCTTTTGCCAGGAAGGATCCTGCCTCTCTTATTCTTTATTTTTCACTCAATCTTTTCTCTTATTTTCACATGAAAGGCTCAAATGTTGTTTGACCTACAGAAATAAGAATTGGTTGAGAAGAGGTAATCTGTGATCATATGATTAGAGGAAGACCATATAGGGCTAATCATACTCATTTCACCAGAAAAAAAGAGTGCATAAGCATCTATGACTGGGGTCACAGTTTGACTCACAGATTGCTCTGTGGTTGTGACAGTGTGTTGTCCTCCACTTGTAGTGAGAACCTCCATTGGAATTGGAGAGGATTTGACTGGGTTACTGTCATGTACACCAGCCTCAAACCTTTGTGCACCTTGCAGAGCACTGTCACATAAATGTGATAAGATTGCCCTTTTTATGACATTGTCATAGGCAATTGTTCTTCTAGCTTTGACTGTTGAGACAGCTTCTGCTAGAGTTATGAGGGGAGTTGTTCCTTCTTGAGGAACCTCCAATTGAATTGGAGAGGATTTAGATAGCTCCCCCTCAGGAGTACTACCCTCAAACCTATCAGTCTGTTAAGACTGTTTTGCACATGAAGGTGCATGAGAAACATTTATGAAATATTTTGTAAACTGATAAACTTTCATGTCTAGTGGATTCTTTTCTCAAACAACTGAATCAATCTGAAGGTCATCAAGACATTGCTGTCCTTTTATAAAACAGGTGGCTTTTGAAAGTCACCTGAGTGGGATTGTGATTGAGTTTGTGTTTGTGTTGCTGTTGTTATTCCATATTTAATGAAAGTTCTGATTCTTGTCTGAAAGTTCTAGTTTGTGTTGTTGTGCCTGGGTAAACCACAGTTTGGTTTTGAAATGTTTTAGCTGCAGTGTAACACAGATACCTGTTGATTGAAACTTGATTTTCCTATTATTTTCTGAGTGGATTGTGTTGAACCTTTAATGCATTGAACATATTTATCTGTATTGATTAGGCATAATCATTGATACATACAGTTGCATGCATTATGACAGGAAAACTAATAATCAATCAATTTGTAAACACAAGGCAATCATGACATAAACAATCAAGCAACAAAAACAAATTGATAAAGAAGAATATAATTTCATTAATATTAAACATAGAGTACATTAAGATGCAGATTTCATAAAGCAAATCCTAATCCTAACTACTCTAATTTAGACTTCTTCTTCTCAGCCTCCAACCTCCTTGCCCTGCGCTGGTAAGCCCTGGACATGGAGTGTGCAAGAGAGATGATCCTCTCCTGCAACTCCAAAGCAGCAAGGCGTTGCTGCTCAGCCTCCCTTGCTCGCATCTCCTGCTCGAAAGAGGCTTCCATCTCAAAGAAAAGAATGTCAATTTGATCATCCCACGAGAGTCCGTAAAAGACCTTAAGTGGAATATCAAAGGGGCTGTAAACTACCCCCTTGATGCGGACACGAAGTCTGAAGGGATCAAAATACACCAATTCATCATCCAAACGATGAACCGGTAGATAAGCTCCATTAACAAGTCTGTAGAAGGCTGGGGCACCCATTTGAATGAGAGAAAGAGAGATGAACAGAAGGTGAGTTTAAAATTTGATGTTTTTGTTGAGAGTAGGAGAGTGATGAGTGATAAATAGTGAAGCATTTTAATTTATAGATGGAGTAAAGTTAGAAACTAAGAGACTCTTGAGTTGCCTGGATAATAGGAGTAATAATCACATAAGCCTACTAGACAGCTAGAAATGACTAGTAACTATTCCCCATGCAGGTACTCAAGAATATTAGTTTATATTAAAAAGTAACTATTCCCCATACAAATAAGCGTGTACTCCCTACACAAAAAGTAACTCTCCCTATTAGCAAGCAATCATATATGATTATCACTATCAGCATACGCAAAACAACACAAATAATGTACTAGTCTACTAACATTGGACTAAGATATTTCCACGTAAGCAAGAAATTATATAAGCACGCAAATGTGTCAATAAGTCAGAGAAATTTAGAGACTAAGTATGTCAAAAGTATTTTTATGAACAGAATTTATGAATTAAATTTGTTCAATTTTTCATACTTTTTGCATCTTTTGATCTGTTATTTATTAAGTTCACATACTGAAGATATGACGTAATAAATATTCAGTTTACTTAGAGTTTTGAGAAATTCCAAGTTAATATTAATGGAGAAGTCAGGGTATTTATAGAAAAAGTAAAATACTTATCGAGAAGTCAAATAAACATTTGATATTAAACTTATCGAGAAGTAATTTTAAATATGAAAAAGGTACATTCGAGAAGTCAAGTGACTTATCGAGAACTCTGATAAATGCCCAATTTGTCCAAAAAGGACTGAAATAATTCGAATTTATTTGAATTGAATCAAATTAAAATCAGAATAAATTTTCCAAAAGTATTTGTCTAAAATAATTCATTGAATTAAATTATTTTAGTTCTGAGTTATTGATAAGTCTCAAAATATCCTTGTCGAGAACTCTGTGAATTAACACTATTAAAGAACTCTACATGGTCTTATCGATAAGTCATAATAGAGCTTATCGAGAAGTCATTCGAGAAGCCTGTAGATAGACTTATCGAGAACTCAGTTCTCTATACCTTTGAGTACTTTTATTCTGCCTTGTGTTAGTTTTACACATTAAAGATGTAAATTAACAACTAAGCAGTTTACTTAGAATTTGAAATATTCTAAGTTAATTTTTGAGTTTTTAAAGAAAAATAAATATACAGAGCTTCTGAAATATTTATAATTCATATTTCAGTTAATTTCCAATTAAATCAAACTGGGTTGATTTATTAGAAATTAATCTACTTCAAAACATTAGCTGAGTTCTTGCCTTAGGATGAAGAATTGAGCATTCCAATTTCACTCACAAGTCTAGTGAAGGTTGCTTCATCCAAAGATTTAGTAAAAATATCAGCTAATTGTTTTTCTGTTGGAACAAAAATGAGCTCAATGGTACCATTTGCAGCATGTTCCCTGATAAAATGGTACCTAACATCAATGTGCTTTGTTCTAGAATGATTAACTGGATTAGCTACTATAGATATGGTACTAGTATTGTCACACATAATATGAATTTTGTGTAACACTAGACCATAGTCCATTAGCTGATTTCTAATCCAAAACACTTGAGCACAACAACTTCCAGCAGCTATATATTCAGCCTCAGCTGTGGAAGTTGACACAAATTGTTGTTTCTTACTATACCAGGACACAAGTCTTTGACCAAGAAATTGACAGCTTCCACTAGTACTTTTTCTATCAACCCTGCATCCAGCAAAATCTGCATCTGTGTATCCAACAGCTTCAAAACCAGTTCCCTTAGGATACCATAATCCCAAGTTTGGAGTTCCCTTTAAGTATCTGAAAATCCTTTTGACAGCCATCAAATGTGATTCCTTTGGATTGGCTTGAAATCTGGCACATAGACAAGTAGCAAACATGATGTCTGGTCTACTAGCAGTCAAATACAGCAATAATCCAATCATCCCTCTATAGCTTGAAATATCCACACTCTTGCCTTTCTTGTCTTCATCCAACTTGGTTGCAGTAGACATTGGTGTAGATGCAGGTGAGCTATCCACCATACCAAATTTCTTCAATAAGTCATTCACATATTTGGTTTGGCTGATGAAAATACCATCACTTCTTTGACTAACTTGAAGGCCAATGAAGTAACTCAATTCTCCCATCATGCTCATTTCATACTCACTCTGCATTAGCCTAGAGAATCTTTGACAAAGCTTTTCATTTGTAGATCCAAAGATGATATCATCCACATAGACTTGAACTAGGATCATATCTTCACCATGCTTCTTGTAGAAGAGAGTCTTATCAATAGTACCTCTACAAAACCATGTTTGAGTAGAAATTCTGACAGTGTGTCATACCAGGCTCTTGGTGCCTGTTTCAATCCATATAGAGCCTTAAGTAATTTGTAAACAACGTTAGGAAATTCTGGATCTTCAAAGCCAGGTGGTAGTTGCACATAAACTTCTTCTTCTAATTCACCATTGAGAAAAGCACTCTTGACATCCATTTGATACACTTGAAATTTGAGTGTGCAGCAAATGCCAGAAAGATTCTTATTGCTTCTAGTCTTGCAACAGGAGCAAAAGTCTCATCATAGTCAATTCCCTCTTCTTGTGAGTAGCCTTTAGCAACCAGCCTTGTTTTGTTTCTAGTAACAATTCCATTTTCATCCATTTTGTTCCTATACACCCACTTAGTTCCAATTATGCTTCTATTCTTTGGTGCAGGGACTAATTTCCAAACTTTGTTTCTCTCAAACTGATTCAGCTCCTCCTGCATAGCACATATCCAGTCAGGATCCAATAGGGCTTCTTCAGTTTTCTTGGGCTCTACTTGAGATAGAAAACATGCATGTAGGCATTCATTAGCAGTTGCACTTCTAGTTCTCACACCAGCTGAGGGATCACCAATAATAGCTTCTATTGTATGACTCCTATCCCACTTTCTGGTGTGTGTCTGTTGACTAGTGCCTTCATCATTTTCTTCAGTATTATCATGACTGTCATTTCCATTTTCTCCTTCTCCCCCTGAGTTTGTGCCATCAAATTCAGGTGTCTGAAGAGAGCTTTCATTTCCATGATTTTGTTCAGAGGTTTCTTCATTTATCACTTGTTGTGTCACAACTTCATCTTCCTCATCAGAATCACTATCAATGGTTAGGTTTTCAAATGAAAGGGCTTCAGCATCATTTACATCAAGGCATTTTAAGCCTGGATACTTGTCATCATCAAAAGTCACATCTGTGTTTTCCATAATTTTCTTTTGATCAATCACATAAACTTTGTAGGTTGCTCTTTCCAATGAATATCCCAGAAAAATTGCTACAAAAGCTTTAGAGTCAAATTTTCCCACATTTTCAGAGTTGTCTTTTAGAATATAACACTTGCTTCCAAACACATGTAGATGTTTCACTGTAGGCTTCCTGTTAGACATGATTGAGTAGGGTGATTTGCCATGAGCTTTGTTGATGAGATATCTATTTTGAGTGTAGCATGCAGTATTAACAGCCTCTTCCCAAAAACTAGTTGGCAACTGAGCATCTTGTAGCAAAGTTCTAGCAGCTTCAACCAATGTTCTATTTTTCCTCTCAACTACTCAATTCTGTTGAGGTGTTCTAGCTGCTGAAAATTCTTGAACAATGCCTTTGCTTTTGCAGAATTCACTTAATGTTGAGTTTCTGAATTTTGTTCCATTATCACTCCTCAATCTTTTTACACTAACTTTTCCTTCAGCTTGCTTCTCAATTTTCTTGATTTGCTCAATTATAATGTTTGGAGTTTTATCTTTAGAGTACATGAACTCAACCCAAGTGTATCTTGAAAAATAATCAACCATGACAAGGGCATATTTGTTCCTTGAAATGGACAAGACATTTACTGGCCCAAACAAGCCCATGTGAATAAGTTGCAGAGGTGCACTTATGAAATTCACATATTTTGACTTGTGACTTGATCTTTTCATCTTTCCTTTCTGACAAGCTTCACAAACTTCCAGTTGAGTAAATTCCAGACTGGGCATGTCTCTCACAAGCTCCTTCTTGACTAAGGCGTTGATTGCTTTGAAATTCAAGTGAGATAGCTTTTTATGTCACAGTTTGCTTTGCTCTTCTGATGCCTTGGTGTAGAAATAACACACTCCTTCCTTATTTATTGAGTCTAAGTCTGCAACAAACAAGCTTCCCTTTCTTACTCCCTTAAGAGCAATTTCACCAGTCTTTTTGCTAATAAAAGCACAATCTTCTTTGTTGAAAACAACTTGAAAACCTCTGTCTGCAAATTGACTAACACTTAGAAGATTTACTTCTAATCCAATAACTAGTGCTACATCTTCAATGACAACATTTCCAGAAACAATCTTGTCATATCCCATTGTGAATCCTTTGTTGTTGTCTCCAAAGGTCACCAAAGGGCCAGCCATCTCCTCAAATTGTGATAGCAGGGCCTTATCACCTGTCATATACCTGGAACATCCACTATCAATTATCCATATGACCTTCTCCCCTTTACCCTGCACACAATGAGGATTAAGTATGTTTAGCTACCCAAGCTGTGTTGGGCACTTTTTTCTTGTTAACTGACTTTGCAAAAGTAGAATGAGAATTTTGAGATAAAATGGAATTCATAGACTATTGAGCATTTTTCCTTTCAGATATAGAACCAACTTTTGATTCTATGAGATCAATTCTCAATTTGTAGCAACTCTTCATCACTTTCATGTTGCAGGGAATACAGTCAAACTTGTCACAGAATGAATAGGGATCATTTGCCTTAGCTTCATTGTACTTGCAGACTCCTTCAGGTGAATTGCTAACAGTCTTTTTACAAAGATGAGTTAGGTGATTCATTGATCCACAATTCTCACACCTCTTTCTAGGAGCATCTGCGACATAAGCAAAATTATTGCTTTTGTTTATCCCAATCTTTCCATTTCTATTCTTATTTTTCTTTTTGACCTGTTTAGCTTTAATCTCCTTCACAGGCTCCTTAGTTTCTTGATTGGCTTTTGGTGTTTCAACAGAGATGGAAGACTGAGTTGTCTCATCATTTTTCTTTTCCTTGTCCTCATCAGCTATCTCCTGTTTGATGATCAACTCTTCTTCACTGAAGTTCACTTCACATACCTTGAACAAAGGTGATTCAACTTTCTTCAAAATAATTGGAACATCTTCAGTTTCAGTTGATTTTTATTTGTCACTGACAGACTTCCTCTTGTTGTTCAAATCCTCATAATCAAGACCAATGGCAATGTTTGCACATGGCTTGTTCTTTTCATGATATTGGCCAATCAAATCAGAAGCATTTTGAAGGATTTCAGCTTCACTTCATTCTTCTCCAGCTTTTCTCTCAATACTGCCTCAATTTCACTTGCACACTTTAATTTGTTCTTTAAGTATGCATTTTCTTGCTTAGCAGTATCAAGCTCAACCAGCAACAATTCAGTCTCTTGTTTTTCACTCTCAAGTTTTTCATTGATCTTTTTCAATCTGCTAACTTCCTCATTTGCAGCAACCATGCTTGTATGAATGTGGAACATTTCTGTGCTCATCTTTTCAACAGTTTCCTAATATTGACTCACATTTAAATCAATTATGGTAAGAGTTGGTACCTGTGATTTAGATGATGAAGAATCTCCTTGCTCCAAGGCCATGAATGGATAGTTTCCAACTTCTTCATCTTCATCGTTATCTGAATCATCCCAGCTCTTGCCCTCTGCAATATAAGCTTTCCCTTGTTGTTTCGTTAGAAGAGCATCATACTTTGCTTCCAATTCAAGATAGGCTTTGTCTTTCTTTGCCTTCTTGGGTTTTTTACATTCTGTAGCAAAATGGCCCAACTCATCACAGTTAAAGCACCTTATTTTTTATCTATCAACAGATCCAGTTTTGTAGCCAATTTTTCTATCAGGAGTGTACTTCCCTTTTCCTTTCCAGCTGCTGTCTTTGTTGAAGGACTGTCCTTTGCTCTTGAAAAATCTTGGTATTTTTACTCTAATATTAGAGAATTTTCTAGCCAAGTAATCCATTGATTTGTCTAGCTCATCAAGCTCATCAAGAGTGTAGAACTCATCTTCTTCATCCAATTCTAGTATGACTTGCTCTTCAGTGTCATTGACTCTTTTCTCACTTGTAGAAGTTGCTGGAGTTGGGGATCTTTGCTCATCATTAGAAGTCTGGTCATCATTCACAATCAGTGCACTTGAGCCATCCATTACATATCCTTGACCAACCCTTAATGACTTCTTTTGAATCATTTCAAGTTCATAAATTTTCGGAATCCCATAGAGCACTTCCAGTGTGATTCTACTCAGATCCCTTCCTTCTCTGATTGCAGAGATCTTTTGTTCCAAATGGTCAGGGAGAGTGAGCAAGAACTTCAAATTCACTTCTTCAACATCATAAAATTTATCATGAAACTGCAAGTCATTTATCAGCTTATTAAACCTTTCAAACACATCAGTAATACCCTCCTTTGGTTTAGCCATAAAACCCTCATACTGAGAAATCAATATCCTTCTTTGATTTGACCTAACCTCCTCAGTTCCTTCACAAAGTATTTCAATCTTTTCCCAGATCTGTTTAGCAGTGTCACAGTTGGCAATGTTATTATACATTACATTGTCAAGTGACTCAATTAGTATCAGTTGCAAAGGGATGTCTAGGAAAACTTTCTCTCTTTCAGGTTCAGTATACTCAGAAGGATCCTTGAGTGCATAAGCATAATGGTGAGACATAGTCACGGTGATGACGATGAGATAGGCGGTACTGTTATAATGGTTGTGTTTAATATGTAATAACACTGTATCAATTTTTAGTGATTTTTACAATATAAATTAGTGATTTTTATAGCACATATTAGTAAATTATATAAGATAAATTAGTAATTTTAGTGTTTACTCGATATTCCAGTAATTTGTTTAATATAAAATAATGATTTCAGTTTAATCTCATAAGAGTTGGTGAACAATTTATGTAAATCGACGATTTATGATAAATTTTTAGTGATTTTGCGATTAATTATGATGAATCACTGATAGAAGATTGGAGGAGTAGCTGATTAGTTTTGTGTGTATATGTTATATGTATTATATCACGACTATTGATAATGGGAGAGTAGTAGGCTAACAAAAGGGAGGACGTTGGGTGAGCTAAATTTAAATGGATCGGGCATTAGTTTTTAGATTTTATTTTAAGTTAGTTTTTATTTGAACAACTACCTATATATATATTACAAAAAGTATCCTCCGATCATTGGAATTAAAATTTTAATATTTAACTAAAAACTATTAACACTCCATGCGTGTGTGTGTTTCTCAATTACACACGGATATTATTAAAGCTTTTCATAATATTTGATCAGATGGAAGAAGTCTTGGCGTTGTCGTCTTGTTAAAGTTTTGTCTTTTGGGAAAATCAATTAACATGCTATTCAACTATTCGGTCTTATCCTCAACCGTATTTTTAGGGTCTTATCAAATTATCCGGTTAACTGTTATAAGTAGTATCAAATTTTCAAGAATATCTCGATTATATTGCCGATTCCAAATCTCTTCTATATATAATAAGAGAACATGATGATAATATTCACGAGATTAAAAAGTTTCATTGAAATGACTAATTTACCCATGTACTTTAAATTTATATAAAAGAGGTTGTTGGGAAAAATTAAACCCGAGTCTTTACATTCACAAGCACATCACCTTAACACTACACCACACTGTTACTTTAGTTTTTTTATTATACACATAATATGTGAGTGTCGTAAATAGCGACAATTTTATTTAACTTTAAACATGATTACTAAAATATTTGTAGAGTTAGTTTTAAACAATTGAATTTGAGATATAAAGTTAAGCATAGTACATAAACGGATCATTCCCTTATTTATTAAACAATTTTTAATTTGAAAAGTATGTCTCATACATTTGTAATATATATTTTTGATAAAAAATAAAATTATACATATAATTAATTTTTTTATATGTTGAAAAGAGATACACTTATATAAATAATATTTATGTGTACTACATATTTAGATAAGTTATAATTAGCGTATTTTGATTTATTTCGAATTTAAAATTAGAACTTGACCCATTTTTCAGAAAATGCTCGAAATTTGACTAAATGACTTTCCCGTAAATACCACGTCACTGCCTATGTTTAATTTAAAATACGAGTTCGACTAGAAAATCTTACCATCAAAGAAAAGTTTTGTGATATCTTATGTTGGTAAAAATTAATATCTTTGAGGTCTTTATAGAATTAAATCAATTGATAATATGTATCAAAATTACTAGCTTCAAAATCAGAATTTTTCCCATTTTGAAAAATACTTGAAATTTGACTACCTGACCAAGCCGAAAATACATCATCACTATCTAGGTTTAATAAATTCAAATTACGAGCTCGACGAGAATATCTTACCAATAAGGATAAATTTTATAATATCTTATATTAATAAAAATTAATTTTTTTGAGGTCTTTATACGATCAAGTTCATTGCTATTATGTATCAAAATTACTAACTGACTGGTTTTTACATTATTACATCTGGAACTTGACCCAATATTTAAATATATTCAAAATTTGACATGAGATGTCACAAGCTCCGTTAAAACTACGAAGATATACTAAATCGAGTTATATATTAATGTTTCACTTTAAAAAATTAGGTTTAAAATATTATTCAACGATGTTGAATTTATAAAGAGTTGCTCCTAAAATCCTATTTTTTCATTCTCTTTAGAAAAAATTAAACTACAATTATAAAGTAAAATTAATAATTTTCATTAACATGTTATTTGAAAATTGGTACAACATTTGATGCTTCTTCATAAAAAAAATAGTGTATTTATTACATTATTTAATTAAAGATGTATTTATATTCAAATATTTGTGAGACAAATCCTAAATTTTATATTATTCAATTTGATATGGTTATTATAAGTAATCATATACATAAAGTCCCTATTTTTTGTGGAGTTTTGGAGTCCAAAACCCTAACTTTATATTACAATCAAATCTAATGGTTCAGATTTTATGTTTCTAATAATTTAAAAACTAAAATAATAAATTACATAATATAAACGTGTGTTATGTTGTTATATCATTAATGTTCAGCAGGTTGAATATTTACGTGTTCTACAACGTGAATACGTATGTTCTTCAAATTGATCATGCTCCATAAAATCATATGTTCTGCAATGTTCAGCTTGTCAAATGTATGAGATTTGCAAGATATTTATTAAAATAGTGATATTTGTACAACATGATTCACATTATAATACGTTTTACAAAAAAAATTATACTATTTTACTTGCAAAACATATATGTCTCCCGTACTCAACTAAAAATAAGGACTCAATAGAACTTAACTTATATATATATATATATAAGAAATTTGAAAATTATAGAATTCAATATTTTGGAAAAAATATATTTAAAATCCGCAATAATAAATTTAAAAAAAAAAGTTTAGTGTTGTAAAATATTGTACAACTATTTTGAATTATTTGAAAAAAGGTTAAAACTATAATGTATTGTACTATTTGATTTAATCCATGTTATGCTATCTCAATAAAAAAATTAATATTAGTCGATATTTTGAAAGGATTAACAAGTTCAACTAATATTTAAAAAAGATTCATCAAATTGAAAATATTTAATTTTAGAAAAATAATATACAATATTATCAAGTTACTATAAAAAGAAATATTAGAATCATAAATGAAAAAAACTTCAAAATGATTTGAATGATGATATTAGTACAAATTTATCTTAAGATTATTGAGAAAAAAATCTGAATATCAGTAGTTAGTCTTTACGATATATGAATTATTTTTATGTCACATCCATGAATGATGCTCTGTTGAGTAAAAATATATAATGTTTGATTGTCAGTGCTACTATGACTATGATATATAAATAATTATAATTTATTTATTAGATAATTATAATTTTTCAATAATCATAAGTACATGTTATTTGAGTAATTTACTGAATAACAATTAGATATATACATGAACAAGATATCTGGCATATAAATAAACGAGACCAACATAATTTACTCAAAAATAAATAATAATTTACATACATACACATACATGTGACTTTATCTTTACCAATAATAAAAGATTCAATTTTAATAGTGTATTTCAGAGTTATTGATATATATACTAGAAGAAAATAACAAAAGTCTTTTATGTTCTGAAAATAAGAATGATCAATTAAATTTAAGTTTTTTTTAATGTGTTAAAAACTAAATAGATTATGTCAATTTTAATTTATGATTTGACACTTATCTAACATCTTATAAAATTAACTTTGTATAATAGAGATGATTAAAAGTTAAGTATACGACCGAAATCAACTTTAATTAATGAATTAAGACATTAGCAATGATATTAAATCAACATAAACGTTGAATTAAAAAAACAACATCTTTCTTAAAAAATAAACTTATATTAATTATAGTGTAAATTCTAATTTCTAGAATATTATAATTGCAGGTCTTGACCACTTTAATTATGCATTACTAATCCTTTTAAATTAAGCAATGTAATTGTAAATTAGTAATGTCTTTATTAATAAATATCTTATTACTCCGGATTTATTTGACCAAAACTAAAAAAATTTACTCGACGCTGCAATATACATATATGTTAATTTTTTTAGTTTCTTTTTATAAATATATTGACAATATTTAATGAATTAACTTCAATATTTTTCTTTTTAACGTACAATGACTAACATGTCTGTATTCATTTAGTAAATACAAATTACATGACACATACAAGAAAATATGTATTATAATTAATGAGATATATTAAAAACGTTATGAACGTTATTAATATTTTACATGAAAATCATACACATTGATAAATGCTCAACTTGTATTTGATATGTTTTAGACGTTATACAATATTTATCAATAAGAAAACGATCAAGAATTTTACTAATATAATTTTATAGTGTAAAAAAAAACTAGAAAATGACCCGTGTCTCGCACAGGTTATAATGCTAGTACTATAAGGGATTAAACGAATAATTAATTACTGTACATGATGTTAATTATAATCAAGAGAAAATGTCGCTATTAAATCTTGGACGTGGCAAGAAGTGTGGTTTTTGGCCCAGAAACATTAAGAATTAAGGAGGAAGATGATTTTTACATATGTAAATCCCATGTGAATCATGGATCAAAGTATTGTCCCGCTTACTTTTACGTAATTTTATGTATTATTGTATATCACTTTGTACTTATAACCCACATATCTATGTACACATAAGTCGAAGTCTTTTAAGAAAAACAATCCCTTTATTTTTTGAAATGAGAATAAGGCTGTTCAGAATATACCCTCTGAGATATAAACTGTATTTATTGATTACAATTGATTAATTGATCGATGGAGCGAAAATATCATTTTGGAATCTGGATGGACAAGAATTACACGAAGTTTATCTTGTTTTTGTTGCATGATATTTTTATTCTCCAAGTTAGGTTCAGAAAACAAGTACAAATCAAAATAACATTTTGTCAATTTCGGGGACTCACTTTTCAAAACTAAACAACCAAATAGGCCCTAAAAAAGACTACTCTGTTCAAAGACGTGTTGAAGAACCGGAACAATTCCTAAATCCTAATTCCAAAGTTGAAATTTACATCTCTTTTCTTTTCGTGTTTTTCTCGTTTTCTTAGATTACTCCATGTCTTAAACGCAATTCAAATAGTTGTTCTCTATTTCCACAGAATATTAACACAATTTCTAGATACTTGAAAATAGATGATGGAGAACAACTCTCGTCCTTTCATTCCTTGTACAACAGTAAACTTATATAAACCCGACATGTAACCATACCTCCTCCACAATATACAAGAACTTAACCACCGCACCAACATCAGATCATAAGCATGTTCTGTTACTCTATGGACCAATAAACTTTACTCATCTTATTTGTCAATTAAGATGTTCCAACTTTCATCCACTCAGCCGCACCTCCCATTTTCATTTCTTTATTTCCATAACCACCATCACAATAATCAAATATTTCATCTCGAACCCTCTTTTTCGTTTTATTTTTCACCCACACCCCAAACAGCTTCATACACTCCCCATCATCGTCATCGTCATCTTCTTTACCCTCATTTACACTTTTGCCCCTCTCACCAACCTCAACAACAACATCACTGGACCCACTTCTTTGACTTATCATTTCTGGCCCCACCTTCATTCGCCGAGTCAAAAGACTAATTAACTCGTTACACTTCTGTTTTATCTGAGCGAGTTCTGAACTCAGTCTCTCATTCTCTTTTTTCAACTTGTTGTTCTCTTCGGTTATCACCTCGTATTTTAGTGCTTCGATTAACACCGTGTTCTTCGGGGATGAGGTGGTGGAGGTTGAAAATGAAAGAGGGTCCTCTCCGGAGTTCGTCGGAGTTAGAATTCCGGCGACAGGGCTGCCTGATTTTCCGGCGTCAGTAGTTATAGTTGGAGAAGGATTTGCACTTTTCCGGCGACGGATATCAACGAGAAGATCCTTACGGCCTCTCTTGAAATTTTGATTCGAGAATTCCCACTTGTCTGGTACAATCTTGCGAAAACCCTGAAAATGTAATTCGAGAACAAATTTAGATGTAAATAATCATTATTGATTTCGCATGCATTCATCCGATTTTTCAAAACTTCCGAATAAACCTGATTAGTTTCGATTTTCGAAATCTGTAACACGTTATAAAATGTCCGTATCATCATCATCGAATACTTTTTGGCAGAGCCAGAACTCGAAAATATTAAAATGTTAAAAAATATTTTATGATAGGAAAAAATTTAACACCGATCACACATATCATCCAAAATTAATTTAGTTAAATATATGTTCGATTTTCAAAAGTTTGTAGGATGTGAAACATACTAGAATAAAACTGAACTTACATAAGTGTTGAGCTGACGGACAAAGCTGGAGAAGTTGTTGTGCTTGAAATAAGCAGGCAACAAATCCTTAGCAAACTCGGCTGTTTTCCAGACAATGAAAGCTTCTCCAGTTTGGTTCCAGGACACGACTTGGTCCGTGTTCCCATCATCAACCAGCTGATATGTCTTTGTCAGAAACGGCGCCGCCGCCGATCGCCCCGTCATCCTTTGAACAACAATATATACTTTCTCCTAATTTTGGGAAATTAATAAAATTGAAATTGCTGAATGATCAAACTAATCTATGTAGAAGAGGTTTAGATAGAGCAACTAAAAAGCAGGAGAGCGGTGAGAAATTCCCAGTCCCAGCAATAAAAACCTGATAAAAAATCAATCGAATAAGCCAGATTGTTGTTAAAAGATTTGCTGCTTTCTTGATCCATTATTGTTTTCTTTGCACAAAATATACCATGCTTATTTTTACAACACTCTCTCTGTGTTTGTGTAGGGAAGTATTCTTGAAAGTGCTCTTCTTATCTTATATCGAATATGGATGAGCATGAAATTGAATAAAAAAGGGAAGAACGAGGAAGAAGAAAAGACAGTCACGACAGAAGAAAGTGATGGGATGTTCTAGAAATATTTAGAAACAATTGACATTTACTACTTTGTATTAAATATGCTATTAAAATTTGGGTGGGTGATGGAAAAGTGAAGAGGCTGCCAAATGTGTGAACTGGTCTCTACTTACATCCAGATTCGTTGCAATTTACTCTTCACATTCGTGTCTTAGCCATGTTTATTCCACTTTTTTGACTTAATTGCATGAAAATGGCCCCAGTTATAATTTATTTGCATAAAACTGGTTGAGTTTTAATAATCGACACCAGCATGACTCTTCTTTAATTTTTTTAACACACGATTGCATTCAGTCAACTGCATTTAACGGACGTTATATATTCTAATTTTTTAAATTAAGCAGAGGGCTAAATTGGTAAAATCATATTAATTACACACAACCCCTGTATATATATGCAAACCAGAGGGCATTAGAGATAATGAAGCATGGTTAGTGAATCCAAAGCTATGACTGCGATTGGCAAATGCTGATGACCTTGAATTCATAACAGTTGTTGCCACTGCAGCAGAAGAATCAAACCCGTATGCAGGTACTTTTCTAGCCGGAGAGAATGCGTTGTTGGATGTGTAACTCGCCCTGAGTTGTGGATTCATGTTTTGGCTACGCAACTGATGACTAGTTGGAGATTGCATTTGGGGTGACAAGTATTGGCCCTTGTATGTGTGGCCAAGAAAAAAATAGAAATCACTACATACATTTTCCGAAAACATTAGTAGGTGGTCACTAATAGTTCCATGGAAGCACCACCGTCCATCACATCTTACTCCGACCGCCAGAGAGCACTACAAGCTTTCGATGACACCAAAGCTGGGGTAAAAGGACTAGTAGATGCCGGAGTTCAGAAGATTCCGGATATATTTGTTCATCCACCTGATACTTTTGACAAGAACTCAGGTGACAAGTGCAAATAAATTACCATTCCTATTATCGACCTTGGATGCCTAAACAATGATCCGACGAGTCATCAAGAGATAGTTGATTAAGTGCGTTCTGCATCAGAGACATTTGGTTTTTTCCAAGTTGTGAATCATGGGATTCCAATGACTGTCTTACAAGAGATGCTTCAAGGTGTACATAGATTTTTTGAGCAAGACACTGAGGTCAAGAAACAGTTTTACACGCGTGACTATACGAAGAAAGTGGTGTATAAT
Organism: Apium graveolens; assembly: GCF_009905375.1. Lineage (NCBI taxonomy): Eukaryota > Viridiplantae > Streptophyta > Magnoliopsida > Apiales > Apiaceae > Apium > Apium graveolens. The sequence goes on from NC_133651.1 coordinate 4,694,911, forward strand.
ACCAATTACGATTTTTTTAATTCACCCGCAACTAACTGGAGAGATTCATTTGCCTGTTTTATGGCTCCTCCTCCTCAACCGGGCGAATTTCCAGAACCATGCAGGTATGTCTAATACAAAATGGTAATGTTAATCTTTATGTTAATGTTAATATGCATACATCTTACATTTTCAAGATCAGATAGGCGGACTCCAAATTCTTCACCACGACCAATGGATTGATGTTCCAAAATAGACAGAGTAAGTCTATTGTTTTCTTGGCCACACATATGTGCCAGTAATTCAATGAACCAACTCCACCGGCCTCAACTCCTCCTTTTTATGAGCAAAAAAACACACTTTCCTCCCACATCTAACCTCATCCTTACAAAGCCTAATCTTATACTGAGCAGGAGTAGCCAAGACTCGAAAACCCCATGTTCATACTCACAATCATCCCCTTTCACACAACTCTCTTTCTTAAACTCGAAACACGGCACACAACTATAACTATACTTACTCAAATCACGCCTCCTGACATTCTCACCAGGATGAACAAAAGGACACTCAGTCCTGTCCAATCATGAGTATACGCCCTCGAACACGGCTTCACTTTAAAACTATACATCCTAAACTCATCACTTCCATAAACTCCAACATTCATCAGGCAACATTACATCACTCACACTCTCCTTCTCAACACATTATGGAATCTCGGTATCTATATCCTTAAACCCTCCTAACAACATTTCAAGTTCTTTCCTTTTACACAAACTCGTAAACTTACAATCCCATGGAATCGCGTGAGATGTCCGTAAAATATGCAGGACTCAAATTATTTGGTTATAGAGATACACTATATATATGAGGATAATAGCAGTTAAAAATAAGCATTTCCTAAATTACCCTTCTGATTTAACGTCTGTTAGATGAAACTGACAAAATGCAATCGCGTGTTAAAAAAATTAAAGAAGAGTCATGCGGCTACCTATTATTAAAACTCAACCAGTTTTGTGCAAAAAAATTATAACTGAGGCCATCTTCGTGCAATTAAGTCTTTTTTATAACATGCTTTATATGCACCTCGTCTGATTTTGGAGAGAACACGATATCTCATCACTGTAATTTTTCACTCAAATCCATATACAAGAAATCAAAAGTAGGATCTTGATAGGTAATTCTCTAAAATCCATGTTTCAATCACGATTTAAATTCGGGGAGTATATTGATCATATTTTATAAATACATTTTTATATTTTTTTAATTTTTGCGAGGTACTTTCATATATTTTTTTAAAAAAATTATTGATAATAAAATATAAAATTTTATTTAGGGGGACGTGTCTCACGCACCCCTTACTAGATTTTCCCATGTTCTCAACTTATTAAGAGGACCACTTATGTTATTTACAAGAAATGTAACTAATACAAATCGTAGATTAAGTAATGTATAAAACGAAGATTATGAAGAAGAACTCCATTAATGAACTCACTCTCAATGTTTACAGGCTAAGTTATTGTATCATTGTGTGTGTGTTACAAGAAAATGTGTTTGATTTGTGTCATTTTCATACTAGTTGTTTCTATATTTATACAAAGACGAAGTAAATACAAGTTAGTTGTTAAGCTGAGCTGTCAATATATATGCTAAGCTGTGTTTTTATCCGTTATTAATCTCAATATTTCCCCTCAAGTTGGGAGGTGATGAAGATGGAAGTGAAGACACACCCAACTTGGATAATATTTCTCGAAAATGTGGAGAATGGAGGATTTTAGTCAGGATATCTGCAAGTTGATATTACGTCGGGAGATAAGATAATTGTAATAATCCTTGCAAAACCCTGTCCCGTGTAAAATGACAGTCAATTTTAATGTATTTCGTTCGATCATAAAAAATCGAGTTCTTTGCAATGTAAAGTGCAGATTGATTGTCACGGTGTAAAGCAACCGGTTTAATATTGGTAACCCCCATTTCTTCAAGTGAACGATTCAAGTGATCTCAGAAGATGCAGAGGCCATTGCCCTGTATTTAGCTTCCGAAGAAGCGCGTGAAACAATGATTTATTTCTTGGATTTTCAGGAAACTAAAGACTTCCCAAACATGAGTAAATAGCCAGTGATAGATCGTCTAGAATCTGGACAGGAGGCCTAATCGGAATCTAAAAAAAGCTTGAACAGATAGGGAATTTGTAGCTTTAAGTAAGATGCCTTGAGCCTTGAGTTGAAGTATGATTGACATATCGTAATGTATGATAAAGAGCCTCAAGATGATTAGTACGTGGGTGGTGCAGAAATTGGCTTAATATTTGTACTAAAAAGGAAAGTAATTTAATTTGCCAACTAGAAATGATATAGTTCCACATTTGGAAACAAATCACCAACTGAGTGACTAAGTTTATAGTGTAAAGGAAGTGAAGTAGAGGTTGGTTTAGAAATATCAAAATCACACATGGTGAGAAGCTCTTTAGCAAATTTTCTTTGGTTGAGGATGGTACCATTAGAAACATATCCCACTTCAATACCCAAAAAATAGTGTAAAATAACTAAATCTTTGATCCCAAATATGTAGTTTAAGTGAGATTTTAACATTGTAATCTCATAAGCAATATCACCGATGACAATAATGTCATCAACGTAAACAACTACAATGGTAATGAGAGTACCCGTTCGTATGATGAAAGAGACTATAATCATTTTTTGATTGACTATATCCCGATCTCAGTAAGGAGTTTAGCAAACCATTCTCGCGAGGACTTTTCAAACCATAGATCGACTTGATCAGACAACAAACTTTATTGCAGGGATTTGGCAATACCTTAAGGAAAGTGCATATAAAATTTTTATTGGAGAGTACCGTGTAGGAACGCCTTAATCACGTCAAGCTGGTAAAGCGGCCAATTTATGCTAGCAGCAAGTGCTATAAGACACTTTAAGGACCTCATCTTAATGAATAGGAAACACGTTTCTTCGTAGTCAATGATGTATTTTTGATTGTATCATTTAGCTATTAGGCGTACTTTGCATCTTTCCAGTGATCCATCTGCGTGTAACTTGACCTTATACACCCATTTGGATCATATAACTTTCTTCCGGAGAGGTAAGTCCACAAGTTTCCAAGTTTGGTTCTCAGTTAATGCCTTAATTTATTTGTCCATGACATCAATCCAAATTTGTTGACTAGAAGCTTCTTTATAGTTAGTAATAGTATTGAATGAGAATAGAAGGCTTTATGTGAAGAAACAGAGGTGTCATAGCTGACCAAATTACACTGGTGGGTATTGGATTGCAATTTGTCTACTTATCCAAGATTGCAATGATAAGAAGAAAGGTATTGATGGGGTTGTCTATTTCTGCTAAAATGTCTCAGAACAGGTTGTGAAGAATCAGCATTACTGTCGTCAGATGAGGATTGTTCTGAAATATCTGATTATGACTTGGTGGGTATATTTTCTGTTTGTGAAAAGTTTAATGATGTTAACCTTATTAGCAAAGGAAGTAAAAGAGTCAAAAAGTAAGAAATTGAAAATTTTATTCCAGAGTCACCCGCAAAAATAACATATGCAATGATGTACCAACCAGGAATACTGGAAAAGATTTGCAGATGTCAAGAAGAAATAATGAGCCACGAAAAGGAAGAGTATAAATGGGAAATAAATTAAGAATCAAAAGTATGATAAAGAAATTCTAACATTTTCTTTCAGGATATGGACACCATACCTGATAGAACTAAAGAAAAGAATTTGACAAGACGCTCATAACTTGAGACAATCTCTTTGTCCCAAGGGTGCGATAATGTACCAGGGTATAAAAGAAAACTTTTGCTGAAAATGCATGAAGAAATAAATTATAGCAGAGATGAATAAACGTTATATGTGATAAGAAGTTATGAAAGAGCATAATAAGACAAGTGAATTATTACGGTCGTGAAATTTTGCAGAATGAAGGTGAGAGCACCTTACTTAAATTTTGTACATGGACTTCCATGAACCATAATGAATTATAAAGCGATTTGGATTATTATCGTCGAAGTGACCAAATTAGCATACTTTCTTCTAATTAATAAAAGATTTTCACTCGATGAGCAAATTCATGTGTATTTAAATAAAATCATGATATGACACCGAATTCACATATCGATCGTATCGAACCGAGATTCTTGATGTAATTCTTAATTCATGAGGCAATTTCAGGAATGTGTGGAAATTAACATGAACGTGAGATCAATATACCATTTGCAAATAGATGTGAAAAGTAAGAGAACGATTCATGGAAATAAAGATATGCTATAAATATGTATATGGAATTTTTAAGATAATTGGGACGAGCATTTAGTATTAATGGAATCCTTCTATAACAACAGTTATTATACGAGCACCAAAATGGCACCTCATGAATCTTATATGGAAGATAATGCAGGTCTCCGGTAATGCTACGAAAAAACTGGCAAGCGAAAGATTTAGATCTAAAACTGATCTGACAAACATTAAAGAGCTTCGAATGTACTCATAAGCAATTATAAGCTAGGTTAATTAAACAAAAAAGGGCGTGGGAATGAAGTTGAAGAACCAGTAATGTTAAAAGTGTCTCATGAACACGATTGATTAGATTTAGCAAGAAAAAAAAACTTAGTTTGCATTATGTTGGTTCCTTTTTGAGATATTGAGGCGCGTGAGAAATGTTACATGCGAGTTGGTTTTATCGCCACCTATGCAATATAGTCATGGTGTGTTTTATATGTTCACACTTAAGATGTATAATCCATAGTCAATTCATATGTTGGAAACTCAATTATATTGGGTTTATGTTGAACCACTGATAGAATGTTATTTCAACAAGGGAGTGTCAGATATAAATCAATGTTGTGAGTAAATTTTTTATGGAGGAATCGTAAGGTTGAGCGGTCAACCTGAAAATTTGAAAGTGAGATACTCGAAAAGTATCATCACATGCTTTTAGCGTAATTCTGAGGACAAAATCCTTTTAACGGGGAAATGATGTAAGATCTGGGAATTTTATGACTATTGTATAATATATTAAATGAAATATTATGTGTTTATCTCGGTTTGAGATGTTTTTCTATCTTAAATGTTACGTGCTATATGTTTAATGTGGTCCTGTGAGGGTAAGAATATTTTTTTGGATATTTTGTTATATGTTAAAACTTAATTATATAAAATTTTACGCTACATGGATTGATTTTGATGACCTGTATTTTGTATAGCGTATTTGGAATTGTTTTAAGTGAGTCACTCGTTATATTTGTTTCCAGGGTTTATTATTAATTTAGAAATTGTTTTATTTTATAAAAAATTACCGGATCGGGCCCACACCGAGACGTCAAAGCCCACGAAAATGATAATTTGAGTTTTATAAAATTAAGGGTCTTTCAAATAGTTTATAGTTTCACATTTTTGGAAAATTCATTATTTTTGGGGAGTTTTGTATAATTTTTATATTTATTCAAAAATAATAATTTAAAATATATTCCCCATTAATTGTTATTTTGGGCTAGTTAAATAAAATTTTAGGTTAGAAAGAATAATTATATATATAGTATGTATATGCATACCTTGACCCCCACTTTCATTTCCACCAATTTTAACATCTCTTTCTCTCTCATCTCCTGTCTTTCTCTTCCGTACATATTTATATATCTAACAACTTTAAAAATTCATATCTTACAAACCTTTCATCCAAATCTGAATATCTATATATAAAAATGACCAACTCTTCGATATATACGCATAGACATATATATTGCAAGCTTTCGAGAAGAAATTTTTCTAGGTAGATCTTCCATTTTAATTTATTTTTGGGCTATACAAAGGGAGTTTGATGATGCAGATTAATCTACAAGACAATTTAACACGTGTGTATCTATGTGTATTAATTTCAGATTTTTCTAGAAATATTTTTCGGACATCAGAAAACCTCTTGGGGTGACCAGAAGCACTGTTGGGGTAAGAATTTCGAGATTTTGATTTTGTTGTACTTAGTTATATTATAGCATGTTAGTGTATATATAGTAATTTCAGAATTTTTAGAATTCGTTGGAAGAGTCGTTGTTCGTTGTCTAAACTCAGAAATTTATTCTTCTTTCAATAAAAATACTTTCAAAACCTAAATTCTTTTGTAACGAAAAGGTCGATTATTTTAAAAACACTTATGAGTTAGATATTTTTGAAATGTCGTATATTGACCCGATTTCAATTTTAAACACATTGAGCTGCATCTTTTGACGAACTGAGTTATGTGTTACGTGCCTTATGTGTTTACGTGCTATGTGAATTGTGTGTCCACGGGTCTTTCAAATTTTCTATAATTAGATATGATCATTATCTATTATCGTCGGGTGGGTAGACGATAAGGATATATACATAGATTAGACAATTATATATGGTTGATTGATTAAAATATTATCTTTATGATAGATACACATAGTTCGAAGTGTTCAAGGCCAGACTGAGCGAGTAAGAGTAAAGCTTGTTCATATGTGAAATCGAAGACGAATAGACTCAGAGATGAGGTGGTCTAAGCAGAACATAATGAATGACGAGTAAAGATCAGAGAACCAGTTGTTTAGGTCATGGATAGACCAGAGCCGATCTGAGAAAGATTTATGTGGCATATGGTTAAGGATCAGATGCATGATCAATTAAGGCAAGTATTTATCCCATATTCGAAATCCAGAATAGTTAAATATTTTACATTTCACCGCAATAAATCTCACTCATGTCAGTATTTCTTATTCTTGTTCTTCATTATTAATTATTGATCTATTGAGTAAATACCTATTGCTCTGGGTTATTTGTGAACCCTAAATTATAATATTTTTACCAAAATGATTATCATCAAATACTCTACGGACTAGATGGTTACGAAAGGGCCAGGGATGGACAAGACCCTATGATTTATTAGGCCTATGTGTGCCTGGGTGCCCGATATGATGGTGGGCCTGCGCGGATGGGTATAGATTGATACTGTATACCGACTAATCAGCGGAGTATAAAACATATGTTGGTTCTAGTGTATAGTCTAATTTATTGTTGATCGTCATTAACGACATTCCCTTTTGAAAGTTTCATGATTATAAAACCAAACAAGTAATTGATTCAGGAGATGAATAAATGAATTTTTGCTTGTTCTTTTTCAGAAAAAAATGAATCTATTATCGGCAGCCAATACGGGCCGATGTTTTATTCATTCAATGATTTAAATGAACAAAGACATTTATAAAATTATTTAAAAAATTATTTCCAGTAGTTTATTTTTTATATTGATACCTGGAAAACAAACTAAGTACTTTCTGAGCATTCTTGGCTCACTCTTACTTTGTTATTTTCTTATCCTTTCGGAAACACCTGAGGTTAACCGTAGATAGCTTGCAGTAGGCAGCGCATCGGAGAGATCCCAACTTCAGGAAGTTGGATATTTCAGAGCAAATGGGATGAGAAAGTTGGTAAAAAGGTAATGAAGTATGAGTTAGTTATAAAAATTTAGATGTTTTAGATTTTTGTTTCATATCATAACCTGTAAACGATCCAGAGTTGAGGGGTCATATGTATATTTATGTTAATATACAGGTTTATATTGTTTAAAGTTGTTTGCTGACACCCAATCCTGACCCCAGATTTAGGGGGTGTCACAGTACGAATATAATAACTAAAATTATAATATTCCATAATTGTATAGTTGTGAGTAATTGAATCTAGATAAAATTAGAGAAAAGATAAATTAATTAATAAACCTTGAATACTTATGGAGTTGCAGAAAGTAGAAAGATATGCAAAATTTGGTGTCTTGGAAGTATCTGATACATTATTTTATATTCATATATTATAATTATTATCTCAACTTCTTAAATGAATGCATATGTACACAACAAAGAACTAAAAAAATAGATTGTTAGGTAATGAATACAATACAGAGGGGGGGGGGTGAATGTGTTTTGGGTTATTTTTTGAGTTTTTTAAACTATTATGGAAGTAGTGAACAAAGTAGTCTAACTTGTGGAGATAATATATTTTAACAGGAATAATAAAACATGCACGTGAACACACTATCTTTCAAAACCCACTTAATTTTATATTAAAATCAAGTATGTCTTGCTACAAATTTATGGGTTCTTTGTTGATAAAGAACTCAGCTTCTCTCTTGAGAGTTGCAAGAATTTCTAGATCTATTTTGTTACAACTAAAATAAAGCATCCAGTATTTACTTTATAGAACAGTAAACAAAGGTTTTACACAGCATGCAATAACATGTACTAAACCCTACTTTAAGTTCACTAAAACTTTCTATTTCTGGCTTAGTGTATCTTTGTAAATCGTGCATGTATGTGACTTTACTTTGTCAGTTAATCTTGGCCTTTGATCTTGTACTCTTCAAGCTGCTTTTGTAGACTTTTCAAATCAGTGATTGATTTTTTTGTTGATTGATAATCTTGGATATTTAACTGGTCTGCATTCTGTACTTGAGTTTTGCATTGAGATCTCCAGTTTGTTATATAGAGAACTCGACATCTCGATAAGTATAATGGCTTATTGAGATCTTTTATTACTCTATAATTGTTTGACTTATCGAAGTCTCTAAGTTCTCTATAAGAGAATTTGGCTTGTCGAGATCTCTGAATTTCTGCATTTAGAAAAGACTTGCCGATATCTCTGAAATCTTTATAGGCATATTGACTTGTCGATATCTCTGAGATCTCTAGTGAGAATTTGACTTGTCGATATCTACAATCTTCACATCTTCAATTTGACTTGTCGATATCTCTGAGTTCTCTATTACAGAAATGACTTGTCGATATCTCCAATATTCATTTATTTGACTTGTCGATATCTTTGAGACTTCTTGATAAGCTGATTTTAATTTATCGATAAGTCATTCTGAAGTTCTCGAATGACTTCTCTGTAGGACTTAATCTGCGACTTGTAGATTTCTTGACCTAGAATATTTTCCCAAAATAGATTTATTCAACTCCAAGCTTCTTCACAATGTCTTTGAGACATGATCTTCATGATCTTCTTCAAGAGTTTATTTTTAGGCTTGAGATTGTTTACAGAAAAATACTCCAGTCTAATCAATTGATAATTTTATAGACTCAAGTACTATAATACAAAGTGCAAACTTAGATTATCATAGAACTTACTCAGGGCTGTCAATTTGACTTAGTCTTGTTATAGTACAGGCATGTCTTGCACAACAATCTCCCCCAATTTGTGAGAAGATTGCTTATTACAAATTCATGTCTGGTAACAAGACTAACCCCAAGCTACAATGAACAATTAGACTTTACTTACAAATTGACAGAAATATAACATTTATACATAATGAGTTTCTTAAGTTTAACATATACAATCATTAATTAAATTTTTCATCTCTTATTTCTTCTCCAATGAGGTCCTTTAACTTTACAAGTACTTCCAGTTCTTCTATGATTGGTGTTCCTCTTAGAGCTTCAACAAGTTTGAGTTTATCTACTAATGAATATCTATTCAAGAACCAACCCTAATTCTTGAGAATATGCCAACTTTGGTGTTGGGAAATTGTCCATCCTTGGTGATTCTGCTCATCCCCTTTGCTTTGAGATCTTCATATTTTTAAATATACATGTCTATCTCCTCAATGTACTTTCTTTTCCTCTCCTCACTTTCAGCCTTGTTTCTTGCTCTTCTTTCTTCCCTTTCTATCAACCATTCAGCCAAAACAGATCTTCATGCATTAGTTGTAGAATCTTTATCCTTTAGTAAGCTTATTGCTCTTTTGATCTCTGTGGGTGAAAATGTGTCCATTAAGCCTTTGACAAGAAATGTGAAAGTTTCATCCTGATAGTGAAGTTTGGTTGGTGGCTTGACAGAAGGTAGGTTTGAGATTTTCTTTAGAGATGTTTGGTTTGAGGTGATTGGTATTTTCAGAAGGGTGTTAGCAGTTTGTTTGTACAAGAATTTAGGCTTGAGGTTTGAGGTGGTTTGGTATTTGAGTTAGTTGGCTTGGAGGGTTGAGCTTGATTGATTTGGATTTTTAGGGTTTGTTGTTGTGGTTCTGAGTTATCTTACATTTTCTTCCTTCTCCTTTCATCCCCTTTCTTCTTGTCATCACCTTTCTTCTCATCTTGCTTCCTGTAACAGAATTACCTGTGACAGGAGTCACAGTTTTACTCACAGTTTGCACTATGGTTATGACAGGGTGTTGTTCTTCACTTGTGGTGGGAACCTCCAGTTGAATTGGAGGGGATTTGGTTGGGTTACTGTCATGTGTACCAGCCTCAAACCCTTGTGTTTCTTGCAGAGCACTGTCACATAAATGTGATGTACTTGCCTCTCCCATAGCAGGGCCATTGGCAATTTTACTCCTAGCCTCAATTGTTAGTGCAATTTCAGCTAGGGTTGTGAGGGGAGTTGTTTTTGTAACGGGTACCTCCATTTGAATTGGAGAGGATTTAGATAGCTCCCCCTTAGGAGTACTACCCTCAAACCTTACAGTTTGTGAAGGCTGATTTGAACATAAAGGTGCATCTGTAACTACCATGGGGTCTTCAGTAAAGACTGATGAATCCCCATATTTGTGATGGTGTCATCAAGGTTTACCCCATCTAGTAGCCCCTCACCATCTAAATTTGGAGTCTGGGTGGTGAGCAAGGTTTCTTGAACCAAGTCACTTGAGTGGGATTGCACTTGAGAATTAGATTCAAGTGCTGTATAGGAAGAAGAAGTTTTAGATAGAAGATTTTGAATTTCAGTATTGAGTGTTGGCAGCTCCCCCTGAATAGATGAGGGAGCTTCAAGGGATGTGCTCTACTTGTGTGTGTCATCCTTATTTCTCCTTCCATACACTTGAATTGCTTCAAGTGATGGTTGTGCAGACTCATTACATGATGCACTAGGGAGAGTGCTCTTTTCAATAGACACCTGTTGAGAGGATGCATCTAGAGTCTGTTTTTTTCCTATTTTACAACTACATCCTGTTGGGAGGATGCAGAGGTGGCTTGAGTGGTCATCTCTAAGTTTTTAGCCTTATTTGGTTTCTTGACCAGGGTTGACTCTATATGTATGTCATCCTCACCACTCTCATTGATAATTGGTAGGGGTGTCTGCTTTCTCTTCTTTTTACTCACTTCACCCTTTTGAGATGATGAAGTGGTTGGTTTCCTAGCAATTACTGGTATAGAAGAAGGGGTTTCAGTATTGGAAGGTCCCTACTGGTGTTCCTATGTTTGTACTTCCACAAGTTCAGGGACCATTATTGTACTAGATTGTGCATTTGTCCTCATGCCAGGCATGGGGTAAGGGTAAGTCTTAAACCTCTTCATCATGAATGGAGTGATTTTGAGACTTACAGTTACCTTGTTCTTTATAAATAGTGATCCAAATAGAATTTTAGACACTTACTTACAATTGCCTATTAATGTTCTATCTACACCATCTATCATATGTATGTCATTTACTTTATAGTTTAAAGCAGACATAATGAATCTAGGAATAAGTATTTCCTTACCTCTTGATGCTAATGGCATTGTGAGCCTGGTGCTCAATTCCTCCAAGATGTAGTGTCCTACATTGATCTGTTTGTTGTGAGCCATTGAGTAGACCAGCTTCTGGACAACACTAGAAATGTTGTCAAACCCAGACTTTCTGCAAGTGAAAGCTTTTATTACTAAATCAAAGAGAAAAGACCATTCTCTCATCAGGTTCTTTTTGTTCATGCTTGCCAGATTAATCTTTTCAGAATAATTGATGAAGTCTGTGAATTCATAAAGCTCATCCTGAGTTGGAGCCTCCACCAGCTTTTCAGTAGGTATGCCTAAAGCCATGTTGACATCATTCTCAGAGAGCTCCACTTGTTGGCCCTTGATTGCATAATTTATCACAATTGCTGCAACCTCATTCTCATGCACCACTGTTCTTGTCACTGTTGTAGTCCAGAAATCCCTTAAAAAATCCAAATAGAGTAAAGGATTAGCAGTAAGAGCTCCCACATAGTATGTTTCAGATAAAAACTTCAGAAAGCTTTTGAAAGCTTCAGGTTCTTGATTTGCATCCAGAAATGCAAGAAAGTTGGTTTCTTTTAGGATAAAGGGTACAATAGTGTTTGATGTCATTGAGGAGAGTATGAAGTTTAGTGGGTAAGAAAAATTGAAGAGAAAGAGTTCAAAACGAGAGAGAAATCGGTTTAGATTTGAAAATTCTAGGTCACTTAGATTTCTCGAAGGCGTAAGTATGTGTATGTTGAGATGTCTGAGTATTTATAGTAAAAGCAAATGACTTATCGAGAACTCAAAAATAGACGTTTGGAATTTGCTTATCGATAAGTCATTTTGAAAAGAGAAATACATATCGAGAAGTTATTTTAATTTACTCTTTTAGAGAACTAAAACTGACTTGTCGAGATGTCAAATAGATACTCAATTTGTCCTAAATGGACTGATTTGTTTCCAATTTTTATTTGAATGAATCAAAATAAAATCAGAATAATTTTATCAAAAGTATTTTACCAAGATAATTTATTAAATTAAATTATCTCAGTTCTGAGTTATTTATAAGTCTAATAAAATACTTGTAGAGAACTCTGTGAGTTAACACTTATAGAGAACTCTACAATGACTTATCGATAAGTCATAATAAAGCTTTTCGAGAAGTCCCTCGAGAAGTCAGAAAATTGACTTATCGAGAACTCACTCGAGAAGTCTTAAAATGACGTGTCGATAAGTCAATTAGACTTATCGAGAACTCGGTTCTCTATATACTTTTGATCACTTTGACTCTGCCTTGTACTAATTTTACATATTGAAAATGTAAATCAACATTTAGAAAGTTTTCTTAAAATTTTGAAAAATTCCAAGCTAAATGAAAAATAAAATGAAGAATAAATATGCAAAGAAATCTGAAATATATATAGTTCATATTTCAGTTAATTTCCAACTAAATCAAATTAATATTGATTTACTAGAAATTAATCTGTTGCAAAATATTAGCTGAGTTCTTGCCTTAGGATGAAGAATTTAACATTCCAATTTCACCTACAAGTCTAGTGAAAGTTTCTTCATCCAAAGGTTTAGTAAAAATGTCAGCTAATTATTTTTCTGTTGAAACAAAAATGAGCTCAATGGTACCATTTGCAACATGTTCTCTAATAAAATGGTACCTTACATCAATGTGCTTTGTTCTAGAATGATTAACTGGATTAGCCAAAATAGATATAACACTAGTATTGTCACACATAATTGGAATTTTGTGCAACACTATGCCATAGTCCATTAGTTGATTTCTAATCCAAAGCACTTGAGCACGGCAACTTCCAGCAACTATATATTCAGCCTCAGCTGTGGAAATTGACACATATTGTTGTTTCTTGCTATACCAGGATACAAGTCTTTGTCCAAGAAATTGACAGCTTCCACTAGTGCTCTTTCTGTCAACCCTGCATCCAGCAAAATCTGCATTTGTGTATCCAACAGCTTCAAAACCAGTGTCCTTAGGATACCATAATCCCAAGTTTGGAGTTCCCTTCAAATATCTGAAAATACTCTTCACAACCATCAAATGTGATTCCTTTGGATTGGCTTGAATTCTTGCACACAGACATGTAGCAAACATGATGTCTGGTCTATTTGCAGTTAAGTACAACAACGATCCAATCATTCCTCTACAGCTTGAAATATCTACACTTTTGCCCTTTTTGTCTTCATCCAACTTTGTAGCTGTAGACATAGGTGTAGATGCAGGTGAACAATCAACCATCCCAAAATTTTCAATAGATTTTTGACATACTTAGTTTGGCTGATGAAGATTCCGTCACTTCTTTGACTGACTTGAAGTCCAAGAAAGTAACTCAATTCCCCCATCATACTCATTTCATATTACCTCTGGATAAGCTTGGAAAATCTTTGACACATCTTTTCATTTGTAGAACCAAAGATAATATCATCCACATAAATCCGAACTAGGATCATATCATTACCATGCTTCTTGTAGAAGTAGGTCTTGCCTATTGTTCCTCTAGTGAATCCATGTTTGATTAAGAATTCTGACAGTGTATCATACCAAGCTCTAGGTGCTTGTTTTAGTCCATAGAGAGCCTTGAGTAACTTGAATACAAAATTTGGAAATTCTGGATCTTCAAAGCCAGGTGGCTGTTGCACATAAACTTCTTCTTCCAACTCACCATTAAGGAAGGAACTCTTGACATCCATTTGATATACTTTAAAATTTGAATGTGCAGCAAATGCAAGACAATCCTTATTGCTTCGAGTCTTGCAACTGGAGCAAAAGTTTCATCATAGTTAATTCTTTCCTCCTGTGAGTAGCCTTTTGCAACCAACCTTACTTTGTTTCTGGTAACAATTTAATTTTCATCCATATTGTTCCTGAACACCCACTTTGTTCCAATTACACTTCTGTTCTTTGGTGCAGGAACTAACTCCCAAACTTTGTTTCTTTCAAACTGATTGAGCTCCTCTTGCATAGCAGATATCCAATCAGGGTCCATTAGAGCTTTTTCAGTTTTCTTAGGCTCCATTTGTGACAGAAAGCATGCATGAAGGCATTCATTAGTAGTAACACTTATAGTCCTCACTCCAGCAGTAGGATCACCAATAATTGCATCTCTAGTGTGACTTCTATCCCACTTTCTGGTGTGAGTTTGTTGACTTGTGCCTTCTTCATCTCCTTCAGTGGTATGACTTGCAGAACTTTCTATTGGGTTCCGATGCATAAAACGCAGTGGATAAACGTAAATAAAACAAAATTTTCGAAACCCAAAAACAGGATCCATGTATAATTGTGGGCAGATTATGGAGATAACGAATCATACCTTTCAAGAGCCTGACTTTCACGAACTCAACGGAGATCCTTGCTATCACACTTTGTGTCTACCTCTCGGAGAAACACCTTTATGGTATCCACACGAGCACTTCCAAGAACGTCTCACGAACTTGACTACGGAATGGATGTACTAGCCTCCTTCTTGACGATCCGAAATTGCCTCTGCCTCTCTTTGCTGCTAGGGTTTTTCTTCATAATGTACCCCCTCTTTAACCTATCATTATCTATTTATAATGGCTGATTAAAAAGGCCCATAACAGCAAAGCCCAACCCTAGTAGGTATTGGATTAAATAATAAAAACGAATTTCTATTATTTAATTAATAACTAAGTCATACTTAATTATTATGGGCAAAAACATTCCTTTTAATTCGAATTTATATTATCTCAATTAAGTCTTACTTAATTATAATAAAATTCGAATAATCATTAATTAATTTAAATCCATAATTTAAATTAACTATTCCATTAAGTGCTCTATTTGTGCGACCCTATAGGCTATTATTTAATTGGCAATAATTTTATTCTCTAATAAAATTATAAACAATGAGCGGTATCTAGTAATACATCATTGTTACCCAATTAAATAATAATTAAATCGTGATTAGATAAAACCTTTCATGATTAATATTTTTCGTGTAATATAATCCCTTTAACCATACATATTATAGATTAAACTCGAGACATGTATTTAGTCATCCTCTTCAACATTTAATCCGGGTTTACTTGATCCATGAGTAGACTATCAAGACAAATCATAATTTGAGCATGACCATGCTTTTATAGTCTCACTCAATCAAGAGGTCAATAATATCTCTCCTAATTATATGAGGGTTAAATCATTTATCTATGATTCATATTTCTCATACGACTCATGATATACCCGATGTCCACTTTTATCATCACCCGATCAAAAGTAACTTTTAATGTAGTCAAAGTATATTAGTTCTCGTATAGAAATATAATGATTTCAAGTCAAAGGATCGTTACACCATTATCACTGTGAGTCTTTCTTATGACTTTATTAAACATGAAGAATCTTACTGTGGGTCTGTCCAGTACCATGTACTCTCACATGTACCTATGTATTGACTTTAGTATCCCCATACTTATAACCAATGAGATGTGGTTATCTTGTCAAACAACATACTAGTCTATCTATGTATTATTATTGTCCTATATAATAATACTCGACTAGGGACCTTTAAGAATATGATATATTATATAATCTCAAGTTCAAGTCATGTACTTAAACTATACAATGTATATCATGATTCTAAGGACATTTATTATGCTAACAAAATATCGCAGTAATTAAGTTCATAATAAATACATTTATTGAATGATCAACTGACATAAAGATTTAAAAGAATAATGTATTGCCTCTAGGGCACCTACACTAACACTTTCTTCTCTTCCTCCCCCTGAGTTTGTGCTATCAAATTCAGGTGTTTGAGATGAGCTTCCATTTTCATGGTTCATTTGTCCACTAGTGTCTTCATCCATTATCTGTTGTGTGTTGATTTCAGCTTCATCTTCAGAATCACTATCAATTTTAAGATTTTTAAATCTAAGGACTTCGGCTTCATTGTCATCAAGGCATTCCAAGCCTAGACATTTGTCATAATCAAAAGTAATATTTGTGCTTTCCATAATTTTCTCCTGTTTAATCACATAGACTCTGTATGCAGTTCTCTCAAATGAATATCCCAGAAAAATTATTTCAAAAACTTTAGAGCCAAAATTTCCCACATATTAAGAGTTGTCCTTCAAAACATATCACTTGCTTCCAAACACATGAAGATACTTTACAATAGGCTTTCTTTTAGACAGGATTGAGTAGGGTGACTTGCCAAGATTCTTGTTAATGAGATATCTGTTTTGAGTATAACATGCAGTGTTCATAGCTTCTTCCCAAAAACTTGTTGACAACTTTGCATCTTGCAGTATTGTTCTAGCAGCCTCCACTAGTGTTCTATTCTTTCTCTCAACTACCCCATTTTTCTGAGGTGTTCTAGCAGCTGCGAATTCTTGAACAATGCCTTTGTCTTTACAGAATTCAGTTAAGGCTGCATTCATGAATAATGTTCCATTATCACTCCCAAATCTATTCACACAATTCTGATCTTCATCCTGCTTCTCAATCTTCTTGATGTGCTCAATTATGATGTGTGAAGTCTCATCTTTGGAGTGCATAAATTCTACCCATGTGTATTTTGAGTAGTCATCCACCATCACAAATGCATATCTCTTTCTTGAAATTGACAGGACATTAATTGGTCCAAATAAGTCCATGTGAATAAGTTGCAAATGTGCACTTATAAAATTCACAGTTTTACTCTTGTGGCTTGATCTTTTCATTTTTCCCTTTTGACAAGCATCACAGACTTCATCTTGAGCAAACTCCAGATTAGGCATGTATCTCACTAACTCCTTTTTGACTAGAGTGTTGATTGCCTTGAAATTCAAGTGAGATAGCTTCTTGTGTCATAGCTTGCTTTGCTCTACAGATGCCTTAATGTAAAAGCAACAAATTTCATCCTCATTTGTTAAGTCCAAGTCTGCAACAAATAAGCTTCCTTTCCCTGCTCCTTTCAAGGCAACTTCACCAGTCTTTTTGCTGATAAAAATGCATTCTCCTTTGTCAAATGAGACCTTGAATCCTTTGTCTGCAAATTGACTAACACTAAGGAGATTCACTTCAAGATCAGCTACTAGTGCTACATCTTCAATGACAACATTTCCAAAAATCAATTTCCCATATCCCATTGTGAACCCTTTGTTGTTGTCTCCAAAAGTCACTAATGGGCCAACCTTCTCCTCAAACCGTGATAGCGGGGCCATATCACCTATCATATGTCTTGAGCATCCACTGTCTATGATCCATATGACTTTCTTCTCTTTGCCCTGCACACAATGAGTATTAAGTATGTTTAGCAACTCATGCAGTATTGGGTACTTTCTTCTTGTTAACAGATTTGATAGAGGTAGAGTTTGATGATTCAGAAAGAATAGAGTTCATTGAGTGATGCACATTGTCCTTTTTAGCTGAAGACTCAATATTGATTTCCTTAAGATCAACTCTCAGCTTGTGGCAACTTGTCACTACTTTCATGTTGCAAGGTATGCAATTAAACTTATCACATAATGAGTAGAGATCTTCGGTTTTTGCTTCATTGTACTTGCATGCTCCCACTCCTGGCTTACTAACAACCTTTTTCCAAAGGTGAGTTAGATGATTCACATAGCCACATTTTTGACATTGTTTTCTTGGAGCATCTCCAACATAAGAAAAATTGTTGCTCTTGTTTATTCCAATTTTCCCATTTCTATTATTCTTTTTCTTTCTTTCATCTTCAGTTTTTACTTCCTTGACAGGTGTCCTAGAATCTTGGTTGACCATGGGATTCTTTTTAGTTTTGGAAGTTGGAGTTGTTTCTGCATTTTTCTTCTCATTGTCTTCATCAGCAATTTATTGCTTTATGATCAACTCTTCTTACTGAAATCTACTTCACATGCTTTGAACATAGGTAAAACCAACCTTTCTCAGCATAGCTGGGACATCTTCATTTTCAGTTGCTTTTCCTTTACCACCTACAACTTTCTTGTTGCTATTCAAAGCATCATAATCAAGACCAATAGCTATGTTAGCACATGGTTTGTTCTTCTCATGGTACTAACCAACCAACTCAGATGCATTCCTGAATGATTTCAGTTTCACCTCATTCTTTTCAATCTTCTCTCTTAACACAACTTTAATATCATTGGCACACTTCAACTTGTTTTTCAAATATTCATTTCTTGCTTGATTGACTCAAGCTCCACAAGCAGCAGATCCATCTTTTTCTTTTCACTTTCAAGCTTCTCATTAGCTTTTGTTAGCCTACTGACTTCCTCAGTAGCTGCTACCAAGCTAGTGGGTATATGAAACATCTCCACGTTAATCTTTTGTACAGTCTCCTTATATTGACTAGCATTTAAATCAATAGTAGTTAGAGTTGGTACCTTTGATTTTGAAGTGGATGTTTCTCCATGCTCAAAAGCCATAAGTGCATAGTTTCCAACCTCTTCATCCTCATCATCAACATCAGTATCATCCAAACTTTTTCCTTCTGCAATATAAGCTTTTCCAGACTGTTTCTTCAAGAGAGCTTCATACTTTGCTTCCAGTTCCAATTAAGCTTTATCCTTCTTCACCTTTTTAGGCTTTCTATATTCAGTAGCAAAGTGACCCAACTCATCATAATTTAAGCACCTTATCTTTGATATGTCCACATATCCAATTTTGTAGCCACATTTGCTAACTGAGTTGTACTGAGCTTTTGGTTTCCAGTTGTTGCTGTTGGAAGATTGTCCCTTGCTTTTGAAAAACCTTGGCTTTTTGACTCTTATGTTGGAAAGTTTCCTAGCCAAGTAAGCTATGGATTGGTCCATTTCATCTAGCTCATCCAAGGTGTAATATTCATCTTCCTGCAGCTCCAATACAACTTGCTTCTGAGGTCCTTTGTTCTTTTGTTCCATAGCTTGAACAACTGGAACTTGATCATCTTGCTTATCTTCACTTTCTTCTCTGTCATTCACAATCAAAGCACTTGAACCACCAACAACATGACCATGGTGTGCTTTCAATGACTTTCTTTGCAGTATTTCAAGTTCATAAGTTTTCAAGATTCTATATAGAACTTCCAAAGTCATTCTGCTTAAATCTTTTCCTTCTCTAATAGCTGATATTTTCTGTTCAAGATGGTCAGGAAGAGCTAGAAGGAATTTTAGGTTAACCTCCTCAGCTTCATAATATTGCAAGTCATTTATCAATTTATTGAACCTTTCAAAAACTTCAGTAATTCCTTCTTTTGGTTTAGCCATAAACCTCTCATACTGAGAAACCAAAATCCTCTTTTGGTTTGACCTAACCTCCTATGTTCCTTCACACATGATCTCTATCTTCTCCCAGATCTGTTTGACTGTGTCATAGTTGACAATGTTGTTGTACATTACATTATCAAGTGACTATTAAAATCAGCTGCATGCCACTATCCAGAGAGACCTTTTCTTTTTCAGGTTCAGTATATTCTGAAGGATCTTTAGGAGCATAATGTGCTAGAATGACCATGTCTCCATCTGTAGATTCCTCAACTATTACCATGGGAGTGAAATGCCCATTTTTGAGGATCTGAATGTATAATTGATTGGTCATCCTGATGAACAACATTATTTTCTTTTTCCACGGTGTGTAGTTAGATCTGTCAAAGGTAGAAATTTTGATACTGCTAAGCTTCTGTGTATTCATTCTTCCAAGATCTTTAATCTGTTTGCTTTCAGATTTTGCTCTGATACCATTTGTTAGGTAATGAATACAACACGGGGGGGGGGGTGAATGTGTTTTGGGTTATTTTTTGAGTTTTTTAAACTATTATGGAAGTGGTGAACAAAGTAGTCTAACTTGTGGAGATAATATGTTTTAACAGGAATAATAAAACATGCACATGAACACAATATCTTTCAAAACCCACTTAATTTTATATTAAAATCAAGTATATCTTACTACAAATTTTTGGGTTCTTTGTTGATAAAGAACTCAGCTTCTCTCTTGAGAGTTACAAGAATTTCTAGATCTATTTTGTTACAACTAAAATAAAGCATCCAATGTTTACTTTATAGAACAGTAAACACAGGTTTTACACAGCATGCAATAGCATGTACTAAACCCTACTTTAAGTTCACTAAAACTTTCTATTTCTGGCTTAGTGTATCTTTGCAAATCGTGCATGTCTGTGACTTTACTTTGTCAATTAATCTTGGCATTCGATCTTGTACTCTTCAAGGTGCTTTTATAGACTTTTCAAATCAGTGATTGATTTGTTTGTTGATTGATAATCTTGGATATTTAACTGGTATGCATTATGTACTTGAGTTTTGCATCAAGATCTCCAGTTTGTTTTATAGAGAACTCGACATCTCGATAAGTATAATGGCTTATCGAGATCTCTTATTACTCTATAGTTGTTTGACTTATCGAAGTCTCTGAGTTCTCTATAAGAGAATTTGGCTTGTTGAGATCTCTGAATTTATGCATTTAGAAAAGACTTGTCGATATCTCTGAAATCTCTATAGGCATATTGACTTGTCGATATCTCTGAGATCTCTAGTGAGAATTTGACTTGTCGATATCTCCAATCTTCACATCTTCAATTTGACTTGTCGATATCTCTGAGTTCTCTATTGCAGAAATAACTTGTTGATATCTCCAATCTTCATATCTTTATTTGACTTGTCGATATCTCTGAGACTTCTCTATAAGCTGATTTTGACTTGTCGATAAGTCATTCTGAAGTTCTCAAATGACTTCTCTATAGGACTTAATCTGTGACTTGTAGATTTCTTGACTTAGAATTTTTTTTCCAAAACAGATTTATTCAACTCCAAGCTTCTTCACAATGTCTTTGAGGCATGATCTTCTTCCAGAATTTATTCTTAGGCTTGAGACTGTTTACAGAAAAATACTCCAGTGTAATCAATTGATAATTTTACAGACTCAAATACTACAATACCAAGTGCAAACTTAGATTATCATACAGCTTACTTAGGGCTGTCAATTTGACTTAGTCTTGTTATAGTACATGCATGTCTTGTACAACATATATTATAAATTACAAGTAATATATATTATTTAAATATCATATATATTATTATATTAAAGATGAAAGAATGAAAATTTTGTTGTTAGTCGTTGTCTGGTCACAGTTTTATATTTAGAATTGAAAATAATTAGATATAATTTACTATAAATAATATTATTATAAGACAGAGACATAGACAAATATAAACAGTGAGACCGACCTAACATTTAAGGCTAACAGTGTTAAACTTCACAACCCTTACCGTCACAGTATCCTACATATTTTATAATATATATATATATATATATATATTGCTTCCGCTAACTTTTTCATGGACACAACAAATCCTGTAATAGTGTAACTATTTTATTTAATTTAAAGATATATAAAAATTAAATTTAATTAATAAAACAGTAAAATAAAAATAATAAAATAATTATTATTTAAAAAACTGTACATCACACGAGAGATAGGCTAATGTATATTAAATTTCGGTATTCAGATATTATCAGAAACAGACATACCTATATTTCCATATTCGTATTCAAAATGATCGAATACTGAAAATATATGTTTTATTTGTATTACTTATTTATCACATATATATAATTATTCAATTTTAAATTTCATATTTTTATTTAATTTAATAATGTATTAAATTACTATAATATAAATTTTAATTTATTTTAAAAAATTTATAAGTTGTAATTAACAAACACGTCACCATCTTGTAAGTAAAATTATTCAAACGTATAAATGACTTATAAATAATAATTTACATATAATTTGTATAACACTTTTTAATTTTAAATAATATTAATTACTTTTTTTAAGAGAACACAAACGACCCTAAATAGTACTAGATGCTTCAATATTTTAAAATATCAAACATTGGATTAACCCAATACAATTCAAGAAGATTATAAATACTGGAGGCCATTATCTCTAAATTAGACCCGACACTCCATATGTGTCGTGTACTTTCGTTTCATATATTTTCGTGTTTCATATATTTAAATGTCAAACATAAAATCGTCATATTTAGGATTCGTGTATTTTCGTATTCGTAAAGTATATTTTGTGTTAAATTGAATATCAATATAAATTAAAATAAATAAAAATTTTAAAATATAAAATTTGTAGGTAAAATTTTATAAAATATATGAAATGTATATTGAGATCACAATTCTATACAATGTTATGAACTTAAATTATATTTTAAAAATAAATATGCATATATTCATTATAAATATACAAATAGTTATAAAAATATTAATAATTAATAATAATATTTATTAATGTCGTAGAGTTCATGTCATGGTGTGTATTCGAAAGGTAAATACAAAACCGACACTAAATCTCGACTGTGTACTAGAAACATAAACATTAAATTTTTATGTCTTGTAAATTGTGTCGTCTCTACTCTAAATGAAAGTCTAACTCTCCTCTTTTATTTTTTATTTTTTAGTGGGACCCGTCATATTCATTTAGTTGTTCATTTTTCACTTTTTAGCTGTTAAATTATCAACTTTTGACCAAAATTTAAAATTTATTTGTTTATTATTTAAAAAAAATGAAAATTACCAAATAAAATAAATTAATTTTAATTTTCAATAAAATAATTTTAATTATATAATATACATAAATTTAATAAAAGTTCAACCAACATCTCTGTTGTGCAAGACATACCTATACAATAACAAGACTAAATCACATTGACAACCCTGAGATTTAGTTGTTTGATAATCAATTTTGTATTTTGTACTGTATTTCTTGAGTATATAAAAAGGTTAGAAGAATAGATTGGTATATTTTTCCGTGAACAAATTCAAGCTAAGGAATAATCTCTGGAAGAAGATCAAGTCATGATCATGCCTTAGAGAAAACTGTAGAAGCTTGGAGTTGGATAAAATTGTTCTATGAAAAATGTTCTAAGTCAAGATATCGACAAGTCACAGATCAAGTTATATCGATAAGTTTATCGAGAAGTCCAGAATAGCTTATTGAGAAGTCCAAAATGTCTTATAGAGAAGTCTCAGAGATATCGACAAGTCAAATGAAGATGTAGAGAACTGGAGATATCGACATGTCATTTCTGCATGTAGAGAACTCAGAGATATCGACAAGTCAAATGAAGATGTGAAGAAATTGGAGATATCAACATGTCAATTTCTCATTAAGGATCTCAGAGATATCAATAAGTCAAATTATGTATATAGAGATCTCAAAGATATAGACAAGTCATTTCTACATGTAGAGATCTCAGACATATCGACAAGTCATTTCACATGCAAAGATCAAGAGACCTCGACAAGCCAAATATACCTATAGAGAACTCCGAGATCTCGATAAGTCATTATACTTATCGAGATGTCACTTCTTTATAGATCAAACTGGAGATCTCGATATGCCTCTCAAATACAGAATGCATACAAGTTCAAGATTCAAGATTATTAGTTAACAAACGATTTATTCAATTAGATTGAAAAGTCTACAAAGTAGCTGGAAGAATACAAGATCAAAGGTCAAGATTAACTGGAAAAGGGATGGTCACATACCTGCAAGATTCCGCACATATTTGCTAAGCTAGAAATGGAAATAGAAAAAGGTTGCTTTAGAAAGTAGTTTAGTACATTTTAGTGCAAATCTTGTAAACCCGCGCTGCTAGTGCATAAAGCATGCACTGGTTCTTAGTTTAGAAGTAACAAACATATTCACATTTTCTTGTATTCTCTCAAGGAATAAGTTGAGTTCTTATATTCTAAAAACACAGAATTTGTAGCAAGACAAACTTAATTAATACAAACTAAGTGAGTTTTGAAATACTGTGCTAGTTGTTATATTTCTCTAACACAATAACTCTGCAAATATAAACTGCTTTGTTCACAAAATATCTAAACAAGATTAAAAAGGCCAAAAATTCAATGAAACACATTCACCCCCACCCCTTCTGTGTTGTACTCAAGAGAGCGAAGAAAATAACTTAGGAATAGATTGAGTTCGGTTATTTGATTGCATGTGGATTATCTTTATTTTGTTAAAGATTTAAAACTTTTTTAAAATGTTTTTTTATAACTAAGTAACTGTAGCAATGACAAATAATGGTTCATTAATGTGCCTAGTACGTTTATTTAGTCCTACACGGTTCAAATACCTACTACCAAGTCTTAAGATATGTTTAATGATTTGGAACTATTTATTTTAAGTCTGTCTCTAATGACAGTTTTCTCTCCGTCTCTAATGTCAACTTTTGCTTAAGAACATTTTATACCCTATTTTTTTTATACACCTCAAATCTTTTAATCCTTTCGTTTACTCTTATTCAATTAATCAAAAACATGGCACAACATGAAACACCATTAGAAGAAATGTATGCAAAATTTATTATTGACGAGGAAAATGAATGAGGAATTATCGTGGCTAGTAATGAAATTGTGGAACAACAGCAAGCCTATATACTGATTGGTAGATTTTTAACGGGAAAAAATATAAAATTTAATGATATGCAGAATGTAATGGTATCGCTATGGAGACCAAATGAGGGAATGGAAGTGAATGACATTGGCGGGATGAGATATTCATTTACGTTCTTTCATAAGATGCATATTCAGAAAGTCATTGAAGGAGGTCTTTGGTCCTTCGAACATGCTACACTACTAACACGCCAACTCGAAATGGGAGAAGATCCATGTACTGTTAAAATGCAGGATGTTGTGATGTGGGTGCAGATATATGGCATTACACAGGGGTTTCTATTGGAGAATATTCTTAAAAATGTTGGTGATTCGATGGGGAAATTCATTAGGGGGAACCAAATATATTTGATGGAGTCTGGAAACAATATGTTCGTATCAGGGTGTTAATTTATGTTAAAAAGCTTTTGAAGAGAAGAATGAAAATAAAAAGGGAATGAGATAGCTGGAGTTGGATTAATTTTAAATATGAGCGTCTGGGAACTTTCTGTTTTGTATGTGGTATTCTTGGTCATTCGAAACATGATTACAACATTGTATATAGGAACACTGATAAAGTGATTGAGAAGGCGTATGGAGTTTGGCTCAGAGCACCGTCTAAAAATGCTACAAAAGTGAACACTGGAGCGAAGTGGCTCCGAAATAAAAAAGATATCAATAATCCGTGGATGCAGATGAATAAACCTGATACGTCGGAGACCGCCGCACATGGTGGTAGGCAGAAGCATGAGTGATTCATGGAGGTAGACGGAGTAGTTAGAGTACTTCACGGGGATTCTGGTGGAGTTGAAATAAAATCGCGAGATTTAAGGATGCAAAATAAGGGGGATATGATCAGGTCAATAGTTTCTAGCAAAAGGCAAACAAAAATCTTGGGGATTTTAATATGGAAAGTGATAAGATTATGATGAACCCAAAAAGGAAACATGTTGAAGACAGGGTGGAAGAAGTTAAGGAGGGAAATGATAAAAAAAAATTAATACTGAAAACAAGACGGATGGGTCAAAAAACATGTAAATGGCGGGTCCTATGGTCCAGTCCCACCAAGGAATATGGGTGTTATTGCTTGGAACTGTTGTGGGCTGGCCAACCTATAAACTGTTAGATTCCTAAAGGAATTAAATAAATTTTAAAGGCCCAACATTATTTCTTTAAGTGAGACATTAGTTAAAAAAAATAAAGTAAAAAAAGTTAAAAAACAATTAGGTTTTGTTGGATGTTATGTTGTAGATTCGATTGGTCATGGGGGAGGTGTGGTCGTCCTATGGAAAAATGAGGGGGGAATTACTGTGGAAAATAGATGTAGTAATTTTATCGATTTTGAAGTTATGCATGAGCAGTTTGGTCGACGGAGGTATACATGCTACTTTGGGATTCCAGAACGTACTAGACGAAGAGAAGCTTGGAGTATAATAAAGAATTTAGCTGCATATTCTATGTTATCATGGTGCATTATTGGTGACTTCAATGACCTTATGACTGAAGATAAAAATAAAGGTGGACAGTGTCATCCTCGAGTGTTGTTGAATGGTTTCTTTGAAACAATTATGGAGTGTAATCTGATTGATTTGGGGTTTACAGGGGATAAGTTTACATGGGAAAGAGGTATGTGTACAAATAAATGAATTTCGAAAAGATTAAATAGAGGCCTGGAAACGATAACATGGAGTAGTACGTTCCCTCGTGTAGAAATAAAAGTCCATGAAGTCTCCACTTCAGACCATATGCCTTTGTGTCTGCAACTAAATAAGCAAGTCTATATGCCTCAGAGTAAACGTTTTCGCTTCAAAAATATATAGATTCAAAAGAAGTAATGTCAAAATATTATTCAAGAATGTTGGAGTGATAAAGATAATAATGATATTATGAGAAAAATGGTTAAGTACAGTGCTGGACTTGAAGAGTGGGGTGGAGGAATGATAAGATATTTATAAAATAGAATCTCTAATTATCGCAAGGATATGCAGAGGTTGAAATCTCGTCGAGATACAGGTGGGGTTAGAATGTATAATGAGGCTTTTTGGAATTATCTGAGATTGTTGGAGAAACATGAAGTCTTTTGGTGCCAGCGTGTTAAGCAGTTTTAGCTTAAAGATGGGGACAAAACACACAATTTTTTCATAAGTTCGCTTATGTGAGAAAGGAGCATAACGGAATAAAAAGATTAAAGAATGATGATGATGATCGGAAGGACACAGATGAATCAATTCAGGATACTATTATCATGTATTTTGATAATATTTTTACTGCCACGATAGTAGAGGAGCAGATGCCAAATGAGGTTATGTTTAAAAGTATTATAGATGATAAAAAAGAAAGTCTTACGCAAAGTGTTTCTGAAGAAGAGATTAGGATTGTTGTGTTTGTTATGTACCATGAGAAGTCACCATGTATTGATGGATTAAATCCATGTTTCTTTCAAGTATATTGGCACATTGTAAGGATGGATGTTACTGAGTTTTGTAGAAATTTTATTGAATATGGGGAGCTTTCTGATTAGGTGGATAGAACTCTTGTATGTCTTATTTCTAAAGTCAAGCAACCTAAACAAGTTTCTGATTTGCGTCCCATTTCACTATGCAATGTGTTAATGCGGATTTTATCAAAAGTTTTGGCGAATAGGTTAAAACTGTGTTTACATTTAATTCTATCTTAAAATCAAAGTGTTTTCGTTGAAGGCGGACTCCTTACGGATAATGCGTTGATTGCATATGAGATTAACCATTACATTCATAGAAAAACGCAAGGAAAATATGGGGTGGCAGGGCTAAAAATAGATGTTTCTAAGTTGTATGATATGTTGGAGTGGAGATATATGGAAATGATGATGAACAACTTTGGGTTCCCTCAAGTTTGGATTCAGCGTATTATGCAGTTTATCAAGACAGTTTCATACAGTTTCTTGCAGGAAAGAAAAATATTTGGAGATGTGCATCCTCAACGAGGTGTTAGACAGGGAGATCCTATCTCCTCTTACCTATATATCCTATGCGATGTAGGGCTAACTGGAATCATTTGAAGATACGAGGAAAATGGTTGGATCCATGGGTATAAAGTAGCCAAAGGTGCCTCGAGTAGATCTCATTTACTTTTCGCCGATGATTGCTACTTCTTTTCCAAATCTACTCAAGAGGAGGAAAATAATATGCATGGTATCCTAAGTAAGTATGCAATGTTGTCAGGCCAAATGGTGAATTATAGTAAGTCAAATATTATTTTTAGTTCTAATACTGATGTAACAAAAATAAAAAGTAATTGTAAGATTCTAGAAGTGAATGCGAAAGACAAGCCTGGGAAGTATTGTTGATGTATGTTGGAAAGAGTAAAAATGAACTTTTTGGATTTCTGAGTGATAAAGTTCAGAATAAAATCCAATCATGATGTAATAAGGAGCTGTCTAAATATGGAAAAGTTACACTGCTAAAGTCATTTGCACAGACTATACTCTTAATTTTTTGATGAGCTTATTCCTTATTCCAGATGTAATATGTGATGAAATTGAGAAAAAGATGAATGCGTTCTTATGAGGTGGGGGAGTAAATGGCAAGATGGTGAAATGGATTTCATGGAAGCGAATGTATGCCTAAGGAGTATGGAGGCTTGGGATTAAAGGAGGTGAAAAAATTAATATAGCTATGCTAGCTAAACAATGATGGCGTTCTTATTGAAGCTGATCCATTAGTTAATGCAGTAATGAAAGCAAGATATTATTCGGATCAGAATGTGTTAAATGTTGGGCTTGGAAATAATCCTAGCTATGTTTGGCGTGGTATTGTTCAAGGTCTGGAAGCTCTTAAAGCTGGTGCAAGGAGAAAGATTGGAAATGGTGAGGAGACGATGGTGTGGGATGTACCATGCCTTCCGGATGTGAAAAATGGTTTTGTTAGCCCAATGGAGCATGATAAGAGAACCAATGTCAAGGTTAGTAATTTGATGGTTGCTGGGGAAAAAAGATGGGACGTTGAGATATTGTATAATATTTTTTGCTCGAGAGATGCAGAACTCATAAGACGAATTCCAATACCAATGGTGAACAATGCGGACTCCTGGTACTGGATGCTTTATGACAAAGGAGTTTTTACAGTAAAAAGTTGTTATAGATGGATCCGGGGAGAATGTTCTACTGTTTATTCTGATATGTGGAAAAAGTTATGGTTCCCTGAGAAGGTGACAAATTTCTTATGGCGTCTATGTAAAGGGTGCTTACCAACTAATGCAGCACTGTTGTCAAGACATGTTGATATAGATGTTTGGTGTTCGTGATGCCACTGTGAAACAGAAACGGTTATCCATGTGATGTTCTTTTGTGACTTTGCAAAATCAGTTTGGCAAACTACAGGTGTTCACTACTTGCTTTAATGTTCTACAGACGAAACAACTTGTGCAATCTTTGCAAGATTATTTGAACGAAGTACGAGGGACCAAAGTGTTGAAATTGCCATGGTCTGTTGGAGTCTATGGAACATGAGAAATAACTGGGTTTAGAACCGTGTAAATGGCTCAGTTTTTGGTGTAAGAAATAATGTCAGTCAATTACTTATCAAATGGAAGAAGCTCGGATCAAAGAAAAAGACAGAAGGACTCGAGATGAAGTAGGAGCACAAGCCTGGAAGCCTCCGGATGCAGGATGGTTGAAAATTAATATAGATGCTGCGATGTTCCTTAATAGCAGTATATGTGTTGGTGCTATTATTAGAGATGAAAACTCGTATTTTTTAGCAGCGAGAGGAAAGAAAGTTGCGGGTGCGTGAATGGCCAGAGAGGCAGAGGCAATTAGCCTTAAGGAAGCCTTGTCGTGGATCATTGACAAGGGGTATAAGCAGTGTATAATCGAAACAGATTTGTCTGCTCTAGCTGCTGCGTGTAATGGTAGACAAGGAGAAGCTCTTTTTGGTACCATTGTCATTAATTGTATTCGGTTACTTAAGCACGTAAATCAAGTGCTAGTTATTTTTATTTATCGCTTTGCGAATACGGTAGCTCATAGGCTCGCCAAAGCTGCCCATTCTATAAAAGACAAAGGGGAGTGGTATGCCACTCCACCTCAATTCCTTAATCATATTTTGAGTTTGGATATATAATTTAATGAATGTGCGGGCTTTTATTAAAAAAAACAACTGTAGCCTCCTCCCCCTCTTCTTCTCCCATCATAGGGTTGGGGTTTGTCCTATCATAAGTTAATTGAGGGGCTTTCACTGGTTTTCTCCGATGGAAAGCCCTAATCCTTTCAAATTTTTTTATTCTCGTTAATTTTCTTTCAATAAAACCCAAATTTTTGGGCGTTTGCGTGTCTCTCCTGTTGGAGTGTGTGTTTTGTCTATTCTTTTGGAGTGTTTTCATTGTGTTTTTGTTAAGTTATGGTTGATTTTATTTGGGGTTGGATCTGTTGAGAACGATTTTGTTGATATTTTTGGTGACCTGGAAAGCATTCATCAAATCTGGGGCGGTGGTAATTATTGCAAGAGCTCAGCTTTCACAATCAAAGATTGTTCATCTTTCCAGAGTTTACACTTTCGGCATGTCTATAGCTGCTATCCGGCGTGTAGATAGTTGGGGTGCTTTCGACATGTTTATAACTGGTATTCGGCATGTAGATAGCTAGGGTGCCGTTTCTCCAATCTCAGTTTGTGCGATTGATGTTTCTAAATACCGGGCTAACAATAATATTTACGTGATATAGTTAATTGTGATGTTGTTGTTTTCTGGGATGTTGGTGCAGTTTGTATCGCTTGAAATATCTTTATTTCGCTTTTAGTTTCAAGAATTCTTAAATTCAGTGTATTAAACAATCAGGAAACAAATCATCTAATTGGTTTTAGTATGTTGTTTGTTTTCCAGCCTTGTTGTATCGGTAATTGGGAGTTTGTCCCGAATGTATTATGTTTAAGTTAATAAAATTTATGCCTCCTGAGTCATACTCTATCGCTAAAATGCGGTTTACCTTGGTTCACGTGATTTGCAGGCTATTACGTGAGCCCGTATGGTTTACCGGTGCGAATCCGAAGGGTAGCGGCTGTAGGTTACCTACAATAAAAATAATAGTTTTTTATTTGCCAAAAAAAAAGTTTGTTTATGATTTTTATTATAATTAATTTATACAAAATTTTCTTTCATGAATTTCATTTTTTTCCTAAAAAAATAATTTCGTTTTTAATTTGGGATACATACTATAGTTTTATGAAAGCCAAAAACATCAATCAATCAATTTGATTATAACGAACCCAAACGTGGACGATTGAAAATTAGGGTTTCACACACCAACAATATCTCTCGAATCAAATTAATCAAATCGGAGAAAGATGTGGCACGAAGCTCGTCGATCGGAGAGAAAGGTCCACGATATGATGGACGCTGCTCGTAAGCGAGCTCAAAGACGCGCCGTTTATCTCGCCAAGCGTCGGGGCGACCCGCAACAATCCATTCAAGTTTCCGGATCTCGTTGCCGTATGTACCGTGACGACGGTCTTTATCAAGCTACTCAAGATCAGCAAGGCCTGTATGTGTTTTTTTTTAAAATAAATCCCTAATTTTTACTTCATTTTTTGTTTAATTTATTTTCTACTTAAATGTTGTTATTTATAATGTTCTTTGATTGTTAGCGTAATTTGTAGTAGGATTAGGATGTAGGTGATTTGATTTTGGCACTGAATAGTATATGTTAGGAGCTATATTTTTCGTTATTTTTCGTGGCATGATTCCTTAATTCTAAGTTATAAAGTTGTTTTTACGAGTATCTATCTATTACTATAATTCAAGGGATAACTTCCAAGTTCCGTCCTTGCTCATTTTTTCCCCGTAGTTTAGCTACATTTTGTAATGGACGCTTGTTGTTCTTTGTTAATATTTCTTTGAAATCAGGATACCATGGAATGGGAAACAGGATGTCATGATTGACAGGTAATTTCCTCTAAAAGAATTAGTTAGAATGTAGTCTGGCTTGTATAGGGAAAACGTTAGTGTTTATACTTACTGGATTTATGTTTGGCAGATTTGATGGTCGTGCTCTACTGGATTTTATCAGAGACTCTGATTCACGACGAATCCGGGTTCCTGATAAGACGGAAGAAGAGGAAGAACTTGAAGAGTTCGTTAATTTTGAGCGTTATCGGGATTTAATTAAGCATCGACGTAGAGGATGTCGGTACTTGTTTACTTCTTATAATCTATTCGGCTCTATACATTACTAATGTAAATATTGAGTTTAATTTTGTTCTTAACAAGGCAACCACAACAATACCCCGAAAAATTTATATTCTTATGGAGCAAATGGAATTTATATACTTTGGCTTTACGAGCTGTGCATTTTTTTCCTCATGGCAGTTACGGATGGAGATGGATTGCAACACGTTCATCTAGAAATGGAGGCAAAGAATGTTGCATTATTCGGATTAGACAGGTTTACATCATATATACCTATTACTACTTTCCCTAATTGGGTGCCTGATGAAACTTATGTATAGCATATATTGTGGTTGGGATGGCTGGCAGGTGCACCGCCACCCAAACTCTAATCTTTTCGTAAATTTAGTTTTAAATTATGTGTATATATATTTAAATCTTGTATGTAAGTGTAATGATTTTAAAATATCTTACTTTCCCCCTCCAAGTAGGATATCATGCAAATGATATATCTAAATTTTGACAGAAGGATATAAAAAACTTGTTATTTGTATGTTGAATTTGAAGTGTATTAATCAAATTTTATAGTTTATGGTTTTGTTATTGATTATTTTAATATATACGTTTAAATGTATTTTTAAAATGTAAGGTGTTTATATTTTTGCATGTGCAACCTCTCAGTCCTGGCTCAGTCTTTTGCCAAGAGCATCGACAAACTTGATAGAACAACATCAACCGGAAAATAGACTGTTTAAATGTATACCCAATTTATTTTTACCAATTTTCTTTGTTTGCGGTTTCCCCCTTTTAGATTAATTTATGACTAGGAGTGATAATGACAAAATTTTAAGTGTATCCACTTTATTCATTTGTATACTTTCTTATGATTTGTTTTTTTTTGTATTCATTTGGTAGATCTCAACCTGCTCAGCCAACAGCAAACAAGGGAACTTATTCTCAAGTGGGTTTTTCTTATGACGGAGAAGGAAAACAGGAAACGCAGTATTCAGACGGTGATGACAATGATGAGGACGAAGATGAGGATGATGACGACGACGAGGATTTTAACAGTGATGATAGCAATGATGAAGGAATGGATTTAATCGCAAAAGATTATGGGGTGAAGAGGTATGGGTGGCTTGTATACATGGATAAAAAGGCTAAAGAAGAAGAAAGAAGGCAAAAAGAAATAGTAAAGGGAGATCCTACTATGGTACGTCTGCCCGGAGAACCATATGTAGTGATACTTGTGTAGTTTGAATATAAAATCCGGATTATATGACTACGGTTAATTTTTAACTTGCAGAAAAAGTTGAGTCGCAAAGACAGGAGGAAGGCATCTCAGATAGAAAGGGAGAGGGAAAGAGAAGTTGCTAGGGGTGTTGGAACTAGAGTGCTTCATCATGACCCCTACAGGTATGCTGCTTCTTTTTCTGATTAGTTTCTAATACATGTATTATCACTTATGGACCGGAGATCTTTTTATGCCTAAATGATTCTCGATATTTATGGTTTCCAGGGAGTCTAGACGAAGTCCAACTTATGAAGCTTATCCTCGTTCTAGAAGGCATGCTTTGTTTACCTTTCTTTTTTTTACTTGTTACAATGTTCGGTCCACTCACTTTTTTCACTGCCTTTGCTAGATCAAGGTCAAGGTCATATTCCCCATCACGTTCTAGGCGCAATGCTCGTGGTGCTCATTCCGAAGATGTTTCTCGAAGCAAGTCAAGAGCTCCTAAAATAGAATACATTACTGAATTTGGCGGAGCTGGAGAAGGAGCTGAGCCAAAGGTCGTGGGCTACTCACCACCACCATCTCCTCGGTCTGAAGCCAGCCCTTTGAACCGGTCGGAGCACTTGACCTTTTATTCTTGCAAAAGATAGATTGGGCAGTCATTACTCTGCTGCTGCTTACACCCATTTTGTTAGCTGAGGCAAACTTTTGTGGTTTAAAATTAGATCAGTGTTAGGATTTTATCAGCATAAGCAGAGAGGAAGATTGAAGCGAACATCTGTTTCTGAAGTTTAATTCTCCCTGAAATGGGCTATATATGAATGCATCCGAGAAGTGTTGAACGGGCATCTCTAATGCTTCTCCTTTTCTGCAGGCCATCATCTGGTCACATACTTGAGGCCCTTCATGTTGATCCTGCATCTGGTGTATCACTGGATAAGGAAAAGAATTCTAAATTGTTAAAACCACCAGCAAGGTATGATAGGGATTGTAGACCTGTGGAAAATTATGCGGCCCACATGCTTAAGCCTAATGATGATCTTGAAGTTTTAGTACACTAAGCAGTGTGTGTTCATCTACATTAGCAGCACATCATCAGCACTGGCAAAATTAAAAGCGACAGGTAGTGCGAGCCTTCCTAAGCAGCAGGCCGAGAAAAAGGAAACACCGCAAGAGCGGCTGAAACGAATTATGAGCAAACAACTAAATAAACAGAGTATGTAATGCAGAGCATTTGACTAAATCAGTCTTCCTTTATTATAGATGTCAGAAGTCTATAATTATGTTTTGAACCTAACTGATTGGTGACTGGTTGTATAGTTAAGAAAGACACTGCTGTTGAAATGGCTAAGAAACGTGAACAAGATCGTCAAAGGCTCGAGAAACTTGCGGAAACTAACCGGTTGAGTAGGTATAGACGTCGGAGCCGGAGCAGAAGTTATAGCCGTTCTCCAAGGTAAATCAAATCCAATCTGCCCATGTTGCATATGAGTATAACGATTATGTGTACAGAATTTCACTTGCTACAAATTGTTGTTTCTGAAAATGGTATTTACATAAAGGATCGCCTAATAATATTATTATTATTTCAATGCAGCGTTCATTGTTCTCTTTAAGTTTTGGTCTATGTTTTTATCTATTGTTCTGGCACTCTTCACACTTTGACAATTGCCTCCCATAGAGTAACAGGACGATCATTTTTTTTAATATTGGAAATGCCTGTTTTGTATAGACCATGGAACGAGTCTAGCGATATATCGGCTTTACCCTGAGTCATACAAACTCACATTTTTCAATAGTTTGGTAGATTTGTTGAAATTTGATGGCAGAGGCCTCAGGAAAGCCAGGAGAATGATTTGTTTGTATTCTGTCATTTGTTCCTCTTGGTCCTGAAAATTGCTTTCAGACTACCTGGCCCTGATTCATCCTTTTCAACTCTTACACAAGCAGCACTCATGTTAGACGTGTGTTAGTGCAAGTTATTAGGACTGCTGTTACAATTTCAATAATGTAGCTGAATCTTGGTTAATTCTTTTTTGTTTGAATAAAGTTGTGAGACAATTGAGAAACGACATACTCTTCCATTCTTTTGTGTTTGATGACAAGCCAGTTAAATATCTTGTGGCCTTGTTACAGAAGGCACCGACGCAGTCGAAGTCCGAGCAGGGGCAAGAGTTCACGAAGAAGACATCATTCCCGCTCTCGCTCACCATCTCGTTCGCCCTCCTACTCCCGGTCTCTGTCTCGTTCCCGTTCACCTCGGTAAGCATATGTTTTGGCTGAACAATGCAACCTTTACTTCTGGTTGAAAGGACAATCTGAGTGGAGCTCTATGGTTGCAGGAGAAGAAGCCGGTCTAGGTACTGACTGATTTTTCCTAGCTTGGAGTTGATGCAAACAGATGGGTTTGGCTGTATAGCCAGACTGTAAAGGCGAAAAGTACTCTGTTATTTTCTTGTTATGTTTTACAAAAAACATGGTTTTACCAAATTAGTTTATCCAGTTTCCAGAATGTTTAGTGTTGTGATTAGTATTATATTTTACTTGAACTGAACTGCCGAGTTTGTAATTTATGCTGGAAAATGAAGGTGTCCGTCGCTGCTTACTGGTAAAAAATATTGACCAATTTCTGATGGAGTTATTTGTATTTTTTGTTGTTCATTTTAAGATTTTTTTGTTTTGTAAAACATATGCTACGGGTGTTTGGCTTTAAGTTCAAATTTTAGCATGAAATGAAAATAATATAAAGTTTTATTGAAATAGAAAGCAAGTTCTCCTGAGGTCACTAGTAGGCTTTATTTCAAACATAAAACATACAAATATACAATTATTAAATATACTCTTATTCTTGCTTTTAAAAAAGCGAGAGAAAACTTGTTTTGTTTCTGAAATGGTATAAACATTGTTCAGATTATTCCTGTGTATATTTTAGCCAGTTCTGATACAAAGTTATGAGATTTTAGTACATAAACATGTAATAGCCATGTGATTCTTTTTAAGTTTCCTTTTTTCCATTTCTGATTGCCCTTTATTCCAATTTATCGTATCTCCTATGATTCCATAACACGGAACTCACTATGCCCTTTTTTTGCCTCATTCTGAAAAAAAAGTAAAAGTTGCATAGATGAAACTTGCTTCCAAAACCTTGCTTTATTCCATTTGAATCACACGGACAGTAACATTGTGGGGGTGTACATGAAAATGATACGGAGCATCTCCAACGGTACAAATCTCTTCGCTAAAAGTCTACGCAGCATCTCATAATTAAAATTATAAATATTATATAAAAATATTATGCACTCCAATGTTACAAATTCATTAATTAAAATTTTAGCTAATCTCATTACGTTGATCATATTTGTTAAATCTATGGAGACCGAAAACAATGTATCAAATCATATGTTATCATATTAAAATAAAACATTCTATTTATAACGAACTGAAATAATAAAGACATACTATTTTTAAAATATATTTAAAATACAGCCTATCATTATAGTCAATTTCGCTGTACTTTAATATTTTATAAGTTCAGAAAATTTTAGATAATCAATATTTTTTTTATATGACGTTTGACTTTTGTGCACACACTTCTAAGTACTTTGACAACGTAGTTAAAATAATAATTTTTAATTTTTTTTGTGAATAAAAAATATATAACTAAAACTTTAATTCAGAAAAAGAAATTTTTAAACATTACTCCCTCCGTCCCACCAGGATGTTTACATCTCTGGTGGGCACGGAGACCAATATATATATATATATAAAAGTAGGTAAAGTAATGAAAAATGATGAAAAGTGGTTAAAGTAGTGAGAACTATTAATATTTAATAATAGATTTGAGAGAGTGGAGGAAGTTAGTGGGTATAATAGTGTTTTATATTATTAAAAGTTTACTATTTTTGGAATGTAAAGAAATGGATGAGACGGCCCAAAATAGTAACTGTAAAGAAATGGATGAGACAGAGGGAGTATTATTTTAACTATGTGGTCAATAGACTTAGAAACGTGTGCACAAAAGTCAAACGATATATAAAAAAGACAGAGGAAGGATTATTTAATCAACAATTTTAGTCCATAAGAAATGGAGATGCCATAACGGAAGAGATCAAAAAAAGATCAGAGAAATCTCGCCCTTTCCCCGGGGAGATAAAAGAAAGATCGAGATGCCTTGCACTTTCCCAAAATATGTCTTTTCACCTCTGCCATTTACACTACTTGTGGAATATTCCCATTCCATTCACTTTCCTTTGGCGACACAACCTATTCCTATCGACAAGAGAACTTGATACCATCACCGCACGAGGATAGATGCTAGTCTCTTTCTTTTCTCTTGTGCTAAGTTTGATTTTCTATATTACATTCACTATCCTCCTAGTAGAATATATAAATTTATAATTTCTAGGGTGAAGTCTAAAATTGTTGAGTATTTTCAACTATGGTAACTCATTGTGGCTACCTAATTGCTAAACGAGGCTAATGTTCGTGATTAGGTCTGTACAGAATTCCGGTCTGGACATGTAACTTGGACCGGATCTACTGGTCTGAGACCCGGACCGAACCGAACATACCCGGTCCGGTCCCCGATCCTTACAATTGACAAAATCCGGTTTTCGGTCCGGTTCAAAACCTGATAAAATCCGGTCTATACCTGAATGGACCTGAATTCATATATATAATTATTTTACCTTTAATTGATGTCTTATAAGATCATATATAAATATTAAACATTCACGCATATCATATTTTATTGATCCATATTAATAAATAATAGATTTATATAATAAAATAGATCGATACTACACTTTAAATTACTAAATTTCGTATTTCATATAATAAAATATTGATATTCACACACTTAAAAAATTATATTTACTTTTAAAATATTAAAATATATATTTACTTTTAAATTTTTATTGACGTACCAAGTAACAAAATTTTTAATATATATAAATTTGAAAGAAATATTAAAATAAAATTATATAAATAATTTTTTTATATAAATATTAATTAAACCGGTCCAAACCGGTCCCGTCCGGTCCAATCCGGGTTTTTCCGGTCCGGTCCCAAAACCGGATAGAGCCGGTCCGGTCCTCGGTCCGTGAAATTCTGAAAAAATCTGGTCTTCGGTCCGGTCCGATTTTTAACCTTTGTACAACCCTACTCGTGCCATCTCCAAGCATATATCCAAATTTAAATTATCGAGTGATCTAAATTTGGGACGAGATCTAAATTCTATTACAACCATGTGATCCAAATATAAATTTAAATTAAATCATCAATATTATATTCATATATTTTAATTTTCAGTACTTTAAAAAAGATTGGTTAATTTAATTATAATATTTTTAGTACATTAACAAAATCATTAAATTACAAAAAGTATCAATATTATAATATTAAAAAGATTTGGATTATTGAATAGTAATAATGCAATAGGTAAAAAAAATAGTGATTGAAATTTAGATTAATACTATCTAATGATTCAAATTTAAATCACTTTTTAGTTCAAATTTAAATCACTTTTTAGTTCACGGTTAAAGTGATTTGAAACAAAACTGTCCCGAATTAAAATTTTTAGTTCACCGTTGAAGTTGCTTTGCGACCCACTCATGTAAGTAAGTCGGTTTATACCGAGGAGATCCATGATGAATGTAGTAATGTCATATCAAACAGCCATAACATCTTGCCACACCGCTGCATTTAACTTTAATTAGATGAATTATATGGGATGATTAATCTTTATTTGGACGAAGTTATAGGTTCCACCATCTCTAAATACATTCATTCACACTAATGCACCATGATTGGTTGACCAGAGCGTGCACCCTCCATCAATCACCCCTTCAACCCCACCTTTGGAGCTTGGATTAGGACTAATCAATCAATCAAGCTTTGCTTGCCCCTAATCTAAAATGTATTAAACATTGACCCATTATTCAAGCACATTTATATAGCCCGTATAGGGTACTTTAAAGATATGATTATGTGCAATTTTGGAGGCGTAGAATATAGCTCAATTGTAGTTAGGATAGCAAGTGCATGATTAATCTACAGCATGAACTTTTTAAAAAAAATTGCATTTGTATGCATACCACTCACTATAAAAACTTATAATCTATTGAATAACAAAATCCTAACCAATTTCATAGAGTGTATAAAATTTAATGGGGGCACGAACCGATTCGAGCTTTAGTTTTTTTTCTGATGAATCGGGTCGAGCCGAGCTTTCTTAATGAACAGAAAACCGTTCGAGCTCGAGCTCATTAACGAACGAGCCGAACATGAGCTTTTATCGAACAAAATCGAGCTGAGCCGAACACGAGCTTTCTCCATCAAAACGAGCCGAGCCAAGACAAGATGAAGTAAAAAATTCTGGTCAAAACACCGGTTGACTGTTAAAATAACAAACCAAATACTTTTATTTTTTTCTAAAAATTTTGTGATATCACTGAAATATATTGATCTTAATATCTGTACGGTTGGATCATTTATAAATATTTTTAAAAAAATTGAAATATTAATATGAGCCTAAACACTAGTTACAGGTAATGTTCAAACCATTGGTTGATTATCAAAATAATAAATAAAATAAATTTATTTTTTTCTAAAACTTTTATCATATCACTAAAATATATAGATCTTAACATCCGCACGGTTGGATCATTCATAAATATTTTTAAAAAAACAAAAACATTAATACGAGACTAAACACTAGTTACAAGTATAGGTCAAAACACCGGTTGACTGTTAAAATAACAAATCAAATACATTTATTTTTTAACCCATTATTCAATCACATATATATAGCCCGTATAGGGTACTTTAAAGATATGATTATGTGCTATTTTGGAGGCGTAGAATATAGTTCAATTGTAGTTAAGATAGCTAGTGCATGATTTAGGGGGGTATAATCTCTATAAACGTACCCTACACTACAAATCTACAATCTACAGCATGAACTTTTTTTAAAAAAAATCATTGTATGCATGCCCCTCACTATAAAAACTTATAATATACTCCCCGGCTAATTCTTCACGTTTAGTTCGGGTACAGAAGTTAATAAATATATATAAAGTAGTACTAAAAATATAAAAATGTATAAAAAGTGGGTGAAGTGGTGGGACCCGTTAATTTTTAATGTATAAAAAGGAGATAGTGGACTAAAAGTAGTGTGAAAAGGGAGGAAAAGTGGGAAAGTGGTGGAAACCATTAACTAGTTTTGATAAATTTTGAAATGTAAAGAATTGGATATGACATCTTAAAAGAAAAATGTAAAGAAATGGTTGATACATAGAGAGTATTAAATAATAAAATCCTAACCAAATTCATAGTGTATAAAATTTAGTAGGGGTATGGAGGCTCAATTTGTAAGTGAAGTTGTTTCCATGTGATCAATACTTTTGGATTCAAAAAATCTATTATATTTATAAATTTGGTTTTATGATGATAAACACCAAAATTTATAATCTTAGTGTATCATGCGCCCATGAAAAGAACTGTTTTATATATCAAATAATATCCTAGATATCACCTCTTTACATAGCATGCAAAGCCAAGTGGCCATCAGTTTAGTCCCCCCAAATCTTGATTAATTATTGATATATACATATCATACGAGTGAATAGTGGTTAATGCAAGCCGTGCGGACACTGCATATATAGATTACGAAACAACAATGTGTTTGAGAAATGAGCAGATGACAAAGGTGTATTGGATTAATTGACTAATCAATACTTAAGGGGAACAAATTAAATCCACGAATTCAAACTTGAATACATTCAAAATAATGTAATTGAAGGAAATGAAGATAGATGAGGGAGCAACGGTGCCCACTACAATTTCACGAGAGGACCTCTTCTCTTCTTGTCCCACCTTGCCTACTACCTTCTACTACATCTCTCGACAATCTATCTATTCTCCGTGAGGGCTTTGCCTCCTCTTGGTTTCTCGTTTACACTACTCATGTTGGCGATTTTTGTATTTTTACACTGTTAACGACCTTTTTCGAATCGGTATCAGGTTAAGTAATCAGCCATTCTAAAACCCACCCAAGTTGTTGGAATAATACCTTTTCTATGATCTTATATTAAGATCCTCTCGCTCGAAATTTCATTTACGGGTCGAATAGTGAATCACGGACGCTTATCTTTGAGGCGTTAATTTGTCTTTTTTGTCCACCATAAAACGTCTAAGAGTATCGCGAGCATGATCTCTGATATATTATAAACCAATCACTCTAAAATTTCAAGGAGTCGCATTAAGTTCTTTCTAGGATCTTATATTAACACAAATTACATATCAATGCTCGAAAAGTAAATTAATATATTTAGTAATACCAATCGTCCCCTCCATCTATCATACCTAGTAATATTAACATTTTCCCTCCATCGTACTGATTGTCGAGACAAAGAAATCAAACTTGATACACTCCATACATCGAGTTATGATAGGCATCAAAGGAAAATTTTATGTTATTTAACAATCTGTAACGCGATAGACTGATACTCCCGGTGGAGAATTGCATTGTTAACTTGATACGTTTCAGAGTGTGACAAGACCAGGTACTAGTGTCGAATTTTGAAAAGGACCTGCCCTAGAATTTATGTTAAATACATGCACAAGCTCACCGGCTGTTTGTCAAACCAGTTGCTTTGGCGTATTCAAACAATACACAACAGCAACGTCTGGTTTCCAGAACTGCAACCAATTTTAGTGACTTTGTACAACTATTTGCCTATTTTGTTTGAATAGCCTTGTGTATGTTATGACCGGATGGCATGCATCTAAAAAACACCTACACATATTGCTTTTAATTTTGTGTTTTCCACTGTTTAATACTTGGGTAGTTTGTTGTCTCAACTTTATTGTAACAAGTCACGTTGGCTCTTGAAATTGACCCTAGTCAAACGTCTACTCCAGTTGAGGATCTAATATTTAAGGGTGGTTAATCAATAATTTCTTTATTTTTATCGAGTGTAATATGAAATTCAGGAAGTAAGAATGCTGTTCGACTCACTCTCGATTTTTGAGAAAATTATACATATAACTTTTACCTCATTCAACACATTTTTTTTTGATATGGCCTCTAGTCTCTCACAATTAGAATATTAATGTAAAATTCTAAAAAGATTCTTCCACTTGAGGTTTTAAAATGACTTAATATAGTATTAAAATATAGTATTAGAGTTCAGGCTGGCGAGAGACCTAAGGTTCGATTCCCTAACACCCTCAATATATCATGGACAATTAATAACCCAAAAATGGGCATCGGTGATTCACTCTTTGACCCCATATGTTAAAGAGTATAAGATCGTGTTTGGGTATTCTTCTGCAATTTTAAATTGATTGATTACTTAACATGATATCAGAACTCGGTTTAGGACCGAAATAAAAAA
Organism: Apium graveolens; assembly: GCF_009905375.1. NCBI lineage: Eukaryota > Viridiplantae > Streptophyta > Magnoliopsida > Apiales > Apiaceae > Apium > Apium graveolens. The sequence continues at coordinate 4,737,554 of NC_133651.1, forward strand.
AAAGATAAAGTACACAAATGGATCAAAGAAATAGACTCTCGAAGTCAAGGCCTAACCCAAAGTCAAACAAGAGAGGAAAAAATATGTTTGTTTTGGGCTACCGAGATGCTTTCTTTTTACCTATCAAAGCACCTCTAAATGTTAATCCGCGAAAAACGATAAGAAAAATTCGGAAGAACTCATATACGGAACGAAAGCGACATGTGAAAATACATCAGTTATGGGTATTACTTACATTTTTTGTTGTCAATCATAGCGAAATATATCGTACGATTGAGTGGGGGTGTTAAAGAATATAAGATCATGTTCGGACTTTCCTCTACGACTTTAAGAAGGACTCCAATTGGATGATTGGCTCAAACTGTAGAAGCCTTGAGAGGGACTCAAGTTATTGAAGAGCTCAATGTACTTATAAATCTCAAAGATCTAGTCACCAGGAAGGAACCAGGATATGAGAATTTCACCTAGTTTTTATTCTATTGTACCAATGTAATTGCTCATTATATAAATGTTGAAAATTATCAAATATGTCAATCTTTGTACATTTATTGTCTCACTGTAACTTGGGGTTCGTCTTGTTACCAGGCATGAATTTGTGATAAACAATCTTCTCACAAATTGGGGGAGATTGTTGTGCAAGACATGCCTGTATTATAACAAGACTAAGTCTTATTGACAACTCTAAGATTCAGTTGTATGAAAGTCTAAATCTGTATTTTGTATTGTATTACTCAAGTCTGTAAAAATATTAAAGATCAGACTGGAGTATTTTTCTATAAACAGTCTCAAGCCTGAGAATAAACACTGGAAGAAGATCAACAAGATCATGTCTCAGAGAAAAGGTAAAGAAGCTTGGAGTTGAATAAATCTGTTTTCGGAAAAATGTCTAAGTCAAGATATCTCCAAGTTACAGATCAAGTCATATAGAGAAGTCATTTGAGAACTCCAAAATGACTTATCGAGAAGTCCAAAATGGCTTATAGAGAAGTCTCAGAGATATCGACAAGTCAAATGAAGATATGAAGATTGGAGATATCGACAAGTCAATTTCTCAGTAGATATCTCAGAGATATCGACAAGTCAAAATGCATATAGAGATCTTAGAGATATCGACAAGTTATTTCTACATGCAAAGATTTGGAGACCTTGACAACCCAAGTTCACTTATAGAGAACTCAGATATCTCGACAAGTCAAGTTTACTTATAGAGAACTCAGAGACCTCGACAAGCCAAAGTTACTTATAGAGAACTCAGAGACCTCGACAAGTAAATACACTTATAGAGAACTAAGAGATCTCGATAAGCCATTATACTTATCGAGATGTCAGTTCCCTATACAATAAACTGGATATCTCGATATGAACCTCAAGTACAAAATACAGATAAGTTAAATATTCAAGATTATCAATCAACAAACGATCTAATCACTTAAATTGAAAAGTCTACAAAAACAGCTTGAAGAGTGCAAGATCAAAAGCCAAGATTAACTGACAAAAGAAAGTCACAGATCTACACGATTCGCAAAGATTCACTAAGACAGAAATAAAAAGCTTTAGAGATAACTTAAAGTAGGGTTTAGTACATCTTATTGCATGTTGTGTAAACTTGTGTTTACTAATCTATAAAGTAAACATCTATAAAGTAAACATTGGTCCTTTGTTTTAGTTGTAACAAAAAGATATATTTTTTCTTGTAACTCTATCAAGATAGAAGCTGAGTTCTTTACTTACAAAGAACCCATGATTGTAGCAAGACATACTTAATTTTAATACAAAGTTAAGTGAGTTTTGAAAATACTGTGTTTATTGTGCATGCTTTGTTTATTCTGTTAAACACAATATCTCTACAAATTAGACAGCTTTGTTCACCATTCCAAATTATTGTAAAAAGAGTTGAAAATATCCAAAACACATTCACCCCCTCCTCTGTGTTGTATTCAATATCTAAGAAGTGGTATCAGAGCAAAATCTTAAGGCAGACTGATCAAGATCTTGGAAGAATGAATACACAAAAGATAAGCAGTATAAAGATACCAGCTTTTGATAAGACTAACTACACATTATGGAAGAAGAAGATGATATCGTTTCTAAGGATGGCCAACCCCTTGAACATCCAGATTATGAAGAATGGACCTTTTATTCCTATGGAAATGATTGAAGAGTCTACAGATGGAGACATGGTCATCCCAGCTTACCATGGTCCTAAAGATCCTTCAAAATACACATAAACTGAGAAAGAAAAAGTCTCTCTAGATAGTGGCCTGTAATTAATTCTGATAGAGTCACTTGCCAATGTCATGTACAATAATATTGTCAACTATGACATAGCTTAACAGATCTGGTAGAAAATAGAAATTTTGTGTGAAGGTACAGAGGAAGTTAGATCCAATCAAAGGAGAATACTGGTGTCTCAGCATGATGGTTTCATGACTAAACCAAAAGAGAGTATTACTGATGTGTTTGAAAGATTCAATAAGCTGATTAATGACTTGCAGCTTCATGACAAGTACTATGAAGCTGAGGAGGTTAACTTGAAATTTTTGCTCACCCTTCTAGACCATCTTGAACAGAAAATTTCAGCTATACGAGAATGAAGAGACTTGAGCAGACTGACATTGGAGGTTTTATATGGCATTTTAAAAACCTATAAACTGGAAATGATTCAAAGAAAATCTTTAAGAGCTGGTCAAGGGCACATTGTTGATGGTTCAGGTGCACTAGTTATTAATGATTGTAATTCATCTGATGATGAACAAGAAATCCAGACTCCAATTGTCTCAAGTGTTGAGCAAAAGAACAAGGAGCCACACAAGCAAGTCATTCCGGAACTTGAAGAAGATGAGTTTTATACCTTGGAAAAACTGGAGGAGTTGGATCGATCCATGGCTTACCTAGCAAGGAAATTCTCTAATATTAGAGTTGAGAAGCCAAAGTTCTTCAAGAACAAAGGACATACATTCAACAAGGACAACAGCTGAAAAGGAAAAGTTCAGTATAACTCTGGTGGCCTAAGTGGCTACAAAACTGGATTTGTTGATATATCAAAAATAAGATGCTTCAACTGTGATGAATTGGGCCACTTTGCCAGAGAATGTAGAAATCCAAATAAAGTTAAAAAGGACAAGGCATATTTGGAGTTGGAGGCTAAGTATGAAGCTATCTTGAGAAAATAGTCTGGAAAAAATTACATTACCGAAGGAAAAAGTTGGGATGATTCTGATAATGATGAAGATGAGGAGTTTGAAAATTATGCACCCATGGCCTTGGAGCAAGGAGAGTCATCCTCATAAAAAATAGAGTTACCAACTCTTTCTACTATTGATTTAAATGCTAGTCAATATAAGGAGATTGTTGAAAAGATGAGTGTAGAGATGTTTCACATACACATAAGCATGGTGGCAGCTACTAAGGAAGTGAGTAGGCTGTCAAAAGTAAATAGAAGCTTGAGATTGAGAAATAAATTCTGGAACTGCAGCTTGTTGAGCTTGAAACTGTCAAGCAAGAAAATGAATATCTAAAGAACAAGCTAAAGTGTGCTACTGAGATAAAAGTTGTGTTGAGGGAGAAGCTAGAGAAAAATGAGGTGAAACTAAAATCATTCAGAAATGCATCTCAGTTAGTTGGTCAGTACCACGAGAAGAACAAGCCGCGTGATAACATAGCTATTGGCTTGGATTATGATGCATTGAACAACAACAAGAAAGTTGAAGGTGACAAGGAAAAAGAACCTGTAAGTGAAGATGTCCCAGCTATGCTGAGAAAGGTTGGTTCACCACTGTTCAAAGCATGTGAAGTAAATTTCAGTGAATAGGAGTTGATCATAAAGCAAGAACTTGCTGATGAGGACAATGAAAAGAAATGCAAAGAAACTACTCCACCTTGTAAAACTGAGAAGAAGCCCATGGTGGATCAAACCCCCACGAAGCCAATCAAGGAGATTAAGACTGAGAATGCAGGAAAGAAAAAGAAAAACAGAAATGGGAAGATAGGATAAACAAGAGTAATAACTTGGCATTTGTTGCAGATGCTCCTAGGAAACAGTGTCAGAAATGTGGCTCTAGAAATCCTTTAACTCATCTTTGTAAAAAGGCTGTTAGTGAGCCAAAATTGGGAGCATGCAAATATAATGAAGCAAAGACTAAAGATCCCTACTCTTTCTGTGATAAGTTTGATTGCATTTCTTGCAACATGAAAGTGATGACAAGTTGCCACAAGTTGAGAGTAGACCTCAAAGAAGTCAACATTGGGTCTGCAGCTAAAAGGGAACATGCAAATCAATCAATGAACACTATTCTTTCTGAATCAACTCACTCTAATTCTGCAAATTTTGTTAACAAGAAGAAAGTACCCAACACTGCTTGGGTAGCCAAACACACTTAATTCTCATTGTGTGCAGAGCAAAATGAAGAAAGTCATATGGATCATAGATAGTGGATGCTCAAGACATATGGCAGGTGATAAGGCCCTGCTATCACAGTTTGAGGAGATGGCTGGCCAATTAGTGACTTTTGGAGACAACAACAAAGGTTTCACAATGGGATATGACAAATTAATTTCTGGAAATGTTGTCATTGAAATGTACACTGGTTGCTGGTTTGGAAGTGAATCTCCTAAGTGTCAGTCAATTCACAGAAAGAAGATTTAATGTTGTATTTGACAAAGGAGAATGCTTAATCATCACTCATCAGCAAAAAGACTAGTGAAGTTGCTCTGAAAAGGAGTAAGAAAGGGAAGCTTGTTTGTTGCAGATTTACACTCGGAAAATAAGAAATGAATTTGTTGCTTCTACACCAAGACATCTGTAGAGCAAAGCAATATGTGGCATAAAAAGCTCTCTCACTTGAATTACAAGGCAATCAATACCTTGGTGAAAAAGGAGTTAGTGAGAGACATGCCAAATCTGGAGTTTGCTCAAAATGAAGTTTGTGAGGCTTGTAAAAAAGGCAAAATGAAGAAGTCAAGTCACAAGAGTAAAACTGTAAATTTCATAAGTGTACCTTTGCAACTTATTCACATTGACTTATTTGGACCAGTTAATGTCTTGTCAATTTCAAGGAAGAAATATGCACTTGTGATGGTGGATGACTACTCAAGCTACACATGGGTAGAATTTATGCATTCTAAGGATGAGACTCCATACATCATAATTGAACACATCAAGAAGATTGAGAAGCAGGCTGAAGATCATAATAGTATGAAGAGATTGAGGAGTGACAATGGCACAAAATTCAGAAATACAACCTTAACTGAATTCTACAAAGACAATGGCATTGTTCAAAAATTCTCGGCTGCTAGAACACCTCAGCAAAATGGGGTAGTTGAGAGAAAGAATAGAACACTAGTAGAGGCTGCTAGAATAATTTTGCAGGATGCCAAATTGCCAACAAGTTTTTAGGAAAAAGCTGTCAATACTGCATGTTATACTCAAAACAGATATCTCATTAACAAGAATATTGGAAAATTACCCTACTCGATTTTATCTAAAAGAAAGCCTATTGTGAAGCATCTTCATGTGTTTGGAAGCAAATGTTATGTTTTGAAAGACAACTCTAAATATGTGGGAAAATTTGACTCTAAGGTTTTTCAAGCAATTTTTATGGGATATTCATTGGAGAGAACTGCCTAAAAGTCTATGTGCTTGAACAGAAGAAAATTATGGAAAGTACAGATGTGACTTTTGATGATAACAAGTTTTCATGCTTGGAATGTCTTGATGAAAATGAAGCTGAGGCCCTTAAATTTGAAAATCTCAATATTAATTGTGATTCTGAAGATGAAGCTGAAGTCAACACAAGCAATATAATGGATGAAGAGTCAACTGAACAAGTGAACCATGAGAATGGAAGCTCATCTCAAACATCTGAATTTGATAGCACAAAATCAGGGGGAGAAAGAGGAGAAAGTTATGCAAGTCATGTCAATAATGAAGAAGATGCAGAGAACTCAAGTCAACAAACTCAAACCAGGAAATGAGACAAGAGTCACATAATAGAAGCAATTATTGGTGATCCAAATGTTGGAGTGAGGACTAGAAGTGCAACTACAAATGAATGTCTACATGCATGCTTTCCGTCACAAGTTGAGCCTAAGAAAATTGAAGAAACCCTACCTGATCCTGATTGGATATCTGTTATACAAGAGGAGCTAAATCAGTTTAAAAGGAACAATGTTTGGAAGTTGGTTCTTGCACCAAATAACAAAAGTGTAATTGGAATAAAGTGGATGTTCAGGAACAAAATGGATGAAAATGGGATTGTGACAAGAAACAAAGCAAGGTTGGTTGCAAAAGGCTACTCACAAGAAGAAGGAATTGATTATGACGATACTTTTGCTCCAGTTGCAAGACTTGAAGCAATAAGAATCTTTCTTGCATTTGCTGCACATTCAAAATTTAAGGTGTATCAAATGGATGTAAAGGGTGCAATCTTAAATGGTGAGTTGGAAGAAGAAGTTTATGTGCAACAACTACCTGTCTTTTAAGATCCTGAATTTCCAGATTTTGTCTACCAACTTCTAAAGGCTCTCTATGGACTAAAGCAAGCACCTAGAGCATGGTATGACATACTGTCAGAATTTTTGATCAATATGGATTCACTAGAGGAACTATTGATAAGACTCTCTTCTACAAGCAACATGGTGATTGTATGATTCTATTTCAGATTTATGTGGATGATATCATTTTTGGCTCTACTAATAAAAAAATATGTCAAAGATTCTCAAAACTCATGCAAAGTGAATATGAAATGAGTATGATGGGAGAATTAAGTTACTTTCTTGGAATTCAAGTTAGTCAAAGAAGTGATGGAATGTTCATCAGCCAAACCAAGTATGTTAAAGATCTATTGAAGAAGTTTGGTATGGTTGATTGTTCACCTGCATCGACACACATGTCTACAATAACTAAGTTGGATGAAGATAAGAAAGGAAAAAGTGTAGACATTTCAGGTTACATAGGAATAATTGGATCTTTGTTATATTTGACTGTTAGTAGACCAGACATTATATTTGCAACATGTCTGTGCACAAGATTTCATGCCAATCCAAAAGAATCACATTTGATGGTTGTGAAGAGAATTTTCAGATACCTAAAGGGGACTCCAAACTTGGGGTTATGGTATCCTAAGGTAACATGTCTTGAAGTTGTTGGATATACGGATGCAAATTTTGCTGGATGTAGGGTTGACAGAAAGAGCACTAGTGGAAGCTGTCAATTTCTTGGACAAAGACTTGTATCTTGGTATAGCAAGAAACAATAATTTGTGTCAACTTCCACAACTGAGGCTGAATACATAGTTGCTGGAAGTTGTTGTGCTCAAGTGCTTTGGATTAGAAATCAGATAATGGATTATGGTCTAGTGTTACACAAAATTCCAATTATGTGTGACAATACTAGTACATATCTATTGTTGCTAATCCAGTAAATCATTTTAGGACAAAGCACATAGATGTAATGTACCATTTTATTAGAGAACATGCTGCAAATGGTACCATTGAGCTAATTTTTGTTCCAACAGAAAAATAATTAGATGACATTTTTACTAAACCTTTGGATGAAGCTACTTTCATTAGATTTGTAGGTAAAATTGGTATGCTAAATTATTCATCCTAAAGGCAAGAACTCAACTAATATTTTGCAGCAGATTAATTTCTGATAAGTCAAAATTCATTTGATTTATTAGAAATTAATTGAAATATGAATTATAAATATTTCAGATTTCTCTGCACATTTATTTTTCATTTTACTTTTGATAACTTAGAATTTTTTAAATTCTAAGTAAATGTCTCTTTGATTAATTCATATCTTCAATATATGAAGTTAATAAAAAACAGACCTGAAAAGCAGCAAAAGTACATAGAGACTGAGTTCTCGATAAATCATTTTGAGACTTCTCGGTAGAGTTCTCGATAAATCTTTGTTAGACTTCTCGTGGACACCTCGATAAGTTATTATGACTTCTCGATAAGTATTGTAGAGATTCGAGTGAATTATTTTGAGTTCTCTACAAGTACAATTTAAACTTATCTTTAACTCAGACTGAAATAATTTTATTTAATAAATTATTTTCAGTATGATACTTTTGAAATAAATTCGTTCTAATTTTATATTGATTTAATCAATAAAAATTTGGAATATTTCAGTCCATTCTGGACAAACTTGGTATTTATTTGACATCTCGATAAGTTATTTTCTAGTTCTCGATAAGAGTCAGGAAAATGACATATTAATATGTATCTATTCTCTCAATATGACTTCTCGATAAGCAAATTTAAAACATTTATTTTGAGTTCTCAACAAGTCATTTACCTTTTACTATAAATACCCAGACATCTCGGCATACACCTCTTTACGCCTTCGAGATCTCTAAGTGACCTAATTTTTCCAAATTTAAACCGTTTCCTCTCATTTCAAGCTCTTTCTCTCTAATTTTTCTTACACACTCCAATTCAAATTATTCCAATGGCATCAAACACAGTTACACCTTTCATCCCAAATGAGGGCACCAATTATCTTGCTTTTACCAATGCAAATCAAGCTCCTGACAGTTTCAAGAGCTTTGTGAAATTTCTTTCTGAAACTTACTTTGCAGGTGCTCTAACTACAAATCCAGTACTGTACTTGAATGTTCTAAGGGATTTCTGGAACATGGATGTGATAAGAACAGTGGTGCATGAGAACCAAGTTATGTCCATGATGGTTAATTGTTCCATTCAAGGCCAACAGGTGGAATTTTCTGAAGATGATATCAATGTGGCTTTGGGCATCGCAACTGACAATTTGGTGGAGGTTCCAACACAAGATGAGCTAGATGAGTTCATGGACTTCATCAACTACAGTGAAAGAATCAACATGGCCATCCTGACCAAGAAGTACCTAAGGAGGGAATGGTATTTCTTGTTTGATTCTATTGTGAGGGCATTCACCTATAGAAAGAAATGATATGAGAATATTTCAAGTGTTGTTCAGAAGCTGGTGTTTTCTATGGCTCACAACAGACACCTCAATGTAGGACATCTGATAATGGAGGAGCTCAACACCAGGCTCATAATGCCTTTGACATCAAGAGGTAAAGAAATTTTTCTTCCTAGATTTATAATGTCTGCTTTAAATCATAAAGTGCATGACATTCATATGCTTAATGGTATAGATAGAATAGGCAATTGTAAACAAGTGTCTAAAGTTCTATTTGGTTCACTCGTTATAAAGAACAAGGTACCTGTAAGTCTTAGAATCACTCCATTTGTGTTGAAGAGATTCAAGACTTACCCTTACCTAATGCCTGACATGAGGTCTACAGTCACAACTAGTTCAGTAATGGCTCATGTACATGTGGAAGAACAAACACAGGGACACCAACAGGGGTCTTCCCAAGCTGAGACCCTTTCTTCTTTACCAGTAGAAGCTAGGAAACTAACCACTTCATCCTCTCAAAAGGGTGAAATGAGTAAAAAGAAGAGAAAAAAGACACCTTTGACTATGATAAATGAGAGTGGTGAGGATCAAATAGAACTAGAGTCAACCTTGGTCATAAATGAGAGTGGTGAGGATCAAATAGAACTAGAGTCAACCTTGGTCAAGAAACCAAAGAATGCTAAGCAAACTGAGTTGACCACTCAAGCTACCTCTGCATACTCTCAAAAGCATTTAGTTGCAAAAGAGGGCATAAAACAGACTCTAGAGGCATCCTCTCAACATGGTGTCTCTATTGAACAAAGCATGCACCCTAATAAACTTTGTAAAGAGTCTGCACCAACAGTTGAACAAATTCAAGTGTATGAAAGGAGGAATAAGGATGGCACACACACATAAAGCACATCTTTTGAAGCTCCCTCTTCTACCCAGGGGGAGCTGCCAACACTCAACTCTGAAATTCAAAATCTAATTTTTAAAATTTCTTCTTTATTCAATCAAACACTTGAATATAATTCTCAAGTGTTGCCAGCATCATGTGACATGGTTAAAGAGACTGTTCTCACCACCCAGGACCCAAATTTAGTTGGTGAGAGGCTACATGCTGGGATAGATCTTGATGACACCAACACAACCACGGGGGTTTCATCAGTTTTTACTGAAGACCCTGTGGTGGTTTCAAATGCCCTTTATGTGCAAATCAACCTTCACGGGTTGTAAGGTTTGAGGGTAGTACTCCTGAGGGGGAGCTATCTAAATCCTCTCCAATTCAATTGGAGGTTCCTCTTGAAGGAACAACTACACTCAAAACCCTAGCTAAAATTGCACTCACAATTGAAGCTATGAGTTCAATTGTCAATGATCCTGCTATGGGGGAGGCAAGTATATCACATTCAAGTGACAGTGCTTTGAAATAAGTACAAGGGTTTGAGGTCATGGTACATGACAGTAACCTGGTCAAATCCCCTCCAATTCTAATGGAGGTTCCCACCACAAGTGGAGGACAACACACTGTCATAACCACAATTTAACCTGTGAGTCAAACTGTGGCACCTGTCACAGGTGGTTCTATTGATTCTCTACCATCCACCTCAAATCCAACTGACCAACCATCTACCTTTAACCCTACTCAACCACAACCTCATTTGATTTCTCAATGGCTGCAGGAAGCAGAAGCTCAACCAACAACAATGAATGATCTATTGGTTAATCAACTGTCTGGACTTGTCCAAATTTCTCAACAGCTTCTTACATCGGATATGACTAATTAAGATTATCAATATATCATTTTTTCCTATTAGACAGATGTTCAAGAAAAGCAAACAAAGATTATAAATGAAGCTGAACAGGATGGCAACAGTGATTCCTGGTTGGATAAAAACTTCCATCTTGAGATGAATGAGGTTTTGGCCAGATTTAGAGAAGAGTACATCATCATTCTTGGGAGCGATGCCAAAATTCTAAGTCTAAAAGAAGTTTATGATGCAATCACAGATGTCTATAAAGCTCAACTTAAATCCTTTCACCTTATTGGTAAAGCTCCAAAACTGACTCTGATTGATCATCAAGACAAGACCAGGAAACTGGTCAAGGACAAGCTAGATGAGATCATCCTTTCTCAGGTGGAAATCAAGCAAAAATTCTCTAGATATACAGATCAAATGGCCAAGTTTGATTTCTCATCTGTTGACAAGAGCATCAAGAATCTGAGGGAATCTTTCATAGCCTTCCATGAAGTTGTCCAGCAGCAAATCACTAGTAATAATGACATCAGGGTCAAACTGGATCAAATCCATCAGGCTAGATATGAACCATCTATTCTTTTGATGGAAGGAATTAGGGAAGCTGTACAAGCTACATTTGGCACTTCTCTATCCTTGACATCTCAACAACCACTGTCAACATCCACCAACTTGCAAATTCAAGCTCTCCAATCTCAAGTGTCCATTTTGCACTCAACAAATGAGTCATTGACAACTTAAGTATCACAACTAACAACTATGATCCAAAGTCAACAGGCTGATATCCAAACCTTGGTAGACTCCCATAAGCATCTACAAATGCAAAATTCAGTCTCATTGGGAGTTATCATGGGTGCACTCAACATTCCATTGCCTGCACTTCCAAAAACTGTTAGACATGAAATCCCTTCACCTCACATCTTGCATGCTGACAAGACTAAGGGGAGATTAAGGCTAGATTATTAAGATCATTTGTCCAAGAAACTGTTCAAGCTGCTCAAAACCAAGCTGTTCAAGCTGTTCAAAAAGGCAAATCCAAAGAAGTTGATGTTGGAATGTAGAGGCTTATAAAAGCAGCCGAGGGACCTAGTCTGAGGAAGGAATTTGATGATTTGCTAAAGGCTCTCAGGGCTTCTCTCAACAACAACTTCATCGCCTACAAGAGGGCTTTGGACAAGACTATAAATTTTATAAGGGTAATTTTGATAACCAAGGATAACTTTCAGGAAAGAAGAATTGTGGTCAACATCAATGACTCAAGTGTGGATAGATGTATGCAGGTGTCCCTTAATTTTCTCACATCAAGAAGGGCATCTGAGTTGGACATATTTATCGACAAAGTCAACAGAGTGATTAATGATGTCACTCTCTTGCTTAAGGAACTACAAAAAGCTCAAGATACTGCTTTTCCAGAAGCATATCTCCAGCCAAGCAATGGAGTGACATACATCTTTCCATCCACCAAAAAACTCAAAAACTTTCATGTTCCTAGACATTGTGTCATGGCACACAAAAAGCACATAATGTCTTTGGAAACTGAGTTGAAGACTAAAAAGAACAAGACTTATGAAGATGAGGAGATGATTAATATTTTGGGGAGATATCTGAGAAATCCTGAATCCAATTTGCCCAAAACACAAATCAATAAGGATGATTTGGATGATGATGAGTAGGAGAAAGATGATCAAAAATCTTCTGGCTCAAATCCAAGTCAATACGCTAAGGCAACTGACAGCAAAGAAGAAGACAAGAAAAAAGATGCTTGTGATGAGAGAAGAAAGAAGAAGAAGAAGGAAGATGGTGCAGGAACCAAGAAAAATATCCAATCAATCCATATATAACATGCTCAAGCCACTAAACCTACAAGCTCAAACATTCAACTATCTTTGACCTCAAAGCCTAAGCTTCTGTAGAAACAAACTGCAAACACCCTACTCAAAATACAAATCACTTCTAGCCAAACCACTCTGAAGAAAATATTAAACCTACCTTCATTTAAGCCACTAATCAAAACTCATTACAAGTCTGTTGGGATAAAACCAAAGAAACTACAGGTTTAAGAAATGACTATCTGGAATTGCTTTGATCAGACTGATTTTCTACCATTAAACTGGTGCATTACAGATGATGACTACTTTCAACAATTAGCTGAAGAAATTGTAACATCCCGATATTTATAATTATTTTTAGTTGGATTATTTGATTTAATTATTTATTAATGTCAATGTGTTGTAATTAAATTAGTTTGTGTAAGTTTATTTTTATATTTATAATCGGAATATTATTTTAAGAGTATTAGTTTTAAAAAAAATAGTAAGGCTTTATTAAAAAAGAGTGAGGGTTTTAATAAAAAAAAGGAGAAAGAAGGAAGAGAAGAGTTAGGGTTTGCTAAAAAAGGGTTTGCGTTACTTTGATCGGAGAAGAGAGGGAGAGAGAAAGAGAAAATAGATGGAGATTGAGATGAACATCAAGAACTTTTTGGAGGGTTTTGAATTTGGAGTTTGTAGAATTGGGGTTCTTGTGATTTGTGGTTCTGAAATCGTTATTAGAATTCTCGGTTACTCAGATCTCGAGGTACGGATATCTTTCTTGTATTCTTTCTTTTCGTATTCGAATTCGTGTATGTATATTGCATATTCTGAATCTTGTTAAATTCGCATCCGATTCGTTGTTCATCGTATGATTGTGATTTTATTCTCGTTGGAAAGCTAATTTGATTATCTTCGTTTTTCGTTCTTTGTATTTTCTGAAATTCTGCTTGTAAATATGTCAAAATCTGTTGTTTGTGTAATCTATTGCTGAAATTTCTGTTTGTTCGGCCTAACTTCATAAATTTATTATAAATTGAATATTTGTTCAAATATTATTAGTAATACCATTCTGGAAAACTCTTTTCGATATCTACAATTTGTGTTTATATTCTGCTGCTAAATTCTGTGATTTTGATATCTTAAACATCAAAATACTACTGTAATCAGGGGCTGATTCTGTTCTGCAGTCCGCATTTATTTGTTTTCTGAATTCGTTACTTGTTCGTTTTTGACGAGCCTTACCATTCTAGAAAGGTCTCGGAATTTACTACGACTTTCGTGTTTCGTACGTTTTCATTTGACTTCATCTTCATGCAGTAGTTTGACATTCTTTGAAACTGATCAGATTTGAGCTTATCAATAATTAGTGGTTTGTTATGTTATTTTGTTTCGTGATGTTGGGTTATAGTTTTTTGAGATTATTTGATAAATCTATATATGATTTTGGAGATGTAAGATATTTGAGTGTGTGATCTTTGAGTATTTATTTTGAGTTATTTATGTTATTTGTATGACTTGGGAGTTTGTAAGACATCCGTCGTGAGTGGATAATCTCGTGCTTGGCACCTCCTATGCGGTGTACTTAAATTGTATGGGCGTGTCGCCGAAGTTGTAGGATACGTATAGCCATGGTTAGTATGTGTATGATTTGGCCTTTTGGGTAGCACGTGCTAATTGTCGTGGAAGCCCCTGTAAGATATTGGGTAACATTTGCTTTGCTGTGCAAGCCCCTGTAAGTTTTGATGACTACATATTTCTGGATTACCGAAAATGTAGGACATCGTGTAAGTGTAAGATTATCTCCCATGTTCGTATGTAAGCTATTATGTGTATTATTTTGTAAGTGTGAGAATATGTGTAAGAGTATGTGTAAGGGTATGATTTCATTTTATCATTATTCTTTCGATTATATTATTTGTGATTATTATGTAAAATTGATAAGGATATGTGTAAGAGTATGATAAGTTTTGGGTGGTAAGCATTTAGTTTTATTTTGTGAGTTGATTATTTATTTTTTTATATTATCTCATTCACTATTATTATTATTGTGCTTCATTCAGATATTCAATTGTGTTCTTAGCCTCGTCATCTTTTAATCTTTGTTCAGTTTTGCTTTATCTTATATCCGTATATGAGCCTTTCGCTCACTGCCGGTCCTTTGTTCTCTTTGTATTCCTCCGACGGGTATTCTTACTTAGGCGGGCTACTTATGGGAAGGGTGTGAGTTATGAAACTTTGAGTAGCTTGGTCTTTCTTAGATTTCTCTGAGAGTTTGTTGGCATGGTTGTAATTTAGTTGTATTTTAATTCAAGAATTGTAAATTTATTATATTTTTGAGAAGTTGTAAAGTTTTATCGGATTTTAATGGAGTTTGGATTTAAATAAGTATTATCTTGAGAAATTTTATTAGTTGGGTTGTTAAAGAAATAGTCAGAGTCTGGGTTGTACCTTTACTCTACTTGGCAGTAACTTAATGGATACAATTTCAACCACGGAATTCAAAAGAGTGATTATCTTGATGAAGGATAAGGACACAATTACAAGGGCTTGGAAGGCTGTGTTGTTTGTATGAGTGAGAGAAAGGGATGAAAGAAATACAAAAGCAAAGGCTGAAAAGGAAGAAAAAGATAGAAAGTATGCAGAAGAAATTGCAATGTTTGAACAAAGATCAAGAGGTAAAGGGGATGAGTAGAATTTCAAAGGATGGACATTTTTTGAATATTAAGATTGACAGTTACTCAAGATTCAGAGTTAATTACCCCAATGGACACAAACTGGATGATTGTCTCAAACTGGTAGAAGCCTTGAGAGGGACTCAAATTATTGAAGAGTTCAATGTACTTATAAATCTGAAAGATCTCATCAGGAAGAAACCATGATACGAGGATTTCACCTAGTTTTTGTTCTGTTGAACCAATGTAATTACTCATTATATAAATGTTGAAAATTATCAAATATGTCAATATTTGTACATTTTATTGTCTCATTGTAACTTGGGGTTAGTCTTGTTACCAGGCATGGATTTGTGATAAGCAGTCTTCTCACAAATTAGGAGAGATTGTTGTGCAAGACATGCATGTACTATAACAAGACTAAGTCATATTGACAACCCTAAGATTCAGTTGTATGATAGTCTAAATATGTATTTTTGTATTGTATTACTTGAGTCTGTAAAAATGTTAAAGATCAGACTGAAGTATTTTTCTATAAACAGTCTCAAGCCTGAGAATAAACTCTGAAAGAAGATCAACAAGATCATGCATCAGATGAAAGGTAAAGAAGCTTGTAGTTGAATAAATCTGTTTTAGGAAAAATGTTTTAAGTCAAGATATATACAAGTCACAGATCAAGTCATATTGAGAAGTCATACGAGAACTCCAGAATGACCTATCGAAAAGTCCAAAATGGCTTATATGATATGAAGATTGGAGATATCGACAAGTCAATTTCTCATTAGAGATCTCAGAGATATCGACAAGTCAAAATGCATATAGAGATCTCAGAGATATCAACAAGTTATTTCTACATGCAGAGACTTGGAGACCTCGACAAACCAAGGTCACTTATAGAGAACTCAGATATCTCGACAAGTCAAGTTTACTGATAGAGAACTCAGAGACCTCGACAAGCCAAAGTTACTTATAGAGAACTCAGAGACCTCGACAAGTCAAAACACTTATAGAGAACTAAGAGATCTCGATAAGCCATTATAGTTATCGAGATGTCAGTTCTCTATACAACAAACTGTAGATCTCGATATGAACCTCAAGTAAAGAATGCAGACAAATTAAATATTCAAGATTATCAATCAACAAACGATCCAATCACTTAGATTGACAAGTACACAAAAGCAACTTGAAAAGTGCAAGATCAGAGGCCAAGATTAACTGACAAAGGAAAATCACAGACCTACACGATTCGCAAAGATTCACTAAGCCATAAATGAAAAGTTTTAGAGATAACTTAAAGTAGGGTTTAGTACATCTTATTGCATGTTGTGTAAACTTGTGTTTATTAATCTATATAGTAAACACGTGTCCTTTTGTTTTAGTTGTAACCAAACGATCTAGTTTTTCTTATAACGCTCTCAAGATAGAAGATGGGTTCTTTACTTACAAAGAACTCAGGATTGTAACAAGACATACTTAATTTTAATATAAAGTTAAGTGAGTTTTGAAAATACCGTGTTTATTGTGCATGCTTAGTTTATTCTGTTAAACACGATATCTCTGCAAATTAGACAGTTTTGTTCACCATTCCTAATAGTTGTAAAAGGAGTTGAAAATATCCAAAACACATTCACCCCCTCTATGTTGTATTCAATATCTAACATTGTTTAAGCCACTGAAACCCGTCCAACACAACCTAAATCGACGTACAATGGATAATGTTGTGTTACCAATTTATTTTTGGCGGGCTGAGTTTAAAATTTTCATACCGATTTAATTAAATCGGTTGCAAAAATGCTTAAAACTCGGTCAACATGATCCATAAACACCTCGACTCTCGAGTTTAGGTTAATGTTGAAGAGAAATTAACGAAAAAAATATAAGATATTTTGGTTATTATTTTAAAAATTACGTGAAAGAATATTTTCAAATCCTTCTATATTTGAGAAGAATTTTTGGGAGAAATTGAAGAGAATTTTCTCTCCAAAACATTCTCGGGTCAAAAAACTCAGGAGCCATTTCAAAAATAAATAAATTATATTTTTCTTTCTATTATTTTCTCTCATATCCAAAATCTGGATGTTTTATATTTTTACCGTAAGATAATTTATTTAAATTTTGAAAATGAGTGATAAAATGTATTATTTTTTTTTTTATAAAATCTTTCTACCCATTAAAAATTGATGTAATTCAACCCAATTCAAATCAATATACGACGGATAAGGTTGGATTACGAATTTATATTTTACGGATTATATTGCTTTTTTTCAAATCTACTTAATAGTGCCGGATTATAAAAATATCTCAAATTTAGCCAGCCCGCCGCACGAGAACTCATTTATTTAAAATACCTTACAATTTAGCCGAGTACATCACTATAAACCGAAACCGAAGCGATATACACCGATCCGGAGTTTTTAAAACCGAAACCGATCCGATGGATCGGTTGCAGTTGCGATTTATAATTTTAAAAACCGAAAACTTCCGGTTCCGGTTCCGATTTTATCTAAACCGGCTCTAATCCACCACGTCAATCCAATGATTATATATAAACTGATAATCGCAATCTTGTAGAAGAAGAAAGATTTTTTTAAAAATAAATTGTATAAATTTCAAGGTAACTTCAGCATGGTGTTTTTTGGGAGAAAAGTCAAGTCATTGATTCTTTTTTATTTCAAGATCTCCTAGTTGGGACTGAAGTGGAAGAAATAATAATCTTTCATGAAAATGTTTGACATTACATATGCGCATTTGTCTGAGTTTTCACGTGCCAAGTAACCGTTTGCTTTGTGCCTGGAGAAGTAGTTTAATAAATCTAGCTAGTCAGGTTGAGGTTTGAATCTCAATTAAATTTAGAAGAATCTTCTCATGTCTGTATAACATGCATCTGTTTACGATACATACACAAAACAACCCCCATCCCAGAGATATGAGGAACACATAAATGACGAGCATGGGTCAGACTCCTTTGATTTTACGGTATATAAAAACAAAAAAATATTAGTATTACCTGATAAAAAAGGGTTTTGTTTGAGATTACGGTTGAAAACTGCTGTACTTTGTGAAAATGATGTTAGAAAAATTAGATAAGTGTTTGGTAATTTTTTTTTTAATTTATGTATATTTTGAGAGATAATATATAAAATAATATTTTTGAGAAAATTTGATGGTGAAATTTATAGTTAATTCCCGCAAAAACTTAAAACAGCTTTTTCAAAAAGAATGTCCCAATACTTTTTGCTAACAACAGCTTTTAGACCAAAAATGTTTTCGTAGACAGTAGTTTTTAAAATTTATCAAACAACTTTTGAAATTTATCAAACACTTTTCTAATAGTTTTTTAACAAAAAATTGTTGTATAACAAACAGAATATAATTATGAATAACGAAAATTGAGATCTTAAATGCATTTGTAAATCTATTTGAATAAAAAAAATCCATAACACAGAATCTGTTCTGATTTAGAACCGGTTACGTGTAGATTGAAATAAGGATGCAAGCAATTTAAGTTTCTGATATACTGCACAGTTGTAAATAATGAAACAGTTTCCTCCACGTGAGCATATAATAAACACAAATTTTTATTATTTTGACTTGTTTTAATTCACTAACACTTATTAATGATAATAAATCCTTGTATTTACCACAAATATGACAATCAAAATAATTCAAATTTATAAATTTTATTAGTTGACAGTTACCGGTACCGTATGCCCATGAACACAAACGAGATAAACGCTTAATGAAATGGTAGGTTGAGGTGGAAGGATGAGATTCATTATGAATGACGGTTAGACACGGCTAGATGCTGTGCTTGCTGCTGTTGTGTTGCTAACGTTAACTCATTTCCCGGTTCTCCGTGCCCTTGTTAATTTAATTTCATGTCCCTCTCTCCACACTTTCACCTCCCCCAACCTATTTTTCTTAATAAAATATTAAGTTAATCTCATTTTGGGTGGTGGATAGGATCATAAACTTTAATTATATATAGTATACATTGTTCATTTTTTTTATACCCTCACAAATTATAATGACCATTCCTGACCGATTTTCAATCAATTTAAATGTTAATTAACAGTTGACTAGGGATAAAATTGAAAAATTACATATAACATATTTAAATAATATATTAAAAGATTAAAAATTTTGCAAAATAAAAAAGTATGGTTAAAGTTCATAGTGTGGGTATTAATTAAAAAAATGTCGTTTGAGTTTAACTTTTAAAAATAACAAAACTAAATAGAAAAGATAAAATGTTATTTTTAAAAGAAATAAGGCATAAATCAGTTTAACTCTTAATTTAATTTAAGAAAAAATAATTATAATTTTATTATTTATTTTGTATTTTCTATATTTTTTAATATATTAATTTTTTATGTAATATTTCTATTTACGGCCAAAAATTGACGAAATAGTGATTCAATCACGGGCTAAAGGATGGTTCTCGTAAGAGTATCTATATTATTATATTAAAAAACATTAGCATCTCGGAAATAATTGTTATAACCAAATAAAATAAGTAAATGAAAAAATTAAAAAAAATGTCCAGAGAGAATAATACTCGTTATTTAAACCAACATGAATTTTTCAGCAAGTTCAAATAAAATGAAGGAATAAATAAAATATTCATGGATGCAACCAAACAAGCACTAACATGTTCTTAGAAATAGTTGCTACAGTTATTTTCTGAGTTTTTATAAAATCAGATGGAAATAAAAATACGTACATATTAATTTGCTACAGTTTTTTCCGACTTTTTTTTTTGTAAAATTCGATGGAAATAAAAATACGTACTACAGTATTAATTTGGTTGCATGCTTCTCAGTTCTCTGTAATAGTTTAATTTAATTTAATCTGGGAAAAATCTATTTATAAATATGAAATATGGTCCCCACAATCCACCACCAGCTATAAGTAGCCCAGTTTTCCACACAAAATCTAGAAATCTTCCCATTTCACTATACCATACTTTCCCTTTTCTCACTCCATTCCTTAAATTATCTCTCTCTCTCTCGCACTCTCTCTCTCGTATACATAAAAATACATAGCTTCACAAGTTCTCTCTCAAAACTCAAACACAACACATACATTCACCTGCACACATACATTACAACAATGGTGGACGTGGACCGGAGAATGGGCGGTCTAAACCCAGCCCACCTCGCCGGTCTGCGACGGCTCTCAGCACGAGCCGCCGCATCAACGCCCTCCACGCCGCAACCTCCACGTAACAGCCTCCTCTCATTCAACTCCCTAGCTGATAAAGTCATCAACCATTTAAAAAACTCGGGTACACAAGTTCAACCCGGACTATCCGAACCCGAATTCGCCAAAGCCGAAGCTGAGTTCAGCTTCGCTTTCCCACCGGACCTCAAAGCAATACTAGCAGCTGGCCTGCCTATTGGACCCGGCTTCCCTGACTGGCGCTCGTCCGGCTCGGCTCGGCTCCAGCTCCGCGCTTCACTCAGTTTACCGATTGCTGCTATTTCTTTTCATATTGCTAGAAATGCATTATGGTCCAAATCATGGGGTTTGAGACCTGCTGACCCGGAAATTGCTCTGAAGATTGCCAGAAATGAGTTGAAACGAGCTCCGTTCTTGATACCCGTTTTTAGTCGGTGCTACATTCCTTGTAACCCGACTTTAGCGGGTAACCCGGTTTTTTTTATTGACGAGAATCAGATCTTTTGTTGCGGGTTCGATTTATCTGATTTTTTTGATCGTGAGTCGTCTTTGTTTCGGGGATCCGACCCGGTTGGAGTATCCAAACAAAGATCCGAGAGTGGGAAGTCCGCAAGTACTTTGAATAATTATTCACGGCGGAGTTTAGATGCGGTGACTGGTGGGAGAACGCCGAGATGGGTTGAGTTTTGGTCGGACGCCGCCGTGGACCGCCGTCGGAGAAATTCGAATACCTCGTCGCCGGACCGGTATTTTGAAATACCCCGATTAGGGGTACCCGAATGGGTAAATGAGTATATTGATCGGGTCGGGTCGGTTTTGAAACAAGGCGGGTGGGCCGAGTCGGATGTGGATGAAATAAAAAATGTATCTGCTTCGGGTTTTTTGGAAGGCGAGATGATGTGTTTGGACAATCAAGGATTATTAGATGCTTTGCTTTTGAAAACGGGTCGGTTTTCGGATTCTTTACAAAAAGCCGGGTGGAGCTCCGAGGAAGTTTCGGATGTATTCGGGTTCGATTTTCGGATCGTGAAGGAGAAAAAACAGGGCAAGAAGCTGTCACCCGAGTTGGTAGAAAGAATCGGAAAGTTAGCTGAAACGACATCGTTTAAATAATAAAAAAAAAATAGTTTATATAAAAAGATGAGTTATAGGAGCGTAATTAAAGAAATAAATATGATTGAGTTCAATAATCTAAATTGTACTATTAGGATTTGAATATTTTGAAGTGGTAACAGCTATACTAGTTGAATAATTAACGTTTGGAAGGAGGGCACAGATATCCAGGTCACGGCTGCACGTGTGTTCTCTTTTAGTTTCAAATTTTGAGCAGAGGTTTAGTACTTGGATTAGTTATAATTGTTCAGTGAGTGACAATTTGATTGTATGTCATTTGCATAATATGTACAAACTTCATCTTGCTGTTGAACTTTCAAATACTTGCATCAAATATTCTTTTGTTATTGCAATTTGCAAGTGCCATGCAAGTTTTGTAAAATTATTTTGCATGAATGTATTTGGGTGACCCTGAGTCGAACATGAGTGTTCCCGTTAGCATGGATATGTTAACATGAGCTTTGATCGTGTTGAGAAACCGTTTTAACTAAAATTTTAAGATGATAGAGAAAAGTCATTACCTAAATTTTATAATATTAATATTCTAACAATCCTGTAACTTTCATCATAGTATGTTTCATACTCTTTTTATTCTATTCATTTCTCTACACTTTTGTTTATGTGATGTTCCTCTCAATTTCAAAAATAGTAAATTTTTATAATATACAAATCAATTATATCCACTTATATTCACTAATTTATTCCACTAAACTCATTATATATACTAGCCTATAACCCGTGCGATACACGGATTATTTTTAGTATTCGATAGTTTTTAATAATATAATTTCCAATAGTTGAAAAATAAATTGAAGAATATAATAAATTATAACAATATATGTTTTATAATAATTTGAGACTTGACTGAAAATAAATAATATAATATAATATATTGTTTAAAAAAGAATATAAAAGTTTAAATATAATAAGCTGTTGACGGGGTTCGAACCTTGAATACATGAGAGCAGTTTAAATATTAATATAATAATATTTTATTATTATATCCAATGATTCTCATTTTTCCGACTTTAGATCTGACGGTTCTTATTTATCGTACCAAACAATTGTACTGAGCAACTACCAAACAACTGTACCGAGCAACTACCAAATAGAGGGTGTTCTGCTGCTTATAATAGTATAGTATAGATAGATATATATTAAAATTGATCGGTGTCAATGTCACCATTTTACCTACTTTTCTAATTTCTTTTTATTAAATTATATTTTTTTAACCTCCACGTCGAATTACTCGTGCGATGACGGAGAGAGTAGATTATCACGTACAAGTTGCAACATACAAGTGAAGTATGGAGGAGGGGAGCATTGAATTTATTATGACAAGGAGTTGGTTGTACATAACGCTTTTTCCCTGGAAAAAAAAGAAGTAAATCTCGTGAAATGTATAGAGAAAAAATAGTGATGAAAAAGAAACACGGATATAATGGTATTTGTTTGGGAATGAAAAACTCTTGTGGTTTGAGGGATGTGGAGGAGGCATGGTTATCGAAAGTGATGTTTTAGGCTTGCCTTGAAATTCACAACAACAAACATTTGAATGGATTGATTGTGTAAGATTTTATCAGTGATTCCAAACACAATCTTTCATATATTGGCCCATTACATTCATAAACAAACAACCCCCCAACGTTTTCATTTTTATTCAACACATTAATGTGAAACTCTCAAACTAGTGCTGGTAAACAAGATTGTTTTTTCTATAACAAGCTTGATTTGTGAGTAAATCTCATGTAAATAATATCATGGGTTAAGATTTATTTCGACGCTTTTTCAATTTAAGTGATCAGATTTTTGTGTATTTGAAATTGTATTAATTCGTGCATATATGTTAAATTGTTATTTTCACTTTTTACATATTTTAACACGCACATATAAGCCAATGGTCTTTCGGGAAACAATCTCTTTATTCTTCGAAACGAGGGAAAGGCAGCGTATATTTTACCCTCCACAGACATTGCATTAAACGAGATATACAGAGTATATTTGGTGTGTTTTGGTTTAAGCTTTGATTTGTGAGTGTGAAAGATACCCTTCACAACTTGAATTTTGTCAACTAGAGAGTTGGACTTTTGTAGTTGTGTTTGTCATTTTCTTTAACAAAAGGGCGTTTGTGCAATCAACTTTATGAGTAGTTGTTCAACAAGAGAGGAAAAACAAGTATCCAAGGGCATGTGAGAGCCATTAAAATGGATAGTTAAGAAGCTTCAACTCATAATTTGGAAATTTTGAATATGTTTGTGTAGGGTAATTTGGTGGGGTTTGCAGAGATTGATTGTGTGGATGCAGAGTCCCCTTCTTTCTTTTCTTTTCACCTTTTCATACTTGTAACATGTGTCTTTCTCTGTCCCTTTGTGTTATTTATTTCATTGTACTATGTATAACTCCATTGCTACTAACAATTGACAGTGACCATTTTCAAACTTTTATTGTCACTTCCATCCCCAAGGACAAATTACTCTAAATGTAAAATTTTATAATCCCCTTCATTATATTTATAATCGATAACTAGGTATCTGAGTCAATTTACGCACATTTGCGTTAATCTTGAAAAGAGTTAGCACGACATCTAACTGTCATCAGGACCTTCTACTTAAATTTAATCGTCAACCTGAAATCTTATCAAGGACCTGAGCGATATACCCCTAAAATCCTTGGCATAGATCGATTTTCAATTTTTACGACCATAGAGATGAAATATAACTTATGAAAGTATAATTAGGGAAGTTTATTTGGAGTAGAATTTCTAAATCCAGTTGGTGGAATATTTGTACCTTAATACCCAAATGTTTTGTATAATTGTATATAGCATACAAATATACAAGTTAGTTAACAGGATCCGAAGTACGGAGAGATTCTTAAAAATGAACGAACATGCAAAGAACACAACAAAAATAGGGAGCCATTGAATGGGCCACACCAATTATAAGGTTTTAGCTTTAGACCGTTAGAAAGACTACAACTTTTTGCAATAAGATTAGACCACCATCATCATTTTTAACGGCTAATCCAAATCAAGTAAACGCACTCACATTATCACATTATGTAAAACAATGGCCTAGCTTCTTTAATCTTTTGGCTTATACAAAAATTGGTTTACGTATATATCCAAATTCTCCTACTTCTAATGCTTAACCTCTTAATCTCAAGTGGGAATTAGTAATACAAATCCTTTTAGCCGTTTTAACGTATCACTTTTATGTGTTGTTTGGATAATGAAATTTCAATACGGATAACAGGGAGAATAAAATTTTAATATAAAAAAGTATTAGAATCACATTCTCAATTTTAATAACTAAGTTGAAATTTTATGATCCAAACTGTCCCTAAATTTCAGTATATACATGAGTTTGAGACTTCATGGCACCTCTATCTTCGCATGATGCCGACATTCTTATGGGGTTGTATTCATTTCATATTTTAAAGAATTGTTAATAATCTATGAATTTTAAAAGATTTTCGTTGATTTTAATTCTTCATGAATTTTGATGGAGTTGATCCAAAATCTTGTAGAGTCTTGCAGATTTTGTGGAGTTTTTTAGAAATCCATCAAAATCTCACGTATTTTTAAGAGATTTCAAGCTATTAAAAATGTATTAGCAAATTCATCAAAATCCACAACTTTTTTAAATAAAAGAAAATCCATGGACTTTTGAATACCATCAGATTTTGATGAATTTTTTAAAATCCACCAAAATACCACCAAATTTTGATTCACTTTTTAAAATCTAAATTGAATACACTCCGATTTTAAAAAACTTTTTCCAATTCTTGTTGAATACCTTCAGATTTTAAAGTATTATTTAAAATCCAAATTGAATACCCCATAATTTCTAAAATCCATAAAAATCCTTCAAAATCCCAATTGAATACACCCCCCTAGATTATGAAGATCATTTAATCTAATAAATTTAAAATAGATTTTTAAGAGGATAGTGTTATTTCCAGAACAAAAGTTTAACTTTCGGGGCAAAAAGTTACTGAAAAAACCAAAATCTCCTCACTATTTTATATTTACTTTTTATTATTGTACTAACACGGGGGACAAGTTTGTCTTTTTCAATAAATTTTGCTCTGGAACTGACAATAATGCTCTCGATATAAAATTTTCCTTTTTAAGATTCTATCTATCAGTTTACTTTTTCTTTTTTTTCATTCTTTTGAAACTTAAGAAAATTCATTAAAAGGAAGTAATATCCGACAATAAAATCTCCAACACATAATGCGGAGGAGATATAAACAAATTATAGCTACCTACCAAATCGGGGATTCTAGCTAGATTATGAGCTACCCTATTTGCGTGCTTCTTGACATGACGAACGACCAAATCTTTCCGCTCTTGCATAATTTTAAAGCAAGCCTCCAGGATATTAACAACTTCAACCAAATACTCAGAACACTGATGCATTGCTTGAACCACCAGACTAGAGTCACTTTCAATCACCACTTTTTTCAGCTGCATTTTTGCAATCCACTTGAGAGCTTCCCATACACCATAAGCTTTTGCTTCTAGCACATTGACATACCCTGCAATCCTTAGATTTTTTACCATAACAAAATTTCCAACCTCATTTATACGACCATTCCAACTGTAAAGTTTGAGTCACCCTCTTTCACTGATGCGTCGACATTAAGCTTAAACCAACCATGATCAGGACGCTTTCATTTGTCTGTTGTACTCTCTACAGAACCTGACTGAGAATTAACCTTCTGCATATTTCTATTTGCTTCGTGCCATTCATTGACCTGCCTCGAACTCATCTCCATAATCACATTTGGCTCTAACATCTTTTCCTCCCAAACTTTTTTATTTCTAGCAAACCAGATCCCAAATGATACTTTTGTAATAATGATCAACATGTCGTCTGACTCCGTATACAGCTTCTCCAAAAGCAAATTTGATCCATATTCAGCTTCCCTCATATCAAACATTAAGTTCGTTCTTTTCCAGCAACGGCGAGCATAATTACAATAAAAAAAGAGATCGATCACATGCTCGATGTCTCTTGAACACATTGGGCATGTGATTGGAATTTGAACACCTTTTCCTCTAAGAAGAATTCTTACAGGGATATTATTTTTACAAAACCTCCATAGAAAAATTCTCGACTTGTGAGGAATGTTCAGTTTCCAGATTCTACTCCAACTTGCCAAAATCTATACCCGACTTTGCTGAGTATTTACCATTTGGTGTCAACGACCACACTAATCTGTCACTTACTTCGTTCTGCGGAATTCGAGTCTGGAGAATACATTGCACATCATCAGAGTGAAAATTTTGTTCTACTTTTGTCACGTTCAATTCTTTGATGTTTGGACGGAAGTAATCACAAACTTTATCCTCCCTGACATTGTTCCTATAATACTCAACCATATGATCAGTTTTGCCTCGCAACTAGGGGTCTTGAAAAATACGAATATCTCTACCATCGCCAAGAACCCATCTATACCCTCTACACAGCTGCTCCTTTGCTTCCCATATCCCTGACCATATAAAACTTGCGCCTGTTCCTTTCTTTGCTTTTAAAATGTTGCAGTCATGAAAATATCTTGCTTTAAAAGTTCTGGAAACCAAGGAGGAAAGATTACACATAAAATTCCAGACAAGCTTTCCTAGGAGAGCGAGGTTGAACCCGTGGAGGGACTTGAAGCCCAAGCCACCAGTACATTTAGCCAGACTCATTTTTCCCATGATAACCAATTGATCCCCTTTTTATTACCGCTGTTAGGAGACCACCAGTAATTATTCATAATCCTTTCAATTTCTTGACAGAGAGACTTTGGCAGAAGAAAAGATGACATGCTATAGGACGAAAGAGCTTGAGCAACATTCTTTACAAGAATTGTTTTACCAGCCTTTGAGAGAAGTTTATTATTCCGGCCTTGGATACGCTTCCAGAGTCTTTCTTTCAAAAAATTGAAAACTTGTTTCTTAGATTTACCAACCAACGAATGTAGACCCAGGTAGTTATTGTCGCTTAAATCTTTACTGACTGCCAAAACATCCATGATCTCCTACTGCTTATCCGTACATACATTTGCGCTGAAAAAGAAACCAGACTTTTGGTTGTTCACAGCTTGCCCCGAAAGACTCTCATACAAGGTCAATAAATCTTTAATTGCTTGAGCTTCATTTAAATTTGCCTTGAAGAATAAGAAGCTGTCATCAGCGAAAAGAAAATGAGTGATAACTGGCCCATTGTTACATACTTTACATCCGTGAATTTCATTATTTGTAGCAGCATCTTTAAGAGCATGAGATAGACCTTCAACACATAGCAGAAATAAATAAGGCGAAAGAGGATCGCCTTGCCTCAGGCCCCTTCCGGGAAATATATGACCAGTTAGAGTACCATTCATACACACCATATATTTCACCGTTGTGACACATAAGAGCATCCACTTAATCCATTTTTGATCGAAACCCATCATCTCCATTCGGTGTTTTAGATAACACCAGTCGACACGATCATAAGCTTTGCTTATGTCGAGTTTTAGAGCTACATCCCCCTCTTGACCTTTGTTCTTCCTTTTCATATAATGTATGATCTCGAATGCTATTTGCACATTATCGGTTATACTTCGTCCAGGGACAAAATCATACTGGTTTTCTGAGATTGTAATGGGAAGTATGGATTTCAGCCTGTTCGCTAAAACCTTTGCCAAAATTTTATAAAGGACATTGCAGAGAACAATGGGGTGAACTTCTGACATTCTTTCCACATTTTCCTTCTTGGGAATTAATACCAGTGTCGTATTGTTTAGTTCCGGAGGGAATGAAACATCTCAAAGCCAACTTTTACAACTAACAAAGATTTCTTTTCCAGGAAGTCCCCAGAAATGCTGGAAAAATGCTGGACTAAACCCATCTAGCCTAGACGACTTATCTGCATGCATTTGCTTGATCGCCGTAGTGAGTTCATCAAATTCTTAACTCCTTCATCAGCATACTATTTTGTTCATCTGTAATCACTCTACTTTCAGAAATTCTATACTGGGGATTACCACTTCCTTCTAGAAAAAGCAGATTTGAAATACTCGACCGCCAAAGAGCACATTTCGTCGTGATTGTCAACAATAACATTTTGATCATTCTTTAAATAAGCAATACGATTAGCCTTCTTTCTTGCTGATGTCTGAGCATGAAAAAACTTGGAATTAGTGTCACCCTCAGCGAGCCAAGATGCTTTTGCCCGTTGCTGCCAATATATCCCCTCTTGTTTTATCAACTCATTAAGACGCTCCTTTTCAATAAAGTAAATTCGGATCCCATCTTCATCAATTTTGTTAACTAGACCATTCAGTACCTCTTTTAGTTTTTTAACTTTATCTCGGAATTTATGAAAATAATTTCTTTCTTGCTTAGCCATAAAAGTAGAGACATAAATCAACTTGGGCAGCAGTTGAGTTGTCGGAGTGCCACACCAGAAGTTCGAAACTTCATCATGAAAGAATGATTCTTTTAACCACACATTCTTGAATCTGAATCTAAATTGTTTACGGGAGCAAGAGGTATCAAATAAATCCAAAATAATAGGGTCATGATCCGAGTATATAGTATGCGTAACAGAAATCTTACAAAGAGGAAACTTTTGCCACCAATCATTTGTCGCAAATGCTCGATCTAATCTCTCCCTTACCCAGTTAGTGGAACCTTTGCTTTTTTCCCAAGTAAACTCTCCCCCCTTCAGCTCCAACTCGGTGAGATTACAATCCTCAGTGGTTGCTTGAAATCCATCAAGAAGATTCTGAGGATGAGGATGCTTGCCACTTTTATCCTTAGCAAATAACAAATCGTTAAAGTTACCAAAAATACACCAGGGGATAGAATCCACCTGTGCCAATTGTCTTAACATATTCCAGGCCTCCTGCCAGCGTTCTCTTTCTGGAAAACCATAGTAAGATGTGAGTCTCCATACTGGGATACCTGTTTTAATAATGTGCATATCAACATGGTTTTGAGAAGAACCAATCACATTACAGATTACAGTAATTTTCCAAAGAATTGCCAAGCCACCACTTCTACCAACTTCATCTACTGCAAAAAAACCAGAGAAACCAAACCTCTTACACAAGTCAGCAATACAATCTCCTTTAACAAGAGTCTCAGATAAAAATATCAACATGGGATTTTGAGACTTTATTAAGTCTCCCAGAATTCGAACTGCCCGGGGGTTTCCCAGACCCCGACAGTTCCAACTTATGTGTTTCATGCGGCTAGCTTGCTTTGCAAGCGTAGCCATTTCATTTTGAGAGGTTGCTGCATAATCCGATTTAGAAAAAACATCTCCCTTGAGTGAAAGGTCATTTCCTGACGACTCTAGTAATAATAATACTCCCTCTATATCCATCGTTTCTTTAGATAAAGGCCCACTTCTCTTTCGTTTTATGTCCTCAATATTAAGCCCAATCTCCTACTCACTGTCAGGCCCATCCACAATTTCTGCATTACTAAAGGACCCATTACCCATAACTAACGCGCCCTTTTTAATTCCCATATTATTTTTGAAATTTGAAGTTGGCACAATATCCCTAAAATCTCTCCTACCAGATAACTCATGTTTGTTTGTCCCTGAATAATCTCCCGAAAATCTTATTCCGCTATTCTCGCGACCAATTCTCGCCTCCCACTCAGTGTCATTCTCCTCCCTCAACCACTTGCTTCTTTCCTGCCCCGCCATACGCCGAGGAGTTGCCCTGAGCAATGATCCACATTTTTTGGTTCCTTCCTCCCCTCTCTTATCAATGAACCTTCTACATAATCTATCAGTATGTGAAACAAGCCCGCATGAGAAACAAAAGTCACCCAAACGTTCATACTTATATGTGACAATAAAGTTTGTTCCATTTCTACGTGTTATCTTCTTCTTTCTCTTCAGGGGTTTCCGAACATCAAGTTTAATCTTAATCCGCATGTATTCACGCCATGTACTTGTATTATTGTTTGCATCATATTGCAAGAATTCGCCAAAAAAATTACATAGTTGCTTTCCTACTGCCTCTGTCATGAAACTATTTGGTAGGTCATGAATTTGAATCAAGATGTTTAGAGACTATAGTTGTACTTTCAAAGGATCGATCCCCATTGGGATGACATCCACCAGAATCATGGCATTATCAAAAGCCCAAGGTCCGCCATTAAACACCCATGCCATGTATTCTTTGTGGTAGAACTGAAACAAAAAGATCCCGGCCTCAATTTCTTTTATATTTATCCCCATTGTTGGTTTCCATACATCGGCCATTTTTGTCTTCATAGCTCTTGTACTAATATTTCTGTCAGTGAGAAAATGTCCCACCAAGCAAAGTTCATATCTATTTACTTCTTCCTCGACATCACCCTTAAACACTAGCTCTTCATTTTCCTCCTCCTCTATGCTAAGCTCGCCATCTGATTATCAATGTTCCGGTATCTTGCCATTTTAAACAATGAAAAAGAGAAAAAACTCTCACGATACTGAAAATCCAGAGTTTACTTAATTTACTTTTTCTTGTTTATGTTTTGTCAATGTTACATCGTTGCCTCAGTCTCGGTTTTAATTTATTTTCCAACAAAAGTCATATCTTACGAGATTTCAGTATTTGAGGGGTATTGGTACTAGAATGTCGGATGTTTTTTGTTTATGAAATTGTAGATTTCGATGCTTTCTCAGTGAAAATTGTTTGAACCGTAATGTTTCTTGCATTGCTGGTGCTCAGGGCAAATTCAATGATCTGCTCAATCTTGTTATATAATGTAGTACCAAAAAATACATTTTTGTGTTAGATTAAATTGCACAAGGTCTCCAATGCAATTTTAAATCATGTTTTAGATTTACATAACTTACCACTAATTCGGACTTTTAATCACAAATTTAACTAATTTCAAAATACATTTTGATTCTAAAATAACACCATATCTTTATACTTAAATACATCGGCTCAAATCATGTTGCAAATTTACATAAATTCCTAATTCACATTTTTGAACACAAATTTGCTAAATTTTGAATACCCTGCACTTTCAAACACCTCATTATGAATTTATATATTCTTTTTAACTTTTTTTTTGCTAAATTACCTTTTAACTTTTTGATAAACTGTCAAATATAACACAATACTATATTTTGTCCTATATAATATATATAACAAAAATTATAACATTGTGTTATTTTAACACATTTTTAACTCACCATTAGGTTGATAATTTATATTTCTGGTGTATAGATTATCCTTAGTTTAACACACCATTAAACATGTTCTTATAATTTTTACTTTTGTAATGCGAGGTTTTAACTCTTACTTAACGGATCAATATATACTCTTTATTAATAAGCGAAACCATATATAATTACATATTAAAAATACTAAATTACCAAATTTTGGTACTCTACATAACTTGACTTCAATTCTCTATAAATTTTGTTTTCAACACAAATCGAATTCTATTCTTTGTAAACTTTATTTTTTATTAGTTAAGCGAATTTATGAATTATATTAAATTTTTATTAAATTACGTTAAATAAAGTAAAATAACATGTATTTATTTTTAATATGAAAAACTACTAACTACTAAGTAAACTACAAACACATATTGATTTTTATTCTCTAAAAACTTTATTTTCTATTAGTTAGTGTCCATACCTGCATCAGTTTACTTTTATACTGGATAACATTATTTTCTATAATCTTTACTAATAAGAGAAATCACGTATAATTTGGTTTTTAAAAATATCAAATTTTGTTAGTGTACATCCAAACATTGATTTACTTTTAAATAATTGATTTGTATTTCGCACGAATTATGAGTTTTAATTTTATGCAAATAAAACTTGATATTATTTTTAATTTCTAACAACTAGTATCAGTAAATTTTAGGTGATAACATAAATTTAAATTAATTAAAACTGTATTTTTAACCAATTGTTTAATGTTTAATCGTTGCAATACCTGAACTGTTGGGATGCGTTCCATTCTTATAAACTAGACATTTATGTTTTTGACCAAGATTTATGTTAGAAGAAAAGAAGAAGATAAATCTACTGAAAAAACACCAACTAAAAAAGACATCTTGAAAACGGTTAGCCATCAGAGCAATTCATTGGTTTCACATGCGACCCAAGCGTCAATGACTCCCCCGTTCACGTGCCACCGCCCCGAGCATCACGTGCATGGAAGAACACATACAGTTAGCCTAGACGAAATTGAAATAGTGAGATGTTGTAACTTGTAATGCAGGGACACATATTTGCACTGTACACCCAACCAAACCGACGTGCAGGTACGTATTAAATTAGTAAGTTGGATTCCTCTCATTCTCCTTTTACGTGCCGTACCCTTGCTCATCAGCTGAGGCCGAGGAGTAAAGTTATAGATTTTGAAAATCGGATTTAATCGGAATTAATCAGTTGAAGTACTAGTTTATGATCTATTGAGTTATAATTGAAAAATAGGATGATTTCTATAACGAGTTACGAGTACGGGACTTTGTCCTTTCGTAGCTTTGTGCTCCGTGCTCTTCATTGATATAAACGCTTGTTAATTATTTTAAGAATTTTTCTAGTGGTAGTGTATGTCCATGGGCTGTTAAGAGTTAGTGTTTAATTAGGTATCCACAAAATATTGGTGGAGAACTCATTAATAATGATAGACCTCCTATATTCATAAAAATCTCCACCAATTAAATTTTTACAACTCATCAATCACACTTTCGTGTTCATGAACGCGCACAATAGACAAAACGTTATTTTAATATATCATTTGTGTCATATGTTGAATGAAATAGAGCTGTCAATATGATGCGTGCATGTGACTAATGCGTGTTACTTTCTTAGTTCTGTGTGACTGCAGTAATGCTAAGACAAGTAATGTCCAGTTTACTTCTCAGATACGCATAGGTCTCGTTATTATTCAACGGGTTAATGTATCTTCTACTAGTTCTAACTACTAGTAAATCCACATTAAACTTCCAAGGTCAACGCACGGTTACCTTGAGCATCAGAGGATTTTACATTGGTTTAGCCCATATATGAAGTCCATCTGGCCCAATTATCTTTCAAGGCACTTGTTCTGGCCCAAACATTGTCCATCTGGCCCATTCCTGCAATCTAAATTTTATGCAAGAGATCAATTTTATGCACATTTTTCTGATCATCGAAAAATCGATGCCATATTTTACCGAACCTTACTATTTTACTACTCCCTCCCATTTTGTTCTTCCTATATTGACTTTCGGTACTGTTCACGGTAAGCGATTGACTATTAATTTACGTCTAATCTATAATATCAAACATAGTCATGAGTAATTTCGTTGGATTCGTATTTATCAGTATTTTAATATAGTGAAATTTTTATATTTAATACTAATACGAATTTAAAGATATTAACAATCAAAAATGTGCATTGACAAACGTGTCCAACACAAATAAGAAACGTTTTTAGGGACGGATGGAGTATCGGTTTTTGCTGTACCTGGATCTGGAACTTCAAAAAAAAAGCTACTTAGTCTCTAAAAACATTGTCCATTTTGATTGAATTTAACCAACTTTAACCGAAATTTATATCTACTATATAATTAAAAAAAATAAGAAATATATCATTGAAAAGTATATTTAGTCTATTTTAAAATGTAATTTTCAGATTTTAAAAATAATTAATCAATAATTTTTAATATTAAATTAAAAATTAGTTAATTTGAGTCCTAAAAAATAAATTGAACATATAATTAAAAACGGAGAGAGTATCTTAATTTCTCAATAATGACCAACAAGACAACAACAATGTTCTTATCTTTTTCATGAAGGAATTGGATCATAATATAAGCTAACATATGTAAATGAGAACGCCACTATATTCCCCCATGCATTTATGCAAGGACAATATTTTTTATCTTTGTTACGAAGGAATTGGATCCTAATATAAAGCTAACATATGTAAATGATGAGAAAGCATCTAAATTTCACGATGCACCTATGCAACTCAATGCCAATTGTTATAAAGGTATATTTCTCGCTTCGGAACGTGCAGGGTATAAAAAATAAGTCAAAACAAAGCAAGTCTTTAGGGTTGTAATTCGAGTTAGGCGGCTCGTGAGCTCGCCCGACTTGAACTCGTTTAAGTGGGCTCGAAACGAGCCGAGTTCGGGCGGAGGTTTCGGCTCGTTTAATTACTCGAGCCGGCTCGGCTCGATTCGTGAAATTAAACGAGCCGAGTTCGGTTAGAGATTTAGGCTCAATTAAGTGTAAAATTAAACGAGCCGGCTCGCCCGACTCGTTAAAACCGGCTCGTTTAGCTAAACGAGCCGACTCGACTTGATTTGTGAAATTAAACGAGTCGAGTTCAGGCAGAGGTTTAAGCTCGTTTAACTAAACGAGCCGGCTCGGATCGACTCGATTAATCTCGGTTCGAATTACGCCCGACCCGAAACTCGGCTAGGTCGGCCGAATTGCAGTTGTACAAGTCTTCGAATTATTGCTGTCTCGACTACCACAATTGACAAGCCTGTCAAATAGGAGGATCTAGTTATTAGATATTTTCAAATCTTTAGCATCTTATTTCATCTTATCTTTCCCCTGATATTTCCGGCTTCTCTTATCTTCTTCAATATATCTCAGCTGTTGAATACTTGACTTTTTTTTTTTTTGCTAAAATACTTGACTCTCTTTTTAGAATCAATGTCTTCGACAAGTCCCCAGGTCGGTGCCTTGACGAGCTCGTAGAGATCTATAATTGTCACAAAGCAATGAAAAGGCTGGTTATGGCTATGTTTTACAACATTGATCCATGGGTTGTGCGGTACGATACTGGAAACAGGTAACTTGAACTTTTAAGACACTGGATGTGCTTTTTGTACTTTCTATAGGAGAATTTGAATAGCATGATCATGTTGGGACCTTGCGTCACACCTTAAGAGTTTAGAGTCGCTGATTACTTAATATAGTATCAGATCTCGGTTTAGAAAGTTCCGAGGTTATAGTCCTCCCATCACCATTTGTTCGATTTAAATATTTGTTGGTATTGCTTATTGGTATATGTTTGAGTAAAGGGGTAGTGTTGATTAATATAAGATCTGCTGTGACACCTTAAGATTATAGAGCGAGTGATTAATAATTTGGCTAAACTTAGCAAAATTACAACAACTTTAAAGAGTTTATCAGTCTCGTCCTGCCCTAAATTTCTGCCATTCACTTCTTAGTTCTTATCTATTTCTCATATTCCATTATACCGGTATATTTAAAATAATTTTTAACTAATTCGGAAACGTGGATCCTTTTCATTATCTAAAGAATTGCATTACAGGTCCGAAACTGATATTATCAATAAAATCGTTGAAGAGATTCTATGCAACATAAATCCCACGGCTTTAAATGTTGCAAAATATCCAGTTGGGTTGGAGTCTCATGTTAAAGATATAACAACATTGTTGATCAGTCACACGGAAGGTGTCCGTGGTATGGGTGGAATAGGAAAAACAACACTTGCTAAAGCTTTGTATAATCAACTCTTACTAGAAAGCTTTAAAGGAAGTTGTTTCCTTGCGAACGTTAGGGGTTTCAGGGACAGGGAACAACCTAGTATCTTTACAACAACAACTTATTAACGATGTTCTCAGAAGTAATAAAAAAGTTGATGTTCATAATGTTGATCAAGGAACTAAGCTGATAGAAGCTAGAATTTGTTCAACAAAAGTTCTGAATGTTATCGATGATTTAGATGACCACAAACAATTTGAATCATTGGTAGGACCTTTAACTTCTGGGAGTGTAGTTATTAAGGGATGAAGAGATACTGGATAAAATTGAAGTAGAAACCTTAGATCATCATGGAGTTCATATAACCCTGAGCTACATCGCGGAGAAGTAATCTCAATCTCAGACGCATTGCTACAAGCTATCCAAGAATCCAAGACTTACATTGTTGTACTCTCTGAAAATTATGCTTCTTCAGGTTGGTGCCTTGACGAGCTCGTAGATATGTACAATAGCATTACAGGTCTGAAGCTGATATTATCAATGAAATTGCGGAAGAGATTCGATGCAACATAAATCCCAAGGTTTGAGATGTTGCAAAACATCTAGTTTGGGTTGGGGTCTCGTGTTAAAGACATAACATCATTGTTGATCAATCACACAGAAGGTGTCTGTAGGATTGGTATATATGGTATGGGTGGAATAGGAAAAACAACTCTTGCTAAAACTCTGTATAATCAACTCTTACTAGGAAGCTTCAAGGGCAGCTGCTTCCTCGCTAACTTGGTGAGGTTTTAAGGACAGGGAACAACCTAGTTTTTTTACAAAAACAACTCATTAATGATGTTCTCAGAAGTAAGAAAAAAGTTGATGTTTGCACTGTTGATCAAGGAACTAAGTTGATGGAAGTTAGAATTTGTTCAACAAAAGTTCTGGTTGTTATCGATGATTTAGATGACCATAAACAATTTGAATCATTGGTAGGATCTTTTGCTTCCGCGAGTGTAGTTATTGTAACTACAAGGGATGAAGAGATACCAGATACAATTGAAGTAGAAACCAGATATCGATTCAGAGTAAATGAGTGAGTTAGATGATGCTGAGTCATTGAGAGTACTTGCCCGTCATGCATTTGGAGTTTAATGGCCTTGTCTAAAGATGTCCTACATCATCCCGGAGGACTTCCCTTGGCAATTGAGATTTTTGGGTCGTATTTGTATAAGCGATCCGAGATAGGATGGAAAGTGGGCATTGAGAAACTGCAGCAAATTAGCAACAGCAGTATTCAGCAAATACTTAGAAGTTATAACTAGTTTGGATGCCTTTGAATCGGATGATCCCATGCTGAAGAAAATATTCATTTACATTGCTTGTTTTTTATGTAATTTTCCAATAAATAGCATTGTGAATTCCCGTATTTACCTGGTTGGCAGTAGATGTAATCTAGTAGTTGGAGCAAGTTCTGAGCTTTGAGTTGTCTTCTTCAAATTTCTTGTACAGTACAATTTGCAAGTTCTGAGAAAATCATGTTGAATTCGAGTTTATCAACTCAATGCTTCTTTTGTGATTATGTTAGCATCATATTTTTTCTTATTGAGGCTTTTATCTGTGAATTAGAAATAATCAGCTGCCGTCAATTTTGAGGGACAAGATTAATTTTTGGGATAGATAATTTGATTTATAGAAAGCACTGTAATATGTTGCAAATTCCCAGTTACATTAAGAAAAAAGAAAGAAAAAGAAGACAGAAAAATTGACTGTTTCGTGAAATATAATGAAGTATAACCAGTGTGTATCGAAGCAAAACATGGTAATTCCAATACACAAGCAAAGCTACGGGTCCTGTCCTTTTTCGCATGCTATACCTTTGTTCCTACATTGTACAAAACAGCAGCGTCGTGTGTCCGCTGCCTCAAGAATAATTCTATACAATTTTGGTTTGCAATATCTAACGTCTAGTCGACAAATCTCATACTGCTTGAAGAGATGCACTTCCTTCGGTTTTATCTGCAACCTTGGTTGGAAACTTCATAACCTTTACCCGAAAAGTTACCTGCGCATACAATATAAACCTGCTTAAATACAAAGTTTTTGATGACTTAAAAACATGCATACGGCTCTGATCATGAAACCCCTTCATGCCGGAAAGTTGTAAGCTGGAAACAGATGTGAAGTATCAGTGTCCCATTTGATTATGGCTTGAAATACCGGACAACTAATCATGACCAGTAGTTAGCTGGGCATAAGAAGTGCTTAGAATCAGGTGGAAACTGACCACTCTGTTGTTATAAATAAAAGAATTCTTATCTTCACTGGTCACGGGGAATAAACTAGCAAGTATGCTTAAAATCAACACCACTGCCATTTGAGCTTGAAACTGACCGCTTTGCTGTATTAGAAAAAAAATACATTTAATGCTTTTTAAGATCAGTAAATTTTCACCTTTTCATCAGAACCAAATCCGATAACATCTGATGGATGAAAGCGAGTAGGAAAGTTGGGGGGAAGCCTATACCGTCTGCCCTCATTACTGTATATTAAGAAAAGCATTCATTCAGAACAGGTTTTTCTAAAGAAAATATAAAAAATGATATCTTACAGGTTGTGCCGAACTTACTCAGTTACAAAGGTACCATGTTCACTTCGCAAATCAGTAACAAAAAAGGCACCCCTTTTGCAAGTTATTTTAGCATGCAAGTTGGAAACCTGAAATACAACACATTTGACAGCGACGGAGAAATAGAAAATTTGTCTTGCAAAGAAAAACTTGATATCAGAAATTGGTCAACTTGCCTGGGGTGAAGGTATGGCAATTGATGTTCCTGGAATGTTTGGGTGCAATACGCTCCTGCAATACAATATCAAGTAATACCTTAATTAACTTTCTTAGGAAAGCCAACTTCAAAAAACAAAGCACTACTGAATCTCAGGGGCCTGCTAACATAGAATGCTTCAAGTACAATCCGAATTTCCAAATACAGGAGTTCTTCTTTTCACCGCTTTGTTTCTATAATTCAGTTGCAAATTATTTTTTTCTAGATCATAAAATTATTGTAAAATTGCGTTGTTTAAGGGCCGTGAACTATAGTCTCTTTATTCCAGAAGAAGTTTTGAATTGTCTCCAGATGTAGTGAAATCTTAAAAAACAGAATTCCATACAAGTAGCTGAAAACCTAATTTAAATTGGGAAGGCAAATGACATGTACTTGGCGTCAACTAAAACCTGTTATAGTGTATCAAGAGGTCGACTGGTCGAGGGTTCAAAGCCTCAT
Organism: Apium graveolens; assembly: GCF_009905375.1. Classification (NCBI taxonomy): domain Eukaryota; kingdom Viridiplantae; phylum Streptophyta; class Magnoliopsida; order Apiales; family Apiaceae; genus Apium; species Apium graveolens. The sequence goes on from NC_133651.1 coordinate 4,776,715, forward strand.
TGAAAGCATGGATGTGTGCATGTATAATTTTCTGTAAGTAACCGTTACCAGAAAAACTTTTAACCTTTTGCGATATAAAATTATGGTAAGATCAAAATATAGAAATATTTAACAAAAAAAAGTTTCAGTACCTACCCGATTATACAAGGTTTTCCCTCATCCTTGCTGAGAAATATTGATTCTGAAGAAGCAGATGTATTCCCGACAGGAAATAGAACCCACCTGCCAGACAATCAAGGGAAAAACAGAATGAGAAGATGTGCTACAATATTTTTCGCATAGAATCTTAGCACTGTATCTTAGTTGATACCCCTCTTCTTTTGGTAAAGAGAGGTCGAGGATTTGAGCCTCAATAAATGCATGTATCCATGAGTATATAAATTTCTGTGATTGACCACTTAAAATAAAGAAAGAAAATATTTGCAGAAGTTAGGCACACTGTACTAACTCTGCGTTTATAGCACGCTCCAATGCATCGTCATCTTCGAACCATCTTTTCAAATCGCTGTTTGCCTTCAAGACAATTACAGGATATTAACTTTCCATATATTGCATGGTTTTATTAATTCTAGATAGTTATATTATAGGTTTCAATAATTATATAGCATACTCTGTCAGAAAGCCTGCATTGTAATGGTCTCCCTTCAAGGTTTGATCTGCACAAGGAAAACAAGCATGAACAAACTACTGTCAAGGGACTTGTAAGAATCCTTTAGACTCTGAAGATTAGCTGCCAGTTTAATATAGACGTGGAGTAAGTATGCAAGGTAAATTAGTAAGGTGCCCGAAAACACGTGACAGTTTTCAGTGGCGTATTCCTAGTATTTATTAGCGCTTTGAGGCCAGAACTTCTGGTTTAGATAAAACTTCAGACATTGGAATAGAGACATTCAAAATGAGTCAATATAATTCGAGTTATGCACAAATTTCTCTACATCCCTAAAAGTTCAGAACCTCTTTCATTTAATACTATATCCTACTCACTCCGTCCCTTTTTAGTTGTCACGTTTGACTTTTACCTAGTCAAATTGACTAAAGTTTGACCGAAGTTTATTAATATTTTATAATTGAATAAAATAAAAAAATTACATTATCGGAAAGTAGATTTAATCTACTTTAATATAGGGTTAAGTATTACTTTGGTCACTGAACTAAGAGCCATGTATCAAAAGGTTCACTCTAATAATCGGGGTATCACTTGTACCACTATAGTGGAGAGTAATGACACACCGTTAAAGTTGACCTGTTGACTTGACAAAAACGTAACCCCTGTGTCGTGGAAGCATACGTGGACACACGTGGACACTCTCTCTCTTACCCCGTCTCTCTCTCTCCTTTTACCCCCTTTTTCTCTCTTACCCTCTCCCTCTCTCTCTCCCTCTCTCTCCTTTTACCCCCTCTGTATGCCACCAATTTCCTACACATATATATTAATTTAATAACACACACCCCGTATAATATTATATTATATACATACAGATCGATTATGCTTGGACACGATTGCATCAATCATTCTTAGCTTCATCTCTCTCTACTCCAGTGAGATTTTTTTTTTGCCGATGAAAGTATACCAACCAAATCACCGCTCTTGATTCCCCTCAACTTTACAAATCTTGTTTCTTGCTATCTTTTTGATAAAGCTTGACGTTTTAACTGTTTTTACTTGGATTATATCAGATGTGTCAATGCAGTTTTATTGTTTTTGCTACAAGCCTCTCTCTTGCTACTCTTCTTGCTGCAAGTTCTGGCGATTCTGATCCCAATTACATGGACCCTTCTTCATCTTCTTTATATATGTGTGTATAGTTTGTTTGTTTTAATCATTAGATTTTAAGAATTTTCTGTGAGCTTCCTGAATGTGTTTTTGGAGTTTTTTATAGTTACTAATTGTTTATGTGGGGTTTGTTTAATAATTGAAAGTGTGTCCACATGTGTGTCCACGTGTATCAACGTATGATTCCACGATACAGAAGTTAAGTTTTCCGTCAAGTCAACAGGTCAACTCTAACGGGATGTCATTACTCTCCACTATAGTGGTACAAGTGATATCCCGATAACTAGAGTGAACCTTTTGATACATGCCTCTCAGTTCAGTGACCAAAGTGATACTTAACCCCTTTAATATATAACTTTTAGTTTTTCTGAAATAATATAAGAGTAATGTTTAATCTTTGATCAAAAATTGGTCAATTTGACTTCTATAAAAGAAAATGTGACAACTAAAAAGGGACGGAGGGAGTAATTAAGAAGAAAGAGTTGCAGTGCCAAAATAATCTACAAACATAGATGCAAAACCATTCAGTTCATACTTTACTTTGAGTAGGTAGATAATTGACTGAAATCATCTATAACATGAAAGGTTGATGCAGAAAGGACTTTAGGAGAGCTTACCCATTGCCACCTAGCACCCAGCTCAGCATTAATGGCATCCCGATGTCAATAAAAAATCTTCCTCCAACTCTCCCTGGATGTGGTATTCTAAACTTGGTCAAAAACTGAAACAGTTACAAAATATCAGTGCAATTAAATTACAGTGCCGATATATGAATTATTGCTTTTTAAATATAGCTTACCGACAATGGACCAAGTCCTACACCCAAATATGCTTTATACGTTGAGGCCATGATTGCAGCCATTCTAGCCAGTCCATGAATAACTGAGACACGTATCTTCCTGGAACTCTCATAGCTGAGAGCATGATGTGGGAAAAGGGAATCAGAACAGCGTCTTTTTATAAAAAAAGGCTAGCAAATATTTTGATATTTGTAAAAGGAGTCATGAAACTCCAAGTCAGCAAAAGCTTGTGAGATACTGAGATATACAGAATGAACTAGATTAAGACAAATTAAAATTTAACAGTGTTAATTTACCGTAGTCACCTTTGTTCCTCATGGTAAAACCATGCAAATGTTATTCTAGGTTTGTGAACTATTAATTGAAGACCAAATTTGACTAGTAAAAGATATACTACCTTCTTAGGGACGATTCGATATCAATAGGATTTCTTGATTCATCGCTTCGCTTGCACGCTTTATCAAGCTCCAATGCTAGTTGATAGCTGTCCTGAAATAGTGCAAACACTATTAATTAGCAAAATGAAAAAAGAACTAGTGCAAATACTAGCTCCATTTAAAAAGACATTCTCCACCTAAATAAGGATATCACAATATCCTTATTTTCATTTTTAAACTAAGACACAAGTCTGGAGTTTGGACCCTAAACATATGGATATTGAACCAGATAAAGTATCTACAAATCACAATATTAGATCCCTGGTCCTTCAGATGAAAGGCAATGGATTCACACGATCTTATATCTTAATCAGCAATTCATAATAAGGATGTTATACCTCAATAGCCATGCACCCCCCTTGACCTAAATTTGGCTGCATAGCATGAACCGAGTCCCCAAGCAAGGTTATACGACCCTTTCCCCAATTAAAAGTAGGTTCACGGTCATATATGTCACGGCGAAGAATTGCTTCTTCGTCTGTAGCAACTAACAAATCTATAACATTATCGCACCAATCTCCAAATATTTGAAGGAGCCTTTCCTTTTTACCTGCAAACCATCATCAGACATCATTTAATAGAACTAAAAAGATATTACGGAGTCCACATTATCAATATCATCCAACTAAAAAGCATTATAAGTAATCACTGCATCCACAGATAGACTGTCTTCAGTTAATACAGTAATTAATGCTCAACCACTTGTCAAATGGTACTTTTAAAATTAGGAAAAAGAGATCAAAATTCTTTCTCTTCTCAACAATGATTAGGATACATCTGCTATAATTTGATATGTGGTTATTAGCACTATATAAAGTATAAACTACTGCTTCTGCTTTATTAAACCAGCACTGTAAATATCACAAATTTTGGTACAATCCCTGAGCAAAAATACAGGTAGGCCATTTCCATATACAAGTTCTCATATTACAAAATTATAAAGTGTGTTCGGTAAGTGTACAAGAACATCTATATTATCATCCTAGAGTTTTTAAACCAATACAATTACAAAGCTCAAATTTAGCAACTCACCTGCATTATCTGTGCCACCAGCGGGTTCATTGTAAAATGCATACCACTGCATCTTTCCCCCGCCCACGTCTGAAGAAACAAAGTATTGTTTGTGGCCCAGAAATACTCGGTACCTTTAAAAAAATGCATTATTACTTGGAATCAGCAATAATGAAAACTCCCCCAAAAATAGTAGTCATTTGGACTTTCTGCACGCATTTTAAGTTCAATATCTGAATAAAAGTTTATATATTAATTTTATATTCCAAAAAAAAAAATTGAAGAATAATGTGGAGCTATCTTTTTCATGCACCTTAAAATACCTGCAAAAAGTCAAAGTGACTGCTAATTTGGGAAGCAGAAAGTATTCATTAAATATAATAGGGAAAGGAAGTAAGCATACCCGACGGTATCAATATCTGCAGGCACAAAATCTGCAATCCCTGTATAACAAGTGTAACCTGAATATGTAGGCTCTGTGTATCCAAACAAATTTCTCCTTACCTGTTTAAAAAAATTGTTATCAAAATTAAACTAAAACTAGTCAAGGGTTACAGAAACTAGTAATATTTAAACAAATTTCCCCTTACCTGTTTAAAAAAAATTGTTATCTATTTAAACATTCATGTCAAGGGATACAGAAATTAGTATATTTGTTGGAACACTTATGTACAATAAGATTATAATACTTTAATTTAACTTCAAAATTAAACAGTATTTCGACAAGAATGTATTATTAGTAAAGGGACGAAGAGAAGACGAATAGTACCTTTGACCATATTCCATCAGCGCCAACCAAAAGATCCCCTTCACAGCGCTGTCCATCCTCCAGAATAACAGTCACCTAAATTTGTAACACAAAAAAACAATGATGCACTTCCAACACATAATCAACAGAAATATCATATGAACACATAAAAAATTGCTCAACAAATCCGACTTTACCTTATTTCCATCGTCCTCAAAGTCCACTACATTACTACCATTCAATATGATATCATCCCCAACAGCGGTAGCCAAAATTCTTTGCAACGTCATGCGACTTATAACTCTTGTGACCGGAAGGCCCCGTTCTGCTGCAGGTGTGAATGTATCAAACTTGCAGTACCTAATAACCAAGTTAAGAGTCTTACTTATTAGTTCAACATTTTATCATCAATGAAACTATGGCACAAGGACAGTAGACAACACCATTTAGGAAAAATTTCTACAAATCTCCAAAGCCTCACAAGCAGGAACCTCAAAACAAAATTTTAAATGGAAGCTGGCAGGTCAACCATCAGTACTTAATAAAATAAAATTCAAGCACTTCAAATTGATGAAAAAATTACACAGCAGGCAGAAACACTCAATCTGGCCAGGGAAACATCACAAGCTAAACACCAAACCAAACCGTCCACAGTTGATTAAATATTTTTTTTTTTAAAATAAAGCTAGAACTCCTCGCCGCAAGTGATCATATAGACAACAAACACACTACACGCATCACAGTTCTAAGAGTCAGAAATTTGAATCATCTATTGAAAAAATTAAAATAAAAACATAACATGTCAACCATGGCACACAAATACTTGCCTAGATATGATAAAAATTTATGTCAAAGATGCAAACTTTAAGTCCTTACAGATAGCTAGCATAAACACAAAACACGCAGAGCAATCAAACAAACAAAACTGAATCATTTACATAATAAAGTAAAATGAAAAGAGAGGCAAGTACCAATTGCCAGAAACACCATCAACCAATCCATTAATTCTATCACCAGTAATACAACCAGCTTTCATAACTTCATCAGCAACATCCCAATCAATAGCTTCTAAAGCAGCCAAAGCATTACTTTGTATCTGAATAGGTCCTCTATATTGTCCTTCACCTCTAATAGCACTCAAATCCCTCTCAAACACCACCACTTCAAACCCTTTCCTCCTCGCCGCCAACGCGAAAACTAACCCTCCAATCCCTCCTCCAGCCACCAAAATCTTCAATCTCTTCTTCCCCTCACTCAAATTCTCACTACCACTTTGATCAACCACAGGCACCTCAGTCACAGCAGCCTTAACTTTACTAGTCAACCTTCTTAAAGATCCAATCTTTCTTGTTGGTAAGTAACAATTAACATGATGGGTATTCAAGAATTCATCAGAAAAGTCTTTTGGGATTGAATTCAAGAAATGGGTTCTTGAAAAAAGTGCAGGTGCTAAGTTCAGTGAAGTGTTGAACACAGCTGAAGCCATGTTCAGACAATAAACTCTAGTTACTATATTCTTGTTCTTGATTGGTTCTTGATACTTATGATGATGTTAGAAATGAAATGGTAGTGTATAGCTATTTACCAATCCAAGGCCACGAGTTTGTGAATGTCCTCCTCCACCAATTGTGTAAAAATGGTTGCCACGTGTCCCTGTTTTTCCTGCACACATGTTGTCAATCCATTTGGTACAGGATTCCACAAGAATCAAATAATTTATTATTAGTGGTTGTTATTTGTTTTTGGATAAGATATTTGTGTATTTGATAATTTAATTAATGATCGAGATTTGTGTTTGGAAAATTTTACAAAAATAGGTAGGTGCTTATTTGGCCACCACCTTCCTTGTATGTTTTTGGATGGCTGAGTTTTTAACTTTTTTTTTTTCACTATTGTTCTTTATTTATTTTTTATATATCTATGGTGTTATCAGCTAATTCTAACTCTCAAACAATGTTACATATTTTGAAAATCAGAATTATTTGGTTGAGATATCTATTTGTGATTTATCAGACGATTTTTAAAAAAATCAAATAATTTATCGGCGATCTATTGGAAATTGGACAAATTTTTTTGACCGATTTTTTAACGATTTACCGTCGATTTTTGAAAAATCGACCGATTTTTATAATAGAGCTCTCAAACAAATGTTTATTTAAAACTCCATGTTTATAAGTTTGTGCAAGTTTTAGGTTTCAATTTTAATGAGTGTGCTAGTTCTTTTTTTTTGTAAAATCATATAATATAATACCTATTATTTAATTTTTTGATATATTTATACATGTTACATTATCTAACTTAGAAATTATTAATAAGCATGTGAAAAATATCCTCTTGAATTTTGATGGCCTCTTCATAAGATCTTTGTAACCATTTTATAAGTCGGGACATGTGAAAAAATGTCTTCTTAAATTTTGGTGACCGCGTAAAATATGTTTTATGAAATCTTGGTGCTAGGGAAAGTTCTCTCACCTTGATGGCTCTTGATAACCTTGGTGGCTGCTTTATAAGTCGGTATCCCACTAATTGAATTTTCAGCTTTCAAGTGTCATAGAAAAAACTTCTTCACTTCTTTTGTTAATTCTCCAGAATCAAGGTTAAACAGGCAATGGGCCAATAGATATAAATCAAGAACATGTAGGCACATCTTCATCTGGACTTAAATAGTTTATAAACCCGTGTATGTAACCCATAAATTGTAACACTACTTTGCACATGTTGAAAAATGGCGAAAGGTGATACTATGGTGCAATAAGGGTGATATTGGCTATGGTTAGATAGTAAAACCATGTCACCATAGAATTGCAATATTATATTGTACATGTTGAAAATGGTTAACCAAGGATGATACTAGTTATGACATTAACAAGTAATTTGAGAAAAAGAAAACACTAATTATAGACCATCTTTAATATTAGATAGTTTCTAATTCCTCAAGTTTAATCACCTAAAAATTAAAGAGCACACCTCGCAACTCATTACGCATCTTTGGGTTGAAATTGCAGAAGGATGCTCAACAGTTATACCATTGCTTTCGATTCAATGACTTCCAATACATAAATCAAATGACTAATAATCTCAAATCTCAAGTTCATGAGCAAGTTGCATGATTTCTAAATTACTTGAAATAACTTTCCTCCATGTAGAAAAGAAAATAGCAAATGTTAACACATCCAAACACAAACAAAATTTGTTTACAAGTATTTTTTTCTTTTTTTAAAAAGAAAAAGTTTCAATAATTTTAACATTAAAAAAAATTATCCAATATTTAATTGTTTTGGTAGGGAAGGACCGAGGTACAGCGAACGCATTCAGCTGTCAGCCTGTCACTAAGAGAACTCTACTTGGCCTAATCACTTGACCTCAAATTTAAATTCTAGTAAGGCCTATACCTCGCATCCGCTCGTGGTGGTCTTGCCCCACCGATACCATAACCATCTTGTCTTCCCCCGCCGAGACCATAACCACCCGGCCTTCCCCCGCCCATACCATAAGCACCCGGCCTTCCTCCGCCAATACCATAACCACCAGGCCTTCCCCCGCCGATTCCATAAGGACCATAACCACCTGGTCTTCCCTCACCGATCCCATAACCACCCCACTGCAAAAAAAGAAAACTAATGAATCAGCAATTCAGTGTGCATTACAGTCTCACGTCTGCTATCATAGACAAGGCTGCATCTGTTTAGGATTGCATTTTCAAAATGAACTGCAACTCTAGTTAGAAATCCAGAAGGGTGCAATGGAGAGGTGCGGAAGATAGTCAGAAATATTTATCGAGAAAGCGAATATGAAAAATACAACATTGTACTCACATCATTAAAATCCAGACTTCCATACATCCTACCGTAGGTCCGCGCCGGACCAGCATAATCTGCAAAGGGTTCAGGTTCATCCATCATGTGATTTCCACTGCGACCGGCATCATCAACAGGTGTAGCTGAATCAATTGCAACCTATGGTGCAGACCAAATAAGTTTACATGAAAAATTAGGATTTCGAATACTTCTCTGGCTCTCTTTTCATCAATGAATTTCCAGTTCTATCAAGTTGGAAAATTTATGTTGGTGTTCTCAAGTTGAAATTTTAAATGAAGAGAATGTGTGACGGTGTCACAGCAACACTAGTGCTAGTGCCATTAGGTTTACTTGAAACATGTGAGTATCAACATATACAAATTCTTTCGGTTTCAAGTGTGGGGCGCGATGAGTAGATATTCAGCATCCTACTACGGAATTTGTTGCATACAAAAATATAGTTCAAGGCTCAATCGTTAATTTATCACGTCATCATAACTATAGATAAGACAACAAAACAGTCAAAAAACTTCACTCCGTACCTGCTGCCCACAGATCTCATGCGGCCTTCGAGACACAAGATCAGCAACTCCCTCATCAGCAAAGGTCACAAAACCAAAACCCCTGTGACCAGTTCTCTTTGGATCCTAGATCATGTATGAAACAGAAATTAGATAAGAATCGTCAGAAAAACATAATATCATTCTTGTTGGTGTATGCAGAAGTCATTTTCCATTTCGTAGAGCACATATACCTTTGGAATATAAACATCTACAATACGGCCAAATTCACCGAAATGCTGGCGAAGATCTTCAACACTTGCCTCTTGAGGAAGCCGGCCGACAAATATTTTTTTGCTTATTCCACGACCAGGTTGTCCCCCTAAACCAATATATTACATAAAACTGTGCACATAATAATATTCAATTATTATACAACTTGCAGTGATTATTAGGGGAACTTACTTCCATACATAGAACCAGAATAGTCATATCTAGTTGGTGCACCTAGATCTGCATATCTAGTTGCTGCACCGATATAGGAATCATAGGCACCATAACCACCTATTTGGCGGTCCAGCGGCATTCGACTAACTGGTCGAAAGTCTTCCTCCTGAGACGAAGTATCAAATGTTTACTTGAGCAATGCAAGTTATATTTACAAAACAAAGGTATCAATGTAATATTGTACAATCAACTATTTGCCAAAACAATAATATGTAACAAATAAACAGATGTTTTTGTCCATATTGGCAGTTGAGAGCGAAGTCCTGCACTATTTTAACTAAGTTTAATAAATAATTAAAAAATAAAAAATAGCCTCTGCTATGAAAAAAGATTTAAATGCTTCGCAATTATGATGGAGAATGACAGTTTGACTTGCCTTGGGAGTCGCTCGGTCCACAACTACAGCAGAACCTCCTAATTCATGACTCTCAGCTATCAGATCATCCACTGATTCTGTGATGAAAAAGTGATAGGTTGTTCTAGAAAGGTTCTTTTAAAAGATGCCAAAAATTTTAAATAACCAAAACACTGCAAGAAACAGTTCAAACGGACATATGTCCACATGGTAACACGTACCAAACCATAAAAAATATATCTGTACCCTGTAGTACATGTGCAACATCACACAAAATATATTTCCTTTTTTTGTTGCTATAGATATGTCCTTGTGGACCAATTTTCAATCAAAATGACCAAATTTAGACTTCCAATTTATGACATTTGATTTATAGCTTCAAATTTCATTAACCTGTAGATGATACTCATGATAGTATATGAAATAGTTTCATATTATATATTTTCAAAATATTTTGCAGAACTTGAATTTGACATATACAAATTTCCTCTTTATCAAGCATACTACAGAATTTCTTCATCACTTAGGCGTGACTGCAACCTCATATGTGCAAAAGCAAAAGAACAGCTGAAAAAACGACTACTGCTCCAGCAGTATACCATTTGCCTCATATGAGACAGTGATGTCTCACAGGTAAAAATGAAAATCAATTTATTTACCTGGGTTGGCGAAGGTGATAAACCCAATTCCTCGGTGCCCTTTGGATCTAGGATCCTACAGAAGTATTAGTGGTAAAAATTAATATCACAATTCACACATAGGTAAAACAGATTTTTAAAGTATCTGAATCTGAATGAAATCAGTTTTATCTGTCAAAGCAGAGAGGAACCTTTGGCATATATAGATCTGTTATCTCGCCATATTTCTCAAAGTAACTGCAACATAAAAGAGAGAATGACAAATGTTCAGCAAGCTTTGTAGCAGGCGAAATTAGACATGTCTAATATAACAAATAAATAATTTTGAAGATATTTGGATACTAAATATTGCAGGTAATGAGTACCTCCTGAATTCAGCTTCTGTAACAGATGGGAGGACCCGAGCTACAAATATCCTACTGACTTTCTTGGATGGTGCTCGCATCACCTCCTGCATATATAAGTTATATTCATTAGCTTCAAATTCAAGTACAATCTTAAGCATAATAACTACAAAATTTCTGTAGATCAAGATGGGTGCTGCAAAAAAGAAGTAAAAGGACTGTACGTTAAATATTAAGTAGTACATTTAACTAATTAAAGAGCACTGAGAACAACCTTTGGAGTAGCAACTTTCACTTCCAGGACTCTATCGCCTAATGAGTGCTCACTAGACAATGCATTCTGCATCAACAAATAACATTATAAATTAGGATACACAGTAGCATGTAAATAAGATATTACATAACTGTATTTATAGTGTCAAATTTTTAATAGAAAACAGAAGTTGAAAGAGACTTGAAGCAATATTAAATAAGAACAAAACATATTTAAAAAACTGAAATGTAAATGGACTCACCTTTGCATCATCTACACTTGTAAATGTTACATATCCAAAACCACGAGACCGACCAGTAGACCGCTCCTAAATAATAAAAACATGTATGCACTGTAAGAACTTACTAGTATTCTTTTACTAAATAAGCAACAGCCAATGCATATATAAAGTCGCAGTTTCACACGTAGATAATATTTTCAAAAGAAGACGAGAGAGGTTTTAAAATTTAATCACGCATCATGCGGCCCAACTTCAAATATATCACCAGAATACTAGGATAAGTTTGACCAGTAAGAGACAGAATATTAACAATATTAATTTGTATCGGGAAAGCTTTAGAAAGTGTAAGATGCCTTAATCATAGAATGCTATTATTCCCACCGATAGTCGGAAACATGAGGGATAGTTTTTACAATTTCCAATTAAACATAATGAAGAGAAAATAGAACCGGGAATTTTTACATTCAAAGAGGATAAGTGACCCAGGTAAAAATGTCAAAAATGACGTAATAAAAACACAAAAATAATGATTTGGGTGGATGAACCGCAGAACACCCACTACCCTACGGGTTTTCCTGGCCGCAATAGGGTTGGATGAACCGCAGAACACCCACTACCCTATGGCTTTCCAACTGCCATATAAGGATTATAATGGATCGCAACCCATAAAAGAGATCCAATTCAATTTTAGAACATATCTCATTAATCAAGTCTAATTAATATGTGGAAATTACAATCTTTATATAGGGCATAGATACCTAAGAAAATAACCTCATGGTCTAAGACTCATTAACACTCGGGCTTACTGATAATAACTTTTTTCCTATAAACTACTAGCCCCACAAGAAAACATATAGATAAATATAGTATATTAGTCTACACCAAATAAATATAAACTATATTATAAACATTTGTTTTAATCAAGGACCTGACTCTGACACCATTGGATGCAGGACAACTCATCGAAACAATGATATATCTGACAAATACAAAAAAAAGGTGCAACTTAAGTGGATTACCTGCAAAACACCTACCACCCCGAGGGTTTGCCAAATCGCAGAAAGAAGAATAGATAGAAATCATAATCCATGAAAAGACCCAATCCAATATTTAAAAAAATATCAATAATCAAGTCTAGTAAATATGCGGGAGTAACAATTCTAAAATAGCACCTAGAAAACCTGAAAAAATAACATGATAGGCTAGGCCCGTTAACACTTGGGCTTATTATTAATAACCAATATCATATGAACTACCAGTCCCACATGTAAGATTTTTTATATGTATACTTCACTTCTGTTCCCTATCACCGTGTCAAGAGGGATGATAGTCCTTACACTATATTCCCATCACTATGATCAAAAATCAGCGGAATATCTGTCCTTTAAATTGTCCAATCATGTGTTTCTTAAGCATGTGATTACTTAAAGGGCTAATTTGTTTGAAAAACTTATATTTTTCCTTCAACAAAGAGGTTTAAGTCATGTTAAGAATGCAAGGGCGCGTTTCTCAAACTATAGATACCCTGCCATAATAGACCAGGTATTATTTAATCTTTTCCTTCTATTCATTTTGTTGTCCCTCTAGTTCGTGGTTTATTCTTACCAATGCCTGAACTATAATCCCATTGCCATATTGAAAACAAACATGAGATTAAATAACGGAATAAAGTATGACCCATCGCTTAATTTCGTGAAGCAAACATGGACTAGGGCCTAGGGGGTTCAAAGATTTAAACTTTCACAAAGAATTAGGCAAAAACCTTCGAAAAGAAAATTAAGCATAATTCCATAAGTCATAAATCATAACATTGTGGAACCATTTCATAATTCAACAATCCTTCTCCGACTTATTGAATAGGCATACTGCACACCATTATTAAAAAACCAAAAATAGAATACGAAGGAAGCAAACCGAAGCAGTTTTTTCCTTTTATGTACCAAGCTAACGCACATAAAGCCAAAAATCAAAAAATGAGTAAATAACGTATCTTTATGTCACGGTATAAGAAAATGCGACAACAAAAGAGGTTACAAATATAAATGCCGGAAATCACAAAGGAACAAAAGAAACGTATCAATTTCATATAAACTTTAATATATATGACAAAAAATTGCGGAGTTGGGGGAAAAGACCTTCATAACGACACAGTCATCCAAATCCCCAAATCTGGCCATATGATCCCTCAATCCATCCGTATCAATATTATACGGAATACCTAAAACCTAAAAACATACACACAACACAAACATCAATAAATCATCGTGAATTGAGTAATTAAAAACAGAACAAAACAAACAACAGTAGAAACACTCACAACAAGCTTTCGGTCAGACATGATTGAACAAGGTAGCAATCCAATCGCGATACACTCAAATAATTAAATAGCTCTATAATTAAATCTCTCTCGTTTAGAAAGAAATTATTGTTATACAGGCCTGCACACAACACACACACTTGTTTCTCACACACAACAATCATCGGCGTCGAAGTTGTTACCGTCATTTAATTGGGTTAAATAAAGAGAAGAGTAAAGAAAGGAATAGATGTAAATAGATAAAACACGCTCAACTGACCTCGGGTAGGGTTTCTCTTATCTCTCTCCCTCTCTCTCTCTCTCGGCTCTCTCTCGCTCGCTCTCGCTCGCTCGTCTCCCTCCAGTCGCCTCGCCGCACTATCCAAACTTCCCCTAACGCTTCTGACTCCTGTTTTTCTTTTCTTTTTCTTAATTAAAGCATTTTTTTTATTTAAAAATTAACCAAAAAGGAAAAGGGCAAAAAGAAAAGTAAACTAGGACTACCATAATTATTTTTTAGTTTTTTTGAAAAACACGTTTTCTTATTTTTGGAAAAATGCGATATTTTTTTAAGTTTTTATTTTAAAAAATATGATTTTTTAATTTTTTTATAAAAAAACGCTTTTTTAACCGATGCAATCGCGAATACAATTAAAAAAAGTTTTTGTCCTTTTTCAATAAATTAAAAAAAGAGTTGCAAATGTGGTTGGTTTTGATTGCAAACTATATTTTATAATTATTTTTAAAAAATAGTAAAATCGTAAGAAAATATAAAAAAAATAGTTTTGATAATTGTTCATTATGTTTAAAGCAGTTTATGAGTTCAAATAGATTGATTATATCCATTGAATAAGTTAAATTATTAAAACTATAATGTGTATTTATTAAACCTAATTTTGTCCAAATAATTTAAATTAAAGTCAAATGTAAAAATTCGGTCGCAAATAAAATAAGTGATCAAATTAACGGTGAATTCATCTAATCTTTTTCAATATATGTTAAATTCGAATTAAGACGGATTTTATTAAACTTATTTATCTTATTTGTAATCTAATGAGATATTTTATTACATGAACCAGACATATGAACGGGAAATATAATCATTTAACGTATATATAATCGCTTTAATATTCTCAACTAAAATTGTGCAACACGAGGAGAGAGTAATATGATTAAATAAAGGTACAATGTCGATTTTACAAATTGCCACTTGAAGAATGTCATTCACAATGAACTAAATTGATAGTTCTAAAATCTTGATTAAAATCTCCATCACAATTAAACTACACTTTTAACGGGGGTAATCTGATAATTGATTATAAAGGTGAAATAATAATATGGATCAGGTTTTTCAATAAATACAAAAAGAAAAAAAAATCAATTTGAACGGGAGAGGAAAAACGAACAACTGGAAGGGGACAAACCACCTAATGTTCAAATATAAACCTATTCCTCGCTTTTCAAATTGACCAGTTGACGATGCAAAACTTGATAGAAACTGTAATTTTTATTTTTTTCAATTTTATCAACGATAACAACATGAATAACCATTGTATGAGAAGTATGAAGTGGTGGAGTAACGGCGGAGTAAGAGCCAAATAGCTGAAAAACAGTACAGGGTGCGTCTATGGGCGCTCGAAAATCATATGCACTGTGATTTCCTTTGGAAAATGGAAAAATTGGACATATGGGAGGGAGGGAACACTTTCTTCTAAAATCATTTATAGTTAAAGCATATTGGCACATTTTTCATATCAAATATCTTAAATTTTAGGCGCTTGAATGAATCAAATTCTCTTCCAATAAGACTTGATTGGCAAAGAAGAAGAAGGAGAAGTTGGACTCGAATTAGAGTTGTTTACA
This sequence comes from Apium graveolens, assembly GCF_009905375.1. Lineage (NCBI taxonomy): Eukaryota > Viridiplantae > Streptophyta > Magnoliopsida > Apiales > Apiaceae > Apium > Apium graveolens. The sequence continues at coordinate 4,792,279 of NC_133651.1, forward strand.
TGACTAGAAGCAATTGAATAACCAGGCTTAACAGGGAAACGGATGTTAACGGTATAATGTCATTTCAGTTTTGAGAACCATGTGATAGAAATAGAAATGATCTTTGATACTGTTGTATTAGAAACATACCTTTGACCTTACTGACATTACATTTGTCGATAATGATGAAATATGAAACCAAATAGGTCGTATGAAAATGACCTTTAGGATCACGACCTTGAAAATGTGGAGTATTTGGATCCAACAATCAATACTAGAAATTAGTATATTTGTTTTCCATCAACTTGCCAACGGTTACTTGCAAGCAAAACTTATATGCCCTTTAACAAAATATTTCAATGCCATAAAATATTGCGAGTAAAATAGATAATACATGAACTCGGCTCGGATCCAGAATTGGTTTCGACAACCCATTTACACTTTACACCCTCCTTTTTATAATAATTTCACGCAACACGGAAGCGTATCTAAAGCAAGCGCCAATCCTCGAAAGTACTCTTATTCGAGAAATATTTCAATACCTTGAATTCACAAGGCAAAGCTTGAATTCACAAAGTTTTCTTGAATCTACAATAAAGATAAGAGGAAGTTCGCTAGTACTTCAATTTCAATAAAAGAATTTTTTAAGATGTTACATTATAAGACTGTTTATATGGGGATATAAAATCTTAAAATAAAAAAATCCAAATTAAAAATAAATAATACTAAAAAGTAGCGTGATCATGCCGCCCGAAACATGAACACGCGATATCTCTCTTCTTGGTCCTCAAAGGTCAATGTTGTATTTTTCAGTTTTAGCATGTTCATGCAATCCAGTGGTGTGAGCATGCCATCATATATTCTCAATATCGTGATCATGCAGTCCTCATTGTGATCATACGTTTGTTTTTCTCGCATTCATCACACCATTGATTAACACTGAAATCCTCCAACATCATGCTCCTCCACTTCAAAAGAATTCGACCTCGAGTTCTCATCTAGAATAATAATTGTGTCAATTTGTTGTTTATCTCGCCGTGATGTTACTTTTGAAGAGAAAGGTCTTGTTAGAACTTTGTACTTCACATCATGCTCCAAAATAACTTTTAAGAATAAAGATATCACTAAAACCAGTTCGAACCAACCATGATAAACCTTTGTGAGTATAAATTTGGAATCGACATCACAAAACTCATGTGTTGTACCAAGAGATAATATGCATCCATACGATGATTTTAAAACGCTTCTATCCTCAAATGGATACAAAATATATTTCTTTTATTATTTTTAGAATCAATTATCTCACCTCATATTTTGTGACACCAATTAAAATAAAACTGATATGGTCTACCCAATACCAACTCACATAAATCCATATCAAAATTATAAAAAAATATAAATATCTTTGTACTTCAAACTTGCAAAGTCTATCACGTAATTTTTACTTACGGTAATGACAACCAATGGGTTATTTCAGTCAACAATGTTATATGGTGTTACGTGAATTTGTGGAGTTAACTTGATTTCGTCAATCATATATTTCAAAATAAAGTTATCGTTATATTGACAATCTACCACAATCTCAAAAGTGTGGGAACTCACCATGCATAATATTTGAATTCTTATGGTATGAACCATCCACCAATTAATAAATATTCAATGATAAATTTTGCACGCTTTTAATATGATGTTCATCATCATCATTGTTCTCATCTTTAAAGGCATTCTCAATATTTTCTTTGTTGTGTGTTTTCTTACATCCATATCTTTGTCTTCTTTGTTGACCGCATCCACTCTTACCGAATCCGTAGATACATTATTTCACACTCATCTCTAACTAATTTTACACCTTCAAAATCTTTTAAACATTTTTTAACAGTTGCATGGTCGATCTATTTTTTTTGCTCACCCAACAAACCACCCATTTTTGGTTGATGACATTCATCGAACATATCGTAAGCATTATCAGGTTCATATTATTAAATTACATCATCATCTTCCTCCCACTTCATATATATCTTGTAATCATAATTCTTCGGTAAAAATCTCCTTAACGCCAATCGTTTCATCTGTCGCCGTATTCTGATCGGTTTTTTTTTTCCCTTGTCCGCTGCATAATCAGTTTATCCCACCAAAGTGTAGTAATATTCTTTAACCTAATAGCAACCATTTTCACTTGTTTACTCTCAGTAACACCCATAACATTAAAGAATTTATCGATATTAATATACCAATTCATGAAATCATTAACTCTAAGGTACCCATAAAATAATGACATGTCATTCTTTACAATAACATTGAGTTGATTACCACTACTAGAAAAAAGATCTTAGACATCGGATACAAATCGATGTCTATGTAAAAAAAGACTGATATTTTCGCGACTGATGTTCACGGTAATTTTACATAGACACCAATTTTTACACGATGTCTAAATCGGTATTACACAACGCTTTGGGAAGATTTCTGATGTCTTATCATATTTTTATAAATTTCAGAAATTTCAGAAATCGGTAATTTATATGTAACCGGTATGAAAAATACAGTTTAACATCGGTTCCAGTAGGTAACCATTGTTATAGATGTTCAATAACATCGGTTTTGATTAAATTTATGTTGTTATATCCCCTTATTCACATCTTTTCTTGTTTTATAATTAATATATTAAACACATTTTAACAATAAATATTTAGATTTTTACTGATCTTTGGTGATATTAGACAATGTATTTAACCACAATACTGACAAAACTTAAGTCTCAAAACTCAACCAATACATATATACTAGTATGAGAACCCGTGCAAGGCACGGGTCATTTTCTAATTTAACTTATAAACTTCTGGGATGTTGTATTATTTGCGATGTTGATAATTTTTGCCAATTTTGCTTAAGATTTGTGCCTATTTTGATATGTATTTTCTTGGTTATCGATGTGAACAATTCATGATTGAGAATATTTTGAGATAAGTTACCTCAGAATTCAGATATCAAGTGTATGTTAAATATGTCCCAATTATTTCACATTTAACTTTGTTGTTGCACGATGTTAGTGTGACTACATATAATGTTTATAAAAAGTGTATACTGACTTCTTCCTGTTTTTCATCAATATGCAAGTTTAGCTTCACTGCCTTTGTAGTATGTTTTATATGAGGATAAATTAAAAAATAAATGTATTCATAATATTATCCATACAAATATATATATGAGTATATGTCACAGATATACTTACCCGTATAATCCAGTTATTACGGTATAACTATTAGCTAAGAAAAATAATTCAGCTCTCGACTCGAGTGAAATACCTTAGCAGGATACATGTGCAACATGTGACAACGACACCATTGGTAAATCTGTGTGGTTTGATTCACGAAATCTTTGTTGTAAGAGAATGCATTGAACATCGAGTGGACCCTCGAGGAGCTTATCTTTGTTAGCACAATGGTGAATCTCGATTGTAAGCCTTTTCCTGGAATTTAATCAAGTTTGCATTTATAATTCCATACACGAACCTCTTGAATATCCATTCTAGCAGACTCTTGTTCAAATTATGTAACTATATGAATTCGTATAATATAGTACAAACTACAAAGTCAGTTATAGATTTGTAGTCGCCGGTAGAGTGGGTTTGTGACCTGGTTTAGCTGCATCTAGATAAGACAAACCTAATATATATGTGGGGCTATACATTTTAGTTTATATGGACGTACTTATCTGATTTGGATATAGTCTTTGTCTTATGTCAAAGTTCGCATGAATAACCCAAAAGTGAAGAAGCCGTTTTGTACGGGGCGGCATGGGCTTGTAGATGCAAATTTTATGTAAAACACTAAACCACTAATGGTTGGTCTTGTTCTAAGCTTGCATAAAAGTGGATGTGCCACAGTATCTACTATAAGTTTATAACAAGTATAACGAACATTTGGTGGATCATCATGTTTATGTTTCAGACTACAATGGATCTTTTACCATTCCTCTTAGTATACTGTGTATGTATCCTGTAGGCTATTATTATGTAATGCAAATCTAAAATAAATACTCCATTTGTTTCATAAATACCGACATTTTGTAAAAGTTTAAAAACAGACTAACTCAACTTTGACCAATAGTAAATACATATTCTTAAAAAATTATGAAAAAATTTCATTAGAAAATATAATTAAACGTTCAACTTTTAGATTTCTAAAACAATAAATGAATAATGTAAAATTTACTGTCAAACTTGAATTGGTTTGAATTTTAAAATTTTTATACCACCACTTCTTAGTGGAATGAGGGAGTAATAAATAACAATCAGAGTGGCTTTAATTGAATAAACACGCATATATTAAAAGTCTTGAGATGGTCACGTTGCTCAAATGACCTATAAAACATCATCTCTCACAGAATTTAAAACGTGCAAGTAATGCAGAAAAATAGTAAAGAGAGAGAAAAACTAACTATAATATTTATAAGCAGTTTTTATGTGTTAGCACACGGATTTCTAAATATTTTCTGAGCTGGCAAGTACCGAACATTATAGCCAACATGGATAAGGATACGGATACCACAAAAACTCTACTATTTTTCTGTTGCAAAATTCATTGGTTACGTCAAACTAAGTCTTGTGTAAGGTTTTAGATAGATTTGTAATTTTTCATTATTTACTGGCTCTTAAACCATTTAAATGGCCATAATAATAGAGTTTGAAGTGCGTGCCTAAATTTGATTAAATTTGTGAGGTAGAAAATTGGCCATTTACCAAGTTATTATTAAAATCTATTAAAATCAGGAAAAGGAATTCAAAATCAATATATAACTTTAAAATTGCATCAGTTTCCAAGCAATGTGTATAAGTTGAAGATAACAATTATGGACAACAGCTCTTATTGATCAAAGCAGAAGTACAAATTGGTCATATGATATTATGAAGATATGACCTATGCATACTACTATAGAAATATTTTCACTGCACTACCCCAGATTCCTTGTGTATAAGCATTAGCAATCTCACGGTATGGAGTGATGTCCTGCAGACATGTATCATGTATGGGCATAAACTCTTTGTGATCACAGAATAAGTTATAATGGGATATTAGATATTTGAGGCGATATGCAAATTTTGTAGTTTTTTATACCCAGGAAAAATAATTACAACCTAAACACATAAGATATATGCGAAAAGAGAAGCTTCACATTGCTGACATGCTAGAGAATTTTTATTACCAGCAGTAGCTTCAATGTCATTTTGGATACCTATTTAAGGAAAATATATCAAGCACATAAATGTGCATTGCTTTAACTTAATCATATCCGAACCATTATTTTTTTAAAAGTTAGTGCTCAAAATAATCTTTATGTTACAGATTATTTAACAATTGGATGATAAGTACCAACAAATGACAGCTAATTTTACATTTTTTTTGTATAATAAAGGTCCATTTAATTTTTATTTACAAATAATGAAAAAGAACGTAAGCTTATTATGCTTTGTAACTTCTGGGAAGCTGACATATACCTTTTAGAAAATAATACATGTATTACTAACAATAATTTAAATAGATCGTTCAAAATATAATGTAACATTTTGATTTTAAATGCATCACATAATATTTTTATTAAGTACCTAATTTGATGATCTTGGAGGTTGTTTTAAAATGAGGCTTAGTTGTACTTTTGGAGATAGTATACTGATTCAACTTGGTATTCTGTTGTCATTTCATGGAGTTTTTTTTACCAGAACATATCATTTGTTATTTTCATTGAGTATTATCTGAATCCTGTACCACTATAATAAGCATTTACAGGTAACCATACATTAGTGCATCCAAATAGGAATATGAAGCATAAATCATACAATTACCTGAGACAGGAGCAGAATTGAGATGCTCAGCTAAGAACGGTCGGGTGACGGCCCCATAGTATGGCCAGCTGCTAGTTTTTTTTATCTCCAAAGCATGATGATTGAAGAAGAACCCTGATTAAAGAATATAATTATACACAAAATTCTTCTTTGGTTTGATAAAAACTCGGTATTGTACACCTGGAGCCCTGGATCATCTTCGAAAAACCCCCAATTTCAGCTAGGGCTACAATCCAATGGCAAAAATAGGATTGTAAGCGTTCAGATAATGTAATTTATGATGAGCGGGGTAATAACATATTTCCCAAGGTTTAAACCGCCTCACAAATTTAAGAGGGAAGAAAATGTCTCAACAATTATTGGTCACTCGTTATATATCGAACTCTCACCCACCCATACTTACTCTCCTGTTTCTATATCCTTTATAATTGAGCAGCAAGATAACGCTGAATGTTAATATATGTGGCTTATATACTCTACACCGTGTGACACCCTTGCATTAAACTATATTTGTTATATCATTCATTTGATAAAACCACAGTATAATTAAATAATCTTTAGAAACCTTATAACACATTTATATTAAACTTACATGTTATGGGTAACCGAAATCCATATTCTACTTAGGAGTTACATGTACAATATTATTCAAGTTAATTTATATGATATTCTGAATATTACAAAAAAACTCTGGAAGTCTCAATTATCTATATTTATAAGGGCATAGATTGAGTAGGGAGTCTAGAGCATTGGTCGACCTGTATCTTAAACCTATGCCCAGAATCCCAAACTTGATACGTAGCAAACATCTAGCACCTAAAATCATCTCAAAAGTATTTACGTTTTATTCTCGGTTATAACTCCTCTTTATTTAATTTTATGTGAATACTTCTCACATATAAAATGTTATACATATCCATGTATCAAATCACGTAGACGTAGTCAATACACAATCAACACAAAATAGATTAACTATATAATCATCATTGTTTATCCAAGTAAACTTTTGCACGTGTTCAAAGATAATCACTTTGTAATCATGAATGACAAAGTAAATCCAAGTACTCACTCAAAAGCCATATCATTTATAATATAAATGTCAAAATACTCTTATGGAGCAAATATCCAATTTGTACTCGCATATAAATTAATATCTATATCTATACTCACTTCAAGCAGCAACTTATCTTGTCTTATTACCATGTTTTGATTTTCACGTTAATCCTAGATCCAAAAAATGTATTACAGTAAGTCCATAAACATCTGGTACACAAGATAACTGATAATGTATATATATTCAGGAACCTAATGATGATTTAATATGCAAGTTACTATATCAATCAAAAGAATTATAATCAAAAGCTATCCGTCAATTAGTCTAACTTACATAGACATACGTGCTTCAAGTTTATTGATCAACCTTGTTTTGTAAATATTTAATCATTCACTCAGCTTTCTTTTAATCCTAAAATTTGTTCGTAGATTCTATACATATGGTAGTTTATTCGTACTAAAGTTCAATATTTAAATCCATATAAATAATCCAAGTTACTCAACCAACTCAACCAAACAAAAACATTTATGTTTCTAAAATTCTGGAAGTTCCAACATCCCTCACTCCGAGAACTTTAACTCTCGCTGAGTTGATTCCACTTGCGTAACTCTTTCTCTTCAGTATACAAGACATTCAGGACTCCTACATATCCTAAAATCATTGTACAATACGGCATACAATATTTTTTGTAAAATTTTGAAGTACAACATGCTGCAGATTTAGAACAGCTTGAATCAGCTACACCAAATTATTTGTATCTCAAATTGTACATATCCAGGGGTAACCATATCCTACAGGAACATTTTACAGACAAAATTCTAAAAACTTAACTCTTTGCCTGTCCTCTAGTTTTGAATTTAAGGTCTCCAAAATACTGATGCAACATTGACTATGAAATCTGAAAATTCTTGGACTGCAGAACCCTCTATCACTATTTAGGTTCTAACTCTTTCATATCAACAATAAAAATTTCCAAATTTGGCAGACTTTTATTTTGGAGCTGGACAAATAATTCATATTCTTTGCCGGACAACTAAGTTATTAACCCTTTCAAAATATGACTTCAAAACAGCACAGCGCGGTTGAAAAACAGATTTTCAGAGGCTCCGGGTTCCAATTTACATCAATAAAGTTGTTTATATATCCTTGGCCATGGCACAAATTCTCAGGTGTACTAACAACACTACTACAAGTTATTTTCACATTTTATGCCCATTTCAAATCAGCTTCTAAGGTACATAATTATCAGAACAATTATGAACCATGTTAGAAGTATAAAAATCTGCGGAAACTATATTTCCACAAAACCTAATAACCAAGCTAATATTCACGAGAGTTTAGGCTATAGTACAAAGCTGAACCACTTTTAACTTAAATTTATATACAAACTAACTTATAAAATGAACTCAGATCGATTGATAAAAAGTGATGAGCTTAGAATTAGACCAGGGAAACTAACGAAACAACAATTGCATAAACTACAGAGGAAGGTAGAGTTTCTTACATACCTACTTGAATAGTCAGTTTAATTGATTAAAAGTAGAAGGTGACATAGTGAATAGCATATAGTGTTGTGAATATGTTGTGCACTTGATGATTACCTAAATAAAACATCTAAGTAGATTTTACTTAGTGAAATAATGTAGCACTCGACGGATAAGAATTATAGTCCCGACGGATAACTCAGTTTGAGTACCGACGGATGAGTAATTTATTATCCATCGAGTGAGTAGCTTATATAATGATAAGTTTGTAGCACAGTGTTGTATGCACCTTTGTATAGAATCTGTAGTAGCATATAAGTCATGTTGACTTTAACTAGATATGCAGAATAGGTTGATTAACTGTACATAAGCAATGTCTTGTAATTCTGTATAAGTGAAATGAAGTCAAGTACCAAAATAGCTATCAACGGATGCTTAACAAAGCTTCGACGGATGATCAAATGACTTTCAACGGATGTTCAAAATAGCAGTCGACGGATGATCAAGTAAGTCATCGACGGATGATCTGAAAGTCGACGGATGATAATATCAAGATTCAAACATCAGTTGAACAGTAAAAGCTGACACACAGCCGTGGAGATTGGATACAAACATTGTGGAAGCCTATTAACTGGGTCATAGAGGACGAAAAGCAGCAAAGATCAAGACTGTTAGATTTTATATTTATTCAGTTCTTTTGACTTTGTAATCTTGGTAATATATATAAACCAAGAGAGTAGCAAATAAAATAACTAAGAAAACTAAGTGAGCTTAGAAACAAACACAGAGAAATCTTTGTAAGCTCTATCTTTAGCATTTCCCGTGTTCTTAGTTGTTCTATCTTGTAAAAGCAGCTGTGAGCATTTCTGCACACAGAGTTCTCTCGATATATTAATATATATCTCTGGTGGAATTGTTTAAATCCACCAGAAAGTTTTTAAAGACTCTTGTTTTTAATTACTCTTATTTTGATTCATTAAAGTTTATATTCCGCATTGTGCTAATCAAAACAAATATATCTATAATCGAGTTGAACATTTTTATTTCAAGAAAAAGATAAAGAATTCCATTCAACCCCCCTTCTGTAATTCTTGTTATATTGTTAAGGGACTAACAATTGGTATCAGAGCAAGCTCTTAATCTACAAAGAGTTTAAAGATCAAAACAATTCAGCAAGATGAACAAGAAAGATGTTGGAATCAAGATTCCTTTTCTGGATAAAGATAATTACCATCATTGGAAGGTAAAGATGCATCTTCATATGCTTTCTCAAGATGAGGCCTATGTGAACTGCATAGAAAGAGGCCCTCATGTTCCAATGAGAGCTGCAACAGGAAATGAACCATCAGTTCCAAAGCCAAGGCATGAATGGTATGATCCTGATCTTGAACAAGTCAGGAAAGATAAAAAGGCCATGAACATTCTGTTCAATGGTGTTGATGCAGATATGTTTGATAACATCATCAACTGCAAGACTGCCAAGGAAGTTTGGGACACAATACAGATAATCTGTGATGGTACTGAGCAAGTAAGAGAAAATAAAATGCAGCTCCCGATTCAGCAATATGAGCATTTTCACAATGAAGAAAGTGAGTCACTCACTGACATTTTTAGTAGATTCCAAAAGCTACTAAATGCTCTTAAATTGCATGGAAGAGTCTATCAGACTAAAGACTCCAATCTGAAATTTCTCAGATCTCTTCCAAAGGAATGGAAACCAATGACAGTCTCATTGAGAAACTCACAAGATTATAAAGAGTTTACTTTGGAGAGACTGTATGGCATTCTGAAGACCTATGAGCTTAAAATAGAGCAGGATGAAAGAATGGAGAGAGGAAAGAAGAAATGAGGATCCATTGCACTAGTTGCTGAATTGGAAAAGGAGAAGGAAGTGAAGATGGAAGCTGTGGAATCAACTTCAAAGGCCTGTGAAAGCAAGGGTAAAGGGCTAGCTGCAAAAAGTGAAGATTCTTTGAGTCAAAATGACATGGAGGACATTGATGAGCACCTAGCATTCCTTTCAAGAAGATTTGCCAAGATCAAGTTCAAGAAGAACTTTGGAGCTGCCAAGCCAAATAGAAACATGGTGGATAAGTCAAAATTCAAGTGTTTCAAATATGGCTTGGCAGGGCATTTTGCAAATGAGTGTAGAAAGTCAGATTCTAGTAAGAAGAGATTTGAGTCTGTGGATTATAAGAAAAAATACTTTGATCTACTCAAACAGAAGGAAAGGGCTTTTATTACAGAAGAGAATGACTGGGCAGCTGATGGTTTGGATGAAGATGAGGAGATCAACTATGTCAATCTAGCCCTTATGGCCAAGTCTGATGAAACAGAGACAAGTTCCTCAAGCAATCAGGTAATTACTACAAACCTTGCACATTTATCTAAAGCTGAGTATAATGATGCAATAAATGACATGTCTACAGAATTGTATCATTTGCGTGTTACACTTAAGTCCCTCACTAAAGAAAATGTTAAAATCAAAGAAAACAACTTATTTTTGAGTGAGAGGAATAATGTGCTTGAGTCTCAGTTTGTTGAGTTTGAGAAACTAAAAATTGAGTGTAGAATTGCTAAGGAGGAATTAACTGAGTCCTTGAAAAAGGAAGAAATTTTAAAAAAACAGCTCGATCGTGAACAGGAGGTGATTAAAGCATGGAAAACATCCAGAGATGTTCATGCTCAAATCACCAAGGTTCAAGGAATTGAGTCCTTTTGTGATGAAGCCTGGAAAAAGAATAAGGAGAAACTAGAACCTATTTTGGTAGATGGATTGCTGACAGATGTAGACTCGACGGATGATGAGGACTATCCGTCGGATAACAAAATGTGTTATCCGTCGAATGATAAAAATCCTCATCCGTCGGCTGTGAACAAACCCATTAGTAAAGCCAAATTAACCAAGCTTAATGAAAAGTATGGGTCTGTTTCCAAGAACTTTATTTCAGGGGAGTCAAGTCAAGCCAAGAAAGGGAAGAAGGCTAATGTTGGTCACATGACTGTCAAACAGTTGAGTGACAGACTTGGGAAGATAGAGGTAAAAACAGAAACTAAAAGGAAAAACAATAGGAATGGTAAAGTAGGGATTAACAAACATAACAACTATACACCTGACAAATATGCTCCTAGAAAAATCTGTGTCAAATGTGGTAGTGTAAATCATTTGTCTGTTAATTGCAAATCTGCCATGCCTACTCCCATGTCTGTTTAGCCTCAATTCTCTAACATGAATGCCATGCCTCCTATGCCTGTTAATGCTATGCCTACACAGAACATGAATGCACAGTTTGCTAATATGCCATTTGCACCTAATCCATATTATGCTGCATACAATATGCCTCAAATGCCATTTAGCATGCCTTACTGGAACAACATATTTGCACCAAGCATGCCATTTCCTGTTAGCCATAACATGCATAATAATTCTGTAGCACCTAGTCGTTTCAAAGGCCCAACCCAAATGACTAAGGAAGAATCTGAAATTCCTAAGTCAAATGAGTTAAAACCTAAGAAACAGAAGAAGAAAGCTAACAAGGCAGGACCCAAGGAAACTTGGGTACCAAAATCAACTTGATTTGATTTTGATGTGTGCAGGGAAACAGAAGGAATCTTTGGTACTTGGATAGTGGTTGTTCAAGACACATGACTGGTGATTCTACCCTGCTCACAGAGTTTGAAGAGAGAGCTGGCCCAAGTATCACTTTTGGAGATGACAGCAAAGGTTATACTGTGGGATATGGCTTGATTTCAAAGGACAATGTCATCATTGAAGAGGTTGCCTTAGTGGATGGCCTTGTTATTCCTAGTGAACTAACAATGAGATTTACATAAGGGGGGTTGAATGTAAATCTCAAAACTTTTTCAAGTTTTGAGCAGTTTCAAAGGCTGTGTATTTAAGATAAACAAGTGTGTGAATTGCTTTAAGCTAATACATACAGATATATATTCAAGCACAAAAGTACAGAACACAACAGACCTTAAAAACTTTTTTGGTGGATTTGTTGTTCCACCAGAGATGGTATTTCAGAAAATCTGTGATTCAAGAAGTTGATCACAGCTGCATCCTAGTACAAACTAGATAATTTTTCTCAAGATTTTTCTAAACAGCTCTGGAAAAAATTCTTATCTAATTACTAGCTGCTACTTGGTTTATATAACACCAAGTTTACAAGTTGAGACAAAGATAAAAAGTACAATAATAAAATAAGTTCTCCACTTGTTTCTTCTCCATTTTACTCCAGTACATTGTTGACTATTGCCTCTTTATACTAGAGTAGAACGGCTGCTTTTTCTGATGTTCCTGAAATAGGCTACCACATCTCAGTTGTCTCTGTCAACCCATGTGCCTCTGTTTGTAGGTACAACTACCACTTGTCAACTGCTATTTAACAGAACATCCGTTGAAGCCTTTATCCGTTGATGGCTTTATCCGTTGATGTGTTAGCAGTTGAAGCTCTATCCGTTGATGCACTCATCCGTTGAAGGATGTTATCCGTTGAAGCTTTAGAGACATCCGTTGAAGCTTTGTTTCTCATCCGTTGTAGGTCTTTAAGTTATCCGTTGACACCATTTCATTTATACAAAATTACAAGGCATGAAATATTTACAATTGGCCTTCCTATCTGTATATCCTTTAGAAGTCAACATGACTTATAATTTCCCTCAACATTTAAGAATTATATCTCAAATTCAGAGACTGAAATGTGCTACAACACTAGACTTATTTCTAAGTAAAGCTACACCATCAGCGGATAGCCAAAGTGGTCTTATCCGTTAAGGCTACAAACACTAGATTTCTACTTAAGTGTTTTGTTAAACATATCATCAAACTAATGCATATATATTCCTAACAATCTCCCCCTATTTATGTATATAAGAATTGTAGACATAAATTCAAGGTTAACTTGATGATAACAAAACACTTAACAAATATATGAACTGAAACTAAGTAGAAATTTAAAAGTATTGCAAAAGTGTATGTACTAGAAGGTAATTGAAGATTTACAGTGTTTCCAAGGGTGCTCCTCTAGCCTGAGCAAATCATCTTTTTCTTCTTTGATCCCTGGTTTTCTTTCCTAGCCCTTTGTCATTTTCCTCAATTTGGAGTTGGAGTTGTCTGAAGAATTCAGCTTCATCTTCATCACTGATATCCAACTTAGATTGCATTTCTTTGAGAGTTTCATTGCTGGCAATCTTGAGTTGGTCTTCAAGTCTGAAAAATCTTCTGACTCCTTTATCATCTCTGAATTCCATCAACCAATGAGGTGATTTGTGAATTGTAGTTCCCCTTTCTTGAATGAGTAAGGTTCTGGGCAAAGCATTGGGCTCCCTCCAAGTTTTCCTTATGTTGGCAATCTTGTTGAGAATTTCAGTCTTGGCAGTCCTGGTAAAGCCAGAATCCTTTTGTATGGCTGAAAAGACTCTAATCAAGATAGAGTAGCCTTCATTCAGAATCCTGTAGAGAGGCCATGTTCTTTCCCCAGCTCCTTTGTATCTGAACACCAATCTCTCTGGTAGCTGTCTGTAAGCAGCAATTCCCCTCACATCCTCCAGCTCATCCAGATAGAGTTCAATGTCTGAAATTTCTTTTATGTCACAGATGTGAACATAATCATCTTTAGAAATGGGTGGCTTAGGGTTAGGTTTATGTTTTTGAGTGAATTTCTTAGAGTTTAGGGGAGGTGTGGATTTGGATTTTCTTTTCTGTTTCTTTGGTAGTGGAAGAGTGGTTAAAAAGGTAGGCAAATTGATGGTGTCCCAATCAATAGGTTCCTCTTTTGGGATGATTGGTTCACCATGGATGTTTATAGTGGGATCAGCAACAAAGGGTTCAGGTATGGAAGGTAGAGATTTAGTTTCTTCAGTGTTGCCTTCACTCCTTCTATGTGCCTCGACCTTTCTTCTGTTTCCCTTCTGCCATTCCTCTTTTTCCTCCATGCTTTCACCAAATATACTCCCAAAAACCTCATCTAAGTTTGCAATCTTGTCTTCACCCCTGACTTCAATTCCTTTCTCATTTTCAACTAGACTTGACTTTAGCTTTTGTTCAAGCTTTGCTTGTGCTCTTTTGTCAGCCTTGAGTTTTTCAGCTTCTTTCTTTAACCTTTTGGTTTCTTCCCTCTTGGCTATTGAGAATTTGGGATGTCCTTGCATCACACATATGCTCTTTCCCTCTCTAAAGATAATAGCCATGTTTCTCCTTACTGCCTCATCCATGGTCTCCTTGTGTTTTATGATGCTAGTACCCAAAACTTTGTCTTCATCAGGCTTTGGAAGAGGAAAGTCCACTTCTTTCATCTGAGCAAAGTCTAGAGGGTTCTTTGTGGAGTCCTTGCTGGATCTGGTGTTGGGCTTGAGAACCATAGGTTTTAGATTCTTGAAAGAAGGATCTCCAACCTTATTTCTCCTTTCTGGCTTGTGCTCCATATTGATTGGTTCAACCTTTGTGCTATGTTTCACAGATATTGATTTATCTTGTGTTGAGCCAAACAGCTGTTGCATCCTTTCATCAATTCTCCTCCTTTGCTCTTTCACTTGAATTTCAGCTGCTGCTAGCTGGATTAAATCAATTCCATCAGGCTTTCCTTTGATTTGAATGATTGGAGAAGTAGTGATGGCAGGAACTAGCACTTTAGATATTTGGATTTTTGTAGATGGCTCTCCTTCCCCTTCCCTTTTACTCTCCCCCTTTTTGTTATCATCAAGGAGAGGGGTCAAGCCCTGTGCTTTTGCCAGCTGCATAAGTAGATTTGTTTGAGATTGTTGGTTGTGAAGAATGGTGGCCACAGAATCTTCAATAACTTGAACTCTATTTTCCAATTTGGCCAGCCTCTTTTCAGTATGTGATTCCTTTTTCAATCTCAACAAAATGTCCTGCATTGTACCAAAGGGCATGACTGAATCCAATTTTTCAGAATTGTAGGATTTCAAGTCAGCAATATCCTTTCTGAGTTCATCCACACTCAGATTCTGCCTTACTTGCTGCAACTTCAAGAGATGCAGTGAGTCCAAGTGAGCTGTAAGGATAACCTTTGTACCAGCATGAGAAGTTTTCTGAATGGCCTGTTTGATAGTACTGATTTGTTTGACTAAGGAGACATTGAATTGCCCTGTTGTAGACTCCTTTGTGAAGGCCCATTCAGGTAGATTTGGAATAGAACTAGGGCCTTCATCTCCCCCTAAGTTCATGCTTCCATCAGAAGAAACAAAGTCATCATCATCAGAATTTACTCCAAATTCTTCAAATGACTCACCAGCTGTTGAAGGCATCTTGTTAATAGCAGTTTTGTCCCTTTGAAGAGATGCTGTTGTATGTACTAGATGTAGTGTCTTTTCTGCCTCCACATTGCCCTGTGCAGCCAATACTTGATAGGCTGAAACAGGATGAGTAAAAGTGTCAGCATCCAAGGAAATGTTATCAATTACAGCTTTGTAATGTTGCTGAAATTGTCTTTCCTTTTCAGCATCATTCACAATCATTGACTCACTAGCAATGGCTGGATCCATCCTTATATCTGTTGTACCTGCCTTTCTCTCATTTTCTCTATGTTCTTGCATCAGGGGCTCCCCCTGGCCCACACAACTCACTCCCTCACCTTCACCTACTAAGGTGGTACTCCTCTCACTTACTTTTGCCATGCTGGAAGAAATAGCATGTACATTTGAGCTCTCAATCTCTCCTTTTGCCTGGGAGCAACCCAGCCTCTCACTCAGATTGTCACTCCCTTCCCTCAGTCCTAGAAGTGATTGTACAGTAATCAAGTCTTCTACACTTGGAATTGTTTCAGTTGTGTGTGTAGAGACTATCAACGGATGAGGAATAGCCGTTGAAGGTGAAACTGATGGTATCAACGGATAACTGCTGTTAAGCTTATCCGTTGAAGAACAACCACTTGTCAACGGATGAGTGATATCCGTTGAAGAAGGAAAAGAAGTAGAAATTGAAAGTGATATAACTGTTGAATCTGTGTAGATTGATATGAGTTTTGGTGACACAGATCCTTCAATTACATCTGAAAGAATTTGCGGGTGATCCAACAAATCATCTAAAAGATGATGATCACCTGTATTTGAGTGAGGCTCCTCCCTGAGTTGTAAAGAGGGAGAATCAGGAATTGATGGGAATAACATATCCACATCTAGAGATGGTGAAGAAGTGTGTGGTGATTGATGTGTGTTAATTGTGAGAGAATGGGGCTGTGACTCCACATTTGTTGGAGCCACATCAAACTGAGTTTGAGAAGGCATAGATACAGATGGATGTATCTGTGCAGTGTGTGCACCCTGTGTAGAAGATTGGGTTCTAGCTCTCTTTCTTCTAATAAAGTCTTTTGTTGGTGAGTGTTTGGCTTTAGTGTCCCTCCCTCGTTTGTGTGTTCCTGGTTGGGAACTATTTTCAATAGTTACATCCTTTTGGGAGGATGCAGCTAGTGATATGCTAGTAACCTTTTCAACCACCACAGCTTTTTGAGAAACTGTGGCTTGGCTAGCTTGGGAAGCACTTTTCTCTCCTTCCTTATCCTGGGGGTTTCTTTGATGTTCACCCCTCCCTTCACCACTTACACCCTGTTCACTCCCCTCAGGGTTAATGGTAGGTGTTACAACTGTTGTCTTTTGAGAAACAACAGAGGCGGTTTTCTTTGTCTTTGATTTTGAAAGTTTAGTTTTGGTGACCTTGGTAGGAATCTGTTGGGGCATTGTCACAGATTCCATGGCCACACTAGAAGATAAAGAAATAGAGGGGTTGGAAGAAGTAGGAGTTGTAGAAGCAATTACCTCACCTACCTGAGTTGCATTCATGATTGGTAAATATACCAATGGCACACTGCTGTTGAGATCCATTCTCAATAAATCTGCAAGAACTCTTTTCTCTTGTGCCCAGCACTTGAGTTTATTATTCTCATTCGTAATGACCAAACCTTCAGCAACATGGTTAGCCAATAACATAAAGAATCTAGCATAATAGATATTATTAGGTCTATTAGCTTTGTTACCTAATCTAGTACCCAATTCTAGCATAACATAGTTGCTAAAATTAAAATACCTATTAGAAACAAGCATATAGAGCATATTAACAAGAGATGAAGTTATGGCATCAAAATTGCTAATTTTCCCAGAGAAAACCTTGATAAAGGCATCCCCAAGAAAACTCCATTCTTTCCTAAGGCCTTTTCTTTTAATACTCCCTAAGCTAGCAGAGTTAAGAGAATAACCTATGGAATCTAACATGCTGGATACATCATTATCAGTGTGTGGTGTCATGACATTATTCTCAGGTAATTTAAAACATGCTAGTAAGTCATCACAGTTAACACAGTGATTTTTACCTTTGAGAGTGAAGGAGATAGTCATATCTATGGAGTTGAACTCAGCAGTTGTCCAAATCTCCTCAACTACTTCACAGTAAATCGTTGGGGCTTCCAGCATTGCATAGCTAAGTTTACAGTTTTTGATGAAGTCCATCATTTTGTGATAATCTGAGTGGGCTTCATTCTTTTCTACCAAAGCTATGAAATTGTTCTTCTCATAGATGAACCCAGATTGAGACATAATCTTTACTACTGGTGCCATTGTTGTGAGTAGAAATTGCAGAGAATAACTTGAAGGTTTTGCAGAGAGAAAATGGTAAAAGCTTTGAAATTTCAAGAAAGCGTAAAGTAAAAATGAAAAATCATAAGGGCTTATATACTTTCTCAAATTAAAAAAAAAGCATAAATAAGAGAGTAAGTGAATTTCAGCCGTTTAAGAATAAACTGTAAGTATTCTGAAAACTACCTTTAAAACAAATACATACAGCTGTATGTATGAGTATCAACGGTTAAGATAATAGAATCAACGGCTGTGAAACACTTGAATTGACTGATGTGATATTTCAACGGATAAGGTAAACTGTCATCCGTTGAAGAGCACTTCAGTTTTATCCGTTGACGGATAAAAATTCCAGAAATGTATATGACTTTCAACGGATAATGAACATCCGTTGACAGAACAATTTTGACTTTTAACGGATAGGGAATATCCGTTGATGGAATAATCTATGTTAAAAATCAAATTTGTTCTTGCAGCTAATACATTTCAGGCTTCAGTTCAAATTACAATAAGGACATGAATTTTAAGAGTAATTAAGCATACCTAGCTCACTTACCAATCTTGTGAATGTTGATTCATCAAGTGGCTTGGTAAATATGTCTGTAATTTGTTGTTCACTTGGAACAAAATGAAGTTCCACTGTACCTTTCATCACATGTTCCCTAATGAAGTGGTACTTGATATCAATGTGCTTGGTCCTTGAGTGCTGCACAGGATTCTCTGTTATGGCTATGACACTTGTGTTATCACAAAAAATAGGAATTCTATCAACATGTAGTCCATAATCAAGGAGTTGATTCCTCATCCATAACACTTGAGAGCAGCAACTTCCAGCAGCAATGTATTCAGCCTCAGCTGTAGAAGTAGAGACTGAATTTTGCTTTTTGCTAAACCATGATACAAGCTTGTTTCCCAGGAATTGGCAAGAGCCTGTTGTACTTTTCCTGTCTATTTTGCAACCTGCATAGTCTGCATCTGAGTAGCCAATTAGATCAAAACCAGACTCTCTAGGGTACCAAATTCCTAGATTTGGAGTCCCCTTGAGATATCTGAAAATTCTTTTAATAGCTACTAAGTGAGATTCTTTAGGGTCAGCTTGAAATCTAGCACAGAGACATGTAGAAAACATTATATCTGGCCTACTGGCAGTTAAATATAAAAGTGAACCAACCATGCCTCTATAACTTGTAATGTCCACAGACCTTTCAGTCTTATTTAATTCAAGTTTGGTGGCAGTGGCCATGGGAGTTTTTGCAGATGAACATTCTATTAAGTCAAACTTCTTTAAAAGATCATAAATATATTTAGTTTGACTAATGAAAATTCCATCACTAACTTGTTTAACTTGTAAACCAAGAAAATATGTTAGTTCTCCCATCAGGCTCATTTCATAATTACTTTGCATTAGCTTAGCAAACTTTTTACAAAGCTTATCATCTGTAGATCCAAATAGTATGTCATCTACATAAATTTGAACAAGTATACTAGAGCCATTAACATTCCTAAAGAAGAGAGTTTTATCAACAGTATCTCTAGTGAAGTGATTCTCCAAAAGGAATTTTGATAAGGTTTCATACCAGGCTCTAGGTGCTTGCTTCAGTCCATAGAGTGCTTTCATCAGATAATACACATAGTCTGGAAAATTTGAATCTTCAAACCCTGGAGGTTGACTTACATAAACTTCTTCCTCCAATTTCCCATTTAGAAATGCACTCTTGACATCCATTTGATAGACTTTGAAATTGGCATGGGCTGCGTAGGCCAGAAAAATTCTGATGGCTTCAAGTCTTGCAACAGGAGCATATGTCTCATCAAAATCTATTCCCTCTTATTGAGAATAGCCTTTAGCAACCAATCTGGCTTTATTCCTTATGACAATGCCATTTTCATCCATCTTGTTTCTGAATACCCATTTTGTGATAATAGGACTCTTGTTCTTTGGTTTGAGTACCAGCTTCCAAACTTTGTTTCTCTCAAATTGGTTCAGCTCTTCCTGCATAGCTAATATCCAATCTGGATCCAATAAAGCTTCTTCCACTTTCTTAGGTTCCTCCTGAGATAGAAAACTACTATACAGACATTCATCTTGAGTAGCTTTTCTTGTTTGCACTTTAGATGATGCATCACCAATGATCAGTTCAAAGGGATGATTCTTGGTCCATTTCCTTTGAGGTGGAAGATATACTCTAGATGAGGTGGCCTCAGTATTGTCATGATGTGAGACAGAGTGCTGATTAGTTGAAACTCCCCCTGAGTTGTTGGTCCTTTGCAGGGAACTTGGAGTTCTATCAACTGATGATGTAAATCGATTATCCGTTGATGAACTATGATCAACGGATGCTTCATTTTGTACTTTAACGGATGATGCACTATGTCTTTCAATGGATACTGCATTGCCTCTATCAACGGATGCAGAATTTTGTGCATTATCCAAGGGTATGTTTTGAATCCCTTTTGAAGTGTCATCTCCATCAGTCTCCTCTTCACTATCATCACAATTTATCTCAATATTGTCAAATTTGAGTCTCTCATGGTGTCCCTCATCTGTTAGTCCATCAATCTTTTTATCATCAAACACAACATGCACAGATTCCATAACAGTGTTGGTTCTTAGATTGTAGACCCTATAAGATTTTCCAGCTGAGTAACCAACAAATATCCCTTCATCAGCCTTTGCATCAAACTTCCCTTTATGGTCAGATTGATTTCTCAGTACAAAGCATTTACATCCAAAGACATGAAGAAAGTTTAGAGTTGGTTTTCTTCTCTTGAACAACTGATAAGGAGTCATGCCTTTAGCTTGATTGATCAAAGAAATATTCTGAGTGTAGCAGGCACAATTAACAGCTTCAGCCCAGAAATATGTTGGTAACTTTGATTCTTCAAGCATTGTTCTAGCAGCCTCAATTAAAGATCTGTTCTTTCTTTCAACTACCCCATTTTGCTGAGGTGTTCTTGGAGCTGAGAACTCATGCATGATTCCATTTTCTTCACAGAACAGCCTCATTGTCAAATTCTTGAACTCAGTTCCATTGTCACTCCTGATATTCCTAACCTTCAAGTCAGGATGATTATTGACTTGCCTGATGTGATTGATAATGATTTCACTTGCTTCATCCTTTGATCCAAGAAAATAGACCCATGAAAACTTTGAGAAATCATCTACAATCACTAAGCAATATCTTTTTCTTGCAATTGACAATACATTGACTGGTCCAAACAAATCCATATGTAGCAGCTGTAATGGTTCATCAATTGTTGTTTCAAGCTTCTTTTTGAATGATGCTTTCCTTTATTTGCCTTTATGACAAGCATCACACAAACCATCCCTTGAGAATTCAACAAGAGGAATTCCTCTAACTAAGTCCTTTTTGACTAGATCATTCATTGTCTTGAAATTCAAATGGGATAGCTTCTTGTGCCATAGCCAACTTTCAACTGGACTTGCTTTGCTGAAGAGACAAGTAATAGATTTGGTGACAACACAGGCTTCAGAATTGAAGGAAATTGTATTCCCTCTATCACATAGTTGACTGATGCTCAGTAAATTGTGCTTGAGACCATCAACTAATGCAACTTCATCAATGATGATATTCCTTATTGAAATCAAGCCATATCCCATAGTAAACCCTTTGCTGTCATCTCCAAAGGTTATGATAGGGCCAGCTCTCTCCTTAAACTCTGTGAGCAGGGAGAAATCTCCTGTCATGTGTCTTGAACATCCACTGTCCAAGTACCATAGATTTCTTCTGTTTCCCTGCACACCATAAAATCAATCAAGTTGATTTTGGTACCCAAGCTTCCTTGGGTCCATTCATGTTAGCCTTTCTCCTAGACTTCATTCCTCCTGCATCTTTAGACTTAGGTAACTTTGAGTCAACCTTGATCCTAGATGTAGTTGGTTGAGGTGTAGGGTTAGTCACAGAATCATTTAGTACATTTGGAATTTGATAAGGCATGGATTGTGCAAACATGTTATTCCACATAGGCATATTGTATGGCATTTGAGGCATACTAAATGCAACAAGATAAGGATTGTTAAAATATGACATGTTTGCAAAATGTGCATAAGGATTCTGTTGAGACATAACAGGCATAGCATGCAGAGGTGATGCAGACATATTAGGCATGGAAGAGGGTACAGGTATGGGAGTTTTCTTAATAGATTTGCAATTAGCAGATAGATGATTAACACTATTACAATGCACACAGCTTTTTCTAGGAGCATACTTATCAGGTGTGTAATTGTTGTGTTTGTTAACCCCTACCTTCCCATTTCTATTAGATTTCCTTTTAGTTTCCTTTTTATCCTCAACCACTTTGAGCCTATTCTTTAACTGTTCTAAGGTCATGTGTCCTATATTCACCTTACTAAAATCTTTGGATGTGCTTGCTTCTTCTTTGACAAAGTTCTTGGAAGTTGAACCAAACTTTTTGTTGAGTTTCTTTAGATTTTCACTTTTAGAAACATCTGCCTGTTTTAATTGAGGAACCTTCAACGGATGCTCCTTTTCTTCCTTCAACGGATAATTTTCATCATCCGTTGACAGCCCATCAATTAATTCCATTTTCTTTTTGTTTTTATCCCAGGCAGTCTCACAAAATGATTCAATTCCTTGGACCTTGACAATTTGAGCACTAACATCCCTAGATGTCTTCCAGGCTTTAATCACCTCTTGCTCTCTCTCTAATTGATTAGAAAGTATTTCTACTTTCTTAACAGATTCAGCTAGTTCATTTTCAACAGATATACAATGTAGCTTAGTTTTCTCTAGGTCAATCAACTTATCTTCTAACACAACATTTCTATTACTTAAAAATAGATTGTTCTCTTTAATCCTACTATTTTCTTTAGCAAGAGATTTAAGAGACACACGCAAGTGATACAATTCAGTAGACATGTCATTAAAAGCATCATTGCACTCTTCTTTAGTAAGCTGTGTTAAATCAGTAGTGATTACCTGGTTGCTTGATGAACTAACTTCATTTTCCTCAGAATCAGCCATGAGAGCCAAGTTGACATATTCCACATCTTCATCCTCTTCTTCTCCATCAGCTGCCCAGTCTTTTTCTTGAGTAATGAAAGCCTTCTCCTTTTGCTTGAGCAGATCAAAATATTTCTTTTTATAATCTACTTGGTCAAATTTCTTCTTTTCAGAAGTTGGCTTTCTGCACTCACTTGCAAAGTGTCCACTTATACCACAATTGAAACACTTGAACTTGGATTTGTCCACCATGTTCTTATGAGGTTTAGTGGCTCTAGTGTTTTTCTTAAATTTCATCTTTGCAAATCTTCTGGACAGAAATGCAAGATGCTCATCAATACCATCAGAGTCATCTTGGCTGGAGTTGTCTTCATTCTCAGCAACTTGCTCCTTACCCTTGCTTGATTCTGATTTGCTTGTGCCATCTTTGGAGTTTAATGTTGATCTCACAGTTTCTTGTCTGCATTCTTTCTCATTTTCAGCTACCAAAGCAACTGAACCTCCTTTCTTTCTTCCCTTCTCCAATACCTCATCCTGTTCCAGCTCTAGTTCATAAGTCTTCAAGATTCCATATAATCTTTCAAGAGTGAAGTCCTTATAATCTTGAGAGTTTCTCAAGGAGACAGTCATGGGTTTCCATTCCTTTGGCAAGGATCTTAAAAATTTAAGATTTAAATCCTTCACCTGGTACACTCTACCATACAGCTTCAGTCCATTCAACAGCTTTTGGAATCTGTTGAATGTGTCATTTAAAGATTCATTTTCTTCAAAATGAAAATACTCATACTGTTGAATGAGAAGCTGCATTTTGTTTTCTTTTACTTGTTCTGTACCTTCACACAGTAGCTGAACTGTGTCCCAAACCTCTTTGGCAGTTGTGCAATTTATCACATTATCAAACATATCATTGTCAAGACCATTAAACAAAATGTTCATAGCCTTCTTATCCTTGTGGACTTCTTCTGTGTCTTCCATTGTCCATTATGCTCTAGGTTTTGGAATGGATTGACCAACAACAATTGTGGCTGTAGCAACTGTGACTACTTTGTGGGGAATGTGAGGACCATTCTCAATACAGTTTACATAACCTTCATCTTGGGAGAGTAGATGAAGGTGCATTTTCACCTTCCAATGGTGATAACTGTCTTTGTCAAGAACTGGGATTTTTACTCCAATATCCTTCTTACTCATCTTTGTTAGTTTCCAAGAACTTTAAACTCTTTGTGTGTCAAGAGCCTGCTCTGATACCAATTGTTATTACTAGTGAACTAACAATGAGATTTACAGAAGGGGGGTTGAATGTAAATCTCAAAACTTTTTCAAGTTTTGAGCAATTTCAAAGGCCGTGTGTTTAAGATAAACAAGTGTGTGAATTGCTTTAAGCTAATACAGACAGATATATATTCAAGCACAAAAGTACAGAACACAACAGACCTTAAAAACTTTTCTGGTGGATTTGTTGTTCCACCAGAGATGGTATTTCAGAAAATCTGTGATTCAAGAAGTTGATCACAGCTGCATCCTAGTACAAACTAGATAATTTTTCTCAAGATTTTTCTAAACAGCTCTGGAAAAAATTCTTATCTAATTACTAGCTGCTACTTGGTTTATATAACACCAAGTTTACAAGTTGAGACAAAGATAAAAAGTACAATAATAAAATAAGTTCTCCACTTGTTTCTTCTCCATTTTACTCCAGTGCATTGTTGACTATTGCCTCTTTATACTAGAGTAGAACGGCTGCTTTTTCTGATGTTCCTGAAATAGGCTACCACATCTCAGTTGTCTCTGTCAACCCATGTGCCTCTGTTTGTAGGTACAACTACCACTTGTCAACTGCTATTTAACAGAACATCCGTTGAAGCCTTTATCCGTTGATGGCTTTATCCGTTGATGTGTTAGCAGTTGAAGCTCTATCCGTTGATGCACTCATCCGTTGAAGGATGTTATCCGTTGAAGCTTTAGAGACATCCGTTGAAGCTTTGTTTCTCATCCGTTGTAGGTCTTTAAGTTATCCGTTGACACCATTTCATTTATACAAAATTACAAGGCATGAAATATTTACAATTGGCCTTCCTATCTGTATATCCTTTAGAAGTCAACATGACTTATAATTTCCCTCAACATTTAAGAATTATATCTCAAATTCAGAGACTGAAATGTGCTACAACACTAGACTTATTTCTAAGTAAAGCTACACCATCAACGGATAGCCAAAGTGGTCTTATCCGTTGAGGCTACAAACACTAGATTTCTACTTAAGTGTTTTGTTAAACATATCATCAAACTAATGCATATATATTCCTAACAGGCCTCAAACACAATCTGTTGAGTATCAGCCAGCTTTGTGATAAAGGCAACTCAGTAACCTTCAACAAAGAAACTTGTGTTGTGATTAATAATCAAACCAACAAAGTGGTTCTCACTGGTGTGAGAAGAGGAAATGTGTATCTAGCTGACTTCAACTCAAATAAAGCAGAATCTGTAACTTGTCTTCTCAGTAAAGCAAGTCAAGATGAAAGTTGGCTATGGCACAAGAAGCTATCCCATTTGAACTTCAAGACCATGAATGAGCTGGTAAAGAAAGAGCTAGTTAGAGGCATTCCTCTGGTGGAGTTTACAAAGGATGGACTGTGTGATGCCTGCCAAAAAGGGAAGTAAATTAAAGCATCATTCAGGAAGAAACTTGATTCAGCAATTGAAGAACCTCTGCAACTGCTTCACATGGATTTGTTTGGACCAGTCAATGTTTTGTCAATCTCAAAGAAAAGATTTTGCCTAGTAATTGTAGATGATTTCTCAAAGTTCTCTTGGACCTATTTCCTAAAGTCCAAAGATGAAGCTAGTGAAATCATCATCAATCACATAAGGCAAGTTAACAATCATCCTGATTTCAAAGTTAGAAGAATCAGGAGTGACAATGGAACTGAGTTCAAGAACTATGTCATGAGAGCATTCTGTGAGGAAAATGAGATCCTGCATGAATTTTCAGTAGCAAGGACTCCACAATAGAATGGAGTAGTGGAAAGAAAGAATAGATCTCTTATTGAAGCTGCAAGGACAATGCTTGAAGAATCAAAATTACCAACATATTTCTGGGCTGAAGCTGTCAACACTGCATGCTACACTCAGAATATCTCTCTGATTAATCAAGCAAAATGCAAGACACCTTATCAATTGTTCAAGAACAAGAAGCCAACTCTGAACTTTCTTCATGTCTTTGGCTGTAAATGCTATATTCTGAGAAATCAAACTGATCAAAATGGGAAGTTTGATGCTAAAGCAGATGAAGGAATTTTTGTTGGATATGTTGTTGGTAAAGCATATAGAGTCTACAATCTAAGAACCAACATTGTTGTTGAATCTATACATGTTGTGTTTGATGATAAAAAGATTGAAGGACTAAAAGATGGAGATTACCATGAGAGCCTCAAATTCGACAATGTTGAGATGGTCAGTGAAGAAAGTGATCAAGAAACAGTGTCTAAGGATAATGCAGACAAATTTACTACAAATGAAGCACAAAACTCAACATCCGTCGAGTTACATAATGCTTCATCCGTCGGAAGGCAATCTGTATTATCCGTCGGGAGATAACCTGCCTCATCCGTCGGTACTCAAAATTCACCATCCGTCGGGTCATCAAAAGGAACAGGAAGTCAAGGCAGATCACACATAGAAAGCACCCCAACTTTAAATCAAAGATCCACAAACTCAGGGGGAGTTTCTAGCAATCAAAACTCAATCACACATCAAGACAACATTGAGGTCTCTTCATCTAGGGCTAATCTACCTCAACCAAGGAAATGGACAAAAGATCACCCCTTTGAACTGATTATTGGTGATGTTTCTTCCAGAGTTCAAACCAGGAGAGCAACTCAAGAAGAATGTCTATACAGCAGCTTCCTGTCTAAGGAAGAACCAAAGAAGGTAGAAGAAGCCTTATTAGATCCTGATTGGATTTTAGCCATGCAGGAGGAGCTAAACCAATTTGAAAGGAATAAAGTATGGAAGCTGGTACCCAAGCCTAAAGGAAAGAATCCAATAGACACCAAATGGGTATTCAGAAACAAGATGGATGAAAATGGCATAGTAGTAAGGAACAAAGCAAGATTGGTTGCTAAAGGCTATTGTCAACAAGAAGGGATAGATTTTGATGAAACATTTGCTCCTGTTGCAAGACTTGAAGCCATCAGAATCTTCTTAGCCTATACAGCCCATGCCAATTTCAAGGTCTATCAAATGGATGTCAAAAGTGCCTTTCTGAATGGAGATTTGGAGGAAGAAGTGTATGTAAGTCAACCTCCTGCCTTTGAAGATCCAAATTTCCCAGAGTATGTCTACTATCTATTGAAAGCACTTTATGGACTGAAGCAAGCACCTAGAGCCTGGTATGACACTTTATCAAAGTTCCTTTTGGAAAATCACTTCACAAGAGGTACTGTAGATAAAACTTTATTTTTCAGAAATGTGAATGGCTCTAGCATACTTGTTCAAATTTATGTAGATGATATTATTTTTGGCTCTACAGATGAAAAACTTTGTAAAAAGTTTGCCAAACTGATGCAAAGCAAGTATGAAATGAGTATGATGGGAGAACTAACTTACTTTCTTGGTTTACAAGTTAAGCAAGTTAGTGATGGA
Source organism: Apium graveolens (assembly GCF_009905375.1). Classification (NCBI taxonomy): domain Eukaryota; kingdom Viridiplantae; phylum Streptophyta; class Magnoliopsida; order Apiales; family Apiaceae; genus Apium; species Apium graveolens. Next base: position 4,819,858 of record NC_133651.1, read on the forward strand.
ATATTCATTAGTCAAACTAAATATATTTTTGATCTTTTAAAGAAGTTTGATCTGATGGATTGCACATCTGCAAAAACTCCCATGGCCACTGCAACTAAGCTTGAACTAAACACTACTGAAAAGTCTGTGGATATTTCAAGTTATAGAGGCATGGTTGGCTCACTTCTGTACTTAACAGCCAGTAGGCCAGATATAATGTTTGCTACATGTTTGTGTGCTAGATTTCAGGTTGATCCTAGAGAGTCTCATTTGATAGCTATTGAAATAATTTTCAGATATCTCAAAGGAACACCAAACCTTGGCATTTGGTATCCTAGAGATTCTGGTTTTGATCTAACTGGTTATTTAGATGCAGATTATGCAGGTTGCAGAATTGATAGAAAAAGCACAACAGGAACTTGTCAATTTCTAGGAGACAAGCTTGTGTCCTGGTTCAGTAAAAAGCAAAATTCAGTTTCTACTTCTACAGCTGAAGCTGAATATATTGCTGCTGGCAGTTGCTGTGCACAGATTTTATGGATGAAAAATCAATTGCTAGACTATGGTTTGCAAGTTGAAAGGATTCCTATTTTCTGTGACAACACAAGTGCAATTGCCATCACTGAAAATCCAGTGCAATATTCAAGGACAAAGCATATAGACATCAAGTACCATTTCATAAGGAAACATGTAATGAATGGTACTGTAGAGTTACATTTTGTTCCAAGTGAGAAGTAACTTGCAGATATTTTTACCAAGCCACTGGATGAATCCACCTTTTCTAGGTTGGTAAGTGAGTTAGGTATGCTTAATTACTCTTGAATTTATCTGAATTATTCTTGCAAGTTGAAAAGAAGCCAGAAATTTAGTTGATTTTTAGTCTTGGATGAAATTTTGGCTAAGTCAAAATTTGTCTTTCGACGGATGACCATTATCCATTGGGTTGAGTCATCCGTCGATATACAAATTGTAAATAAAGATCAATTACTTTTCTGGAATATTTTAAAGCTCGACGGATAACATTTTATCCTCATCCGTCGAAGTGTCTAAATCTTAACCGTTAATTCCCTGAACATTATCCAACGAGTATACTTACAGTTTATAAGCATTACACGACGGATAATGGGTGAAATTTTTATAATTTATTTTAAAACGGTAATTTTAGGCAGTTTCTATTGGGTAATTTATTTCTCTTTATTATTTTTATCCGTTGAGTTTGAGCAAAGTATAAAAGCCTATTTCATTCTAATCATTTTCTTTTATCATTCTCAAATTCAACTGTCTTAATTCATTCTCTCTCAAGCAAAAATCCTCTTTCTCTTCAAGCTTTTCTTCCCTAACAATGGCACCCGTAGTAAAGATCATGTCACAGACCGGGTTCATCTATGAGAAGAACAACTTCACTGCCTTGGTCAATAAGGGGATTCAGCAATCTGAAGACTATCATAAGATGATGGACTTCGTGAAGAACTGCAAGTTAAGTTTTGCTATGCTGGAATCACCCACAATTTATTGTGAAGTTGTTGAGGAGATGTGGACAACAGCAATCTACAACTCTACTGATAAAACCATCACTCTGACCATCAAAGGTAATGTTTTCTGTATCAATAGTGATGTCATAAAAGCATGTTTTAAGATTCTTGATGACAATGTTACTGCACCACACACTGACACTGATATTGTCAATATGCTAAATTCCATTCATTATGCACTTCCTACTGCAAAACTAAGTGAAATTAGAAGACTAGGTCTTAGGAAGGAATGGAGTTACTTGTGTGATGTAGTAACTAAGGTCTTTTCTGGAAAAATCAGTAATTTTGATTCTGTGAACATTTCCATGCTTAACATGCTATACATGCTAGTTACAGACAAATATTACAACTTAAGTGATCTGGTCGTGTATGAGTTAGGTTATAAACTAGGTGACTTAGCCAAAAGAGGAAAGAATATTTACTATGCTAGATTTTTTATGCTTTTGGCTAACCATCTTTGTGAAGAGATTGTACTTGAGAACCCAACCAACAAATTAGCTTGTTGGGTTCAAGAGAGAAGAATCATTGCAGATCTGAACAGAACCAACCATCACAAGGATGTGCCAATGTTCTATTTTCCTGTAATGCTGGCACCTCAGGTAAGTGAGGTAAGTTCATCTACACTCTCAACTATTCCAATCCCTTCTATTTCTTTGACTTCAGGCATAGCTATGGCAACTGTGATAATGACCAAACAGTTGCCTACCAAAGCTGCCAAAACAACTGCAATTCTTAAATCCAAATAAAAAAAAACCCCCTCTGGTATCTCTCAAAAGGTATCAGTTGAAAATTCTACCAAACACAAAGAGGGGAGTGTGAAGGAGGGTAAGATAGGTGAGGGAAGGGGTGAACATCAAAGAAACCCCAAAGATAAGGTTGGAGAGATAAGTGAATCCCAGCCTAGCCACACTGCAGTTTCCCAACAAACTGCAGTGCTTAAAAAGGACAGAAGCTCATTTATAGCTGCATCCTCCCAAAAGGATGTGGTGATTGAACAAAGCTCTCATCCAAGAGCACATGCCAAGAGGGTTAGGGACACAAGCCTACACCAAACTTACACTAGAAAGAAGAAATCCAAAACAACTGGGGATGCATAGGACACACACTTAGTGCAAACTGGTGCTAAAGACACGGTCCCTGCACCTTCTCAAATTCAGATTGATGTGGCTCCAATAAATGTGGAGTCACAGCCAAAATCTCTCTTGATAGAAGCCACTGAAACACAATACTCACCAACCAACTCACTGGAAGTGGACATGATAAACACTTCAATTCCTGATTCCCCTTCTTTAACTCTATTGGGGAAGCCAAAATCTAGTGTAAGTGAGCATCATCTTTTAGATGATTTGTTGGCTCACTTGCCAATTCTTTCTGATTCTATTGTGACATCTGTGCCTCAAATAACTTCAATCAATACAGAGTCAACAATAGTTTCTCTTCCCACCTCATTCATTTCTACTCTCTCGATGGATATTGCTCATCCGTCGAGTAGTGATTGTATCCCGACGGATAAGCTTAACAGCAGTTATCCGTCGGATAGCTTTACCCCTCACCCGACGGATATCATTTATCCGTCGAGTGTCTCTGCACAACTTCAAACTTCAATAATTTCAAGTGCAGAAGATTTGGTGGTAATACAATCACTCTTAGGACTGAGAGAGGAGAGTGTATTGAGTGAGAGGCTGGGTTGCTCCCAGGCAAAAGGAGAGGAAAAGAGTGAATCTCAGCAATCCATTCATTCAGGATTGGCAAAAGTGAGTGAGAGGAGTCCCACCTTAGTAGGTGAAGGTGAGGGTGTGAGGGTGGGGATCCAGGGTGAGACCCTGATGCAACAAAAGAGAGAATATGAGAGAAAAGCAGGTACTGGAGCAATAAGGATGGAGCCAACCATTGCTAGTGAGTCAATGATTGTGGATGATGCTGAAAAGGAAAGACAATTTCAGCAACATTACAAAGCTGTAATTGATAACATTTCCTTGGATGCTGACACTTTTACTCACCCTGTTTCAGCCTATCAACTGTTGGCTGCTCAGGGCAATGTGGAGACAGAGCAGACTTTACACTTAGTGCACACCACAGAATCTCTTCAAAGAGATAAAGCTGCTGTCAACAGGATGCCTCCTCAAGCTGGAGAGCCATCTGAAGAATTAGGAGTAAATTCTGATGATGATGACTCTAGTTCTTTGAATAGAAGCATGAACTTAGGGGGGGCTGAAGGCCAAAGTTCTGCTTTAAGTTTACCTGAATGGGCATGGGCAAAGGACTTTACACCAGGACAATTTGAGGTGTCCTTGGTAAGACAAGTAACAACTATTCAGCAAGCCCTTCAGGAAGTTTCAGATGCAGGTACCAAGGCTATTCTTAAAGCTTATCTAGACTCCTTGCACTTAATGAAGATCCAACACTCCGGACAGAATATCAGTGTGGATGAATTGAAAAAGGAGATAGCTGACTTAAAGATATACAACTCTGAGAAACTGGATTCACTAATGCCATATGGTATCATGCATGATTTATTACAAAGGTTGAGAAGAGAATCAGATTCTGAGAAGAAGATAGCCAAGCTGGAGACCAGAGTTCAAATTATTGAGGATTCAGTGGCCCTACTTCTTCAAAATCAACAGACTCAGACAAATCTTCTCATGCAACTGGCTAAAGCACAAGGCCTAACTCCTTCACTTGATGATAACAAAAAGGGGGAGAGAGAATCAAGTAAGGGGGAGAAAGGACCAACTAAGGGGGAAAACATTGTAGTTCAAATCAGCAAAGTAATTGTACCTTCAATTACTATCTCCAAGCCACCAGTTGCAGATGGTATAGATCTTATAAATGCAGCAGCAGCAAGTTTGAAAGATGCTGATAAAGAAGAGTTGACTCTGATCAACTGGAAAAAGATTGATGAGGAAATATAGAGAAAGTTTCAATTAGTCAAGGAACCAGATCAGTCAGCAATTCATCACTCTCTTGTCAAGCCAATCAATGTGAATGAGATGAGCATGAACTATCTGGAGAAAAGACAATCTTCCTGCATCAAAACTACGAAGGCTGAGATGATTCTTAAACCAAGGGCAAACTATCCAAAGTCATCTTTGAAGAACCCTATGGATACTGTGTATGAGACACCCAAGCCTGATGAAAAGAAGCTTCTGTCAAGATCTATTCTTCTCTACAAAGATCCAGCTGATTCAGCCTCAAGAGAGAGAATTGCAAAGATATTCAGAAATGGGAAGGAAATTTGTGTGGTAGCTGGACATCCACAATTTGCTCAAGCAAAGGAAGAAGAAAAAGCCAGATTGAAGCAGGAAAAGAGGCAAGCTGCTCTAGATGCAAAGAAGTCTAAACAAAAGAAAGAACAGTTTGCTATCTTGACCAAGCTACAGGCTGTGAATTCTTCTCAACAAATTCCCTCTCAACCAACTCAAGCTATTGGATCAAAGAAGAAGACTGAAGAACAGAAGAAATCTCCAAGAAAGAAAGAATTGGCTAAAAGAACAAAAAGAAAGTTGGATATTGTTAACAAGGAATTGGAAGATCAATTTCCAATGGAATCCACTAAAGCTGAAACTCAAGCATCAAAGCCCTCTGTGGTATTTGAAGACATAAGGGTGGTGGACCCCTACAGGAACATACATGGAGAGCCTATTGTGCCAAATGATGAGCCTATAGAGTGGGATAAATTACCAATTCCTGACTTCAACTTGCCAATTTTCACCAAGCCAAGAAGGACAAAATCAAGGGCAGTCAAGAAAGTGAAGTTGTCACCTCTCAAATCCAAGGCAGTAGTCAAAGCTCAACCCAAGATCAACAAGGGAGACTACTTGTACTTGTGTGACATCAAGGAATTTTTAGACCTAAACCTTTATCTAGAGGAGCTGGATGAGGTAAGGGCAATTGATGCATACAGAAACCTACCTGAAAGGTTGGTATTCAAGTACAAAGGAGGAAGGGAGATTCAGTGGCCTCTTCACAGGATACTTCAAGAAAGCCAAGCTGTGTTGATCAAAGTCTATTCATCCTTCAAGAAAAATTTGGGTTTAATGTAACTGCAAGAAGATTAGTATTGAAGAAGATTGAAGAGCTAAGGAGTGTTAGAGCCAAAGATGCACTACCCAAAACTCTTATCATCCCATACACAGGGAGAAGAGTGCATCTAAGGCCCTACTGGCTGATGGAATTCATGGATGACAAGGGTGTGAGAAGATTCTTCAGACTAGAAGACCAATTGAGTATCTCTAGCAATGAGACTCTTTTGGAAATGCAAGAAATGTTAGATCTCTCAAAATCTGATGAATTAAAATTCCACAGACAGCTCCAGAATCAAATTGAAGAAAACAATAGAAAGCTTGGAAGAAGATCCAGACCTTCAAGAAACTAGAAAAATCTGCTCAGGCTAGAGGAGCATCTTGAATTGACTGTGAGCCAAACCTTGTATACCTTGTTTAAATTGAAGCACTTTCAGTTTTATCTACTTATCTTTAAAGATATATGTTTAGGATGTTTTGTTATCATCAAGTGTCTCTTAATTTATGGCTACAATTCCAGTAGACATAAATTGAGGGAGATTGTTGTGAATATGTTGTGCACTTGATGATTACCTAAACAAAACATCTAAGTAGATTTTACTTAGTGAAATAATGTAGCACTCGACGGATAAGAATTATAGTCCCGACGGATAACTCAGTTTGAGTACCGATGGATGAGTAATTTATTATCCATCGAGTGAGTAGCTTATATAATGATAAGTTTGTAGCACAGTGTTGTATGCACCTTTGTATAGAATATGTAGTAGCATATAAGTCATGTTGACTTTAACTAGATATGCAGAATAGGTTGATTAACTGTACATAAGCAATGTCTTGTAATTCTGTATAAGTGAAATGAAGTCAAGTGCCAAAATAGCTATCAACGGATGCTTAACAAAGCTTCGACGGATGATCAAATGACTTTCAATGGATGTTCAAAATAGCAGTCGACGGATGATCAAGTAAGTCATCGACGGATGATCTGAAAGTCGACGGATGATAATATCAAGATTCAAACATCAGTTGAACAGTGAAAGCTGACACACAGCCGTCGAGATTGGATACAAACACTGTGGAAGCCTATTAACTGGGTCATAGAGGACGAAAAGCAGCAAAGATCAAGACTGTTAGATTTTATATTTATTCAGTTCTTTTGACTTTGTAATCTTGGTAATATATATAAACCAAGAGAGTAGCAAATAAAATAACTAAGAAAACTAAGTGAGCTTAGAAACAAACACCGAGAAATCTTTGTAAGCTCTATCTTTAGCATTTCCTGTGTTCTTAGTTGTTCTATCTTGTAAAAGCAGCTGTGAGCATTTCTGCACACAGAGTTCTCTCGATATATTAATATATATCTCTGGTGGAATTGTTTAAATCCACCAGAAAGTTTTTAAAGACTCTTGTTTTTAATTACTCTTGTTTTGATTCATTAAAGTTTATATTCCGCATTGTGCTAATCAAAACAGATATATCTATAATCGAGTTGAACATTTTTATTTCAAGAAAAAGATAAAGAATTCCATTCAACCCCCCTTCTGTAATTTTTGCTATATTGTTAAGGGACTAACATATAGCCGCGAAATTATTCAGCTTGTATCTATGGGAAGCTACATGAGAGTGAGAGAGAGACCTATTAAATTCTTCTTTTCTTCCCCCTCTAAAACTCCAGCCCCCGGAAGTACATGTATGTCTCCTTAAAAAACTTCTTTTGCTTTTATTTAATTTAGCTTAGTCATCCAAATGATAGCTCTTAAACTGATGAATTCATGAGATGCAACAATCACACAAATCAAATTTACCTTCCCTGACAACATTTGAATAGAAACCACGTGACAAATATAACTGGAGCATATTTCTCCTGATTTGGTTGAATTAAATATGGCTTCAAGGCTTTAGATTCTTCTCCATCATTTACCCTTATGAATTGGGACTTGATTGGGAGGCTCAACCCTCTTAATTGTCAAGTCTTGTTGCTCCTCAAAAGTTCTTTTTCTAAGTGGATCACTCTTACAGTATATGTCACACCACTTTTGAGTGCCCTCATGTAAGCTATTCTCGCTAGTCTAGCGGCCATGAACAATTTTTAATATCTGAAAATAATAACTCATTTCAGCCTACACCCCTCAAAATTAAGAAATTCAGATCACATAATCATAACTAATTTCAGCCAATAAAATTCTAATTCAACAAACAGCAAGCGAAATCATCGATTACCTGACACGTCGGCAGGATTGATATGGATTGATATGCACATTCAAGTCTACCCTGCAACTCTATGCCATCTGGAACTCAAAACCTTGATTATTTATTCTTCAACCTTCTATTATTGATAGGCTGAATGATAATTGATGATTTATCCTCTCCAACCTCGAACACGGAAGCACGCTTTGAATCTTTTGCGATTCTGTGAATGGGGAGTCTTTAGATAGTTCAGCTAACGGGAACCGGAAGGGCAAAGCAGGAAGGACATGACCGTCTTTTCACTAATTAATTGTCTCACCGTTTTTATTAGAATAAATTGTCTCATGATATTGTCCTATGTTGGGCTATTAATAATATAATAATAATAATAATAGATTATTAGCCATTTGAATTCAATATTAATAAACAAGATAGCCTAGCTTGTACAATCAACACGAAAAACATTAACCAAAATACTTATATCATTCTAGACATACTATTTTCGCGACGCTTTGAATCTTTTGCGATTCTGTGAATGGGGAGTCTTTAGATAGTTCAGCTAACGGGAACCGGAAGGGCAAAGCAGGAAGGACATGACCGTCTTTTCACTAATTAATTGTCTCACCATTTTTATTAGAATAAATTGTCTCATGATATTGCCCTATGTTGGGCTATTAATAATAATATAATAATAATAATAATAGATTATTAGCCATTTGAATTCAATATTAATAAACAAGATAGCCTAGCTTGTACAATCAACACGAAAAACATTAACCAAAATACTTATATCATTCTAGACATACTATTTTCGCGATAAGTACAACTAATCTTATCAAATTTGTAAAAATCAACCATTCCACTAACTAAACAAGTACATGATACTTATTGACTTGAAGAAATACTATTTATTTGATCAATTTCACGAGCTTTTATAGCCGTGGCCTTTAGGAATCTCTTGAAGGAGCCAGAGCTCCATATTCAATCCTCCCTGCAACTACTAGAGCTCCCCGAAATATAAAAAAAATGAAAAATAAAATGCCAACTATAAAATTGATAGGATTGAAGTAATAATGATCATTAATTACTTAAATATTTGTAGTAAGCACACACTAATCTAAGTGCTCGTATACCATTATCTTGAAAATAAATTTAAAAACCCAACCAAATATACTAGTAAAGAATGTTATGATTTGTAATTCCGTAAAAGATAAGGCTTTATTCACGTATAGTTGAAAGGATGAGCCCATAGTTGTACAATTAAGCTGATTATATTTCACAAGAACCTTAAGTTAATAAGCCAAAAGCAGATATATAAAATCAGAAAGTACCTCAATTTTCACCTTTACAAACTGCAAACTCTTCCCATGTCCTATTATAATAATGGGCCCTGACTGAAATCGAAAAGGTAACAAAGACATAAAGTTTGGAAGTGGAAATTAGCATCTTGTAAACAATTAGGTTGTGAACATGCCTTCTATGAATAAGATCAAGAATATATATATATATAGTGACAAAGCAGATTAAGAAAATGTTGTAAAGATGACACAATTCAAATTCTATTAAAATGCAATTAAGAATAGGGCCTTTGGAATCAATATATAAATGAAATAAAACAAAAACATCATTGCCTTTTCTATATCTCTCAGTTGGATCGTAGTCAACCCCGTCTAGTATATGGTAGCAAGAAACTTTTTTACATTTTTTGGACCTGCTTTGAAGAATGACCAGAATGGCTAGACTGGAAAAGTAAGTTTTTAATTATTAACTTTTTTATTAGAGATTCAGCAATAATTAAGTTGAATATATTATCATTTTACTATTTTACCTCGATGGACCATGATTTATATTTATTCAACAATTGACATAAAACACTACCATCAGCCAAGAATGCTTTCAAATCCTCATCAGAAACATTTGTTGGCAAATTAGCATTAGCAATAATATTGTTTAAACACTCAATAATAATCAACCTGCGATGTCCATATGCGAGCGATATATTTATGAGGACCAAGCTTATTTTTTCATATTTAAAGTGAATTAAGTAAGCTAACTACCATTTTAATATTACGCAACCATGCCTATACTTATAACCCTCAACTCTCGTGTCTACAAGATGTTCTCTAATATGCTATAATGCTAGCTATGCATCGTTAAATAAAAAAGAATCAACAAATATTATTTAAATGGACTGCGCAACACATGAGAAAAGTTTGACTCTGCTCGAAGAAATAAAATTAGCAGTAGTTCTAATACTGTTATGATACTCAAATCAAAACAACATAAGAGAATTTAACAACATTGAATCTCCCGGCATCAACTGGTTTCATATCATCAAGTGGTTCTCCATGTTATAAATAATTTTATGAGTATTAGACTATTAGGTATGAAGCACTACCGAGAATAGTGCAGAAAAGAGCCAAAAAATCACTTCCTATCTTCTCTTTCACCTCTATTCGAGCCCAAGCCAGAATTTCCACCAACATGATATTTTATGCATCGAGGGACTCAATTTATGTCTTCTATTTCACCTCTACGCTGCTTCTTGTTGTTATTCAATTTATCCGTAAACGTAGTCGTACTGTCAGTCAAAGCCCTGAAAGTCACAGTAAAAGTTGACATAATCCCGACAAGATCTTTTTTGGTAATTGGCTCTCCCATAATGAATCAGGTAACGAAAAGGCAAGATATAGTCTGCTCTGATGCCAATTGACGCTTCACATAAGTGTAAGAAAAGTAAGCGTTAATCTCGCAAGGACTCTTACACAAGAAATCCTTTAATACCTTGAATTCACAAGACAAACCATGAATCCACAAGGTTTCTTGGATCCATAAGAAAGATAAGAGAAAATTATCCAGGTTCAATAAACTATTTCATTTTAATATGTTACATCACGGGACAATTTATATAAGGATATAAAACCCTAAAAAATCCGATTAAAAATAAATATTCCTTCTGTCCCAATTTACTTGTCCAGTTTGACTTTTGCATGTAATTTAAGGTGCATTGACCACATATCTCTGTTAATCATTTTTCAAAATTTCTTTTTTGTGAATAAAAGTTTAAGATATAAATTTTTATTCACAAGAAGAAAATTTGAAAAATGACCAACGGAGATATGTGGTCAAGACACTTTAAAATACGCATAAAATCCAAAGTGGACAAGTAATTTGGGACAGAGGGAGTAATAATTAAAAGCAGCATGATCATGCAGCCTGAAGTATGAGCATGCGATATCTCCCTTAATCCTCAAAGTCACTGTTGTATTTTCAGTTTTGGCATGTTCATACAATTCAGCGGTGTGAGTATGTCATCATATATCCTCGATATTGTGACCATACAATCCTATTATACCTTTACTCTTCTTGCATTTATCACACAACTCATTAGCACCGAAATTCTCATACTTCAAAATTGTATTACTTTAAATTTAAATAAAACCAAGAGTAACAAACTTTATTGAGTAACAAATCACTCTCACGAGTCAGGCATAAAATTTGCGGTTTATGGTAACAAATGCATTACACTAAATTCATACCTATAAACAAAAGTCACTAGCATATTATCGAAGTTCTTAATCAACTCAATACAATTCATATTAATAGTATAAAAATACGATGCAACAAAATTATGCGCTCATTGATTCCGTCGTAATTGTCCTGATTTGTTGTTATGTTGTACGCCTCAACAAGAATTTTCGAATTCGACTGAAAAATGTAACTATTAAGATTTAAAGTCTTAACCAAGGTAAAGCTTCTTTCAGCTAAGAGTTTCTATTTCTATTGGTTGCCAGATTTACTTAGCGCACAAAAAATTCCCATATGCATCTCGAATAACACTTACTAGTTCCTGCCCCAATGCACTGCCCATTCTGAAATATAGTTGCATCCACATTCACTTCAACCCCTTCTGTTGGTTTGCTCTTGTGCTTTGTATCAGTCTCCACATTCATTTTTTTAATCTTCAGGCGGAGGACATTCTTGTTTTGTATAGACTTGAGTGTTTTTTACATTAACTGACATAAATAAAACCATATAGGATGTAGAGCTCAATTGTACAAAACTATCAAGGACCACACCCTAGAACATCAATAGCACCATTGCTGTTACGCCTAATCCATCGAGTTTGCATGAACCATTAAGATAGGTATACCACGATCATACTACTTTCACCATCTGATATACAATCTTATTGCTATTCTTCATCGTTGAGCAAGTTTGGAAATTGTGTGTAGACTGTAATAGCACAAAATGTTAGCAACAATCTGTGTAGAAACAAATATACGTATAGGTGTGTGCGTGCAAAATAGATAATCGAATAACAGACAAGTAACGGAGACAGGAAGCGTACTGCGAAGGATATAAAAACCTGAGTCCAATGCCAAACTGTCTCCTTAAAGCTTACTAGTCCTCACCGTATTGTGCGAGCAAAAAGCCTCCCAGGATAAAACGGATTGCAGTGGCAACGCCGAAGGTCAGCACTCTCAGCGAGCTTAAACGCGAGTAAGAAACTATCACGGGTTAAAGGGTAGGTGTTTAATAATGACTGTGTATTTGTGTGTGTAACCCTAACGCCCTAGAGGTGTTTATATAGGGAGGAAAAACTTGTGCGCTGCATAATTTCCATAATTAAGTAAAATGAGTTAATTATTTAGGTCGGTGTAATTAATTCGACTGACACAAAAAACAAAAATGTAAGTCAATTAATTTGAGCCCAGGCCCGACGGAAAATGAAATTAGCAAAATTAGTCAGGCGTTATTCGGGCCAATTTTCTGCCACATTCGTGTCCGCTTGTCGCATACACGGAAAGCCCGAAGCCTTGCGAAGCCTCAGATTTCCCCTCGAAATCCCACAATTTGCACCCCCCTGCGCGCCCGCGTAGGAGATGGAGCAATACATAGACAACACAAGTGAACACTACATATGTGTGTTGCTATCTAAAACTAAGAAAATCTCTTTTCCTTTTAAATGTGGGACTTAAGGTTTTATAACTCATTTTCCACTCTTAAGGGACCATCTTTGGATAATCATATCTCACTCATCCCTTAAACATTTTGAGTGATTCAAAGTGTCTCAGAAAGCTCTCGTGAAGGACAACACTGATAGGAATTCCCGTTTTCCGTCTTTGTGTAAATAGAACCTGAGAATTATCACCGGCAATAATATGAACAGATCAATAATAATCAAGATAGATGAACACCAAGATTTATACCTGAAAAACCCCTTTAAGATAAAGAGGTAAAAACCACGCGACCAACTCTGAATGTTTCCACTATAATGATAATAATAGTTACAATATTCCCTCTCAAGTTTACGAAGTAACACTTGAGGTACAACCGAATAGTAATACAAAGATTCCCTATTCCTTCGGTACTGGACCGGATAACCTGGACAGAACAGTCCCTTCGGTACTGGACCGGATAACCTGGAGAACTCCCCTTGTTGCAGCCGCAACACCTGGATGAACTCCTACCGCTGTAGACCCTGAAGGCTATAACTCGACCAATACTCACACTAACTCACCCGAAACGAAAGAAGAGAGAAGCACGAGGGCCCCCTATTCTGACCTGCCTGAAACTACCGCAAGGTAAGTTTCCTATTAGACAGACTATCTAGTAGCTATACACTTAAGAAGTGAGGTTGAGAAGAGAGTAATGTGCATTTTATGATGTGGGGGGGGGAGGAGGGTATTTATAGGAAGAGCCAATGGCACAATGGGGTAATTAAGTGGTAAAATAAGGGTAGATAAATAAGAGGAATATGGGAGGAAAGTGGGATAGATGAAGTGATATGTTTGGAAAGTTATGGGGGGGGGCCCACAACTAACAATCTCCCCCCTTTCCAAAGTCATGACGCTTCACTTACATTCCATGCATGCGCCCCGTTTGCACAACTCCAATTTTTCTCGTGGAACCACCTTGGTCATCATATCCGACGGATTCTTATCAGTGTGTATCTTCTCTATCTGGATCACCCCATCTTCGACCTGTTCCCCCAACCAATGATAACGTACATTAATATGCTTAGTACGATAATGACAAGTAACATTCTTGCTCAAGTCAATTGCACTCTGACTGTCACAGTATAACTCAAAGTTATCATGTCTCAGACCCAATTCTTGGAGAAACCGCTTTAACAAAAACAACTCCTTTCCTTCTTTACAAGCAACCATATACTCTGACTCGATTGTTGACAACGCAACACACTTTTACAACTTGGACTGCCATGCCATACCCCCCCTCCCCCGCGCAAAAGTGAAAAGCATCCCTGACATGGACTTCATCTCATCTGGATGTCCTGCCATGTCAGCATCTGTAAATCCTTCCAAGACCGGTTCACCGTCTCTGTACTTCAGGCATAACTCGGAAGTGCCCTTAAGATATCCGAGAATCCACTTCACTGCTTCCCAGTGCTTTCTTCCAGGATTTGACAAATATTTACTCATGGTTCCAACACCATGAGCAATATCTGGCCTTGTACAAACCAATGCATATATAAGACTTTCCACTGCCAATGAGTAGGGAACTTCTTCCATATCCTCCTTCTCCTTATCTGTTGACGGACACATTTTATTATCCAGCTTGAAATGTTCCACCAACGGTATGCTAAGAGGTTTAACATCATCCATATTGAACCTTTCAGGACCCGTTCAATATAACCCTGTTGTGACAACCACAATTTCCAAGATGTTATGTCACGAACAATCTTCATCCATAGGATTTGCCTTACTAAACCCAAGTCTTTCATATCAAAGAACTTGGACAAATCCTCTTTCAACCTGCGGATCATGTTAGCATCTTGGCCGACCACTAACATATCGTCAACATAAAGTAGCAGGATAATGAAGTTACTGTTAAGAAACCTTTGCACATAAACACAGTGATCAGATGCAGTTATCTTGAACTTATGATTCCTCATGAAACTTCTTTTACCAATGTCTCGGTGCTTGTTTAAGCCCATATAAACTCTTCTTGAGTTTACACACCATGTGCTCCTTCCCTTTCACTTCAAATTCCTCCGGCTGGTGCATGTAGATCTCTTCCTTCAAATCTACCTGAAGGAATGCAGTTTTCATATCTAACTGCTCAAGCTCAAGATCCATGCTAGCCTCCAATACGAGAACTGCTCGGATTGATGTCATCTTTACAACTGGAGAAAAGATTTCATCAAAATCAATGTCTTCCGTATGTGCAAAGCCTTTAACCACCAAGCGTGCTTAATATTTTACAAGCTCTTCATCATCCCCTTTTACTTTGAAGACCCATTTATTCTTCAAAGCCTTCCGTCTTTTTGGAAGTGTAGTCAACTCATAAGTTTCATTCTTGTTTAAAGAATCCATCTCCTCCTGCATTGTTTTTCAACCAGCAACTGCTTTCTTTATGAGTCTTGACTTCCTCAAGGGTCTCGGGCTCCCCCTCATCAACAACTAAGATATACTTGGATGAAAGATATCTTCCTGATGATCTTCGTTCTCTCGTAGAACGACGTGACTGAGTTTCTCTAACTTCAGCCTGAGGCGGTAACTCCCCCTGCCCCGTAGCCTCATCTTCTGCCATATCATCTCAATCATCTTCTAATGTATCTAGATTTCTAGCTTTCCTTGGTTGTTGAGTTTTCCCAAAATTCTCACAATTTTGAGACTCATGGAATACCACATCTTTGCTCTGAATATTTTCTCCAACTCGGGATTCCACAATCGATAACCGAAGTCCGGATCCCCATAGCCAACAAGAATACACAGAGTTGTTTTATCTTCAAGCTTTGTTCTATGCTCCTTCGGGATGTGTGCAAAAGCCTTGTATCCAAACACCTGCAAGTGGGAATAAAAGACATCTTTTATTAACCAAATTTTCTCCAGAATCTCAAAATCCAAAGGTTCTGATGGAGATCTATTGATCAAGTAGCAAGCTATTCTTACAGCTTCTCCCCAAAATGACTTCGGTAACTTAACCATTTTCAACATGCATCTGACTCGTTCAGCAATGGTACGGTTCATTATTTCCGCAACACCATTCTGCTGTGGGGTTCCAGGAAATGTCCTTTCATACCGGATACCGTGCTTTGCAAGGTACTCTTGAAACTCTTTTGAAGTGTACTCTCCCCTGTTGTCACTAAGAAGGCACTTCAATTGTTTCCCTGTTGATCTTTCAACCATGTCATGAAAATACTGGAAGTACTCAAACATTTGATCTTTGGATTTGAGTAGCTCAACCTACACCTTTCGAGATACTTCGTCAGTGAAGGTAACAAAGTACTTATTTCCGCCTAAGGACTCCACCTCAAACGGACCACACACATCAGAGTAGACTCTTTCCAGCCCCACCGACTTTTTCCTCCACCGAATGTATTTACATACCCTTGCTTGTCTAACACCATGACAGAAATCAAGTTGAGCTATAAGTCCGGAACATGCCTGACATCTTTCAGAGTCACTGAACAACCCGTGTTTGTCTCAATGCAGATGTCACCAATGTCTGCGATCTTTGACTGATCAGAGTTACCCATCCTTACCGTACCAAAGTCGCCTGCTTGGTACCTCGTAAAGAATTCCTGAGTAGGTGTTGCATGATACGTTGCTCCAGTATCAACCACCCATTCGACCTTATGATCATCAACATGTAAGCATTCTTCTTCCCCGAAAGAAAGGATCACAACATCTTCTGTCAGAGCAGCTGTTGTGCTTTTCTCGGCATGTCTCCCTTACTGACCATTGTTCAGCTCGTTGAGCCAGGCCGTACAATCCTTCTGAGAATGACCCTTCTTCTTACAATAGTAGCATTCAACGCTGGCTTTTGATTTGCCACCGGAATTTCCAAAATTCCTGCTCTTACTACACCTCATGTTCGAATCCTTGTAGTTGTTTATGCCCCTATTCTCAGTAACAAGAGCCTGAGAATCGTTGCTGACTCCTTTTCATTTTCTTCTCATAGCCTCACTAAGGAGACTTTCCGTGATGGACTGCAACGCTAGTTTATCACTTGGCACAATATTAGTTATTATCACCACTAACGTATCCCAACTCGAAGGCAAAATGTTGAGAAGAAAAATTGCCCTGAGTTTTTTCATTAAGATTCATCTACATAGTTGCAAGTTGATTTAACAACCCCTGAATTTTGCTCATATGCTCTGACATATTATTTCCATCCTTAAACCTCATGTTCATCAACTTCCGGAACAGAAAAGTTATATTTTGTGAACTTATCCGTTGGAAGGTAGACTCTAATGTCCTTCAGAGCTTGTAAGTGTCTTCTTATTCTGCAACATGATGGTACTCTGAGTCATCAATCCATCGACGAATAAGACTGATAGTTTTCATGTTCATCTTCTTTCAAGCCGCATCAGATTTCTCTGCAGGCTTGACCCATTTCAGCTCCACTGGATCAAATAAATCTTTACTGTAAAGAAGATCTTTGATTATGCTTTTCCACAACGGATAATTTAAAACTGTTAAACATATCATTATACAAGATGAACTCTCCATTTCCATTTACCAAATACTATAGGAATCGTCACTTAGAACCGCACAAGTTGGCCAGGAAAGTGGATGTGTTTGGGGAGCTTTCCGTATTAATATAGCACGGAATCAGAGAACCACTGCGCACAAAGCACTTTCCTAGTCACCAATAATGTGTGCCCCGACTATAATACCAATTGTTAGGAATTCCCGTTTCCCGTCTTTGCGTAAATAGAACCTGAGAATTATCACAGACAACAATATGAACAGATTAATAATAATCAAGACAGATGAACACCAAGATTTATACGTGAAAAACCCCCTTTAAGATAAAGAGGTAAAAATCACGGGATCAACTCCGAATGTTTCCACTATAATAATAATTACAATATTCTCTCTCAAGTTTACGAAGTAACACTTGAGGTACAACCGAATAGTAATACAAAGATTCCCTATTCCTTCAGTACTGGACCGGATAACCTGGACAGAACAGTCCCTTCGGTACTGGACCAAATAACTTGGAGAACTCCCCTTGTTGCAGCCGCAATACCTGGACGAACTCCTACCGCTGTAGACCCTGAAGGCTACAGCCCGACCAATACTCACACTAACTCACCCGAAACGAAAGAAGAGAGAAGCACGAGGACCCCCTGTTCTGACCTGCCTGAAACTACCGTAAGGTAAGTTTCCTACTAGACGGACTATATAGCAGCTATACACTTAAGAAGTGGGGTTGAGAATAAAGTAAGGTGCATTTTGCGATGTGGGGGAGGAGGGTATTTATAGGAAGAGCCAATGGCACAATGGGGTAATTAAGTGGTAAAATAGGGGTAGATAAATAAGAGGAATGTGGGAGGAAAGTGGGATAGATGAAGTGGTATGTTTGGAAAGTTTTGTGTGGGGTACCTATAACTAGCAAACACATTCCAAGCGTCACTAGTTGCACACACGCAACAACCAACCCCTCAAGCGCCGCTCAAAATGACTCGACAATGGGGGTGTAATACTCCATTTTCTAACACAAACTAGATCGCTAATCATACCTGACCACTTAATTTTTTTTCTGTTCGTTAAGTAGTTCCACAGAGAACTAATTTTCGCATAAAAGCAAAGGCAAATTTGAGGACATTCTTGTTTTGTACAGATTTGAGTGTTTTTTTACATTCACTGACATAAATAAAAACACATGGGAGTTCGAGTTCAATTGTACAAAATTATCGAGGACTACGCCCTCCAACATCAATCGCACCATTGCTGTTAAGACTGATCCATGAGAGTTTGCATTTACCGTTAATACAGTACTAGTCGCACGGGTCAAAATTAAAAATAATAATATTACTGATAGCCCATAATAAGTCAGGCCCAATTGGAGAGGCCCAGGGCCCAATCATAAGACCCCAGGACACGTGGCGGCATCACCACCGTCCACGTTCCCGGGATCCAGAACGTTCCTACGGTCCAGATCCGATAGTACTCTGACGGATTCAGCGTTGACCTTGGGGAGCCCAGGACACGTGGCAACATCACCACCTTCCAGGCACCCGGAATCCAGAACGTTCTTACGGTCCAGATCTGATAGTACTCTGACGCATCCCAGGCGTCCAGATGCCCTACAGTCCAAAAGGCCAACCTACGGTCCAGATGAAAAGGAACAAACCCCTAAACCCTAGTAGGAGGCCTATAAAAGGTAGAACAGAAGGAAGGTTAAAAAAGCTTTTATACTCTCTCTCTTACACATATTTTTACCTGCACACACGTACTCCTCACAAACATATCTGTATAATTCCAACTTTGCCCTTCTTCTCCTCCAAACCCTTTCTCATCCTCACGCCGGAGGTGTCGCGGGGACGCTACCCCCCTCCGGTTCTGTTTTGTAGGTTCCCACCCTACAGCTACACCGCACACGGCCATCGCCACAGCCTAATAGGAGTTCGAGGTCGGGCCTTACAAGGAGAAGGTCCCGGGGTGATCTGGGATTATCATTGGCGCTAGAAGGAGGGGCCGAACCTCCGACAAACACGAAACACCATCTCCCATAACCATGACTACAAGAAAAAGCAAGGCAGCAGTTTCCGCCTCTTTCCTGCCGCCTCCTCCCCAACCCAGGGATGGAGACACGGAAGACCTGGACGAAGGGTTCCCCATAACCCGGACTCCCTCTCAAAATCTCCAACCAGGAGATCAGAGAATAGTCATCGAAAAAGCTGCCCACAAACACACAGGGATCACCACAAGCCCATGGGGGAGCATGACCCCGGAACAGATACAGGCGGCTATGGACTTGTGGAAGGAAAAGCAGAACGCCGAGCCAGAGACCCGCCCAGGGGATCAGCGAGAGCGGTCTAAAGAACAGTCCGGAGAATCTCGGGGATCCGTCTTCGACCGGATTGCGAAGAACTTAAAAAAGCCACCAGAGGACGCCAGAGATGAAATAAGAAAGGCGGCCCTCCGGGAGAGAATCCGGAAAGAAGAAGAGGCTAAAGCCCAAGAATCCATAGAAAGGAGGATCCAGGAGGAGGAGGCCAAACTTAAGAAAAGGGCCCACCGGATTCACGTTTCCTCAGACTCGGAACCGGAGAAGGAGTCCAAGCAAGAACAAATGGCCCGGGTCCTTCGAGACCTCAAAAGGAAAGTAGAGGGCGACATGGAAGTAGGGGCAGCAGCGACCCCGTTCACAAAGAGCCTGGAGGCCACCCCTAGAGAGTCAGGGCTGAAGCATTTCAATTTCGACTCTTTTGACGGGCTGGCTGACCCTGAAGAGCATCTGAACTATTTTGAGCAAATATCCAATATTTATGATTACAGCGACCTGACTAGATGCCGATTCTTCGCATCAACACTGAAGGGGGGCGCTCAGAAATGGTTCAGCCGCATACCATCCCGGAGTGTGGACTCCTGGAAAGACTTCCGCGAGATATTTTTGAAAAGATTTAGGGCCAACCGGATGAACGAGTTGCAGATGTGTCACCTAGAAACAATCCAACAAAGAAGCAAGGAATCCCTTCCGGAATTCATCAAAAGATTCCAGGAAGCAATCAACCAACTCTCCAACTTAGAAGAAAAGGAGGCAGTAAACATCTTCCGAAGAAACTTGCACCCGATATCTTGTGAAGGCTATGTCAAAGACCTGATTCACAGGGAGCCCCAAAGCCTGGCGTCAGCATACGCGTTGGCATCAAAGTTCATAAAGGAAAATGATTTCCTCAAATCAATGAAGATGAACAGAAGAGTACAAGACGATGACGAGTCTCCGGAACGACGCTCGTCGTCCCGGAGAGACAAGAGATACAAGCTTGACAGACAAGCCAACTACATTCAGCAGTCCCGGGGAACCCCACCCCGGGATACATACACCGAATCAAGAAAGGGTGAAAGGAAACCCAAGACAAAGAAGGAACCCAAGCCGGAACCGGAGTGGACACCCCTCAACAGGCCCCGGGCCGATATTTTGCGCGAAGTCAAGGGCAAACCGTTTTATTATCCGCCAAAACCCTTGCTAGCACCGCCCGAAAACAGGGCCCGGGACAAGCATTGTGGCTATCACGAAGATCATGGCCATACTACTGAAAACTGTTTCTCCCTCAAGATGTTCATAGAAGACCAAATCAAGAAAGGAAACATGAACCAGTATCTTCAAAGGGGCTCGAATGACAAAGACAGAGCCACGGGAAGAGGGAAAAATGTGGTGAATGTTGTTTTCGGCGGCACAGTCTCCCCACCGCGGAGCCCGGATCGGGAGAATGACGTAATGATGATCCAGACTCAGGAGGACGAACCGATTTGCTTTTCTTATTCTGATTATGAGGGCCTCGATCCGGATCACAACTTGGCATTAGTGGTGACCCTTGACGTCGCAAATAACGAGGTAAAAAGAATCCTAGTTGATAATGGTTCATCTGCTAATATCGTATTCGAGCACACGCTCAACAGGATGGAGCTCGGACACCTCAGAATGGATCCCTGTCTTGAAGACCCTTTGTACGGATTCGGGAACACCATGATTCCAATCCGGGGTATCATCTATCTTCCCATCATATTTGGAACCGCACCCCGAGTGGTCTCCCATATGATGAAATTCTATGTGATAAACGCAACCTCCTCATACAATATGATCCTTGGAAGGCCCACTATCACCAAGCTCAGGGCGATCCCCTCAACTATCCACTTGAAACTCAAGTTCCCCACCCCAGGAGGCACTGGAGAACTGAAAGGAGATAGAGAAATGGCCGGTAGATGCTATGGTCAAGCACTCGTCATGGCAGAAACAGAACCCGAAAACCGGAAGAGAATAATGTCCCTGCCCAAGGGACAAAGCAGAAAGAAGCATCGAGAGCACCTTAGTAAAAGGCCCCGTCTGGATGTGAACATGATCGAAGACTCCGGATACAGCGTAACCAACGCTGACGCCCGGATTCAAAAGTTTGTAGAAAGCAAGGAGAAGACGAAGGTAGAACCGGCCCAACAGACAATCGAGGTAGATTTGGAACTCGGGAACCCCACCCGAAAAATCAAAATCGGAAAGGGATTGGAAACCACATTCCAAAAGGAGCTTATCAGCCTACTAAAAGAACACGCTGACGTATTCGCCTGGTCCCCGGAAGACATGCCAGGAATCGATGAATCCGTCGCCATGCACAGTCTGGATGTAGATCCAAGGAAAAAACCAATCAAACAAAAGCGAAGGAACTTCGCCACGGAAAGGCAACAGGCAATCGACCAAGAAGTCGAGAAGTTGTTAAAGGCAGACATAATCTGTGAAATTAAATATCCGGACTGGCTAGCAAACGTTGTGCTGGTCAAAAAACCCAACGGCAAGTGGCGAATGTGCGTGGATTATACAAACCTCAATTCAGCATGTCCTAAAAACTCTTACCCCCTGCCCAATATAGACCAGCTGATAGACGCGACCTCGGGCCATGTCATGTTAAGTTTTATGGATGCCTTCTCGGGTTATAACCAGGTCAAGATGAATCCGGCAGATATTGCAAAAACGGCATTCATCACACACCGGGCCGTCTACGCTTTTGTTATGATGCCGTTTGGGTTAATCAACGCCGGGGCAACATACCAAAAAATGATGAATACCATCTTTAAAGAGCAACTGGGCAGGAACATGGAATCTTATGTTGATGACATGATCGCCAAGTCAGTCACAACCTCAGAGCACATCCAGGACCTTCGGGAGTGTTTCGAAAACTTGAGAAAATACAACATGAAGCTGAATCCGGAAAAATGCACGTTCGGGGTCCCTTCCGGGAAGTTTTTAGGCTTTCTAGTCAGCGAGAGAGGAATAGAGGCCAACCCGGAGAAGATCAAAGCTATAATGGAAATGACAGTTCCCCGAACTCAAAAAGACATCCAAAAGCTCTCAGGATGCCTAGCGGCACTTCGGAGATTTATCCCAAAGCTGGCAGAGAAATGCTTACCGTTCTTTGAGCTGTTAAAAGGAGCCCAGAACAAAAAGCTAATCGAATGGACCCAGGACTGTCAAACAACGTTTGAGGAAGTAAAGCGGCATCTGATGAACCCGCCTATTTTATCAAAAGCAAAGCCCGGGGAGCCCCTTTACCTATACATCGCAGCCGGGGAGAGAGCAGTATCCTCTGCACTCATCAGGGAGGAAAATGGCACACAGACCCCGGTATATTATGCGAGCCAAGTCCTGAAAGACGCTGAAACCCGGTACCCCAACCTGGAAAAATTCACACTGGCCCTCGTGCACTCGAGCAGAAAGCTAAGACAATACTTCCAAGGCAGGGAAATCAGAGTAATCACCAATCAACCACTTCGCAAAATCATCCACAAACCGGACGCCTCCGGAAGATTAGTCAATTGGGCAATTGAATTGAGCCAATTCAACATCAAATTCATCCCGAGGACAACCATAAAAGCCCAGGCGTTGGCCGAGTTTGTCATGGAATGCACTTTCCCAGAAACCCCCGAAACGCCGGAAACCAGTTCCAAAGATAAAAAAGAGTCTAACAACCGGGATCTTTGGACGCTATATGTCGATGGCTCGGCCACAGCCGAAAGGTGCGGAGCTGGTCTGATCCTCTCCAGCCCGGATGGATTCGTAATTCAGCAGGCCATCACCTTCGCCTTCAAAGCAACAAACAACCAGGCTGAATATGAAGCCCTACTCTCCGGGCTTAGGCTAGCCAAATCCCTTGGAGTAAAGAGGTTAACAACCTACAGCGATTCTCAGATCGTGGTAAGACAAACCAAGGGTGAATATGTCGCAAAAGATCCTAAATTGGCCCGATATCAGGAAATGGTTAGAGCAATCCTGGAAACCATCCCGGACTCGACCATCTTGCAGATAAACAGAGAGGAAAATGCGAAAGCAGACGAGCTGTCCAAGCTCGTCCAGAATACTTCAGATCTAAGCAGTTCGGTTTACTTCGAGGAACTCAGAGCCCCCAGCACCGATAGACAAGAAGTATTTTGTGTTAGCAGCCCGGAGAATTGGATGACGCCCTACATAGCCTACCTCGAGGACGGTACCCTGCCGGAAGATCAGAACAAAGCCCGGTACCTCAAGTATAAGGCTGCACGCTTCTTTCTGGAAAACAATCAGTTATACCGGAGAACTTTCTCTGCACCAACTCTAAAGTGCGTTGATCCGGAGGAAGCGCATTACTGCCTCCGGGAAGTTCATGAAGGGATCTGCGGGGATCACCTAGCGGCTAAAGCTCTAGCCTACAAAGTCATCAGACAAGGCTATTACTGGCCAACAATCCACGCTGATTCATGCGCCTATGTCAAAAAATGCAGTAAGTGCCAGAAGTTCAGCAACGTACCAAAGCAGGGGTCAAGCCTCCCGGGATCCGTTCTCTCACCAATCCCATTCGCTGTCTGGGGAATTGACATCATGGGTCCTTTCCCTCGAGCGAAAGGAGATCTCCGTTATGTCCTAGTAGCAATAGATTATATGACTAAGTGGGCGGAGGCCAAGGCTATGAGAACCATTAACCAACAAGATTGCATCAAGTTTGTAGACACGATTGTAATGAGGTTCGGGATCCCGATGGTCTTAATCTCGGACAATGGCCCGCAGTTCGTGGGTTCAGATTTTGAAACCTATCTAAAAGAACTCGGGATCAGACACAAAAAAGCATCTGTTGCCCATCCACAAGGGAATGGACAAGTCGAGGTCACAAACAGAATTATACTCCGAGGCCTGGAAAAGAGATTGGAAGACTCTAAAAAGAACTGGCCGGAAGAACTCCCGAAGGTTCTATGGTCATACAGAACTACCCCCCGGACGGGAACCGGGGAGACTCCGTTCAAGCTTGCCTACGGTACTGAAGCCCGGTTACCGATAGAGGCCGGATCCCCTTCTCACAGAGTGACCAACTTTGACGAGGTCTCCAACATAGAAGGCCTCAGGACCAACCTCGAACTCCTGGACGAGGTAAGAGATCGGGCCGTAGAAAAAATGGAAAGCTACAAGGAAAAAACAAAGCTTTACTTTGCGAAGAAAGCCAGAATACGGGAATATATGGCAGGAGATCTAGTACTCCGGGACACTGAAGCCTCGGACCCAACTAACCAGGGAAAGCTACAGCCAAACTGGGAAGGCCCCTATATAGTCAAAGAAGTGATCCGTCCAGGAACTTACAAGCTAAGCTACCTCAGTGGAACCGAGGTCCCCAACACCTGGCATGGAACCCGCCTAAGGAAATTCTACCAATAAGGAAAAGGTGCACACCCGGGAAACACATCTACATTTATATTATGACATTTTGATGTAAGCACTGTCCTCATCCACCCCAGAATGTAATTTTTGCTTTCAATATGAATGAAAAACTCTGCTTTAAGCGTTCCATAGCTTGAATCAATTTCATTACGTTGCTCCGCTATTTGCCATCAAATTTAAATAAGCACAGCCCATGTGTACTTTAAAAATTTCTATCAAATGGAGATTTACCCCTGCCCGGGGTCCTATAAAAGCTCAACCCATGAGTACTTATAAAAATTCTCAAAGTTAAATGTTGTTACCCCAACCCGGGGTCTGCAAAAGCACAGCCCATGTGTACTTTAAAAATTTTCTATCAAATGGAGATTCACCCCTGCCCGGGGACCTATAAAAACCCAACCCAGGAGTTAAACGTAATTACCCCTGCCCGGGGTCCTATAAAAGCTCAACCCATGAGTACTTATAAAAATTCTCAAAGTTAAATGTTGTTACCCCAACCCGGGGTCTGCAAAAGCACAGCCCATGTGTACTTTAAAAATTTTCTATCAAATGGAGATTCACCCCTGCCCGGGGACCTATAAAAACCCAACCCAGGAGTTAAACGTAATTACCCCTGCCCGGGGTCCTATAAAAGCTCAACCCATGAGTACTTATAAAAATTCTCAAAGTTAAATGTTGTTACCCCAACCCGGGGTCTGCAAAAGCACAGCCCATGTGTACTTTAAAAATTTTCTATCAAATGGAGATTCACCCCTGCCCGGGGACCTATAAAAACCCAACCCAGGAGTTAAACGTAATTACCCCTGCTCGGGGTCCTATAAAAGCTCAGCCACATGAGTATTCATAAAACGTTAGTAAAGTTAAAATTTTACCCCATCCCGGGGTCCACTAAAACACAGCCCATGTGTCCAAGTCTGAAGCTCTAAAACATGCGAATCAATATGAAGGAAACAGAGCATAATAACATTAAACTACCCCGGGAAAACACACCCCGGGGGGCAAACCAAGATTCAAATTACAATCGTCTAAAAAGCAAAAAGGCTTAGTTCGGAATAACTTAAGCTAAAAATAAGGAAATAAAATTACATGCCAAGACATGGCAGAATCTTTAAGCTTCAGCGGCAGAGTCGGCGGGAGGCGAAGGAGGCTGCTCCGGATTGCCCTCTGGTATGGGAGGCTGTTCAGCAAGTGGCGACCCGTAGAAGGAGGGAACATTGCTGGACGTCCCAACACCGGAATCCATTGCCCGAATAGCTTCTTTTTCCTGCTCCAACCGGGTCTCCTCTTCTATATACTTCTCCAAGAAGACGTCTATTGTACCATGAGGCTCTTCGCCAAGATACTTCGAAGCAACATTCCAGCAGATCTGGATCTTCTCCAGCGCTTTGTCATTCAGCTCTTCGAAGTACGCGGGAGTACCCCGGAACCCTGCCAGAACCTTCTCGGGAGTGGGCCGGGCGGCAAGATCGTCCTTCAACTTCTGATTTTCAGCCCTCATCTCCCGAACAGAAGCCTCAGCCCGGTCCTGCCTCTCCCGGATCTCGTCCAAAATCTTCTTATGAGCAGCAGCCTCCCTTGCACTCGCCTCCTTCAACTCCCGAATCTCCCGGGACAGCCGCTCGGATTCAGTCTGGTAGACCTCGGCAGCATCAGCCTTCGCCTGAAGGCTCCGGGTTATGCAAACCAGTCCAGCAACCCGGGAGTTAGCCTGAACATTAAAAGTCATGATTAGGCAACACAAAAACAAGAGTACAAGAAGAGAACAAGAAAAATGCTTACAGCAGTGATGTCCTCCTGAAGCCCGACCAGGAAGTCATCAAGGGGCTCCTTCCTGTATTTCTTCCTCTCCGCCGTACTGGCATAATTCTCGAACAACTCCCTCCGGCGAACATCCGGGGTAAAACTAGCAAGCAAGGCCTTCAGAGTCTCCGGAGTGTCCGGAGCCAGATCAATAGCAGCTTTCTTCGAAACCGGGCCCTCAGAAACATCGCCACTTTTATCCCCGGAACTCGCAGGGACACCTTTCCTCTTTCGAGGCATTGGAACTCTTATCACATCCCCCTGCTGCACGTCTTCGGACCGGGGCTCATCGATCACGATTGTCGTCCTCCCCGGGCGAGACGGCGCCGCCTTCCGGGCCGCATCATCACCCTCTCCAACCTTCTTCTTCCCAACATCCACGCTAGTCATTCCCCCAATCCTTCGCAGCTTGGCCGACAGATCTTTAAGTTGGGCAGACATGTTGGGGGGATAGGGAATCAACTTCGGAATGCCTGAAAAGGAGAACAGCAAGAAATCAGTCCCGGATACAAGCAATCAATAAACAGATACAGTATCAAAATAAAGCAAAGGCAATAGACTTACATCCGGCAGCATGCATGTTCTCATTGCTAGTAAAATAGTCCCGGGTCCACTGCGTCCCAAGTGCCCCACAGAAGGCATAAACCATCGCGAGAGCTGCTTGCCCGAGCCGCTGGACCGGAAACCTATCTGTTTTAATCTCAAGTTTATGGAGTGGCATGAACTCCAGATCCCCACCCCGGACAAAAATGAACTCCCGGTGCCATCCCTTAAGCGACGTCAACATACTAACCGGGAGCACCATCTTATCAGAGGGATACCCACAATCCTCTATCCTAAACATGAACTCGTAAATCGGCCGAGCGGTGGATCTCTTAATTTTAAAAATATGATGAAAAAGTTTGAAGGTGGGGAGGTAACTTTTGGCATGACAGCAAGCTAAAAACCAACTGATCCATTTCACCGAGTTCGGGGCCAGCTGAGTGAAAGGGATACCATAAACATCCCGACATAAGGATTTGGTGAACTGATGTAGTCCAAGGCGCATGCCCCGGAGATGCTCAAGTGGAATTCCAACCCATCCCCCCTCCGGTCGGTGGTATACCCTTTCATGCTCCTCAGGCCATCTCCACTGGTAGGCGTCATCAAGGTTAAAGGCAAGCCTAAGGGCACCATCTACCTCGGCGTCTGTGTATTTCTCCTGAACCTCTCTATGAACCGCCCCACACTCATACCTAGTACCCGGGGCGGTAAAGAACTTCCTATCCATCTCATCCTCATTATAAGGCTCCCGGCCTCCCAAACCATCCGGGCCCCCATATGCCTCGGATAAATCTCTGTAATAAAAGCTCAGGGGTTTGGGGTTCACTCGGCACTGGACAAAATATTCATCTACATCCTCCCACGACCCATCCGGATTCGATAAAGTACCCCCGGGACCTAATACTAGGGTCTGAGCCAAAACTCGTTGAGGCGGGTCAACCCGGGGAGGCATTTCTACTGAACTACAGCTGGAAGAGGAAGAGGGGTAGAAAGAGTTAAGTTCACCTAACCCGACAGGACGCTCGGAATACCGATTCCTAAGAGTAGCAATACGCTTAAAACGACTACCTGGCATATACTACACGTGCCTATCAAAACGCACCCCGGAGTCAATGCCAAACCCGAACCAAACAACAAAACAAAAAAAAAAAAAAAAAACAGAACAAGTTTAGAAACAAATCATGAACGTATCTTACCCCAAAAACAAGATCTGCAGCATATACATACATATACAACAAAAAGCAGATATCAAGAACACACCCCGGGCTCTACAACTATTTACACTACAAAAACCCACTTATTCGCATACAAAACTACAAAAATCCATGCTATTCACACAAATGAGACACAAAGCCATTGGAAAAGCTACGCAAAAACTACATTACAAAGATTCGAGGCTAAAACATCAAGGCGGTCATGAAATACGAGCAAAAAATACAAAGTGGCGAAGCAAAAACTCGCGCAAAATAACTACATGCATCACAAAAACATAAGGAAAAAGTGAAAAAGGAAGCAAAATAATCGAGATACTTACAAATGGGCAGGAGAAAGAAATGTGGCTTCAACAAGAAATGCCCCGAAAAATCTCTGAAAAATCTCTCTTGGCTCTCTCTGTGGAAGTGTTTGCGTAAAATAAAAATGGAGAGAAGAGGCAAGTATTTATAGAGGGTAGAGAGAAGAGATGAACGGCTTTGTGATTAAGGGAACCGTCGGGGCCACGTGGCAGAACCCAATTAGCCCCAAAAAGTAACTGCACAGCAGTTATTACATGAACCGTCACGTAATCATTACGTGGGCGCGTCTTTTTAGGCAAAAAAAAGGGGGGAAGCAAAAAACTGTACACTCAAAAGATACGCATAACAAGTGTATATCTCTGACCCCGGCTGGAATCCCAACAGCCGCCTGGCATCTCGGGTTTGCAGCGACAGCTTTTCAGAGTCCAGTTAAATCAAATGTCAGGAGTGTACTTGCCCACCAAACCGTGCCCAAAATTCGAACTTAAAATGACTAACCAAGTCAACCCCGGAGTCTCATCCCCACGTGACCCCGGGCTTAGGGGGGAATAAAGCAAACCCCCAAAATTTTCCAAAGTATTTCAAGGAACCCCACCTTGAACTAGAATCAAATGACTAACCAAGTCAACCCCGGAGTCTCATCCCCACGTGACCCCGGGCTTAGGGGGGAATAAAGCAAACCCCCAAAATTTTCCAAAGTATTTCAAGGAACCCCACCTTGAACTAGAATCAAATGACTAACCAAGTCAACCCCGGAGTCTCATCCCCACGTGACCCCGGGCTTAGGGGGGAATAAAGCAAACCCCCAAAATTTTCCAAAGTATTTCAAGGAACCCCACCTTGAACTAGAATCAAATGACTAACCAAGTCAACCCCGGAGTCTCATCCCCACGTGACCCCGGGCTTAGGGGGGAATAAAGCAAACCCCCAAAATTTTCCAAAGTATTTCAAGGAACCCCACCTTGAACTAGAATCAAATGACTAACCAAGCTAACCCCGAAGTCTCATCCCCATTTGACCCCGGGGTTTGGGGGGCAGCAAATCAAACAACCCCCACAATTTTGCAAAGGCGCCGCGGCACAAGGGCAATTACTCTACTCCCCCATCCGGATAAACCCGCATAAGGGAGTGGGGGGCAAATGATAGCCCATAATAAGTCAGGCCCAATTGGAGAGGCCCAGGGCCCAATCATAAGACCCCAGGACACGTGGCGGCATCACCACCGTCCACGTTCCCGGGATCCAGAACGTTCCTACGGTCCAGATCCGATAGTACTCTGACGGATTCAGCGTTGACCTTGGGGAGCCCAGGACACGTGGCAACATCACCACCTTCCAGGCACCCGGAATCCAGAACGTTCTTACGGTCCAGATCTGATAGTACTCTGACGCATCCCAGGCGTCCAGATGCCCTACAGTCCAAAAGGCCAACCTACGGTCCAGATGAAAAGGAACAAACCCCTAAACCCTAGTAGGAGGCCTATAAAAGGTAGAACAGAAGGAAGGTTAAAAAAGCTTTT
Source organism: Apium graveolens (assembly GCF_009905375.1). Taxonomy (NCBI): domain Eukaryota; kingdom Viridiplantae; phylum Streptophyta; class Magnoliopsida; order Apiales; family Apiaceae; genus Apium; species Apium graveolens. The sequence goes on from NC_133651.1 coordinate 4,850,105, forward strand.
ATACTCTCTCTCTTACACATATTTTTACCTGCACACACGTACTCCTCACAAACATATCTGTATAATTCCAACTTTGCCCTTCTTCTCCTCCAAACCCTTTCTCATCCTCACGCCGGAGGTGCCGCGGGGACGCTACCCCCCTCCGGTTCTGTTTTGTAGGTTCCCACCCTACAGCTACACCGCACACGGCCATCGCCACAGCCTAATAGGAGTTCGAGGTCGGGCCTTACAAGGAGAAGGTCCCGGGGTGATCTGGGATTATCAATTACATTATTCAAAATTAAAAATAATAATATCACATTATTATTTATATAAAACTGAAATTCATAATTCATGCAAAATACTGATCTAAATATAATATATAAAATATTGTTAAAATATGTAGTTAAAAAATTGAAGTTAAGTGTAATTCTAAAATTTCACGGTATAGTTCCAGTTTTACATACACCTAATTACTTATATAAATATGACATATTAACAAACTAATACGATTATTTTAAAGTAAACCGACGCTTGAATGTTGAGCAACAAATAAAAATTGAAGGGAAATAAAATTTACAGAGAGTAGAAGTTAATTTCTGTCATTTGAGATTTTATTACATAAAATTTTAAAAATGGTTGTATAACTTTCTAGTGAGTACCAAGATTTTGGACGCTTATTAGTATCAATAGTTGATAACCCGTGCGAAACACGGGTCCGAGACTAAAAATATCGAATTAATATTTGTAGAAAATTATTCATAATCCATGCGAAACATGAATTAAAATTAATATATTAATATCATATATTAAATTGTTACTTGCAAAAAATAGTTATGCGGTTAAAAAAAATCAAATCAGTTATGAAATTTTTCACTATAATTCTAGTTTTGCATTATTTTACTTGATATAGAAATCTAACATGTTAGTTTTACTTTTGTGAAACGAATTATATCTCTATCTTATGAACCAAATATCTGTTCTTTAGATAATTTAATATTAATTAATATAATTTGATAATTATCTTATAATTAGCCTTTCCAATATAGTTTATTTAATATTACTTGATTATCGATAAAAATTAATTTATAAAATAAAAGTAAATATATGTTATTAAAATTAATTTAATATTACTTAATATAATCTAAATACAGCCCATAAATATGTTACTGTTAAAATTTGTTTTTTAATTTAAAGTAAATAAACGTTGTGATAGACAGTAACAAATACGATCGTTAAATCAATAATTTTTAGTTTAAAAGTTAATAAATGTTTATAAAGTCATTTGCTGTTACCTAATTATTTTTAAAATATTGCTATAGAAAATAAAATTTACAGAGAATAGAAGTCAATTTTTGTTAATAGTTTACTTTGTAGTTAGTACTTTTTCAAAATAAAAGTATATATATGTTATTTTACTTAATTTAACGTAACTTAATAAATTTTTAATATAATTATAAATAAATAAGGTTTATCCATTTTGTTATTGTTAAAATATGTTTTTTAATTTAAAGTAAATAAACGTTGTGATGGACAGTAACAAATACGATCGTTAAATCAATAATTTTTATTTTAAAAGTTAATAAATGTTACTAAAGTCATTTGTTGTTACTTAATTATTTTTAAAATAATGCTATAGAAAATAATGATATTAGAAGTCAATTCGTGTTAATAGTTTACTTTGTAGTTAGTAGTTTTTTTAAAATTAAAAATAAATATAAATTATTTTACTTAATTTAATGTAACTTAATAAATTTTTAATATAATTTATAAATTGTTGAGCAAGTTAAGAAATGATGTCTAGTAGCACAAACCAGATCGCTGAGCATACCTGATCACATAACTTAAATTTTTTCTGTTCGTTAACTAGTTCCACAGAGAACTAATTTTCGCATAGAACAAAAGGCAATTTTGAAGTTTACATGACTATTTAGATTGAATATATGTATATGAGTGGCCAGCATGATATAAACATGAACAATATCATAAGAAGTCAATGGCAATGCACTAGTGACTAGCCTAACAAAGTCCTGAGTTTAATTTGCATAACCATTAAATCTATTTTGAATATGTCCTTCTGGTATAAATTATTGAGTTGATAATGCTGGTTTTCATGGTCTTGTCTTTTTCTCCGCCCTTTCTTTCTCTCATTTTTCCTTAAAATTAAATTAAACGTCAAAAATGTTAGTACATCCCACCTTGCATAAGGGAACAGATTGTTGGTGGAGATACATTCTGAATCTGGTCTAAAATATGCCAGTATCTACTCCAATACTCCTAACTTCCAACCAATTTTCCTATCAATGTAGCACGTACCCACACGTAGCATCGCGATGTCTTAATCTTAGAGCTTCTCCATAATGCAGTATGATCAGTTCCCTCTTTCTCCATTCTTCTTAGATATAAATGCATCTTCTGGAGCCACCTCACTTGCACCGATATTCTTTACTTTATCCTGCAATGCAAGAAGATCTGCAGTAAACAATTCACCATTATCACTTGTCACGACAGTTTGATTGCAGTAGTCTCTTCTTGTTGTAGATAATCAGCTTCGACGTTTAATTACCACCCTATGAACTAGTTGTGTTTGATTAATTAAGACTTCATGTTGAACATTTTGCAAGACTTTGTTAACTAATTAAGAGACAGACCCCTTCTGCTGCATCAATATCTTTATTCTGTTGTAGGGAAATATTGCCTAATTGATGGAAAACGTTATTGTCATACGATCAGCTAACTCGAAAGAATTCAGAGATGCAATGAACTTGGTTTGAGAAGAGTGGAGCAGGAGTGCAATGATTATAATTTATAATATACCTTCTATATTTATCTTATAATTAATTCTGTTAGCACATTTTAAATTTACATATTACTGCTGTATATTAAGATCATCTCCAACCATGAAGAGCCATTAGCTAAAAAGTGAGTTGACGCACCAAAAATAAAAAAATATAGTCAATCTCTTTAAAAAATCACACTCCAATCATACCCACCCCTTTTCTATAATTATAGTCAACCTCTTATAGATGACTATATTTGTTGATAGATGACTATATTTGTCAATCCACTACAGGCCTGTAAGAAATCCGTAGAAAAATTACACATCAGTAAGAAATCCGTAGAAAGTTACACATCAGTTATTATCATATTAAAGTGATATATTCTATTTATAACAATCTAAAATATTAATAACATACTATTTTTAAATTATAACCAACCAATATAATCAATACTATCGAAACAAAATGTCTTCCAGGTTCAGCAAATTTTACATAATATCTTACCGTTTTAATTTAGACAACAATTATAGCCAACCCCATTGGAGATGCTCTTAACAAGCAAATATATGTTAATTATCACTCAAATTAACACTTTTTCCTGTATATATTGATCATTTTATAATCAATTTCACTTTATTAGTAACAAATTTTAATGTTAAAACATTGTTGCATATTTTTTGAAGTGGAAAACAATCACTATAACTGTTTTCTTACTAAAAAAATTTCTCCCAGATGTTAAAAATTTCAAATGTAGTTGCGGATCATTGAATCAAGTTTAGAGAAAGATTGCTCTAATATATCCTGTTGATGGATCTAACTATAGAAATACACACACGGTGGGAAGATAACTGAGGAATTTGCCTTATCAATGAATAATCAACCAACTTTTCAAATAATGTACATCATTCAACTGGGAAACCAGTATATAATACTCACGGGGGACATATGTATCTTTGATAAACAGACACTGAACATTGTTGATGATTCATGAGTAGATCAAGAAAGTCACATGAAACGACTGACATTCAAGTTGCTGATCCAGGATCGGTCTACACGTCTTCATTACAAATTACCAGAAGCTTATGTAACATTAATATGTCATGCAATCAACTCTTCTAAAATCTTTTTAACCCAAAAAACCTTCTAAAATCTTAAGAAACTAATGAAGTTCTAGATTTATCTAATTATAATGTCTTAGAAAGCATACGCAGCAATAATTTTGCTGCAATAGTATAAGCAATCTAAAGAGTCTGATCACATCACAACAAGTACCAACAAATTGCATTTGTTAAATAGACGAAACTAATGTAGAATTCTTTAGCTACATATAAGTTATGAGTAATGACCAGAACCAAACTCTGCAAATTTAACACAAGTTAAAGAAATCCATTAAGAAAAGGGTAAATGTTGTTAACGACTCAAACGGATGTCTAAACACTCATAAAATTGCCGGTAATACAAAACAAGGAAGATTCGACTGTCATCTTTACAGGTAAGATCGATATATTATTAGTACATGGGTGCACATATGTTTTTCTGAGTACTCTTCTCAACTAAGCATCTGCATAGAGCCCACCATATGAGCTGCAGGCTGGCAAGTTCGGGCCAAAGCTGAATAATTCATATTCATCTCAGCAGTCCCTGGATATCCGACATTGCCCATTGGCCTATAGTTGGACACTGCCGCTCGTTCCAATGATTGCACTTGCTTTTTTAAGAACTTCATGTAATGAACTGCTTCATCTAGCATTGATGCTGTATCCATTTTTGTACCACCTGGAACAAGTCTCTGCAGAATTCTTATCTTTTCGCTTATTCGTTCCCTCCTTTGTCTTGCAGCTATGCTCTGTGGATCCTTAGAAATCTTCACATTTCTTCTCTGCGGCGGCTTCACTGATTCAGGGTCTATTTGAATAGGCTGCATTGCGGCCATGCGGAACATCATTTCCCTCATGGACTCCATGGAGTTCGTTTTCTGAATAATTGTTTCACTTGAATTATAGGATTGTGCTGGTACATGAAAATTTTGTGGCTGAACGGGGGAGTTTATGAATGGAGTATGGAAGGCTGCAGGTGTTGGTGTGGATTCATTGCTGCTGGAACTTCCTCCAGAGAATTCGATATCAGCATAATCATAAATTTCTTGGAAATTATTTTGCGAGTATTGGCTCGGAAGCTTATCAATATCATGCTGCATTATCAGTGTCATTATCTCCATTTGATCTTGTGCTGATGCTTTCCCAAAATCCATAAAATCAAGAACTACTAAGAGAAAAAAAAAATCTTAATAAGTTCTTAAGGAAGTTGATCAAAAAATGTTGTTTGGGTTTGGAAGAGGTGGACTAATTAGCACTGTTGATATGAATAGCAAGGCATGGGATTGTCAGTGGAAGGGAATACAACTATATATAACACTTTGTGCTGAATATAATACTAATTTAATTTATATTTTAGTTGAATATCTGTCACTTTTCTTCATCTTTGGGCTTTCTTTTAGAAGTGAAGCTCTTGAATAGTTGAATTGAATATACATCCACCGCCAATTACACGGGAAAACTTTAATAGGCTATCACAAGATAAATTCTATGCAGGGATGATCAAGGGAAATTAAAGGAGTAATCTAAAATACAGTTTCCGTAAATCTCGTCTTTGACAAGATTCGAAACCACCATATCACGTGAAGAAAAGCGAATGTAGTAACAGTAAACCAAGAGTTCACCGCACCGGGTACTCCAATTTTACGTTAGAAGTTCGAGAAAATTTTCAAGTTTCACTTGTCTTCCTAAAATTATCGATAAACTTCTTAAGTTCTCGTTATTTTGAATTCCGGATTCTGTCACGGGATTATTGGTCCCTTTTTTATCCGTAAATTGATTTAGGCTCCGTTTGAGAGTGCCTTTAAAAACTGATGAGATGTGAGAAAAAATGCCGGTGGAAAAAGTGATGTCAGTAAAATTAGATCTGTTTGGTAATTTTTTTAATTTATGCATATTTTGAGATATAATATATAAAATTAATGTTTTGAGAAGGTTTGAGGATCAAACTGATAGTTACTTTCCGCAAAAACCGAAAACAAGCTTTTTATTCCTAAAATATGGGAAGACATGGGGAGACATGATTTTGCTAATAACAGCTTTTACACCAAAATCGTTTTTCTATACCGAATGTTTTAGAATTTACCAAATATCTTTTTGTCAGTTTTTGAGCAAAAAACTGATGTCATTTTCTGCAACAACAATACTAAACGAAGACTTAAAGTTATCGAGCGGCCAAAGGGTCCAGCTAATAGTTCAATAATAGTAGATCAATCACCCTTGGAGCAATTCAAGATCTAGAACAGGAAGGGGGGGTTAAAAGTCAGCTAAGTGCACAAGATGAAATCAAAGGGTGTTGAACCAGAAAAGGACCCTACAGAGACTGAATTAAGGGCTAAGATGAAAGAGATAGAGTGATAGCGTAACGGTGCATGAACCCAGTGTTATATATGCAATGGTCATGAGTAAAAAGTGTGCAAGCCTTGGCTCCAAAATTGACCTGCTTTAGAGGCTTTAAAACACCTCAAGTAAACCCCACATTCACATGACATGCGTCAGAAGAGCAACTACCCATTTTCAGAAACTGGGACACCCCTTTTAACCTACACTATTTTAATACTAGTACTCCACAGGCACAATTCTCAAGGCAGATGGGGAAGATGTTTAGATAGCATTCATATTCCCTTCGTCCTCGTGAGCTTATATACACGTTTACTATTTGCATGTATTTTGAGATTTTATAAAATATAATTTCATAATTTTTTTTTAAATCAAGTTTTAAAAGAAATTATAAACAAATTCTATAGAATTATACTTAAGAGTAATATTAAGAAACGTGTGAAAAAATAATGTATAGAATTTAATGGAACAGAAGAGAGTACATAATTATTCATGTCTTGACCCACCCTGCAAGGCTGCAACCAGCTACTTCACTGCTAAATCTTGATTACTTTGCTAACCAACTGATCTGCAAGTACCTAATGAATCATAACTTAAGACGAAAGCGAAAGGACCATCTTCTCATTAACCCTAACGAAGAACAAACACATCATATGGTACTAGAAACATATGATTTCTGGACAAATAATGCATCTCAGGAGTGAGGCAAGAATCTAATTTCGGACGAGAAAATATAAGTTTTTATTACCTGATCGAGCTATCAGTTGACAACTGATATATATTTTTAGTTTTGACTATTTTAGAAATTTTAATTTAGCCACATTATTAGCATAAAAAATATTATATAAAAAGCGATTTTTTTTATTTTCAGAGAAAACCGCATGAAAAGATCAAATTACCCTTACATTAATCTATGGAGTGAGCGAGAATGAGTTATCAGCTGATAACTGATATATATTTTTAGTTTCGACTATGTTGGAAATTTTAATTGAGCCACGTTATTAGCATGAGAAATATTATTTTCAGGGCAATTTTTTTATTTTCAAAACAAAAAACGCATGAAAAGATCAAATTACTCTTGCATTAATCAATTTCGAGAGATGTTTATTGTCTATGAAGGGGGTAGTTTTGTCTTTTCCCCTCTTTTTTTGCTATGAAAATAAAGTAATATTTCCCAGTTAGCTAGCATTGATACATACAAACATATTTCATTATGTACTAATCACATGAACGATGGCAATCTAGCATAGATTAATATTAAAATGTTTTAGGACTCAGTTAATTAATAGTGTGCCACCAATAATTCATGAAACAATGATAAACAATGCTATCAAGATTACACACACAAAAAAATCATGTTTTCTTAAAGGGTTTGTTTCAAAAAAGAGCATCCAAAACACAGACAATTATTATTGGTGTGGGTGTTTATTCCATTTACTTCACCTATTAGTGGAAGCACCAGCTGTGTGTTCCTTTACCTAGAATTCAAATCCATCATCTAGCATTATGGAACCCGGCCATGGATAATTAGCACACTCCGCACACATACACCTGCAAAAATTAATAAATTATTTTTCGAATATCGGATTTTTTAGGGTGTGTTCAAGGGCACATGTTAAAGGCGAAATTTCATAATTCAAGATCATTTTGATGATTCATATTTATTAATAATAATGGACCATCCTGCATACACAAAAACTCCATCAATCAAAATAAGTTAAACTCATGAGATTTCGCGCTTAGCAAAGTCACACGCTAGAAAAATCATGCATACATGCTAGAAAAACCGTTCAAATATAATCAACTTATATGGGAATATTTTATGAAGATTTCACCAACATTTCAAGCAAAATAAAGAAAATATTTGTTTTACACCCCCTGTTGATTATAAACTTCAAACTTCGATATCCCGTAAAGAAAGCGATGTTGACACCGTTGAACAACGAAATCACTAGTATAGAAACTAAACATTGCATGAAAGAAACATAACATAAAATTTCAACTGTTACTTCCTATAGAATTTTCTAGGAGCAGCAGGAAAGATGAATTTGAAAGAAATGTGGTCCTAGTTCTTCATAAACACTTTCCTGAACCGTTATATTCTTCAACCTCAAGCCCTATCAAAAATGCACAAACATATTGCATTGCTGGAATTTCACCTGTTGGTAATTGTCTGGTAGTTGGTTCTTCATTTTCTCTGACTATCCCAGTAGCTCTTTTATTTCATTGCAAATATATTTAAAGCTTATATACAACTTAAAAGAATGTGTTTGGTAGCTGCAGAGTTAATGTTTAGTACAGTGCAGGGTTTTAAGCAGGGGCAGATTCACGATTTAAGCTCGGGACACCGACCATATTTTCTGAATACAACTTTATATTTTTCAATTTGCGGGGGACACTGTTATATATTTTCAAAAAAAATAATGATAAAAAAATGTAAAATTTTATTTTATAATGGACACGTGCCCCGTATCCTTTACTAGATCCTCTCCTGGTTTTAAGGTAAAAAATTGTCATCAACTGTTGGATACTTGAATATCATAATTTTATTTGTTTTAACCAAATCATATATTTTAATTTGTTAGGGTAAGTTATTAACTAAAAAGACATCAACTGGAACCAAGCAGCGCCCATGGCCTAATGGATAAGGCGTCTGACTTCTAATCAGGCGATTGTGGGTTCGAGTCCCACTGGGCGTGAATTATTACATTTTAGATTTTGTTTTGATGTTCATAACCAAACATATGTAATGAAAGGTACACTATATCTGGAGTCTGGACCAGGCCCGTGTTAATATATCATCACCACTATAGCCCATGAATAACCAACCTAAAATTTACAGATGCTTGCTGGGCCTTAAAATTAAACTACTAAATACAGTTGTAGAGAGTTGTAGCGGCCCATCAACTCTTACCATTTTTTGCCATTATTTTTTCCCAGAACTTTTACGTGCATTTTCAAACAACCAGTTGATTACTAATATTATTATCACAAATCTTATAATAATATATTATTTGAGGATGATTATCAAAAAGTCTACTGGAAATGACAAAAAAGATTGAATTTTGATCATTAACCCATAGTCACTTAAATATATGATTCTCTAACCCCTCTGGATCCGCCACTGCAAATTATCCTACATAAATTATGAAACGACGTAAATTCATCCTATATAAACATTACAAATTTGATATATTAAGGGGTGTTTGGATCATAATTAATATGTTAGATATTAAATTTTCATTTCATTCTCATTGACCCATTCCCATATCCTGCTTTGATGATTTATCCAAAGGCCCCCAATACTTGACTGGGGCAGTAGCGACACATCCTCGAAATAACAACATTGCAACTTCACGAACCAACTCAATCAATACTTACTCACATGTTGAATTTAATATCTCATAATTTTTAGAATTTAATTAATAATAAAATAATAGAAAAAAAGATTTAAAAACGAATTAGACTAATGAGCCTAATATTTGGATCAAATTCTAATATGGATAATTTGCAGGTTAAGATATAGGGCTTTGTATCGTTATAAATACATCATATTCGTCTTCCTCGTTTTTAATATCAAAATTCGTATGACTCTTCTCAGCAAAAATCGGTTATTTTGTAAAATTCGTAGAAAATTCAGCGTGAGTCAGAGTTCAGCGATTCTGAACTTTTCGGAGAGGTCTTTTCATTCTCTACAACTTTCATGTTTCGCGTTTTTCCGAATAACATCGTTTAGAGCGTCAAAAAGGCTATATACATATATGGTCAGTATTTGAGGTAAGTTTTCGATCGATTTTACTAGTGTTTTCAGAATTGTATGTTATACGTTTATATTTGATTATCAAAATTTGGGCTAAGTGATTATATATTTGAAAGTATTATGTGTTACAGTATATGTATTGTTGTGTATATGTGTGATGTCTAGACGATAATTTTGGATCTCTGATTTGTGTCATGGTTTGCGAAAATAACGAATAAGAACTGAGAACCGTAGTCAGCAGATTGTAGTGACAGTTTTGTGAAAATTTAGAACCGTTATCACTGGGATGTAGTGGTCGTGGTATGGATTATGGGTTTTGCATTATTGTTGTTTATGTGTTATGTGTATCGTATGTATCGAATAAGAATAAGAATATTTATCGAAAGTGTTTATTTCGTATATCGTATCGTATAAATTATGTAATTTGTTATATGTGTATATGTTACTTGCCCTCCTAGTTGGATCGATTATTTTCTTACTGGGCTTTGTAGATCACCACTTTCAATTTGAGGTTTAAAGTTCTATTTGGGTAGCATTGGAGTTCGAGGACTTAGGATTGAAGTAGATTGACTTTTGAACTTCCGCTTTTAGCTGCGATTTCGTATTATAATCTTTTTAAATGAATTTTGGAATATTAGTAATTGTTTAATAATTTAGTTTTGATTTCGAATTAACAGGTCGGAAGGGCGTGTTGTTCCATTGAAACTTGCAAGGAAAACAATCCTCATCAAAGGTTATTACTGCTGTTCTTATAACATAAAACAGAACCCAATATACAACCATCATCTTTCTAAATTGGGTTCAAATGTGTTCAAGATTAGATTAACAAACACACACGTACATGTGTTACATCCATCATCCTAGCTAATTAAAAAATAAAGTTGATGAGATCAGTTTATCATATAAGAATTAGGTGGGAACTCGAGGAAGGTTTTGAATACAAACAATTGAAGGTTATGAATACAAACAATTGACAAAAGAAATTAATACAAAACGTGCTTATATAAAACTTTACTTAAAATGAGTTGATGAAACTTAAAATAGAATGGCATGCATGTTTAACATGTATGAATAATCATTCCAATCATCACACATCAAATTAAATTATATAAAAGCTAAAAACCAATAAATGGATGAAATCAGAGTAATCAGCAAACGCGGTCTTATAAATATGTAAGGTGGCAAAACTGGGCAAAATATTTATGGACATATAGTCAAATATCTGATGGTCAAGGTGCAGCATATGTATCACAATTACATGTGCTTTCTCACACAACAACACGTGAACTCAGTATCTCCCCTGTAGGGGCTGGGCCGGTTGCCCCCTCCTGCCTCCTGGACCGTCCTTAATTACCCTCCTCCCTATCTCATTCATGTGTTGGACGGTTCTCTCAGATTTCTGTTCTTTTTCCCAGATACGATATCTGTTTACGGTGGTGTTAATTTGGCATACGACACGATAAAAGGATATTAGAACAACACGATATAAATGGATATGTGTTCAGCACGAACACGAAAGTACACGACATGAAATAACACGAAATTTAAACGGGTACGGATATGTGTTTACCCTTGAATACACGACACGACACGAAAGTACACGAAATAAAAAAAAAATTAATATTTTTTTTAATATTTATATATTCATTTATATAAATATATATTATTTTAATATTATATATATATACATAAAATTTATATATATTTATAAAAATATATCTAAAAATATACCCAAAAATATATTGTTATATGTAAATATATATATATATATATATATATTTAATATGGGTTTTGATCCACAACCCCAGGTGGTTGTAGTAATCACCGGGTGCCTCGCATTGTTTTATTGTGGCAGGTACCTGCTGCAATGAAACAATGCGGCCGGAGGTCTGTTTTTAATTAATTTCTAAAATAACAAAAAATTATATTTTAATGAATTAATTTTTTTTCCGATAATAACAGAGTTATAAAATATATAATTAATTTTAACAGCAATTTGTTCTATATTTTATAATTTTATTATTACTTCCCATTTATTATCAATTGTATAATGAGTTAAAAATTTAAAAATAAATTAGATATATAATCGGAAAAATAATTAAAATATTAGGTTTAATGAAAAAATAAAAAACCGAAGATAGTAACTGAAATGTAAGAATAAAGTATTGCAAATATGATTGTTTATTGATCGAAATGTGTCGTCTTCTCTAAAACCTTTTTGAGTAAATTCTAATCAAGCTATTTTAATTTAAATTTTAAATATGTCAAAATTATGTATAATAACACATTTGTACTGCTTAATGAACTTATGATGAATTAAATATTTTTTTATAAATAATTTTTAATTTTTAAAAAAACAAATGAGGACAAATAATATTAAAAATCCCTCCCACAATGCGTCATTGCGGGAGGTGTTCGGGTTCGGCCCATCCCCAACATATATAAAATATTGCGGCGGGTGGTTAAAAAGCCACCTACAAGAATGTTTCATTGCACTAACTGCAATGAAACAATGTTGTAAGTGACAGAGGGTAATTTTTTATTTGTTACGAAAAAATGTTTAACATTCGGGGGCTGAGTTGTTTAATATTTTTTTATAGGTAACGAAAGATCGATAAAATTTCATTTTTTTTAGTTTTCCACATTTTCAATTTTTAGCATTATATTTGTTTACTATAAATTAAAAATTGATAAATTAAATTGGACAAGTACAAGAAAAATAATAAAACATAAAACTCACAATATTAAAAAAAATATAAAACCCACAATATTCCGTTATAATAAAAATTCGAAAATACTATTTCGAACAAATAATTAAAAAATACTTATTCACTCAAAAGTTTTAAATTCAATATTTAATTTAAATATTTTAGTTTAAAATATTAATTTAAAAATATCAAAATATAAGTTCGAAAAAATATTTAAAAATTCATTTTAAAAAAAAAATAAATTAGGAAAATTAAAGCGGACAAGAACCGTTACATTTAAAACAACGTCCTCCCGCAATGACTCTTCCTTAATGGCTCCAGAAACTGGTTGATGGTCATCTTTAATGGTCACTCCAACTAGGGTAGAGCATGGGCCGGTTCGGTCCGGTTTTAGGGTAAAATCGGAACCGGAACTATAGATCCCCGATTTCTAAAATCGAAAACCGCAACCACCGGTTCGGGTTCGGTTTCGGTTTCAAAACCCCGGTTCGGTTTGTAACGGTTCGGTTTCGGTTTTAAAACCGGATGAAAATAAAAAACAAACCTCGTCACGGGAAAGGGAAGCGGAAAGAACCTTCCAATAACATGAATGAAGCTGGTAAATATGCTGTAGTGCTCTTAGTCACTGGATATGCAGTTTTGTCTATTAATGATTCTCATTATCATTCTCACTTTACTGGGACTTTGCATTGATTTGATAAATAGTTTAACTTAAACGTCAATATAAATCATGGTCATATGTGGTTTATTTTAATTTCATCTCTTATGCGTGTATAGTCTTTCTGCCTCTTCTCTTGTAAATTGTAATTTTCGTATATAGTATTATAATATTATGTTACAGTATAATCACTTTTTAAATACCTCTAGGTACCGACACTGCATCACTCACTAGCTTGCAACTTACAACAATAATAATAATAATATTAATAATAATAATAATAATAATAATAACAACAACAAGTCTTAATTTTAAGAATACATATAAATTATATAAATTATATATATATTTATTTATTTTAATAATCGGTTCGGTTCGGTTTTAGTCGGTTCGGTTTTAACCTATAACCGAAACCGGAACCGAAAGTCTCGGTTTTTTAAAATTAAAAACCGCAACCGCCGATTTGGTTTCAGTTTCGATTTTTTCGGTTCGGTTTTGGCCGGTTTCGGTTCGGTTTCGATTTCAATTCGGTTTTTTGCTCACCCCTAACTCCAGCAATGAAACATTGCTCGAGATGTGTTCAGCAGTTTGTAATTTTATTTGTTAAAATAAAGAATTTATTAATATAAATAGAAAATACAAAATAAAAATATAATAACCAATAAATAAATAAATTATAAATTTAAACAGGAATTAAAATTATTTATATATTATTTATCTATTATTTTACAATTATTTCAAAATAAAACTAATATTTAACTTTGAAAAATATAATTAATCCTCGAGTTGCCGCATTGACAAATTGCGGCTACCGCAATTAAGAATTGCGGGGGATGCCGCAATGCCTCAATGTGGCAGGTGATTGCTAGAACCACCTGTGGCCGTGAAGGGGCACCCATTTAATATAAATATATATATATATATATATATATGTAAAATTATATCCAACTATATAATATTTTATATAATTATTAATTATTAATTATTTTATTTATTTATTTTTATGCACGAAATGTACACGAAACGAATACGAAATGATGAGTTACGGATACGTGTTTACCTTTAGGTACATGAATGCTGAACGTGCCGGATATGTGTTTGCCCTCCATTACACGAAATACGAAAGTATACGAACAACACGTACTCCCGGCTCTAGCTCTGAGATATATAAAGTCCCAAAAAAATATTATATCCAGTGATAATAAATTTAAATAATGATAAAAAAAAGATATCAATAGTGTTTAAGTTGGTACAACAAGATAACTTATTTTTTAATTAATTTTTTTTATTAAAAAATAAAAATGTGCCCCTACAATTTATATTATGCCTATATTTTTTATTATTTTCATTCATGTATATATAATAAAAACTTTAATTTTTTCGGTGGCCCCAAAGTTCAATTTTTTCGATACCTCCATTCGTTAGCATAAAGAATTTGCCCTCATGACCGATTTTGACCATGACTAAGCAAGATATTGGTGTCAACGGGGGCACGGCATGCGTAATATTTGGTAGATTAATGTTATCGAATATTGGTCGAGATTAGAATAAAATTAGGTTCAAGATTGTTGATGCTTGAAACCCTAATGATTGATTCCTTATTGCAAGTATTTGAAATGTTCCTTTTACAATAACATGCAGATTGCAGTTACAATGTGAAATGGGAACAAAAACATGTTGAGAAGAGTAGAGGCTTCTATTGCATTATTTATGTATATAGCTGCCTATATTAATTCAATAAGAGAGTGGAAGTTTCCATTTCCTCACATGCAGATGCAATTATGCAATATGCTCCTCATTTAAATATATTCACGCACATATTTGTGTACCACTTATAAATTACTTATAAGTTAGATTATATTGATGTTGTAATTTAAAAATCATTTATAAGATATCTCGAACAAGCTCCAATTCAAATAAAGCGAGAATAGGGCGTTCGAGATTTGATTCTACAAGCGGTTCTATACGAACAAATAAATTTCGAACAAAATGGTCGAAACTCGTTGAAAAGAAAGGAGAGAAAAACAAAGTAATGCCAAGACCTCCGTCAATCCGCTGTTCATCGATAGACGAAGCACTCTCTTTAACATCTCGTGCGTCGACCACGACGACTGAAACGACGCGAAAAATTATCAATAATGACAACGTTTGCGCGTAAATATTTATATTTTTAAATCCATCTCTGAAAAACGTTCGATTAAGAAAAAGGTGATAAGATGGCACTAAATGTAAAGGAAGGTATACATTGCATAGTTGCATCATGTAATTGATTGAAATAACAAAGATGTTAAATGTGTGTCCACGGTAAAGTTCATTTCTCATATAGGGGTTGTTCATATTCTATCTTCCATATGTTTCTTTTGTTTGAAGAATCAAAATTTGAGGTTTCTTATATTTCACACCACTCCATGGTCACGTTTCTTTTATAATGGCAATGCTTTCCTTCAAATTGTGGATCATGTTTTCTGCTTATATTGTCCACCTTCCCTCTTTAAATTATCCAAGGATTAAATATTGTTTGGCCGGAAAGAAGAAAAGTTAGTAAATACTTAAGCTACACTTCTTGAGGTTTTACTTGGTAAAAGATATGGCATGCTACACCGTTCACATTGCTCTGTTTTTATTCCTCTTAATCTTCATGTAATATTTGGTAAACGATACTCCCACGGTATCCTGGGTTGTTGTTTACGTTGGAGGACGGGAAATCGACACGTATTTTAAGATATACGTTAAACATAGTTTCCTAAATTATTTTAAATATTTTTTTAAAAAATAAAAATATAATATTTAAATTTTTATACAGTAAAAGAAAACTAAAAAAAATTCTAAAAATATATTTTACAGTAATCTTAAAATACGTGTCAAGCATGATAAAAAAGTATGTAAAGAATTTTGACAACGCAGACCGAAGTTCCGGCCGAGTCAATTTATTTGGTTGGAGTTAAATTTTCAATTGTGATTTTTAGCTGAAAATCAGAATAATTTTTTTTTATTAAATCCTGATTATCATCAAAATATTAACGATATTTCATTTTATTCTTCGTTGTTTTTAAATCGCCAAAATGCACCTTACTAATGTTGCAATTTGCATTAACACGCAGTTTTATTTATCTAAAAAAATTTGCAGGCAAATCACAGAACTCTCGCTTTGTGGTCGGTAGTAAATTTCGATGCAAGAAGACTTATCCTTATAATTTTTTGCTTATTTTTGAAAAAAAAACGATTTACATTCAAAATAATCTTTTCAATAAAGAGTAATTATACAATTTAATTAAATATATTCATTTATTGTGTAATCTTTTCAATAAATTATCCATTTATTGCTAATATTTTCAATAAAGAGTAATTATACGATTTAATAAATATATTCAAAATAATCTGCCATAAAATACACAATATAACATTAAATAAACAATCTAGTAATCAATGGACACTTTAAATATAAAAAATCGAATATTTTAAGTATTACTCCCTCCGTTCCAAATTAATTTTTTTTTGACTTTTTACGTGTTTTTTAAGGAGTATAAAAGTTATAGTTTCCCATATTTTTTTAAAAAAATATCGTTTAATTAAAATATAATATGTGTATACTTTTATTCCGAAAAAGAAAATTTAAAGAATATTTCTTGAAACTATTTTTTTTATTCATATTATACTACACGTAAAAAATCAAAAGTAACTTGTATTTTGTATTTTGGGACTGAGGAGGTAATAAAAGGAAAATGACAAAAATGTTTTGCACACCTGACAATTCTCAAATTTACGAATGCAACCCAACTTTATCAGAAAAATGACTGTATCATGGGTTTAGTATCTCAGACAAAAAAAAATAAAGTCTACTATTATACTTTTCTTGGTGTATATATAGAAACATAAGTCTCCTTTAAGGGTAAGTAAACGAACACTCTGTTTTCATTGATCACCACACTCCTCCTAAACCCTAAACTTCCCAACAAAACCGAACCGAACCGAGCCGAACCAGTAGAAAGCAAGTCAGAGAATCATCACACATGAATTGGGTACGTGGTGAAACACTCGGGCACGGAAGCTTCGGCCAAGTGAATTTAGCATTTTCAACAAGCCAAAATTATCCTTCTTTAATAGCCGTAAAATCATGCAGCATTTCGCTAGCTGCTAGTCTTGCAAACGAGAAATATATTCTAAATGAGTTGTGTGAATGTCCATATATAATTCATTGTTTTGATCACGATATCACTCTTGAAAAAGGTGAGAAATTGTTTAACTTGTTCTTGGAGTATGCTTCTGGCGGTTCTTTAGCTAACAAGCTCAAGAACTGTATCGTGTCCGAATACGAGGTTCGGAGATTTACGAAAGATATTCTGAAAGGGCTTTGTTATGTTCACCAGAAGGGGTATGTTCACTGTGATATTAAGCTGCAAAATGTTCTTTTAGTTGAGGTTGATGGGAACCATGTAGCTAAAATTGCGGATTTTGGGCTGGCTAAAAGAGCTGGAAATGCGAGGTCTAAGTGTGACTTACGAGGTACGATAATGTACATGTCACCCGAAATGGTTACTCAAGGTGAGCAAGAATCCGCGGCGGATATTTGGGCACTCGGATGTTTAGTGCTAGAGATGATCACTGGGACTCCGGCATGGAAATGCCGGAGACAGACAGATTTTGGGGGACTAATGATGAGAATTGGGGTGGGTGATGAGGTTCCGGAGGTTCCTGAGAAGTTATCGAAACTAGGAAAGGATTTTTTAGGCAAATGTTTTGCGAAAAATCCGAGAGAAAGATGGACGGCTGAGATGCTTTTAGATCACCCCTTCATTGCTGGTTACAATGAAATGAGGGATGTTTATTGTACATCTCCGACAAGTGCTCTAAATTTTCCGCATTGGCTGTCTGCACAAACATCATTGTTGCCGCGACAAATTGTACCAGAGTTCATTTCAGGGGATGAATTTGACTGGAATTTGCGTTCTGGTTCTACTGTTTTGCCAGAGAATAGGATGCATCAGTTGGTGACTGGTTATCAGGGGTCCGATTGGTCTAATTCGAGAAGTTGGGTTACCGTTAGAGGCGTAAACTGAGTCAAGTTATTCGTGAAATCACTGGTGACAGTTTCAGCTCAATTAGATGATAGTCACGGTTATATTTTTTATTTAGTACAAAATGTAGATAAGGTAGATTCTAATTATGTCCGACTTCATTGATGAAGGTTGTGATTGTTGACTCCGTTAATTCAAATTGAGAAATGTTAGGTTTTTCGAATTTTTTTTTCAAATATTGATGTATCATATTGTAAAGAACAATTTTTCTAAATATAATATGAAAATAATATTAATATAAGCTCACAAATTAAAACATGTCATGTGTCATGTCGTTTCATAAAAATTTTAAATTTTTTAGGAACCTAGCACTAGATTAAAATTACTACCGTTCATTCTTGCTTCCTTATAAACAATTTTCCTGTTTTTTTTTCTAAAGAATTTTTGAACTAGACCTTCACTGCACAAAGTAATGACCAAAATGAAAAAGTTGATAACAAGAACCCTTTTAAGCTCTGTTCGGGAGTGCTGCCGTTGAAAACTACTGTGCTGTGAAAAAAAGTGCTGGTGGAAAAAGTGTTGTCAGAAAAATTAAATAACTGTTTGGTAATTATTTTTAATTTATACATATTATGAAATATAATATATAAAATTAATATTTTTGAGAAGGTTTGATGGTAAAACTGATAGCTACTTCCTATAAAAGCTGAAAACAGCTTTTTCCGAAAGCAGCTTTTTGTTAAAGCACAGTTTTTGCAAACAGCAGCTTTTAGACTAAAAGCACTTTTCCAGACAACAGTTTTTAGAATTTACCAAATACCTTCCTGACAGTTTTTTGCTAAAAAACTGTTTTAACTGTATACCAAACGGAGCATAAGTTTCAAGTCTTATAGTGTAAGTGGAATTATGTTTGCGCAGGTATTTTTTTTAAAAAAATTGAGTTGATCTTACTAATAAATCTCTGTTCCTATCAACAAGTTTTTGGTTTTATGAATTTTATTTTATGTCTCTTCAAAATACCTTACATTCGAGTTTAATGAGTGAGCCTCAATTTCCATCATTCTATTGCCTAGTTTTATTGCGTTTGATTATTATACTACTGTATATCGAAAGAAATAAAGAAATTATTTCGCAATAGTCAATAATATGATAACGCCCAAAATCAAATGGCATGATCCATAACATCTTAACTATTCAGGCCCATGAACCATCGAGCCCTAAGAGGCTAAAACCCAGTTTATGTAATAGTTTTATTCGAAATTATTTATTTACCGAGTTAGAAGTTTTATTCCAAATTATTTATTTACCGGAGTTAAAAATATATTGTGTGTATTATGTTGAGATCCGGAAATTAACTATTTTTTGTTTAATAGTACATGTGTGCTTGCCAGTAGAGCTTTTGCGTTAGTGTATGATTTGCTTGCTTAAGAGCATTTTACTAAAATGATAAAATTTGTTGGATTTATAAAATAATTTATTATGAGTTGACTATAATGATTGACTATGTTTTATAATTAATATTTTATTATTATCTCAAGTTATTATAAATAGAATGCATCTTTTATATGGTAAGAGGTGATGTGAAATATTAGGTTCATTCACTAAATTTAATATAAAATATTGGATATTATTAATTTAAGATATCAAT
Source organism: Apium graveolens (assembly GCF_009905375.1). Taxonomy (NCBI): domain Eukaryota; kingdom Viridiplantae; phylum Streptophyta; class Magnoliopsida; order Apiales; family Apiaceae; genus Apium; species Apium graveolens. Next base: position 4,870,087 of record NC_133651.1, read on the forward strand.
AGTTATTCTCACCTCCATCAATATTCTTTATATTCATTTCTTATACAATATTTTATCATTAAAAATATAATTATTACATAAAGTAGAGAAAAAGAAAGTACTTTTTTTAAATATATTATAAAATAAAAGTTTGAAAATAAGAGAGGTTAGCTAAATATAAGAAATTGGAAGAAGATATTAATAATTTAAGGAATCAATAAGATACCGTTGAATTAGTTTTTTCTCCATATTTCTTATATTGTATTTTAAGACTCCAAATAGTTTAAGGGCAATACTCACTCAAGTTAACACTTTTTTTACATAATCTCTGCAAATTTTATTTATGACATTTCTTCCCACTGAAATACTCTAATAATTCAACTTTAAAAAAAACAAATAAAAAATTAAAAAGTCTACTAAATGGCAAAATTACTTACAAGTTGCCGTCCCAAACCATTACAAAGATAAAACCAATGCCAGTATTAGATTACAATGATAAAGTAAACGAAAAAACGAAATGTAAAATATATAAACTATTGCAGACTAGCAGTTGTTTCTAACTCAAGCCCATGGCCCCATGTGACACATGTTCTTCACTCTCGCTCATATTTATTTTCTTTTTCCTTTTCTTCTTAAACCCAAAAGAAAATCCAGCTGTAAAATATATTCTCGTCTTTTTATTATCTTCAATAATTTGTCAACAGTCACTTGTAAGTACAAGATTTCTTCAAAGAAATAGGCTTGTTCATCTTCTTTGGGTCCAAACTTAAGGCACATTGGATGGTCTTGTAAAACTTGGGCTTCACCAGTTTCCCCAAAACATAGCCCCTGGCTCTAACTGTGAAGTTGAGGTTTAATGGCACTGGTGCTGTCAATTTCCCATCTTTGCTCCCCCAATCAGCACTTGCTCCGTACAGGGGTACGTACCCTCCTTTTACCGTCACTGCTATGCTTCTCTGACTTTTTCTTGATTGGTAAAACTTCTTTATCTGATCATATTTAATTTATCCAATCCAAACAAGCAAAGAATCAATACCACGCCAAGAAAGTAATCGTGCAGTGGTTCAGTTCGTGTCTACCTTACGAGAGACGGGAGGTCACAAGTTCAACCTTTGGTGTGTGCATGTGTGATCAATTACCATAACAACAGAAGGAATCTATACCAACACATTTATGTACATTCAAGTGCAAATTTAGCTTACAAATTACAAAGTGTTGATTTGTTTTGGTAAAAGTTATTAGATATTATACGACAACAAAATGTCCACTTGGGAGAATTATATGAGTACGTAGAGTATTTTAGTGATATTAACAAATTTTTAATCAATTACTAATGTACCATTCGTCTATTTATATTAAAAAATTTGTGTAATCACCTAATTTAGATGAGTACCTACTTAGAAACATTAAACTCTTATGCGATTTGTAGTATTGTAACCGGCGGTTTCTGTTAAATAAACTGGATATTAAAAATTGAAGTTTATGATATGTTTTGAATGTAAACTTACAGTTCCGGTGGCTAAGGTGAGATCACTGTAAGCGATATCAAGAGACGATGATGTTACATGAACCCCGAAAAATGTTCCTGTATTGCGAAACGTAAGTTTCACTGTCGTGTTCATAGTCACCATATCAGTTGCAACTCCAGAACTGCCTGTCCCAGCTTGGATCTTAAATTGATCAAATGATATACTCTGTCAACAACAACAAAAAAACAATCGTATTTAATAAACAAACCTATGATTCCTGTAAGTCACATTAAACTCGGACTTTGACTCACACAGACATGGCCTATGAGCACTTATGGCGTAGTGACTCCTCAATTAGAAAGAAAAAAAAGTTGACAATACTCGGACTATGACATTGCCTATGAGCACTTATGGCGTAGTGAACTCCTCAATTAGTGTACTACGAGGGGAATACAGATTACCAACCTTCATCGTGACAACGGGCTTTTGAGGTTTACTTGCAGCATACAAGATCAGAGAAAAAAAAGAGAAGAGAACAAAGAAACCAACGACGAAAGCCGGGAAGTAGCAACGTCTAGGGAAGCCTTTACTATGATTCTCACCGTCATCCAGGAACCCTTCTTCCTCAATAGCACCGAAATCCTTCTCACCTTTACGATGATGCTGGTGGTGACGGCCGCTGACTTTTCGAGAACCGGAGTACCTGGTTGAGGAAGAGTCACGCGAATGATGCCCCGGTGATCCCATAGGGCTGAGCACCGGGGTGGAGTGGAAGGAGTTAGTTGTCTTTTCACCATCGTGCGAGTCTCGGGACGGACTCTGCACGTAGTAAGGCCTCCGTGGGGATCTAGTTGGCGATGAAGCTGTCAGGCTTGTCACTTCTGAATCTGTTTTTGCATGCATTGACATTTTGGATACAAGTTCGAATGTAGAATGAAAATGTTGAGTTTGAGACAGGGGAGAAGAGAAGAGAAGAGAAGAGGAGGAGCTAGCTAGTAGCTAAAGGCAAAGACCAGATCTCTCTTTTTCTTATTGTCTTTGTTTGGATCTCTACATGAATAATGTCATGATAAAAAAATTATAGTCCACGTTGTGGGATGGTTTGTTTATTGTTACATTTTGTCCAACTCTTATGATTGAAGACACTGAAAATAGTAAATTCAGGACTTTTTTAACGGCGTGGGATGAGTAACTTATTTGTTTAAGGATCAGTCTAGATATTCCAAATTCGTTTTTGAATAATGGTGCATGATATTTGTTATAATTTTAATTTATGAGCGTAAATCATGTTTTTAAAGATTTTTTATTTTAATGATTAATTTTTTGGAAGAAATGCGATCGATCTGATTTTTGAAATCCGACTAATTCTTATATATTTTTCTTGATGTGTATATTGCAAATAATTTATTATATTTAATACATAATTTTATTTAAATTTATATAATCGTAAATTGTATAATATGATAAATATGTATATTAACTTAAAAAATACCACTATAATAAGGATATTAAAATTTAATATAATTTAAAACTTTAAATGCATTTTATTTTTTTTCAATTAATACCCGATTTTTCGATTAATCCTAAATCAGTATATCGATCGATCCCGATTTTTCGATTAATACTAAATCAGTATATCGATCGATCTTTTCCGCTTCCCGATTTCTATAATATTGAGGCAAATATATACACGCCGGAATTCTTATTATTTTAAGAAAATTATCAAATATGTACCTTACACGTTAATACAGACGGTTTTAGGAATTATTTAGCGGACTCGAATATTTATTTTGTTTAAATATATGTATATGGGATACTGTTCCATACAAAAAGATTAAAAATGATACTTGCCTTGTCGGTGGATTAAACTAGGAGAAGTAATGTACTACTGAGAATGCAATGTGTATTGGTTTGTGATGCAGAGGAAAGCTACTGTTTAACCATTGTGTTATTTTTATATTTCAAGTGGCCAGTTATCTTTTTGTCAACTTGGTTGGTTTTTTATGTTTTAATGTGTTGTTTTCTCGTTCTGATTAGGTAATTAGAGCCTTGATTTTGGCTTGGTCCTCTAACTAATAATGGACCCCACACTCTTGATCATTTTTAGATGAACGTTGAACAATCAACTTTAATGTTATTGTCTAGATCAAGTTTTTAATTTGTGGAGTAAAAGATTGGTGAAAAGATGAAACTGTCTCTGAATGCACATAAATAATTCTTGATAAAATCAATAGAAGGTTAATTTAATCTTTTCAAGTTTTTATCTCTGAAAATTACAAATGAACCCTGCACTTTTTTCATTAATGATCTATACAAAACAGAGAGGGAGATACGGGAATAATCATAAAATTTTATATTCGAAGGTTTTGGAAAACGACAACTGACAATTGTGGCAAAGGCAATCATATTATTGTACATATAAACAAAAGTGGGCTTCTGTACAATGGGCCCCTTGGTAATGTATAACTGGATGTTTTAGGTTGATAATGAAAGAAAGTGGCCTTTACAAATTTGGAGCTACGGCCTTGTAACAAGAGGCCAGAGATGCAAGTCGACCACTGGGCCTCTACCGTGCACTGGTTACTTTCACGTTACACTTCTTCTCTTCTCATATTCTTTTTTTTTTTTGCTAAATAATATTTTTATATTTTTTTTATAAAAAAATTTCCATACATTGTGTTGTGCCGGAATTTGGTATAAACATTATTCGGGTCAAAACCGGGGTAACTAGGCCAAAATTGAAATATTTGCGCCTGAAATTAAGGAAAGGCAAATTTATTGTTAAAGAACGATCAAGACGCGCCCTGTAGGAAAGGAGTGAATGCGCGCCTTTATATTGGAAAAGAAGAAGATGTTGTCTAAATGCCCTGGAAATTTGGGGTAACCCTAAACCTATGTTAGGCGCGCCCTGTTGCTAAAGAAGAGGCTTTGTATGATATCTTTGGGTTGATCTCTTGCTTGTGGAAGATCTTAGGGCGCACCCTAAGTAGAAGAGATGACTTGGATGGGATTTCAGCATTGTTACTAGGACGGATTCTTTGGATGATTCGAGAAGAAAGAAGATCATTATTACTAACTTATTTGTTGCAGGTACTGTATTGAAGAACTCCTTCATGTAATGCAACCACGGGAAGGCGGTGTTCGTGGTCAGAGACCTCCAGGGGTATGCCTGGACGGAAGGCCTCCTCATGTAGTCAATGAGTCTCCTCATTGGGGATGTGGAGTAAATTCTGGTATGTGCTTTGGGAGCTCTGTCTCTGTAGTCAACGGGTATCCTCGTTGGGAGAATTCGGAATATCCTGCACTTTGCATCTAAAATCTTGGGATCACTTGTCCTGCAACCTGACAGGGGCTCCTTATCCGGGGGACAAAGATGCGTCCAATATTTGGGGTGAACCACAGCTATACTTGCGTCCGTAAATTAGAGAAACAGCTGGTAGCGGAGGGTTATCCTTGGCCAGGGATATGCCTTACACGTGAAGTCTCGAAGCCATGGACGAGCCTTGGGCCTTTGTGGTTGGGCCTCATCGATGGACATTCCTAAAGCTAGTAGAAGACGGTTTCCAGTAGGTTTTCTAATGGGACTCGGAACAAGAGATCTAAGCCCATTAGGTTTCTTGTTCCCCAAGAACTATGTTGGCTTAATTTTCTATAAATAAGGATACGTAGGCAAATTTCAAGGGGTCAGAAACGAGAGTGCAAAGGAGCCACCACTAACCCTAAGCAATCTCAGCCACCAATAATCACAAACACCAAACACTGTTCATATAATCCGACGACTACTATTCACGTTTTCCAACGAAGAATTACCGTCACAGATCTTGTTTCCGGCCACGAACCTCGAACTTTGTTGCTAAAAAATTCCTCCGTCAACACATTGTACATGGGGCATACCCAGTCATGAAGAACTCTACCACAAAACTCCTATACGTATATGAGAGAAGCTATACAACCTAGCCAAGTCAAACAAGACATATGCTAAATCATTCGGTCAGTCAAACAAGATATATATTAAATCATCAGGTAGACCTATACTACTAATAGCATAAGAGTTTATTTTGTTAGCCGCTTGATTTTTGAAACTTGAACGAGAAAATAACCATTTCTTACACACTTACTTGACTTTATAAAGACAGCCTTTAAAATCTATATAACCAACTTGGTTATACAGTCGATAGTTCCTTTCTTTCCATACTTGGTAAACTGTAATATTCAAAAAAAGAGTGATCATTCTCATTTTCCATCCTCTGTTTAAATCATTAGGATACTCGCTTCAGTTTTGCAGAAAAGAGAAGAAACTAAGTGAAAGCACCGAAATGATGAAGCAACAGTCTATAAATAAATGGTTGACATTTTCGGGGTCCCTACCGCATAACACACAAGATGGGCTCACTTTCATACCAAATCTGATCATTATATCTTTTGTAAGCAAACGATGTTTTACTGCCAGTCACATTATAAACGCACATCTTTTTATCTATCCCAAACAATGTCAAACCAAGATTGGTAAGAGCCTATGTACCTAATAGAGTTCCAAATGTGTGACATGTATACGTTTAAGGCCTGCACACCACCCCAACCAGTGTTATCTTGATCCAATAATTGTGCATTCTGGAGAGCAGACCTCACCTCCAATATGTTCACGTTATTCGACTGAGATAAGTCCCATGATCCATTCCAAATTACTGAGTTTACCCTAACAAAGAGGATAAAATTAACAACTATGATAATCAGAGCCTGAAATTTATGCAGCAAAGGAACATCAAATAACTACGGGTCATGCCACAAATAAAACGACGAGTTCACACCAGCTCTGTAACTGATATAACGTTTTGCACCTTCCCTGGTATTGAAAATATTCTTCACATACCATGAGTTTCTATATGGTAATTTTGAAGTCCAAAAAATCTTACCACGGAAAAGATCTCTGTTAAACCATTTGACCCAAAAACTAGTATTTTCTGTTTGATAGATATGCCACAATTGGAAGTAAATGGCTGAATCGTTTCACTCGAACAAGTTATGAATACATAACCCCCCCTTCACATTTTGGTAGACAACAATCCATCCAAACGACTTTATATTGGCATTTTTGCTTTCTACTACCTCCACATAAGAACTTTGCAAACAAGGATTGAATGGCCTTCAACACACTTTTTGGAAGAAAAAGATACATCGACCAAAACCGTTGGATACTGGACAACACTGATTTTATTAACTGGAGTCTACCCACATAAGACGAAAAAATAGAGGTCCAGACTAGGGCTGCTCATGGGTTGTCCAACCTGTCCAAACAGGACCAACCCAACCCTTAAGTTGGCCGATCAAACCGACCCATTCAGAACCGTGGGTTAATTGGGTTGTCTTTTAGTTGGGTCATTTATTATAGGTTGGGTCAGAGTTTTGATAAATAAAACCTTAACCCAACCCAACCCGGTTCTACTATATAGGCTCAGCCTATTTTAGTATTGGTTTCCTTTGCAGTCCAACTATCTGTTTGTGTTATTTGCTCTACGGACCACAAGCCAGAGTATAATATATAAAGAACCCTTAAATAAATTATAAATACTTAGTTCTTGATTCGTTCTTAGGATGTACTATGGGAGTCCCATTTTTCCTTTTTGTAATTAAGATAATTCTTATTTAACCTAAAATCATCCATTTGGATGATTATTGATGATCAGTTGTAATAAGCAGGATTTTTAAATAATACCAGTCCTTCTTCCCGTTTCTTTTTGATAGTTTTATTTTCGTGAACAATTAAATAGCAGCACCTTATCATTTTACCACTGCAAATACATGATAATTTCATTAAATTAGGTTGGCTGGTGTTTGTCGTATGTATGCTGATTAGATTAACCCGATTAACCCAACCCAACCTGACCCAACCCATCACATAATTAATTGGGTTGAGTTTCATAATTTTTTCGAGTTTAATGGGTTGATATTTTTGTAACCCATTTTAAATGGACTGGGTCATTAAAATAGCCAAATCGACTCAACTCAACCCATGTGCAGCCCTAGTCCAGACTTCTACTCGATCACAAACTTTTTTTACCACAATAAGAACTTTTCAGATTTCCCGTGATTAGAGGTAACCCTAAGTAGCGAATTGGTAAAGTACCTCAAAAAAAATCAGAAACATGAATAATATCATATACTACCTCATTGGAGACATTTCCAAAGAAACAACTACTCTGTTGGATAGTAGGTTTTAGGCCCGAAATAGCAAATAATAGATTTAGTCCTTGAGCAATAAGCACAATGAGTCTACTTCACCTTTATAAAATATCAATATATCATCTGCAAAAGTAATGTGAGTGAGTCCAACAACTTTGATTTTTCAGTGATGTTTAAAATTTCCATTGTTTATAAATTGTTTGATACAACGAGTTAGCACCTCAATGGATAAAACAAACAAATATGGAGAAATTGCATCACCTTGTCTAAGCCCCCGATTTCGCTGTAAAATACCCCTCAAGTGATTCATTTGTTAAGTAACCAGTCACATTAAAATCTTAAAGTTGTAGAGGAAGGCCCAAACAGGATCTTATACTCTTTACCAGCCCCCTAAATCGTACGATATTTTTTTGCTACGATTAACAAGAACAAATACAACCAATTCTAATACCCATACCAATAACAAATACTTAAATTAAATAAATGGAGGTGGGAGGACTACCCGAGTCACTCAACTAAAAACTTAAGGTTGTAGAGGAAGGCCCGGGCATGATCTTATACTCTTTAATATCATTGACCTTTACTGAGAACATAACCGTTGAGATACAAGTCATGATCCAGTCAGTAAATCTCACAGGAAAACCCATTTTATTCAAAATAGTATGGAGGAACGACCAATTTATGGAGTCAAAAGCTTTTTGAATGTCAGCTTTTAAAACGCACCTTTTAGGAGCTCTACTCAGGTGATACGCTAAACATAAAGCTCGGGCAACCATGATGTTATCTCTTATTGAACGTTTAGAAATAAATGCATATTGATTATAAGAGGTAGGACAAGGAATAACCTTCTTCATCCGAGAGGTCAACAATTTGGAGACGCATTTATAAATTACATTACAAATAACAGTTATTGTCGTCTTCAATAGAGAGAATCTTGTTGAGGTTCCACCTACCTCTATAGTAATTGAAAAATAACAGTTATTGTCGTCCCCTCTTTCCAACCATATGGTACGAGACTTCTGGAAAAGAATTATCTCCTTATTTTTAGAGCCTAATTATAATCTTCAATTAGCTTAGCTTCTCTCTGGAGCTGGTCAGGCGATGGGGAAACTGGAAAGCTCTCTTGAAAAGTATAGAGCATTATCCTAGTATCGTTACCAATTTCATGCAGATTTTTCACTGATCTATTCAAAGAGATCATACCTTGTTTGACTTTTTTAAGCTTGTTTGTAAGAATCCGCCACGGATTACCTACAACTTCACAAGCCCAAACATCCTTTAAAATATTTAGAAATTTAGGGTGCTCCAACAGATGATTAAAAATTTGGAAAGGCTTCTTGATAGGAGTAACAGAGCTGCCCAAGCTAACAGCCGTCAGATTATGATCAGAAACATCCCTTGCCATGAACTTTACTAAGGACATGTCAAACGTGGAAATCGAACTTTCATTCACCCTGACCCTGTCAATTTTTCCGTATATGGGAGCCATAATGTACTTGTCCCACCAGGTAAATCGAGAGCCACAACTACGTAAATCTGTTTACCCCGTAAAGTAAACAAACTCATTAAACTCGGTCATGCTAATATCCCAAATCGGGTTTCCCTCATCTGCTTCTTTCAATGATATAATGGCATTAAAATCACCTAGAACAACCCAAGGAAGTTGTTCAATATACCACTGTTACTGCTCATTCCAAATATACAGCCGACCAGGCTCCCTCTTTTATACCAGAATTAGATTTTCCTTGGTTCAATACGTAGATACTTTGTTTCTTGTAAAAGGGATCTGTAACAAACTTTATCCTACTCACTCTCTCTCTTCCTTCTCTCTCTGGATCTTCATTTCTCTAAATCAATATTGTTACCTTGTTCATGATGAAAATCAAAGAGAGACTCAAAATCCTACTAGTATCACTGTTAATAATATGGCTATGGAAATTAAGACTTCGCATAAACCATAAATGAAACACACTGTTACAATATAATCTGATGCTTCTCTGATGTGTGATTTTTGCTACATTAGTGGACATTTGAGAGAAAAATATTTCTACATACATGGATATCCCTCTTGGCATAATTTCTCTGGCAAGCTCAAGCCAAAACCAAAATTGGTTGCACCTGTCAGGAACTCAGTAGTGGTTGTAGTGTCACAGTTGCCAACAAAGGCTATGTCTGGTTCTGATAGTATAAGTGCAGGCCTGCACATGTCTAATGATGTTGGTAGTTTGAATTTATCTAAGAGTCAATGCCATTAACTCGTTCAGATGTTGCAACACAATCTTCATTCTGTTACTGCCACTCAATATAATCTGTCTCAAGCATCTCCATTTGCCTCATTTAAATTTGTTCCATCTTTGACGTATTCCTCTATTAACACTGTACAACTGCATGGTAATATCTCACATTCAGTCATTCAAGTACATAATGTAAGTTCTGATCACTCTCAATTTAAATGGACCTGTTAGGTCACACACTGTAGAATCTGCATCTGAGTAACCTATTAGCTTAAAATCTGATTCTCTAGGATACCACAATCCCATATCAGCTGTACCCTTAAGGTACTTGAAAATTCTTTTCACAGCTGCCAAGTGAGGTTCTCTTGGATCTGCTTGAAATCTTGCACAGAGACATGTATCATACATGATATCAGGTCTACTTACAGTTAGATAGAGTAGAGAGCCAATCATACCTCTGTAATCAGTAATATCTACTGATTTACCAGTATCCTTATCCAACTTTGTTGCAGTGGCCATAGGAGTGGATGCACTTGAACAGTCTTGCATTCCAAATTTCTTCAACAAATTTCTGGTGTACTTAGATTGACAAATAAAAGTTCCTTCTTCATTCTGCTTGACTTGAAGGCCCAGAAAATAGTTAAATTCTCCCATCATACTCATTTGATATCTTGACTGCATCAACTTGGCAAACTTCTTACAAAGTCTGTCATTTGTAGAACCAAAAATAATATCATCAACATATATTTGCACCAAAAGTAAGTCCTTTCCATGGTTGAGGTAGAACAGTGTTTGTCAATAGTCCCTGTTAGATATATTTGATAATGTCATGGCTAATGTGATTTATGTTTAGTTTTCAGATCTTACTTAAACAGGATAAATCAGTACTTACTGGAAGTCGGGACTTAAGGATATCAGTACTTATATTATCAGGAGATAATCATCAGAAGATGGATATCAGAACTTAAGTACTGAAGGACGTTCAGATAAGGAAGGAAGCTGGTTAAAGGAAAGAAGATCGAGACAAACATAAGAAGAGATATGCATGAAGAAGGAATTCTATGAAGAATAGAATACTTGGAAGAAAAGATATCTGATTGATATATTTTAGGAAGCAGAATTATATTCCATATCAATTAGCGATTATCTTGTAAATGTGTAGTATATAAACACAGATATAGGGTTTACACTATAAGTGTTATCACAATCGAGAAGATTATTCATTGTAACCCTAGCAGCTCTCGTGATATTTGTTCATCACTGAGAGAGAACAGTTCTATACTGTAACAGAGTTTATTGTTTTAATAAAGTTTGTTTTCTGTTACTTGAGTTATTAAAGTTCGATTTGATTGTACTATATACTGTATTCACCCCCTCTACAGTGTGTGTGTGTGACCTAACAAGTGGTATCAGGGCCTATCTGTTAACGCATAAACAGTTTAAGATCCAAACACAATCATGTCTGAAATAGAAACTCCAACTAAGCCCACCAAAACTGAAGAACCTCCAAAGACACAAATTCAAAGACGATATGAGACTATCAGAGTTCCCATATTGAGACCATCTGAATATCCCATATGGAAGGTGAGGATGACCATGTTCCTGGAAGCGACAGATCCAGAATATCTTGATAGAATCAAGGAAGGGCCTCACAAACCAACCAAGCTCGTTGTTGCAGTTGCAGGTGAAACAGCAAAGACTGTACCAAAGGAGAAGAGTGATTACACTGCTGAAGATATCGCATCAATTGCTAAGGATGCTAAGGTACGACACTTACTGCATAGTGCCATTGATAATGTAATGTCAAACAGGGTAATAAACTGCAAGACTGCAAAGGAGATCTGGGATGCCTTGGAAACAAGATATCAGGGAATTGATACGATTAAGAAGAACAGGATGACAATACTCACTCAAGAGTATGAACACTTTGACTCAAAGGCTAATGAGTCATTGACTGATTTATATGATAGATTTGTCAAACTCTTGAATGATTTGTCACTGGTTGATAAGAAGTATGATCTTGAAGATTCAAATCTTAAATTTCTGTTAGCTCTTCCTGAATGCTGGGATTTGAAGGCAACAACAATAAGAGACAACTACAATCTTGATGAAACAACTCTTGATGAAATTTATGGAATGCTCAAGACTCATGAACTTGAGATGAAACAAAGAAGCAAGAGGAAAGGAAGAAAGTCAAGGACAGTTGCTCTTAAGGCTGAAGAAGAATCCCCCAAAGCAGCTACCTCAAGGAAAGACAAGGGTAAAGCTCTCTTCACAAAGTCTGATACTAAGTCATCAAGTTCTGAAAGTGATGATGACTCAGAATCTGAAAGCTTGTCTGAGACGGCTGATAAAGAGATGATGAAGCTGTGTGCTCTTATGGTGAAAGGGATCACAAAGATTGCATACAGGAAGTTCAGGAAGGGAAAGAAGTTTTCCAGGAAAGACACAAATTCTGATAAGAAGAATTTCAAAAAATCTGAGGGCAGAGGAGGAAAGTCTGACAGAGGAGATTATACAAATGTCTAATCCTACAACTGTGGTGAGAAAGGCCACATATCTCCTGATTGCAAGAAAGTGAAAAGTGACAAAGGCAAGGCTCTTGTCACAAAGAAGAAAAGCTGGACAGACACCTCAGATTCTGAAAGTGAGGAGAATTATGCCTTGATGGCAAATGCTGATAAAGCAAATGCTGAAAGCAGTTCTGAAGCTGCTGAATCAAAGGTACCTCAAACTACTTATGCTTTTCATACTGATGATATTAATGAGTTGAGAAAATATCTTAAAACCATGTTTATTAGTTATAGAGATCAAACTTTAACATGTGAAAGATTAACTTCAGATAATCTTGCTTGTAAAAAGATGAATGATTATTTAGAAAAGGAGTTAGTCATGTTCCATCAAACTCAGAAAGATAGAGATGATGCCTTCTATGTTAGAGATGAAGTACTTAAAATGAATGAATCTCTAAAAGCTGAGTTAGAAAAGGAAAGAGAAATTATCAGGACTTGGACTAACTCTGGCAGAATAGCTCATAATCTGTTAAGTAGTGAAAACTAGAAAGAGGGCTTACGTTATGGAGAGGATAAGAATGATAAAGGAACTGTAGATATTAAGCCTGTAGTTGTTAAACAAAAGTCAAAAATAAAACTTGTTAAGTTTGTAGCTGTAAAGTCTGATAATGAGAAATTAGAAGTTGAAAAGGAATTAACTTCTGACAAACTAAAATAGAAAAAGACAATTGAAGTAAACATAGGCTTAATGACTAAGAAGCAGCTTAAGCATAAGCTGAAAGATGTTAAGAATGCAAACAAGGTAAAATCACTTAGGAAAAATAGGAATGAAAAGGAAGGTGTGAATAAAAGCAATGATTATAAGCCTGTTCCTAATGCTCCTAGGAAAACGTGTCATAACTGTAGAAGTTCTAACCATCTGGCTTCTTTTTGCAGGAAAAATTAGAACATAAACTCCTTACCTTCAAAGTCAGGAGTTAAGAGTCAGTTTGTTAGATATAAGCCACAAAATCCTTGTTTTCATTGTGGTAGTTTATGGCATTCCATCTATACTTGTAAGGAATATCATAGTTTGTACTATGATTATTATCAAATAAAACCTTCTTTAAAGAAAGTTACCATTGTTCCTTCTAGTGTAAGTTATGATTCTAAGTCTGATAGTGTAAATTCTGATAAGAAAAATATTAACATAAACTCTGATGCTAAATCCGCTGCAAATGTTAACAAACTTAATAAGGCCAAAGGATCCAAGCAAGTCTGGGTCCTTAAAACTAATCATTAGTGGTTTTTGTGATTGCAGGGCAACAGGAAAAACATCCTAGTTCTGGACAGTGGATGTTCAGGACATATGACTGGAAATAAAGTCCTGCTATCAGACTTTGTGGAGAAGGCTGGCCCAAGTATTTCTTATGGAGATGACAATATTGGAAAAACATTGGGATATGGCAATATCAATCTTGGGAATGTTATCATTAAAGAAGTAGCTCTGGTCTCAGGACTTAAACACAATCTGCCGAGTGTTAGTTAAATTTGTGACAGAGGTTATCATGTGGATTTCTTTGAAGAACACTGTGAAGTTGTAAGTAAATCTACAGGCAAAGTTGTTCTGAAAGGATACAGGCGTGGTAACATCTATGAAGCCAAGCTTTCAACAAATACTGATGGTTCTGCAATCTGTCTGATGAGTAGAGCATCAATTGAAGAAAGCTGGAATTGGCACAAGAAACTCTCTCATTTAAATTTCAACAATATAAATGAGTTGGTTAAGAAAGATCTTGTGAGAGGACTTCCAAAGTCAGTATTTGCTCCTGATGGCCTTTGTGATTCTTGTCAGAAGGCCAAACAAAGGAAATCTTCATTCAAGAGCAAGACTGAATCATCAATTCTTGAGCCTTATCACCTACTACATGTTGATCTATTTGGTCCAGTAAATGTCATGTCTATTATAAAGAAGAAATATGCTATGGTTATAGTGGATGAGTTCACCAGATACACATGGGTGTATTTCTTGCACACTAAAAGTGAAACTGCATCTATCTTGATTGATCATGTCAGGCAACTAGATAAATTGGTCAAAGATTCTGTGAAAATAATAAGGAGTGATAATGGTACTGAGTTCAATAATTTGATTATGGAAGAGTTATGCAAAAACCATGGAATCAAACAGGAATTTTCTGCTCCTGGAACTCCACAGCAAAATGGAGTTGTTGAAAGAAAGAATAGAACTCTCATTGAAGCTGCACGTACAATGCTTGATGAAGCAAAGCTTCCAACCTATTTCTGGGCTGAAGCTGTGCAGACTGCCTGTTTTACTCAAAATGCAACACTCATTAACAAGCAAGGAAAGGCACCATATGAGATGGTGAAGAAAAAGAAGCCAAATCTGAAGTATTTTCATGTATTTGTATGCAAGTGTTTTGTTCTTAAGACTCATCCTGAACAGCTATCCAAATTTGATCTAAAAGCTGATGAAGGAATCTTTGTTGGATATCCGCTTTTCACAAAAGCCTTCAGAGTCTATAACTTGAGAACAAGAGTGGTCATGGAATCTATCAATGTCTCTTTTAATGATAAGAAGATTACTGGACTTGAAGATTTTATTGATCATGATCAGCTGAGATTTGAAAATGAAGACTCAAATTCTGATACTGAAAATCCTGACAATCTAAATCCTGATACTGCAAACTCTGATGGATTAAACTCTGATGTTATTGAAACTGTGGTGACTACGCCAAAGGAAGATACACCTATGCAAGGGGAGCATACTCAAGATAAAATTACATCTCAAGAAGTATCAGAACATACATCTGGCTCTTCAAGTTCTGATTCGTCAAGTTCTGATAAGCCAAGTTCTGATAGTTCTGAAAATCTAATTTCTGAATAATCCAACTCAGAGAGTATAGTTTCAGGGGGAGCATCAGAAAATGTTAATGAAGACAACATGGATCATGGGGGAGCATCCAGTTCTAGAGAAAACCTTCCATCTGCAAGGAAGTGGACTAAATCACATAAACCTGATTTGATAATTGGAAATCCTGATGCAGGTGTCAGAACTAGAACAGCTACTTCAAGTGAATGTCTTTACAATTCTTTTCTTTCTCAGACTGAGCCAAAGAAAGTGGAAGAAGCTCTTCAAGATGCTGATTGGGTGCAAGCAATGCAAGAAGAGTTAAATGAATTTGAAAGAAATAAAGTCTGGACCCTAGTGCCAAGACCAAAGAACAAATCTGTTGTTGGTACAAAATGGATATTCAGAAACAAAACTGATAGTGATGGCATAATTACAAGGAATAAGGCAAGGCTGGTTGCAAAAGGATATTCTCAACATGAGGGAATTGATTATGATGAAACATTTGCACCAGTTGCTAGATTGGAAGCCATAAGGATATTTCTGGCTTATGTTGCTCACAAAAAGTTTACTGTCTTTCAAATGGATGTGAAAAGTGCTTTTCTCAATGGAGAATTGGAGGAAGAAGTATATGTTGAACAACCTCCAGGCTTTGTAGATTCTAAATATCCAGATTATGTCTACAGGCTTGATAAAGTACTTTATGGACTTAAGCAAGCTCCAAGAGCATGGTATGAGACTTTAGCTCAGTTTCTTCTGGAAAGTGGATTTAACAGAGGAACAATAGACAAAACACTGTTCTACCTCAACCATGGAAAGGACTTACTTCTGGTCCAGATTTATGTTGATGATATCATTTTTGGTTCTACAAATGACAGACTTTGCAAGAAGTTTGCCAAACTGATGCAGTCAAGATATCAAATGAGTATGATGGGGAACTTAGCTATTTTCTGGGCCTTCAAGTCAAGCAGAATGAAGAAGGCACTTTTATTTGTCAAACTAAGTACACCAGAAATTTGCTAAAGAAATTTGGAATGTAAGATTGTTCAAGTGCATCCACTCCCATGGCCACTGTAACAAAACTGGACAAGGATACTGGTAAATCAGTAGATATTACTGATTACAGAGGTATGATTGGCTCTCTACTCTATCTAACTGCTAGTAGACCTGATATCATGTATGCTACCTGTCTTTCTGCAAGATTTCAAGCAGATCCAAGAGAACCTCACTTAACAGCTGTGAAAAGAATTTTCAAGTATCTTAAGGGAACAGCTGATCTGGGATTGTGGTATCCCAGAGAAACAGATTTTAATCTAATAGGTTACTCAGATGCAGATTTTGCAGGTTGCAAAATTGACAGGAAAAGCACAAGTGGAAGCTGCCAATTTCTTGGAGGCAGATTGGTTTCTTGGTTTACCAAGAAACAAAAGTCAATTTCCACATCCACTACAGAAGCAGAGTACATTGCTGCAGGAAGCTGTTGTGCACAGATTCTTTGGATGAAGAATCAGTTACTGGATTATGGGTTAACATATTTCAAAATCCCTATTTACTGTGATAATCAAAGTGCTATTGCTATGACAGGTAATCCAGTTCAACACTCAATGACAAAGCACATCAGCATCAGGTACCACTTCATAAGGGAACATGTGGATGAAGGTACAGTGGAATTGCACTTTGTTCCAACAGATTAAAGCACTAACAGATATCTTCACAAAACCACTGTATGAAGCTACTTTTACAAGATTAGTAAATGAACTTGGAATGGTTTCAGGTTCTTTCTCTAAATCTGCTTAGTTTTATTCTGATGCATTAGACTTTATGATCAGTATTTATAGAAATTACTCTCCTTGTGTATTTTGTGCTTAATTGAAAATTGCTTAAGTACTGACTGATGTCTGATGTGACTTTCTAAACTCAGATAGTGATATGTCTGTTTAAGTAATTATTCGATCTTATGAGGATACCGGTGCTAGATGCTGACCTAGTAGTCTTCAATATACTAGAGATCCCATGTTAGAAGTAATTATTTATGTGGAAATTCATTGACACAAGCAAATTCTGATATTGAGCTTAGTTGAGTTTACTTTGTCTATCTTATTATTAAGTCAAAAACTAGAATGATGCCTCTCTTCTGTTAAGTTCTGATACTAGTAAATCTGTTGAATGTACTAAGTGCTGATAAACCTCACTTATCAAAAGAAAAAGGAAAACAAGAAAAAAAAATAAAATCAGGTACTCCTTTGAGGTCTAGAGTAAAAATGTGGAAGGGACGACCCAAGTGCATTGCTGGTATTAAGTAATATGCATCAGAAAAACAAAATATTTTCTTGGTGACTTTTCACACTCTATGATTACTGGAGAAATACACTGATAATAGCATAAATTCTGATAAGCAGTCGCGACTCACTTATACTGAGAAGCCACTGTAAAATGGAATTTAAAAAGATGCACAAAATTAGCACAAAACAGTTGAGGTGGACTCAAGCATGAACTCATTCAATAGTAGGCTTCCGAATAATGACAGATTTTTAGTAAAGTTTTAGTTATGCCTTATTTCTAAGATGTACTGAAGTGAATCAGACTTTACTCATTTTTTGATATTTAGCTTAATGTACACACTAACACTCCATATGAATGATGAAAATTACTGTGGTGAAGAAGAAATAACTTATTTTCTTCTTCCTGTTTTTCTTCATCGTCAGCTTTGCCCTGCTTCTTGAGCTAGGACAAAGGCTGTTGATGTTAGGTTTAGAAGCTTAGGACAATCTTGTAAAGCTCTGATGTAATTTAAATTTCATGAATGTACTCTCTTAATATATTAATGGAATTTCTACTTTTTGCAAGTTTTTGTCTCTGAGATGTTTGTAATTTAAATGCACTGATAAATCCTGATATATCTATATTCTGATGACCGTTTCATTTTTGATTTAAATTAACTTTTGATCTTAAAATATCAGTACTTGTTTATTTGATTTATTTTGGTCATTCTCACACTCGAATTTTTTTTCAGAATATTGGTGTTGTAGTGAAAATAATTGATTAAATGGGAACAATTTAAATTTTGAATTAAAACTGATTTACCTCAATTAATGGAATTACTGGGTAAGTGGAACGGTTTTTCCTTCAAAAACTGCAAGTGGGTAAGTAATGATTACTGTTTTCCCGTGCCCATTAACTATTCATTATTGCTGCATGTCTAACATGTGTCCAACGGTTATATTTTTTTTTACCAAGTATAAGTAAGAGAGAGAGAGAAGATTTTACAATCTTTTATTTACTTTTACACATTATCTCTCTTTCTTTGCTTTTACTCTCTCTCATCTCCTGACGTTGGTTTTTCATACAGACATTTTCTCAAACACCTAACAGGCGACTCTTAATTTTCGATTTTTCTCATGGCACCTAAGGATTTGATCATTGATGGAGCTAAGTTCGTTCCAAATAACTATGCTGTAATTCTCGATCATGCCGAAGCTCCGTCTGAGTTACATTTTGTGCAAGATCTTCTTGCACACAGTGAAATTGGGTATGCATTGACCCAGCCCTCAGCCTTTTCAAGCCAACAAGTTCTGACGTTTTGGCGGACTGGGCATTTTGATAATGGTGGTACAACTGGTACTCCCAGTATTGTTTTTGAAGTGGATGATTTTGAACATGTGGTAACTCCTGGTATAATTCGCAAGGCCTTACATTTACCAGAAGGCTGTACTTTTTCAACACCGTAGGAATCAGCTCTACAAGAGTTAATGGCCAGTTTAGGGTATGAGCAGAGTTTGGCTAAATTTGGACAGTTGAAACGGGCTCATATCAGAAAGGAATGGAGCTTCTTCTTCGACTGCATCACTAAAGCTTTCGGGAATAAGTGTTCCAACTTTGATGTCATTCCTATAATGAGTTAGCACATCGGGTATGCTATCATTAACCAAACTCATTTTGATTTTGCAAATGCTGTGATAGGTTTTATTGGGGATAGGATGACAGAGGATAGGAATGTTGTCTACTTTGCTAGATTCTGTCAGCTTATATATAATTTCTGTTGTGCTGATGAACCCCAACCTACCACTGACTTAACTCCACCTTTCAAAATTGCAAAACGAGCCTTTAATGACTTGGTAAATGCTGACCTTAAGAAAAAGGTGGTTAGACCTTTACAGATTCCTCAGTCTGTAAAACAGATCTTGGTAAATGCTGATCCTCAAACCTATAGACCTGTTTATCCTGATGTCCAACCTACCACCACATTCCAAACACCACAACAACCATCAGAACATATCACTCATACATCTATACCTCAGCCTTTCCTCAGAACATATCTCAAATCATATCTCTCAACTTTACAGATAGCTCAACCTTCATCCTCAGCACCTACTGTGAAGCCTTCATCTTTCAACCACTAAATCCGCTACAAATGTTAAAAAACTTAATAAGGCCAAAGGATCCGAGCAAGTCTGGGTCCTTAAAACTAATCATTAGTGGTCTTTGTGATTGCAGGGCAACATGAAAAACATCCTAGTTCTGGACAGTGGATGTTCAGGACGTATGACTGGAAATAAAGTTCTACTATCAGACTTTGTGGAGAAGGCTGGCCCTAGTGTTTCTTATGGAGATGGCAACATTGGAAAAACATTGGGATATGGCAATATTAATCTTGGGAATGTCATCATTAAAGAAGTAGCTCTGGTCTCAGGACTTAAACACAATCTGCTGAGTGTTAGTCAAATCTGTGACAGAGGTTATCATGTGGATTTCTTTGAAGAACACTGTGAAGTTGTAACTAAATCTACAGGCAAAGTTGTTCTGAAAAGATACAGGCGTGGTAACATCTATGAAGCCAAGCTTTTAACAAATACTGATGGTTCTGCAATTTGTCTGATGAGTAGAGCATCAATCGAAGAAAGCTGGAATTGGCACAAGAAACTCTCTCATTTAAATTTCAACAATATAAATGAGTTGGTTAAGAAAGATCTTGTGAGAGGACTGCCAAAGTCAGTATTTGCTCATGATGGCCTTTGTGATTCTTGTCAGAAGGCCAAAAAAAGGAAATCTCCATTCAAGAGCAAGACTGAATCATCAATTCTTGAGCCTTATCACCTACTACATGTTGATCTATTTGGTCCAGTAAATGTCATGTCTATTGCAAAGAAGAAATATGCTATGGTCATAGTGGATGAGTTCACCAGATACACATGGGTGTATTTCTTGCACACTAAAAGTGAAACTGCATCTATCTTGATTGATCATGTCAGGAAACTGGATAAATTGGTCAAAGATTATGTGAAAATAATAAGGAGTGATAATGGTACTGAGTTCAAGAATTTGATTATGGAAGAGTTCTGCAAAAACCATGGAATCAAGCAGGAATTTTCTGCTCCTGGAACTCCACAGCAAAATGGAGTTGTTCAAAGAAAGATTAGAACTCTCATTAAAGCTGCACGTACAATGCTTGATGAAGCAAAGCTTCCAACCTATTTCTGGGCTGAAGCTGTGCAGACTACTTGTTTTACTCAAAATGCAACACTCATTAACAAGCAAGGAAAGACACCATATGAGATGGTGAAGAAAAAAAGCCAAATCTGAAGTATTTTCATGTATTTGGATGCAAGTGTTTTGTTCTTAAGACTCATCCTGAACAGCTATCCAAATTTGATCTAAAAGCTGATGAAGGAATCTTTGTTGGATATCCGCTTTCCACAAAAGCCTTCAGAGTCTATAACTTGAGAACAAGAGTGGTCATGGAATCTATCAATGTCTCTTTTGATGATAAGAAGATTACCGGACTTGAAGATTTTATTGATCATGATCAGCTGAGATTTGAAAATGAAGACTCAAATTCTGATACTGAAAATCCTGACAATCTAAATCCTGATACTGCAAACTCTGATGGATTAAACTCTGATGTTATTAAAACTGTGGTGACTACGCCAAAGGAAGATGCACCTATGCAAGGGGAGCATACTCAAGATATAACCACATCTCAAGAAGCATTAGAACATACATCTGGCTCTTCAAGTTCTGATTCGTCAAAAAATTCTTCCAACCTACCTTTGACAGAGTTGCTTATATTGAGAAGACTCAAGAGAAACAACAATCTCAGATTGATGAAATTTTGAAAAATCAATCTTCTCAGCAATCTCAACTTGATGAAATCCAAGCTTCAGTGGAATTGCTTGTCTCTTTTCTCTTACCTGCTGATGCCAAAAAGGGGGAGAAAGTAATTAAGTCCAAATGCAAAACTGATAAGACACTGAAGGGGAAGGATGATGAAAAAGATGACCAAGGAAACTATGGAATGGGTGGAGGTCATAGTCAAGGTAGAGGTTTCTCATCAAGAAAAGCTGAAATCACAAGTCACATGACAAGTTCTGATGCTGGAAAAAGAATTACTTCTGCTACTGGTAAAAGGATAAGTTCTGATGAACTTTTAGATCTTGATGAAGAAATGTCAAGACAGTTATTTCTTAAAGAAAATCCAAGAATGGACTTGGAGAGTCTGATGGAAGAAGAAGTCAGACTTAAATCAGAAAAAAGTCAAATCTAAATCTGAAGCTTCTGGTAAAAAGAAACTTCCAACACTCAAAGGTATTGTGATAAAAGAAAAGACAAATCCTGAAGCAACCGAGGCTAAATCACAACTGCAGATAGATCCAAGGTCCAAGGGCAAAAAGAAAATTGGTGAACCTGTCAAGGTTTATGTGCCTCCTGTGCATGAAGAAATTACTGATGAAGATGATGATCTTGCTCTAACTTCAAGAAAAGTTTCTAAGACAACCTCTGACATGGCTCAAGTTGTTCAGAGTCAAGAGATAGTTAGTTCTGATATCTCAAAGAAATAAGTAACCTCTGACATAACTCAAGTTAACTTGATATCAGAAGATATATCAAAGGAAACCTCTGATGTTGCTCATGTTAAACCTTCAAAGAAACTCCTAGCAGGATTCACTAAAGCCAAACAGACTCAACCTTTGAAGACTGCTGCAAGTGGTTTTGAAGCAAGAGTGGTTACTGGAAAGGAAGTAAGAGATAAAACTGGATTGGGAAGTGGTGATGAAAGAAGAATACAGAACACAACCAATGATCCAACTTCCTTAAGTGAACCAGGTATTGGAGCAACTCCTGAGAGATTGAATCAACTAGAATCTGTACAAATGGTTTACCATACCTACTTGAAAGAACACATCTTGTTGTACTTTATGACAGATGGTAGGGTTTATCATATAAGGGAAATGCCATTCCGCTGAAGTATTTTGAAGAGCTGGAACATGTATTATTCTTACTTCAAGTGAATGACAAAATAACAGAATGTGCTGCAAACTACTTGAAGAATCAGATTCAGAGATAGAAAAGGCTTTATTCTGTTACGTCTGACAGCGCATATCTTCCAAAGTACAGAGATCACAAGGGTGATATAGTTGAGATGAAGCCCAACACTGCTAAGATTATAACTACCTTTCTGGGTTACAGGGCTGTGGAATTCAATCTCGAGTCTGATAAGGTATATTTGATCAGACTGGATCAGGATATAAGAAAAGCTAGAATTAATGATCTCAGGGCTGCAATCTTTCAAATTGGTGAAGATACTGCAGAACTTAAAGATGCTAAAAGGAGGATGGTTGATGAACTTAGATATGTTGAGAGATGTTTGTTGAAGAACTATCTCAGAACAACTCCTGACATCAGAGAGATCAGAAGATGAAGCCAAGTCAAGATCTACAACTGCTTAAATTCTGATTTGAATACAGACTGAAGTTGTTATCAGAGGTTAAAGATTGGTAAATCTTTAAGGACTGTAAGTTGTAGTTATCTAGTCAAATTTTCATGCATTTGTACTTAATGTTTTTGACATCATCAAATATCTGTTAAACTTGTATATTATGCTAATTTACAAGTTAGGAGAGATTGTTAGATATATTTGATAATGTCATGGCTAATGTGATTTATGTTTAGTTTTCAGATCTTACTTAAACAGGATAAATCAGTACTTACTGGAAGTCAGGACTTAAGGATATCAGTACTTATATTATCAGGAGATAATCATCAGAAGATGGATATCAGAACTTAAGTACTGAAGGACGTTCAGATAAGGAAGGCAGCTGGTTAAAGGAAAGAAGATCGAGACAAACATAAGAATAGATATGCATGAAGAAGGAATTCTATGAAGAATAGAATACTTGGAAGAAAAGATATTTGATTGATATATTTTAGGAAGCATAATTATATTCCATATCAATTAGCGATTATCTTGTAACTGTGTAGTATATAAACACAGACATAGGGTTTACACTATAAGTGTTATCACAATCGAGAAGATTATTCATTGTAACCCTAGCAGCTCTCGTGATATTTGTTCATCACTGAGAGAGAATAGTTCTGTACTATAACAGAGTTTATTGTTTTAATAAAGTTTGTTTTCTGTTACTTAAGTTATTAAAGTTCGATTTGATTGTACTATACACTGTATTCACCCCCTCTACAGTGTGTGTGTGACCTAACAGTCCCTCTGTTAAATCCACTTTCCAGAAAAAACTGAGCTAATGTCTCATACCATGCTCTTGGAGCTTGCTTAAGGCCATAAAGTGCTTTATCAAACATGTAGACATGATTGGGAAATTTGGATCTACAAATCCTGGAGGTTGTTCAACATATACTTCATCTTCCAATTTTCCATTAAGAAAAGCACTTTTCACATCCATTTGAAAGACTTTAAACTTCTTGTGAGCATCATAAGCCAAAAATATCCTTATGGCTTCCAATCTAGCAACTGGTGCAAATGTTTCATCATAATCAATTCCCTCCCGTTGAAAGCATCCTTTTGCAACCAGCCTTGCTTTATTTCTTGTAATTATGCCATCACTGTCATTTTTGTTTCTAAACACCCACTTTGTACCAACAACAGACCTGTTCTTTGGTCTTGGCACTAGGGTCCAGACTTTATTTCTTTCAAATTCATTTAACTCTTCCTGCATTGCTTGCACCCAATCAGCATCTTGAAGAGCTTCTTCCACTTTCTTTGGTTCAGTCTGAGATAGAAAGGAATGGTAGAGACATTCATTTGACGTAGCTGTTCTAGTTCTGACACCTGCTTCAGGATCTCCAATAATCAAGTCAGGTGTATGTGCTTTAGTCCACTTCCTTGCAGATGGAAGGTTATCTCTAGAACTGGATGATCCCCCATGATCCATGTTGTATCCATCAACATCTTCTGATGCTCCCCCTGAAATTATGCTCTCTGAGTTGGATCCTTCAGAATTTGAGTTTCCAGAAATATCAGAACAAGAGTTTCCAGAATTATCAGAACTTGGCCCATCAGAACTTGAAGAGCCTGTTGTAGGTTCTGATGCTTCTTGAAATGTGGTTGGATCTTCAATATGCTCCCCCTGCACATGTGCATTTTCCTTAGGCATAGTCACCACAGTTTCAATAACATCAGAGTTTGCAGTATCAGGATTTACAGAATCAGAATTTAAAACTTCATTTTCGAATCTCAGCTGATCATGATCATTGAAATCTTCAAGTCCAGTAATCTTCTTATCATCAAAATAGATATTGATAGATTCCATGATAATCCTTGTTCTTAAATTGTAGACTCTGAAGGCTTTTGTGGAAGTGGATATCCAACAAAAATTCCTTCATCAGCTTTTAGATCAAATTTGGATAGCTGTTCAGGATGAGTTTTAAGAACAAAACACTTATATCCAAATACATGCAAATACTTCAGATTTGGCTTCTTTTTCTTCACCATCTCATATGGTGTTTTTCCATGCTTGTTAATGAGTGTAGCATTCTGAGTAAAACAAGCAGTCTGCACAACTTCAGCCCAAAAGTAGGTTGGTAACTTTGCTTCATCAAGCATAGTTCGTGCAGCTTCAATAAGAGTTCTATTCTTTCTTTCAACAACTCCATTTTGCTGTGGAATTCCAGGATCAGAGAATTCCTGCTTTATTCCATGGTTTTTGCAGAACACTTCCATAATCAAATTCTTGAACTTAGTGCCATTATCACTCCTTATGATTTTCACAAAGTCTTTGACCAATTTATCAAGTTGTTTGACATGATCAATCAAGATAGATGCAGTTTCATTTTTGTATGCAAGAAATACACCCATGTGTATCTGGTGAACTCATCTACTATGACCATAGCATATTTCTTCTTTGTAATAGATATGACATTCACTGGACCAAATAGATCAACATGTAGTAGGTGATAAGGCTCAAGAATTGATGATTCAGTCTTGCTCTTGAATGAAGATTTTCTTTGTATCCTTTCAGAACAACTTTGCCTGTATATTTGCTTACAACTTCATATTATTCTTCAAAGAAATCCACATGATAACCTCTGTCACAGATTTGACTCACACTCAGCAGATTATGTTTAAGTCCTGAGACCAGAGCTACTTTTTCAATGATGACATTCCCAAGATTGATATTATCATATCCCAGAGTTTTTCCCATGTTGCCATCTCCATAAGAAACACCTGGGCCAGCTTTCTCCACAAAGTCTGATAGCAGGGCTTTATTTTCAGTCATATATCCTGAACATCCACTGTCCAGAACTAGGATGTTCTTCATGTTGCCCTGCAATCACAAAGACCACTAGTGATTAGTTTTAAGGACACAGACTTGCTTGGATCCTTTGGCCTTATTAAGTTTGTTAATATTTACAGCGGATTTAGCATCAGAGTTTATGTTAACAGTTTTCTTATCAGAATTTGCAATATCAGACTTTGCATCAGAACTTACACTAGAAGGAATAATGCTAACTTTCTTTAAAGAAGGTTTTATTTGATAATAATCATAGTACAAACTATGATATTCCTTATAAGTATAAATGGAATGCCATAAACTACCACAATGAAAACAAGGATTTTGTGGCTAATATCTAACAGACTGACTCTTAACTCCTGACTTTGAGGGTAAGGAGTTTATGTTCTTATTCTTCCTGCAAAAAGAAGCCAGATGGTTAGAATTTCCACAGTTATGAAATGTTTTTCTAGGAGCATTAGGAACAGGCTTATAATTGTTACTTTTGTTCACACCTTCCTTTCCATTCCTATTTTTTCTAGGTGGCTTTACCTTGTTTACATTTTTAACCTGTTTCAGCTTATGCTTAAGCTGCTTCTTAGTCATTAAGCCTATGTTAACTTCAGTTGGCTTATCCTGTTTAGATTTTTCAGAAGTTAATTTCTCCTTAACTTCTGATTTCTCAATATCAGACTTTGCAGTTACAAACTTAACAGGATTTACCTTTGGTTTTTGTTTAACAACTATAGGCTCAGTTTCTACAGTTCCCTTACTGTTCTTATCATCTCCATAACCTAAGCCCTCTTTCCAGTTTTCACTACTAAGAATATCCTGAGTTGCTTTACTAGAATTAGTCCAAGTCCTGATTATCTCTCTTTCCTTTTCTAACTCAGTTTTTAGAGATTCATTCATTTTTAGCACTTCATCCCTAACATAAAAGGCATCATCTCTATCTTTCTGAGTTTGATGGAACATGACTAACTCTTTTTCTAAAAAATCATTCCTCTTTTTATAAGCAAGATTTTCAGAAGTTAATCTTTCACATGTTAAAGTTTGATCTTTATAACTAATGAACATGGTTTTAAGACATCTTCTCAACTCAGTAATATCATCAGTATGAAAGGCATAAGTAATTTGAGGTAGGGGTGAACGCGGGTCGGGTTGGGCGAGTTGGACCCCTAAAAATGACCCAACCCAATAGGTTCGGTTTGTAAAATTTTAACCCATTAAGTTAAAAATATTTTTAACCCAACCCTATTATCGATACATTGGGTTGGGTCGGGTCGGGTTGGGTTGGGTTTCAAACATGCAAATGCAATAATATCAAATTATGCGAAGTTGCTAACTGCCTAACACAGTAAGTTGGTAACAAGTTATCAACTAACAATAACCTGATATACTCAAAATAGATATTAAGTTCAAATAGAAATATTACATCAGTCCACAAATCAGTCCACAAATACATAGCAGCAGTTTAGTTTCAAAGTTCAAACTTCAAATAACATCAAAAATCTTAATAGAATTATCCGTAAATAACATCAAACGTCATCTTGAATCTTGACTGTGTCTTGCGCTGCCTTGTCCATGTTACCTACAGGTTCAAAGAATACAATATGAATGTAGATAACATTGTTAAACAAGACTATACTGGAAAAGTAAACAGGGTTAAACTAATTGATCAGATTTGTTTTACCTGCTTCTAGAAAGGAATATGACTGATTGCATCCAAAAAATCCTTGGTTTTTATCCCGCCACGCCCCTCCTTCAACCAACTTTGAGTGCACACTAGCATTTCCAACATACTAGGGCTTAAAGAACTACGGAACGGGTCTAGTATGCGCCCGCTAGTACTAAACGCAGATTCTGAAGCAACCGTAGATACCGGAACAACTAACACATCTCTAGCAACCAACGATAAAGTCTTGTACCTGCTTGAGTTATCCTTCCACCATAGTAGTATATCGAATGAAGATGTCATAGGACTGATAGGTTCTTCACTCAAGTACTTGTCAACATCATTTTTGTTTTCAGCTGTGTCCGTTTGTTGCTGCCGCATGTAAGTTTCTAGTAATCTCCTTCTGCGAATTTCCTTGCCGGGGACAACCCTTGGTGGAGAATCACCTTCAACATCCTGTTAACATATAAACAGACAGTAAGGTAAATAAGATACTTGAGCTATAATAAAAATATTTTACATTTTAACAAATGTAAAAATATTAACAGAATTAGAAACACTGCTTTTATATTCTACAGGAAGGATTCAGCTTTCAGAAAAGATATATTTGTAGAATAAAATAACAAAATACCCAAATATAACCAGGTGAAATATAGGCTCTATAATATTTGGATCATTTACAAGCAACATTAATCTACATTCTTTAACAAATATGTTGGAACATTTGAAATATTTGAAACATCAAAGGCATATGAGACAAATATAAATGCAAGTCAACAAATGTACTATATATGCAAAACCTTATTATGCAAACCTTATTTTCTGCACAACAGAGATCAGTAGATCACTAACCTTATTATGTGCACCCTCTTTTCCATCAGCATAGCATATGAATAGGCACTGCAAAATCCCTTCCACCTTGACAATAATTCTTGCAGCAGATTCAGAATCATACACAGAGTCAAAACAGTACCTCAGATACTTCATTTTGTATCTGGGATCCAGGACAACAGCCAAGAAAATTAAGGGGTTTATGTTATCTGCATTTCCCCAGTACTTATCGTACTTTTTCTTCATGCTAACAGCCATTTTGGATAGTAAAGGATCATTCGCATCAGCTAATTCTACCAGTTGGGAGTGGATTTCACAAATCTCATGGTAAAAGTTATTCGAGGTTACTTGCAATGTGCCACTGAACTTTAAAGTTACTTCATAGAACGTAGCCAAGAACTTCACAAAAATAGAAGCACATTCCCAATCATTGGAGGTGGGAGGTCCAATCATTTTCTTGCCATTTTCTTTTTCCAAAAAATAACCAACAAATTTGTCATCTTCCTCTTCATATCTTGCAAATGCCTTCTCAAACTTCAGTGCCACTTCAAGCATCATATAAGTTGAGTTCTACCTTGTAACCACGTCTAAAATGAGTCCCCCTTTGTACTCAATTCTTTCCTTTTCCACCCAACCTTTAAATTTTAGCAGCCTTGCTGGAGATGATCGGATATACCTCACTGAATTTCGGATGGCAGCTATGGAATCATGCAATTTTGTTAACCCATCATGCACGATTAAATTAACAATGTGTGTACCACATCTCACATGGAGATACTCCCCACCAAGAACTGCACCTTTCCAAGCATTTACTCTCCTCCTTACAAAACCAGCAGCCACATCATTGGCAGATGCATTATCCATCGTCACTGTGAATACTTTTTCTATCCCCCATTCAAGCAAACACGACTCGATTATTTTACCAATTGTATCACCTTTATGGTTCGCCACTTGACAGAAGTTGATAATTCTTTTCTGCAACTTCCATTCTGCATCTATATAGTGCGCAGTAATGCACATATATGAAATTTGAGTCCGCGCTGTCCAGCAATCAGTAGTTAAGCAGACTCTTTGACCAGCAGCTGTCAAAATTTCTTTCAGTTTTGCTCTTTCTTTAACAAATATGTTGGAAACGTCCCTAACAACAGTGATTCTACTGGGGACAACAAATTTAGGTTGCAGCTCATTAATAAAATCCTTAAATCCTTCACCCTCCACTACTCTGAATGCTTGTTCGTCCTTCACCACGAATTTTGCCAATGCATTGCGACACCTCACTTTATTAAACGTAGCAGCCAATAAGTTGGACCCTCCATCTGCTGTCCTATGAAAGCTCAACACCTTTTGCTTTTTATCAGCTGCCCTGTGAGAATTTTTCTTGCATTTCTTGAAATGACCCCATAAACTACTAGTACCAACTCTTCTGTTGTGACAAGCATAGTTCGCACCGCAATAATTACATGTGCACCTAGGGTCTTGGGGATCTCCACCTGGTATCTTAGCAAAATGATCCCATACATCCGAGATTCGGATAGGTTTCTTCTTGGAAGCGTTTTATTCAGCATCAACTCTTTCTTAGGCGATTTCAGTTCAGTACTAGGATCATCATCCTGGATAATCATAGGGTCGTTGTTTGGGGCTGTTGGGACATTGTTTAGGGCTGTTGGGATATTATTTGGGACAGTGGAAGTATTGGGTAGTGAAAGTTCTGGGATGGTGGTTAGGGGGGGATCAATCTGAGTTTCCATTTCTTTCTCCTGAAAATAAATTAAACAAAAATAAGTTAAAAGAACATCTCAATAATAGGAATTAACAAATAATAATCTCATGTAAGCTACCAATTATGTAAGGTAACAATTCACTAACATACTATTCAACACTATGCCTGCTATTGAAGCTAATTATACACAGTTATACAGCTGAAATCAATAAACACACAAAGAATCATACATAAAAATAAGAGAAAACAAATAGAAACAACAAAAAAACAAGTTAAATGACTGGAAATTATCAAAACAATTATAATCTCAATTATAATCGAAGAGTGAGGTTAAGCATCTCGTAACATCCTAAATTAACAAACACAAATATATATGACATATATAAACATTAACAAACACAAACATCTATGACATATATAAAAACTATCAGTGAAGCTAAGCATGAATAAACAATTAAAAGAGTTAAATTGGATTGGGGAAATTATGTACCTGAATAATTTGAAGGTATGAAGGTGAAGACGGAACTCGGAAGAGTGAGCGAGAGAGAGAGGCGGAACTGAAATTGGAATATAAGTTATAACCCTGACCTAGGTTAAATGACTGTAAATCTGGAATTAGACCGGGCTGAAATGAATAATATGTAATGGGCTAAAACTAATATATATTGGGCCTGCAGTTTAATTGTATGCGGGTTGGGTTGGGTTGGGTTAGAGTTAAAATTGGTTAAACCTGACCCAACCCAATATATTCGGGTTGTAAAAAATTTAAACCATTTAAATCTCGGTTTTCGGCGGGTTGGCTCGTGCGGCCGAAATAAGGGGCGGGTTGGGTCGGTTTATTTGGTTTGGTCGGTTTTTGTTCACCCCTAATTTGAGGTACCTTTAAGTCAGCAGTATCATAACTGCTATCAGCATTTTTCATCAAGGCATAGTTTTTCTCATCCTCAGAGTCTGAAGCATCTGACCATCTTTTCTTCTTTGTGACAAGATCCTTGCCTTTGTCACTTTTCCCTTTTCTGCAATCAGGAGATATGTGGCATTTCTCACCATAGTTGTAGCATTTAACATTTGAGTAATCTCCTCTGTCAGACTTTCCTCCTTTGCCTTCAGATTTTCTGAAACCTTTCTTATCAGAACTTGCAGCTTTTCTGGAAGACTTCTTTCCTTTCCTGAATTTTCAATATGCAATCTTTGTGATTCCTTTCACCATAAGAGCACACAGCTTCATCATCTTTTCATCAGGGTCCATCTCAGGTATACTTTCAGTTTCTGAGTCATCATCACTATCGAAACTTGATGACTCAGTATCAGACTTTGTGATGAGAGTTTTTCCCTTGCCTTTCTTTGAGGCAACAACCTTGGGACTTTCTTTGAGGCAACAACCTTGGGACTTTCTTCCTCAGCCACAAAAGCAACTGTCCTTGACTTTCTTTCATTCCTCTTGTTTCTTTGTTCCATCTCAAGTTCATGAGTCTTGAGCATCCCATAAATTTCATTAAGAGTTGTTTCTTCAAGATTATAGTTGTCTCTTATTATTGTGGCCTTCAAATCCCATCTTTCAGGAAGAGCTAACAGGAATTTACGATTTAAATCTTCAATATCATACTCTTTGTCAACTAGTGACAAATCATTCAAGAGTTTGACAAATCTGTCATATAAATCAGTTAATGACTCATCAGGCTTTGAGTCAAAGTGCTCATACTCTTGAGTGAGTATAGTCTTCCTGTTCTTCTTGATTGAATCAGTTCCCTGACACCTTGTTTCCAAAGCATCCCATATCTCTTTTGCAGTCTTGCATTGAATTACCCTGTTTGACATGACATTATCAAGGGCACTATGCAGCAAGTGTCTTACCTTTGCATCCTTTGCAATTGATGAGATATCTTCAGCAGTGTAATAACTTTTCTCCTTTAGTACAGACTTTGCTGGCTGACCTGCAACTACCAAAGAGAGTTTGGTTGGCATATGTGATCCTTCATTAATCCTGTCAAGATATTCTGGATCTGTAGCTTCCAGAAACATAGCCATCTTCACTTTTCATATGGGATACTCAGAAGGTTTCAACATGGGAACTCTTATAGTCTCATATCGACTATGGGTTATGGTTTTTGGAGTTTCTTCTGTTTTGGTGGGCTTGGTTGGAGTTTCTGATTCAGACATGATTGTTTTTTGATCTTAAATTATATGTGTGTTAACAGATCTGCTCTGATACCACTTGTTAGGTCACACACACTGTAGAAGGGGGTTGAATACAATGTTTACTACAATCAAATCGAATGTAAGAACTCAAGTAACAGAAAACATATTGTATTCAACACAATAAACTTTGTTACAATATGGAACTATCCTCTCTCAGTGATGAACAAATTATCACGAGAGCTGCTAGGGTTACAAAGTATAATAACTTCGATTGTGATAACACTTATAGTGTAAACCCTATGTCTGTGTTTATATACTACACAGTTACAAGATAATCTTCTAGTTGATATGGAATATAATTCTGCTTCCTAATATATATCAATCAGATATCTTCTCTTCCAAGTATTCTATTCTTCATAGAATTATTCTCCATGCATATCTCTTACTGTCTTAGTCTCGATCTTCTTTCCTTTCAATCAGCCGCCTGCCTAATCCGAAAGTCATCTTAAGTCCTGATATTATCTCCTGATAAATATCTTCTGATAACTTAAGTTCTGATATCTTAAGTTATATCTTCAGTATAAGTTCTGATTTCCAGTTAAGTACTGATTTGTCCTGTTAAGTAAAATCTGAAAACTAAACACAAATCATATTAGTCATGACATCACAAATATATCTAACACGACCATAAATACAGGTGCCGCATACCACATTACTCCTTAGTTACATTTGCTCCACAGTGTTCGTGAGTGCTCAGCCACTCTGCAATTACCAAACGGAGCTATTGTTGCCATCGGTCGTATTGGCACATTTACATTAACTACTCAGCTTAATTTAGATAATGTCTTATGTGTTCCCTCATTCACATGCAATCTTTTGTCCATCTCTAAGCTGCTACAGGACTCTACATGTCAATTGACATTTTTGTCAAAAAAATGTTATCTACAGAATCAAGCCTGGCCACAAGCACTTGAGCTTGGTCAAGAAGACCATGGGTTGTATATGCTAACTATAGTTGCATCTGAGTTAGTTCCTTTTAATACTCTAGCTGTTGTGGTTTCTACATGTCCTAATGATACTGTGGTTGCTCAAAGTTCTACTGATGCAATCTTTATTGCTCATGACTCCACAATGGATATTTGGCATGCTCGTCTTGGGCATGTGCCACTCAATATCATGAAGATTCTACCTATTTCTTAGTCTAATTTAATGTTGACTGTGTGTGATAGTTGTTATCTTAGCAAGCAACCTAGCCTTAGTTTTTCTGAGAGTGCTCATAAGAGTGCCAATCTGTTTGACTTACTTCATGCAGACTTATGGGAGCCGTATCGGTTCAAAACCAATGGCAACTGTAATATGTTTCTTACATTAGTAGAAGATAAATCTCGTTTTACATGGGTATATCTTTTATTTGACAAGTCTCTCGTTATCATGGTTCAAAACCAATCTGGTTTCACTGTCAAGGTGTTACGCACAGATAATGGCACAGAGTTTGTCAACAAATTAGTGACTTTTGTTCTTGTGTCCATGGGGATCATTCATCAAACTAGCTGCATCTACACACCTCAACAAAATGGCTTAGTTGCGCGCAAGCATCGTCATTTGCTTAATTGTGCACGAGCTTTGCATTTTCATGCAGCATTACCAATAGGGTTCTGGGGTGATTGTCTGCTTACAATAGTTTACCTTATTAACCGTACCAACCCATGTGCTTGACAATTTAAGTCTATATTAGTGATGTTTAAGTGCCTACCTGATTATGGCTAGTTACAGGTGTTTGGTTCATTATGTTGTGCCACTGTTATCCCTCAATCAGGTGATAAATTTGATGCCCATTCTATAAAGGGCGTTATGTTGGGATATCTCTTTGCTACAAAAGGTTATCGTGTTTTTGATAGCCACTCGACACGTGTTTATCTCTCGTGAAGTTGAGTGTGTTAAAACCGTATTTCCTTTTAAGGATATACAAGTTCAGTCACCTCGATAGTTGTTTCCTGCTTTACCCGCTTGTAATGAGGATGATCCTATTTCTGAGAGTTCACAATCTGTCGAGGCTCCTGATTCTGATATGCATACCGGTTCTCGTTTACCTGTTAAGAATCCTGTAGCATCTCCTTCTTCCAGTTCCCCTCTCTGTGACAACCAATCCGCTTTATACATTGCTTCCAATCTCGTCTTTCACGAGTGCACCAAGTATATTGGAATTGATTGTCACTTGATGCGTCAAAAACTCAAATCATGTCTGATCTCTACTCATCATATCTCCACACATGAGCAACCAATAGATCTCTTCACTAAGTCACTTTCCTCTTCTCAACTGAACTTTCGTCTCTCCAGGTTAGGAGTCTGCAGTGCTCTTTCATCTCCTCCCTTGAGGGGGGCTGTTCAACATACCACTGCTACTGCTCATGCCAAATGTATAGCTGACTAGGCTCCATCTGTTATAACATAATTAGACTTTACTTAGTTCAAGATATAGATACTTTATTTCTTGTAAGGGATCTATAACAAACTTTATCGTACTCTCTCTCTCTCGCTCTCTCTCTCTCTCTCTCTTCCTTCTCTCTTTAGATGTTCATTTCTCTAGATCAATATTATTACCTTGTTCATGAAGAAGCTTACAGAGCATTGTAAAGAAGATAGTTTGTTCTAATACATATTATGCTTGTCATTGTGCATAATCTGTGATTCTCTTCAATATTATCAGTTTGTAGCAGAAGCCCATTTCCATCCACCAAATTCTTGAAAGAGAAGATCACCCCATAAACCTCTTCAATCAACATAGATGTGCAAATCATAAACAAATGAAGCCAAAAACTGATCATTAGAACCCAACTTTGTAACTATACATGAAATATGTTGTGCAGAATACGCTAAAACTGATACTTTCCAAAAAAGAGGGTTCCATCATACCCAAATCCTACCACCAACATGGTCTCATAATTAAAACACCAATTAGAATTAGTTGTTACTCTAGTGGCAATGAGCCTTACCTTATTCTTCTTAACTTTATTTTCGATCAAAGCTGCTAATGAGACTTTGTTTGTACTAATAAAGTTCTTAACTGGGAAATATTTTTTATTTAGACCCTACATGTTTAAGGAGTAAAAATCTATTATCATAAAATTATGATAATTACCACCACTCTTATTCTTGTTCTTGCGCGAGACATGGGAATATTTTCCCCAAGGCTGCAGCCCTTCTCATTTTTTACGTTTCAACACCAACCTTCAATTTAGACTCAACCTCATCCACAATTTTTTAGATATTTGAAAGTATTCAAATGCACAGGAGAGTTATTTAAACGATTTGAGGGAGATGGTGAAATAATTGTTTTCCTCTTCACTTTTGTCCAACCACCACCATCAGTTAAAGATTCATCCTCCTTTGGCACATAACCTTGATGTTTTACACCCTTATTTGATTAATTTCCCAGAAGGCTCATTATTACCAGAGAAAAGGGCATCATCTGAATTAGGATGAGTGCCGGCTTGAGAACTTCTCACCATTACCATTATCATTACCAT
Source organism: Apium graveolens (assembly GCF_009905375.1). Taxonomy (NCBI): domain Eukaryota; kingdom Viridiplantae; phylum Streptophyta; class Magnoliopsida; order Apiales; family Apiaceae; genus Apium; species Apium graveolens. The sequence goes on from NC_133651.1 coordinate 4,905,722, forward strand.
CTCCATGGTCAAAATCTATATAATTTAAAGGCACCTGAACCCCCGAAGGTTTGATTTTTTCCACCCACTTACGAATAGTGGCGGGGCAAGCAGACACTAAATAACCTATGAAAACGGGACGATGTATGAAACATGCGAAGCTAGCCAAACCATCATTCGTCCATCTGCCAAAATACCACGTACCTATAACTAGCACCTTCATCTTTTGCTTCAATGTTCGAAACCTAACATGTGAAGTCTAGTGTCTTTTCATTATCCCTTTTCTCTATACTGTACTGTTAATAGTATTTGAGTGTTCGAATTATGAATTTAAAGTATTTTTAAGAATTTTTTAGTGCATTTATTTATAAATATTATATATAATTAGGTTTAAAACATTATAAGAAAATAAAACTCCATTAAAATTTTAAGGGACAACTAGCTAGTCTTTTGAAATGAAATTTATGTCAACTTTTTATATTTTAAATTTAAGTGTTGCTAGTATCTTATTAGATATTGAGTGTCATCCACAAGGGGGTGACTGAGTTTCTTTGGATTTTTAGTCTTTTTAAGGTTTGGATATTGTGTGAACAAAGCAGTTTATAATTTGCAGAGATATTGTATTAACAGAATTAAAACAGCAAGCACAATATTTCAAAACTCACTTAATTTGTATTAATTAAGTTTGTCTTGCTACAAATTTTGGGTTCTTAAAAATATAAGAACTCGGCTTCTTCCTTAAGATAATGCAAGAAAATGTGAATCTGTTTTGTTACACCTTGACTAAGGACCAATGCATGCTTTATACACTAGCATCACAAATTTACAAAACTTGCACTAAAATGTACTAAACTCTTTTCTAAATCATCCTTTTTCTATTTCCATTTCTAGCTTAGCAAATTTGTGCAGAATCTTGCAGGTATGTGACCATCCTTTGTCTAGTTAAACTTGGCCCTTGATCTTGTATTCTCCCAGCTACTTTGTAGACTTTTCAATCTAGTTGATAGATCGTTTGTTGACTGATATTCTTGAATCTTGAATTGTTTGTATTCTGTATTTGGGAGGCATGTCGAGATCTCTAGTTTATTCTATAGAGAAGTGACATCTCGATAAGTATAATGACTTATCGAGATCTCTGAGTTTTCTATAGATATAATTAACTTGTCGAGATCTCTGAGATCTCTATATACATTTTGACTTGTCGATATCTCTGAGATCTCTAATGAGAACTTGACTTGTCGATATTTCCAATTCTTCACATCTTCATTTGACTTGTCGATATCTCTGAGTTCTCTACATACAGAAATGACTTGTCGATATCTCCAATCTTCAAATCTTCATTTGACTTGTCGATATCTCTAAGACTTCTCTATAATCCATTTTGGACTTCTCGATAAGTCATTCTGGACTTTTCGAATGACTTCTCGATATTGCTTGATGTGTGACTTGTCGATATCTTGACTTAGAACATTTTTCATAAAATAGTTTTATTCAAATCCAAGATTCTTCACTTTTCTCTGATATATGATCATGCCTTGATCTTTTCCCAGGGTTTATTTCTTAGCTTGAATATGGAAGATCAAGCCATGATCATGCCTCAGAAACGTGACTTAGAAGATCAACCAGTGAGCTATTAAGACAGAACTTGTATGATCATAGCCCAACCAACACACATCATGTCTTATTTTATAATTCCAAAGTCTCTCTGTCGGGACTTGAAAATCATGTTCAACAAGTATTGGTGGTGTTCTAGTTCGAGTAACAGTAAAGGATTAAACTGGCTATCATGGAATAACATGCACATGGCAAAAGCAAAAGGTAGATTGGGTTTTAAAGATTTATACGGGTTTAATATTGCGCTCCTCGGTAAGCAGTGCTGGAAATGAAAAACCCTGCTACATTGGTCTCAAGAGTATACAAAGTCAGGTATTTTTCAGAATATCATATCCTAGAGGCAAAAGGGTCAAAACCCAAATTTTATTTGGCAAGGCTTGTTGACAGCTTTGGACTCTCTCCAGAATGGATTCAGGTGGATCGTTGGTAATGGTGAAGATATTCGAGTACAAAGGATCGATGGCTTCGAGTGAATGAGGGTTTTTTATGTCGAGAATGATCACCAGTATATTAGCAGGAGAGAAAGAGTGTCTACTTATATTATGCCCAATATAAAGAAGTGGAATGCTCCCTTGGTCGTAGAAAATTTCCTAACTGAAGATGCAAAAGCAATTCTCTCAGTTCCTATCCCCAACGTGTTGTGAAAGATAGAGGTTTGGATTTGTTCGACTACGGGCCTTTATTCTGCTAAGGAGGGGTATAAGTTTTGGTTCAACCAAAATTGTAGCAGTTTGTATACCACTCAATGCCCAGGGTGGAAAAAAATTTGGACATTGGTTCTCCCTCACAAGGTAAAAAAATTTATCTGGAGGTTTTGTCGTAATAAAGTCCCAGTTCGGTCGAGACTGAGTGCGAAAAGAATATGTCTCCCTATAACGTATCCCATATGCTCTACGGACATCGAAAATCTTTTACATGTATTTTTTGACTGCGAATTTGCATTACAGTGTTGGAGATGTGCTAACTTAGAATACGACATGAGAATGGTAGAAGACGCTCCATTATGGCTGTTGCATAAACTGTCTGATGCTGGTGGTGACGAGATCACTAAAATTTATTGTTCTTTGGGGTATCTAGAATTGGAGAAACAAACGAGTTTGGGAAGGAAAGACAATCACTGCTGCCATAGCCATGGGCTATAACTTCAGTCATGTAGAAGAGTGGAAAGCGACAACTATTAAAGGTAAAGGGACATTGCAGAATAACAATCAGCAAAACTGGCAACATGTGTTTAGGTGGAATCCTCCTGCAGTCGATGTCTTAAAAATCAACGTGGATGCTTCATTTAAATCAGACTCTGATAACTTCAAGGTAGGAATGGTTTTAAGGAACCATGCAGGGGAAGTCATGGCAAGTAGAACGAGCTGTTTTGAGGCTGCAGCTACAGTGTTTGAAGCAGAAGCTATAGGAGTACGGGAAGCCCTCTCATGGATATAATCTATGCAATTAGTGGACCGGAAAGTGGAGCTGGAAACAGACTCTTTACTAGTAGTGAATGGAATTCTAAACAATTCCGAAAATTTGCTTGAAGTGGGAGAAGTACTTGAACAAAGCAGGCTTTTACTTGGGAAATTAGTACATACTTCTATTCACTTTGTTAGGAATCAAGCTAACAGGGTAGCAAATGAGATTTCTAGATTACCCTGTTTAGTTAATTACCACAATGATTTGTCGTCTCTCCCCGCATGTTTGATAGAGACTCTTATGAGGGATTCAGTATTTTAATGAAAGCTAACCGGGTAGCACATGAGACTTATTTAATGTTATATATGGAATCGTGGATATAATATAAAGATGTTTATTTTTCAATATATACAAATTCAAATAATTTCTAAGTCTTATTCGTTAGAAAAATATTAAGAAAATAAAATTAATTTTCAAAATAATTAAAATATCTCACGTATCAGAATTTTATTGAATAAATGTAAATGGATCTCTCTGTATTGACACTGATAACATCAATTAAGTTAATCTATACTATTAAATGGCCTATGTCATGTCATTATATATATTTTTGTGCGTCTCGCATAATTCTCGAAATATATCTAAAAACGTAACCAAAATTTTTTAGGAAATGAATTTTTTTAGTATGTGTCCATGAACACATGCTAAGAGTTAGTATTTGATGTGATATCCATAAAATATTGATGGAAATCTAATTAATAATGATGAACCCCTCATGTACAAAAATCTCCACCAATAAATTTTTTACAACTTATCAATCACACTTTTTTAGCATATATCAATGGACACACGCTAGACAAACAGTATATTTAATCATATCTACCCACATAATTACATAACTGTCATAAATAAAATAATTTTATTGTGCATCCCACATAATCTCATGAAAATCATTTTCAATTTTTTATACATACAAATACATGTAAACGCAAAGCGACAAGCACGAGGGAGGAGTCACCGAGAAGGATTTATTACCTAGTGCATAAAATACAAGTTTGACATATCATCATAATACGTGGTTTGGTTACTTGGTCAAAAGTAAACGAATAATCTCTTCACTTCTCACCTAAACTCACAACTGCTGTACGTGTGTACATAAACTAAAACTATCAACCCAAGCCCCCATTGTCTGAAATTGCACAAGAATCCATACTAAACTATAAACCTCGCTAAAGGGTCACCAGAAATGCAGGTTTTTCATCTAATCATCCACTTTATTAATTCTTATTCTCATTTTTAACCATTTTATTTTTTTATTTTCTTGGGTTTTACAGGTGACCATTTTTCATCTCATTCAACTTGTGTTGATAACAGCTTCTCTCATCAGATTTTCATCATGCCTCAAGGTTTCTTATTGATCTTTAACTTCAAATTCATTATTAATATTATGTTTATGTGTGTGCATTTATATGATGGTGTTTGTAGATTGGAGAAACATGTTCAGCTAGCAGCAAATGTGATTCAGGCTTTTTATGTAGTACTTGTCCTGTTAATGGCAACACTAGGCCTAGATGTACTAGACTTCAACCTTTGAGTCCTACTTCAAAGGTGAGTTTAATTCACTTTTATGATGCTTAAGATGTTGTTTATGTTTTGTTTTGATTGAAATGTGAGTTTTTTACACTTCTTGAAAGTAAAGTTTGTAACTTTAGTGTTTCTTGTTGAATGATTTGTAATTGGGATTTTGGTGATTTGAACTAGGTTAAAGGTCTGCCATTTAATCGATATTCGTGGCTAACAACCCACAATTCGTTTTCCATTGTCCGTGTTTCATCGGATACTGGTTCTATAAATATTTCTCCGAGGAATCAGGAGGATTCAGTCACTGCTCAGCTTCAAGTAAGTCCTTTTTCGGTAACAATTTGATGTTTTGCATAGTTATGTTTACGGGTTTGTTAATTGTGGTTATGATCAGAATTCTTGTAATGTATAATGCTGAGAGATTGATTTATGTTGTAGAATGGTGTTCGAGGGCTGATGCTTGATATGTATGACTTTAACAACGACATCTGGTTGTGTCATTCTTTCAATGGACAATGTCTAAATGTTACATCTTTCGTAAGTCTCATATCATATTTTTCATTTGTTTTGTCTTTGTGTAGAGGCTTAAGTTTGTCTTTAATTGATGCTCTGCACTTTCTGTACAGAGACCTGCAAGTAAAACTCTGAAAGAGATCCAAGTGTTTCTCGAAGGAAATCCAACAGAGATTGTAACCATTTTTATTGAGGATTATGTTAAATCCCCAAAGGGATTGACTAAGGTCTTTAAAACATCTGGTTTAGATAAATACATGTTTCCTGTTTCTCGGATGCCTACAAATGGGAGTGATTGGCCTACGGTGGATGATATGGTCCAAAAGAATCAACGTCTGGTGGTCTTTACCTCTAAATCTTCAAAGGAGGCATCAGAGGGAATAGCTTATGAGTGGAAATACGTGGTGGAAAACCAGTGTGAGTTTTGCTTTAATTTTTTTTTGCAATTAGATGTTATGTTTAAAGAAGCGGTTAGTAGGAGATAATCAGAAGTCATTATGTGATTATAAATCTGAGTCATAATGGTTTACGATGGTAACTAAATGTCTAAAATGCGTAAAGATTGAGCTTCTTGATCACAACATTTTTTATATTTTGTTTTAACTCATTTGTAAATTTTAGTTCTGATAGCTTTTGAATTATAGGTTTAAAAATTTATAACAGAAAACTGTTAATGCAGATGGAAGCGAAGGAATGGTAGCTGGTTCCTGTCCAAACCGTGCTGAATCCCCTCCAATGAACACCAGCACCATTTCGCTTGTTCTGCAGAATTACTTCCGTACAGATCCAAACATAACAGCAGCTTGCATGGATAACTCAGCTCCATTAATAAGCATGATGGACACTTGTCAACAAGCAGCTGGAAAACGATGGCCAAACTTCATAGCTGTTGATTTTTACCAGGTTTGTGCAGTAATTATTCTAGAAATTTTATCCGAAGTTGGGCTAACATTTTAGCATTCAATAATGTTCGTAATTTCTTACATTGTTATACCGAATATGTCACATTAGAAAAGTGATGGAGGAGGAGCTCAAGAAGCTGTAGATGAAGCAAATGGTCATCTGACTTGTGGATGTGGCAGCATAGCTTATTGCAAGGTTAGCTAATATCATTATGTTTGTTAAACTGTTATTATTATCAAGGAAAGGATTTTAGCAAATATGATTAATTCATATGGGACAGACCAGAGTGATCTCCAGCTGTTTTCACCTAATGGCAGGCTTATCCACTAGATGTGTTTGATGCTGTTTTCTGGCTTTTCCCAAACTAACATTACAAAAATGTAGTTAATAAGTACCATTCCAAAAGAGTTAATTGAATATGTACAAGTGTCACACTATAAAGTTAATATACTCCAATTCTATGTTAGGAAAAACATAACAAAAAGTGCCATAATTTTCATAAATTAAAACTTCAATAGAAGAAGATGCAAAGAGTATATAAAGTGCAGGGAACAGCAGGAACAACTCCCACTAAAATAGAAAATATATTTACATTATCTTCTAACCTAATGCAGTTGACAATAATTACATTCTGGTTTACCAACATTTAACCTGTAACTTTACATTCTCTGAAATTTTACCTCTTCTTCGGACTGAATGTGGTAGTCTGTTAGGACCTGAAATGATATACTACTAAGATTATACTCTGTTGATGATCCTGATATGTTACCATATTCAGAAACTGTTGCATGCACATTCCGCAACTTTATATATCAGGAATATAGTCAGCAGTGACAATTGTTTTCCAAATATTTCAGGAAAACGCAAAATTTGGTACATGCGACACTCCTCCGATTTCTCCACCGCCACCAGCTGCAGCCACAGCTGAGCCATCTCCTGAAGGTACCAACACCAGTTCTTCTCTAACCACATTTGCCCAATTTCGTTGCTTGTTATGGACAATTTTAAGTGTAACAGTATTCTATTTAACCACTTGACTTGCTATATTTTAAAGAGAGATTTTGTTCTGCTGATTTGTACCTGGCCAGTGGCCACTGTAGTAAATGGTCTTGCCCAGAGAGATGTACAACTGTTGTGTGATTTTTTTTTTATCATGTCTGATTATCTTCTAATTATTTCTTTATCAACTTGATTAGCCAGCCAGATTGTGCGAGGCTTTTGGCCCAGTCAAAATACTTTATATTAAAAAAATCTTTACTGTGCAAATTGGAAAAGGTAAGAAAAAAATAAGAATGATGGCTGAGATATCAATGTTCAGGAGCTTTAAAATAATGATAGTAACCTATTTCAATTGTTTAAACAAATGGATTTGCTGTCTAGATTAAACTGTTACTGTACTTATGTGTGTAACTATTAAATTAAAATATAACTGGTTTTAAAATGTGCAAGCAAGAGGTTTTTCTTAATGAGATCTCTAAGCTAATAAAATCAAAACAGAGTTTTAATAGCAGATAACTTACATTTTTTCAATAAACTTCCGAAATTAAGATATTTATCCAAAAAGAAAACATTACTCCCTTCGTCCATTGGATTGTTTACGTTATTTTTCGGCACGCTTTTCAATGCTCGTTTAAAATATAGTTTCATAATATTTTTTTAATTTTTTTTTAATAAAAGTTTTATGTTTAAATTTTTATTCAAATTTTTGTTTTGAAAAAACATTACGAGACTATACATTATAAAAGTCTCGAAATACATACCGAATACCGAATAGTAACGTAAATATCCCAGTGAGATGGACTCACTGAGGGAGTACTATTTACTACCAAGCTACAAGCTTTGATTAACCATATCGGTTTACATTTCAATGTATATGATTTCAACTACAAGTGTGTGAACTGTGGGGGTATCAGACCCAGATATGGGTGCTGTCATAGGGCCATTACTAGAAATTTAACCATTCCGGTCACAGCTCACTGGCTGAAAAAACAAGTCTAGAAGGAGGCTTTTGTGGTGGGCCTGTTCAAATGAACACACTCTGGAAGTTATGTGGATCCATTGATCAATTCACACTCTACAAACCCAGTTGTCAACTGTGTCACAGAGCACCAACTAACAATATTTATTGCCAAATGCCAACCATTTCTACAGGATCAACCTGGGAGTACTTCTCAACCATACTAATAAACTTGCAGGTTTTATCTAACAAATGGATAAGTCAATTCAGCATAGTAGTGTGTGTGCGTGTACATATACAGATGGATTAATATTATGTATGTGTCGTGAAGGAAACAATGTGACCTACATTTCTCGAATGTGGCCCGGGCCAACCCGAGACATCAATAAATAGGAAGCAGAATCATATCAACTTGTTCCTGGAGAAGATTCGATACTAAATTGAGCAACAGCACATGACAACTTGGACTTATATGTCATAATTATTAAAGGTGCTGATGATAAGATATGACTGCTCCTTATAATTCAATCCAATATGTAATTGAGTTAAATCCCATGTGTGCTTACATACATGTCATTGTTTAAGCTCTCCCTCTAGCATTAGCAAGTAGCATAAGAGCAAAATTTCACATGAACGCTATATCATTCGAAATTCAAGATGTCTCTATGTACATGTATATGTTGAGGCGAAGCAAAATTTCTGATCCCATACATGACAATGACATGGGGGAGGGGAGGGCACGTTAAGATGGACAAAGCCAATAGTATAGTACATTTACATAATTTACACATTATACTATTTCACATGAACACTGTTTCATTCAAAATTCAAAATGTTTAGGTACATGTACATGTTGAGGCGAAGCAAAATTTCTGATCCCATACATGACAATGACATGCGGGAGGGGAGGGGCACATTATGATGGACAAAGCCAATAGTATGGTACAATTTACATAATTCACACATTATACTATTCCACATGAACGCTGTTTCATTTGAAATTCAAGATTCTATGTACATATATATTGAGGCGAAGCAAAATTTCTGATCCCATACATGACATTGACATGCAGGAGGGGAGGGGCACATTAAGATGGACAAAACCATTAGTATAGTACATTTACATAATTCACACTTTATACTATTTGGAAAATTCAGAAGGTATATTTTCTTCTTAATCTTATGTCTTTATCCTGTTCTATTGGAATGTACTCTAATTCTTACCTACTGGTTTCACCTGATTCCTTCACAGGCTTCTCTATAGATTTATCTTCTTGTTCATCACATTGTGCAGAACTCCGTTCCTTTCCGGCTCTTCGTTCCTAAAATAAGATAATCAACCTTCATAAATGTGACTCCAGAAGACCAATAGAAGCATGTTGATAATGATATTTATCAACAGGACAATGCTTGTTATAGACATTAGGTACAAGCCTACCATACAGATATAGAAGAATTCAGAAATAAAATGCACAAAGTGGATGCAACTTGCATTTTATCTTTTATAAAACACTGAATATGAGGAAATTATATAGGCCTGAAAGTTGTGCATAGATAAAGTAGATAACATGTGAAACACAAAGAACTAGTCATTTCAAATACCTATTAGGAGGCATTAACAGCATGATAGGCATTGTTTTCCTAAAGAGTGGTATTAGGTGCAAGTCTGAAAGTGTGTACTTGGACAATTTCGGGCACAGAGGGAATCAAAGTAAAACTTTTTGCCCATTTACAGTCATATTAATTACTTCACTTTTCATTCCGATGAATACTTCCACATTGTACTTGTAAAATTCTCTTTTGGTGTAATTGCACAAAAAGTAAGAAGTGGGTGATTTCCCTTCAGAGTAGAAAAACAGACATACATTGTAGGAGTCTTCAGCTTCAAGCATGTGCACCACATGCCCCATCTTTGGCCTCTTCTGAGTATTTGGATCAACACAACGCAAAGCCACTAGAATTGCTCGCCTCAATGATCTCAAAGAAGGTTTGTCTTGGAGCTTGGGATCCAAAACTCCCTCGGAGTTCCTGTTAGCAACCATCTGCTTCAGCCATTCTACCAAGTGGACCTGAAATATCCCAACTCAGATATAAAGCAACATTCTAAAACAAAATGAATAGAAAAAACATAAAACAATCTACTTGTATATATGTAGTAAAGTATATCTTTCACATGCAAGAAAATGGTAAAACTAAGACTGAACCTCATCTGGAGGCCGACTATTGTCCACCGGGTACCTCCCGGTGATTAATTCCATGACAAGAATCCCAAAGCTATATACATCACTTTTATCATTCAACATGCCTGTACTGGCATACTCGGGAGCTACGTAGCTGCAAAATTTGAAAGCATAAACTCAGAACACATCTTGTAACGAGAGATACAGATAAAGAGACGAAGCTAAGGGAACAAAGGCATACCCAAAGGTTCCCATAACACGGGTAGTTGTGTAGCTTCTTTCTGAACCAAGGAGTTTTGCAAGTCCAAAATCTGCAACCTTTGAATTCCAGTGTTTATCAAGTAAAATATTGCTTGATTTTATATCTCGGTGAATCACTTTTGGTTCCAGTCCCTCGTGAAGGTAAGATAACCTACAAAATTTACAAATTACCAACTGGAAGTGTAAAAACAAACTGAACAACAACTTGAACATTGAAACATATTAATACCCTTTAGCTGTTCCGAGAATGATATTCATCCGAATTTCCCATGTAAGAGGACTATAGGGCCCGACTTCGCCATGAAGCCACTGTTCAAGGTTCCCATTGTTCACAAACTCATACACCAGCATTCTGCATTGAGCAGACGAATTTTTAGTAATTAGTATCACCATTTAGGTAAACGTCATAAATAATCAAAGTAGAAAGTTGACTTAATAATTAACATGGTATCATAGTAAAGCAAGAGTACCTATGTGCTCCTTCCGCACAGTAGCCAAGCAACCTCACCAAATTCTTATGTCGAACCCGTCCAATTGCTTCCACTTCAACCTCAAATTCCTTCTCAGCTTGTCCTCTGTTAAATCACAAATATCTTTATACTACTCTTTTAACACAAAACCCACAATTCACATTGAAAATCCCTAAAAGCATAATCATCTGTATACTAAATTGCATCAAGTAGCAACCTTTACACAAAACAACCTCTCTACTCCAACTCCTAGCAGCAAAGATAAGATTTTCAGCACATCATACACTCCCAAGTAGGGTATTTTGGATTAGTTCTACTCTAAACTACATCAAGAAGCTAATAAAACACAAAACAACAATCGAATTAAGTTTCGAGAAACAAAAAGTACCTATTGTTAAGCAAATTCTTGACAGCAACATGAGTATTATCCTGCAAAACACCATGATAAACAATCCCATAACCACCTTGACCAATCACATTCTCATGATCAAAACTATTAGTAGCATCCTCAAGCTCTCTTAAAGTATACCAATGTCCCCAACCCAAATGAGAAACTTGAGGAACAACCTTAGCCACATGATGATGATCAACCTTAGCCTCACCAGAAGATGACCCACCATTCACTTTCTCAGCAGGGTACAAAATCCTATGATCTTTTCCAATATCAATTTGGATTCTTTGATGATACCCAATTGAATTCTCCTCCTCAGCTTTCAAAATCAAAGCTTGTTGATCACTTTTCGACAATTCTTGATTTTCCACCTTGATTTCTTGAATGTCTCTTGTCAAATTTGGGATTGTGGGTAGTTTAGTAATTGACCTGTTCTTGATGGTCTTGAGATTGTTGTTTCTTTTTGAAGTGTAACAGATTGAGATAATGAAGAGGACAAGAACAAAAGCAGCTCCAACAGAAACACCAAGAATAACCCACAAACTTAGGCCAAAGATTGAGGTTTTTTGATCATTCATGGTTGATCAACAGACATTAATAAATTTAATGATCATTGGGTTAGAAAGTGGGTGCATTTAGAATTGACTGACAGAGTGAATTACAATAGTATTTGTGTTTGTGTGTGTATATGAAAAGTGAAGTGGTGTGTGTGTGTGTGATGTAGCTGGCTGAGAGTAAAGAAGACTGATGATTAAAATAAGCAGCTGTATGGATGTGATGTGGGCTGAGGACCCTTCCATTTATTCGTTAACTATAAATAGTGGATGGAAAGATTCTAGACTAAATTGTTAAAAAATTCAATTTTTATGTGTTTTGACAAAAAAAAATTACGAAAATATTATACATTTCAATAAAAAAAAGGCGGAATATCGTCGAGACAAATCCCTAAACTGACAATATAATACGGTTCAAATACGCTATCTGATCAAATAGTGGCTTTGTTTTCAAATCATTTAATATAAAAAAATTAAAATATTTTTTGAACTAAATAAGATTATAATTGCTTTCTTCGTCAGAAATGTCATCGCTATCCTATTTCCTCCGGTTGTATCACAATTGGCATTCACACAATTAATTCCAAAATTTAATATTTACAACTTTTAGTTGCAAAAATTGGAATCGGAGGAATTGATGTCTTTGTAATGTGAGTTACGGTTACTTGTTGAGTTATTATATCTCACTCTATTTTATTATTTCTAACCAGTGACATTTAAGCAATAGATTGATTAGCCATATAGGAGTATCCAGGAATAGTGCATATTGCGAATCCCCGCACATAGTACGAATTGCGATACCATCTCCGGTAGAAGATTTTTTGATAAATAGTTAATGTTGTAGTTGTATAAAAGATGTAATGGATGTAGTTTAGAGCTAGTAGTTAGTTGAGATACTTGTATAACTTCATATCGAAGTTATATTTGTAAATTGAGAATTGTTTGTAATAATAAATGGTTTACTTTTTGTGTAGATAAATTTTGTTTCATGCCAGTACTTGTTTGTGAAAGACATATGTCATAACCTATTTGTTTATTCGAGGATTTAACTCAACTCAAATAAGGATGTAACAAGTAAATAGCGTACTATCGTCAGAGAGATCTCTCAAAGTAACATATGTCAAAGGATTAAGTAACATTGTTCATCTACAGACTTGATGACTTAATTCACTGGAAGAAGCTCAAGAAATTGATCAAGTCTCAGTGATATAAATCAAGATTGTGGTTTTAATCAAGTGACAGAGATCTGGTCAGGGTATCAATTAATTACAGGGATTTAATCTGAAGAAAATCAAGACATGAAGAAACATCACAGATGTTAGTCATTCATGAACCAGACAGTACATCGAGTGTCAACATTGAAGTGGTGAAATGGATTCATAAGTTTCAGTGATTTTCAGAAGATTGTTAGAAGAGTGGTTGTTGTTCAAGATTAGTATTAATTTCCTATTAATTAATTAAGTCATATAATTTAATTAAAAAAATAAATTATATCTGCAAAGATTAATTTATTGATTAATTGAATTAATTGGTTAATTAATTCTGAATTAATATTATGCATTTTTCAGAAATGATTTTGAATTAATAGTCAAAATTAAATCAGCAAGACAAATATTTGAACTGGTATGACAATTGGATTGTCATGCCGAAAGTCTTTCCAAGCCTTTTTAGATAGTCCTACCGAAAGTTCTACCAGTTCAATCGATTGTCCTACCGAAAGTTCTACCAGTTCAATCGATTGTCCTACCAAAAGTTCTACCAGTTAAAAGGATTGTCTTGCTGAGCTAACAGGATTGTCTTGCCAATTAAAATCATAGGTTGATTGAATATAAAAGAGCAGCAGCTGATTTTCAACAGACAGAGCATTGAATATCAAAAACACAGAAGAACACAGAACAAAGAAACAACAGAGAACTTGTTGCAATTTCTCAGAGCATTAATTTCTAGTATTCATTGTTAAATCTAAACCACTAGAAATCCTTTTCTTGTTCTTGTGTAACTATCTAGCAGATCAAAATCCCCAGAACTTAATCTCAAATTGCATTTAGCATTTGATCCTTTTTATTTCAAAAATAGAAAAAGTTCATGTCGAATTTATTCTAGATTTAGAATAATTTATTTGAGATTAATCCCTTGTAAATGATACCGTTGTTGTAACACCTTTCAAGTTTAATAATAGTTTTATTTAACTTGAATTTTGTTTCACTTTTTTATTTCGCATTTTATTCGATTAAACGGTATAGTTTGTATTCAACCCCCCCCTTCTACAAACATATTGGGACCTAACAATTGGTATCAGAGCCTTCTGATTAACGTACAAATTAAGATCATAGACTTTTGTGATTCTTCCACTCCTTGAATTTTTATTTACTCAAAAATTCATAATGACTACTCAAAAAGTTGGAACCGTTAAAATTCCACTATTCGATAAAGAAAATTATGTTATGTGGAAGAAGAAGATGCTCTTGTTTTTACAAGTTGCAAATCCCAAATACCTTAAGTGTTAAAGAAGGGTCCAAAAATTCCGATGGTTATTGAACCAGAGGTAATAGAAAATGATGTTGTGATTACCAAAGTTAGAACTTATGTAAAGAATTCTGAGGATTTTTCTCCTGCTGAAAAACAAGAAGCCTCATTGGATGCTAGCCTTCAATTAATTTTAGTTGATTCCCTTGATCCCTTGATGAATAGACATGTGATGAACTGTAAAGATTCCAAACACATCTGGGAAACTATTGAGGTGATTAATGAAGGCACGGAGGAAGTTAGGGAGAACAAGTTAGAGATCTTAACCTTTGAGTATGAATACTTTAAATCCAATCCAGGAGAAGGAATCACTGAAGTGTTTGAGAGGTACAATGCATCGATCAACAACCTGAACATAAATGGTAAACACTATTCAATCAGGGAGGTCAACAAAAAGTTCATTTTAACAATGCCAACTCATCTCGAACATAGAATCACTGTCATAAGAGAAGCAAGAGATCTGAGTGAAATTTCTTTGGAAAGGCTCTATGGTGTGTTAAAAACCTATGAGTTGGAGCAGATTCAGCAGAAGGAAGTCTACGGAAAAGGAAGAGTGGTCAGCACATCTACTGCTCTAGTAGCTGAAGAACAACCACAACAACAACAACAATCTCAACAGTCAGAGAGAATGGTACAGTCTTCCAAGGCTGAAGAAAATGTGATAGTAGCAGAATTTGATCCTCCTGCTACAAATCAATCAGGAGATAATTTTTACTCCTTGGAAGAACTGGAGCAATTGGAAGATGAGTCAATGGCCCTGATTGTCAAGAGATTTTCTAATGTCAGATTCAAGAGGAATCCCAAGTTCAAGTACAAGTCCAACTACAACAGATTCCATAAAGGTGGATCTTCATCCTCTAACACCAGCAGTGGTGGATATAAAACAGGGATGGTTGATCGAAGCACCATTAGATGCTTTAACTGCAATGAGTTGGGACACTTTGCCACAGAATGCAGAAAGCCTAAGCAAGTTAGGAAGAACCCTTATGACTCTAATCAGAAGAGTAGAAAATGGAAGAAGCTGGGATGATACTGACGGTGAAGATGAAGAAGTTGGGAATCTTGCTCTCATGGCTAGTGATGCAAACACCTCATCGTCAAGAAAAGAGGTAAAATTTACTGATGCTGAATTAGCTTATCATTTAGGAGGCTCCTTAGATTGTGCTCGTCGTGATAATGAAATGTTAAATCAACAAATCAAAGACCTTGAGAAAGAGGTAAATGAACTAAGACTCGTGCACATTAATAAAGACAAATTAAACGAACAAGTATATTTTCTAGAGAATAGAGTTGACTGTTATAGACAACTCGAAACTATTATCAAAGACAAGATCACCGTTCTTGAGACTAAGGTTAAAGCATACTTTAATTCTTGTTCGAAGTCTAAAGAGTTTTACAATAAGCAAGCTGTTAATCAAATATCTGGAATAGGTTTTGATTACAATGTTGCTATTGGAAAATTAGGCATAAACTCCCCTCCTCATGTCTGTGCTAAAGGTAGGGAAGTACCACATGTGTTTGAGGGTGTTGATGAACCCCTCTATAAAGAATCAATTGTTGAACCATTTGATGAGACCTCATTTATTATTCAAGAAGAAATCTGTGCTGAAGATCTTGCTAATGAGAAAGCTGTTTCCAAGTCAAGTGTGTCAAAGATTCCAGTCAAAGTTGTGAAAGCAACTGAGACTAACTCAGACACACATGAGTTGGATAACACAAATGCCATGTCTACCATGCATAAGTTGCCTATTGTTAATCCCTCTCATAAAGCATGTGGTGTTCCTGATTGTATGTCTTGTGCTTTTAATTTGATGTATGCTTATTTTAATGGTAAGCATGGTTCTAATGATAAGACTACTCCTCGTCAGCATATGAATAATAGGAAGCATGATAGGTCTAAGACTGCTAGTCCTCCTAAGGCTAGAAAGGATACATTTGTACCTAAGCCTAAACAGAAATTTGTTAAGGTTGTTCACAAGGTCAAACGTACATTCATTGAGAAAGTGGAGAACATTAAAGTTAAGAATGTTGTTTTGCCTGATAAAGGCCAATTTTACAAGTATGACGAACCCAACCAAGCTTGGGTTCCGAAGAAGGTCTAATCCATTTGTATTGCAGGGCATTAAACAGGTACAACCGGTAGTGTGGATTCTTGACAGCGGATCGTCAAGACATATGACCGGAGATAGAGCCCTGCTATCAAATGTGGTTGAGAAAGTTGGCCCAGTGGTTACCTTTGGAGATAACATCAAAGGTCTAACTGAGGGATATGGTTGTTTGCTAGCTGGTAATGTTATCATTGAAAATGTGTATGTTGTGCAAGGACTTGAACACAATCTGCTTAGTATTAGTCAGTTTTGTGACAACAGCTACAATGTTTTATTCGACAAGCTGAAGTGTCAGATTCTGCACAAGAAAAGTGAAAAACCCTCCTTGATGGGAATCCGGAAAGGAAATCTGTTCGTAGCTGACATAAACTCTGAAAGTAATCCTGAAGTCAATTTTTCTATTCAAATGCATCGTCAGATGAGAGTTGGCTATGGCACAAGAGACTTTCCCATCTCAATTTCAAAATAATGAATTCTCTTGTCAAAAGAGAATTGGTCAGAGGTCTACCTCAGCTGTAATTCTCCCCAGAAGGACTGTGTGAGGCTTGCCAGAAAGGAAAGTCAAAGAAAGCAAGTCACAAAGGCACTGACACATCCTCCATAACCGGTGTTCTGCAATTATTACACATGGATTTATTTGGACCAGTTAATGTTCTTTCGATGTCAAAGAAGTGTTACTATCTTGTGATAGTTGATGACTATTCCAAGTATACGTGGGTTTTATTCCTTCACTCTAAAAATGAAACACCACAAGTTGTGATTGATCATATCAAGTTGATCGAGTTAGATTCTAATGTCCCTGTTAGAGCAATAAGGTCAGATAATGGAACGGAATTCAAGAATTCACTTCTCAATGGATTCTGTACAGATAAAGGGATTACCAGACAATTTTCAGCTCCTAGAACCCCTCAGCAAAATGGAGTGATAGAAAGGAAGAATCGTACATTGATTGAAGCTGCAAGAACGATGTTAAGTGAATCAGGTCTTCCAATGTACTTTTGGGCTGAAGCTGTCAATACTGTATGTTATACTCAGAATCAAACTCTAATCAACAAAGACTTCATGAAAACTCCTTATGAGATTATGAATGAACAGAAACCTTCTATCAAATACTTTCATGTATTTGGTACCAGATGCTTCGTGCTCAAGGATGGGGATGATCGTCGTGGTAAATTCGAGGCAAAGGCATATGAGGGTATTTTTGTTGGATATGGAAGAAGATCATACAGGGTGTATATCATTGATCAACACAAAGTAACTGAAAGTGCCAATGTTACATTTGATGACACTAAACTCCCTAGTATCCAAACTGAAGATCCTTCTGAGAAACTGAAGTTTGATGATATGTCAGATTCAGAATCAGAACATGATCAAGAACCTGAGGTTATTGCTGGTGAAGAACCTGTTAATCATGATGATACTCAAGGTAATGGTGATGGAAATATTGGCAACAATGGAGATACCACTGCTACTGACGAAGAATCATCAAGTCAACCTGAAAATAACTCAGGGGGAGATGCTGAAGGATCAACTAGTAGGACACAACATCCCAATGTGTTTCGAGGCGAATCATCAAGAT
This sequence comes from Apium graveolens, assembly GCF_009905375.1. Lineage (NCBI taxonomy): Eukaryota > Viridiplantae > Streptophyta > Magnoliopsida > Apiales > Apiaceae > Apium > Apium graveolens. Next base: position 4,923,742 of record NC_133651.1, read on the forward strand.
CAAATCTTCTAAGACAGGCTGTCTGGAATAAAGCTCATCCTTTTGAGTTGATTATTGGTGATCCAGATGTTGGAGTCAGAACTAGACGTGCTACTCAAAATAAATGTATATTCTCAGGTATCTTTCTGAGATGGAACCTAAGAAGATTGAAGAAGCACTGACTGATCCATATTGGGTGATTGCTATGCAAGATGAACTCAATCGGTTTGAACATCAACAAGTCTGAAAACTGGTACCTAGACCTACACACAAGAAAGCTGTTGGTACTCGGTGGGTATTCAGGAATAAACTAGATGAAGATGGCGTGGTTACAAGAAACAAAGCAAGGCTGGTAGTTAAAGGGTATTCTCAAGCTGAAGGCATTGATTATGATGAAACCTATGCTCCAGTGGCTAGACTAGAGGCCATCAGGATAATTCTTGCATTTGCAGCATTCTCTAACTTTAAAGTTTATCAAATGGATGTCAAGAGTGCCTTTCTGAATGGAAAGCTGGATGAAGAGGTGTATGTAGAGCAACCTCCTGGTTTTGAAGATCCAGATCACTTGGATTTTGTCTACTTTCTTTTCAAGGCTATCTATGGTCTCAAACAGTCTCCGAGAAAATGTAAATCAAAGGTTAGATGGAACATTTATTTGTCAATCCAAGTATCTCAAGGAACTCCTCAAAAAGTACAATCCAGAGGATTCTGCATCAGCAAGGACTCCGTCAACTACAGCTGTCAAGCTTGGACCATGTGAAAACTCCATTAAGGTAGATGTCACAAGCTACAGAGGTATGATTGGCTCGTTGCTCTATCTTACTCCAAGTAGACCAGATATTATGTATGCTACATGCTTATGTGCAAGGTTCCAAGCGAATCTTAGAGATATTCATCTCGTTGCTGTTAAACGAATCTTGAGATATCTTAAGGGAACACCAAATCTAGGTATTTGGTACCCTAAAGAATATGGTTTTAACCTTGTTGGATATACAAATTCAGATTACGCAGGAAGTGTTGTTGACAGGAAAAGCACCTCAGGGAGTTGTCAATTCCTAGGTAGCAGACTAGTCTCATGGTATAGCAAGAAACAACAAGCAGTTTCCAATTCAACGGTCGAGGCTGAATATATTGCTGCTGGAAGCTGCTGTGCTCAGATCTTGTGGATTAGGAATCAGCTACGAGACTATGGCTCTGTATTGAACAAAATACCTATTCTATGTGATAATACAAGTGCAATAGACATCACCAACAACCCTGTGCAGCATACAAGGACCAAGCACATTGACATCAAGTATCATTTTATTAGAGAGCACATCATGAATGGTACTGTTGAACTATTTTTTGTTCCAACAGAAGAACAAATAGCAGATATTTTCACTAAACCTCTTGATGAATCCACATTTACCAGATTAGTTGGTAAATTGGGTATGTTGAATAGCTTTAGTGATTAAACTTGTTAATATCTGAAATCTGTTCTTAAATGAATTTACAAATGAATTTTTCATAAATGAAAAATTCATTTGCAAATTTATTTTATCATATTTTCCGTAATTCTTGCTTATTTATATGTAAGTTTTATTATCTTACCTTATTTATTTATTTTACTTGTTAATTTTAATATCTCGGGATATTTTATTTTCTCTGAAAATATTTTTCTATGAATTTTATTTGCTAAAATTCAACAAAAATCTATTTTTGGAATAAAAGATAATTATTTCTGATTTTTTTTTGTATATATATTCTGTAAATGTAAGTGTATAATTGTTTTATTACTAAAATGACAATCGGCAAGACAATTAAAATTGTCTTGCTGAAAGTCATTTCAGTATATATATGTGTTTAATTTTATGTTCAAATTAATTTTATACTGGCAAGACAATCGGTATGACTATCAATAGTCTTGCCAGTAATAAAATTTATATCAGATATATTTGTTTTTATTCTGTATTGGTATGACAATCGGTATGACTATCAGATTGTCATACCAGTTATATTTTTAGTATTTATTTTTTATTTCTGTTTGCCTGGTATGACAATCGGGAAGACAATCGGTATGACTTTCCTCGATTGTCATACCAGTTATCCTACTTAAGTTTTTTTTTGTTTTATGATTGTAATCAGTTCATTTGTTTTTCAATTCCAACAGTCGTGTATTGTGTTTCTCTCTCTCTTCGATCTAATCGCCATTGTTGTCTTCTTGCTCGAGTTTTTACTCAGCACACTTTACTGTTATATATATATACATATTCGTGTATACATACAGTAAGGAAGTGCTGTCAATTTTTTTTAACTATTCTCACTTCGTTTTTTTGTTCCCTTCAAAATCAGTTTGTTTTTGTTTGTTTTTGGGTGTTTTTTTAATTAATATTGTGTCTTGTGAGTTTGCAGATCCTATATTGTGAGTTAAGAACATTTACGAGATACATTACTTTCTAAATTTTTCGGATATAATTGATTTAATTCGAATTATTAATTTTTTTAATTCAAATTTTCTTAATATTATTCTTAAAATTCTGAAGGTGTGTGTTTTATTATAATTTTTAATGGCTCTCAGTTTCCAAATTGTCTCGCATAATCTTGTTGGTTATTTTAATCCAGAAAAGTGTGATGTGGAAAAATTTAAGCCGTGGATTAGATTTTTAAATGACCATTCGATTGTTAGCTCTGCTATTAAATCAAATGTGCTACTAAATGTCAATCTGCTCAGACTGATTTGCACAACCTCTACTGTGGCCGATGATTTTAAATTTTTTTCATTCACCGTGGCAAACACACAATATGTAGTTGATGAACCAGTCATCAATCGAGCGTTAAATTTTCCAATGGATAATTTCTGTAATTTACCCTCTGAAAATGATATTTCAAACTTTTTCAATGCCATTCACTATCAGGGGGTGATTAATTTAACCAAGTTGTCTAAATCCAATTTGGTTTCTGAATGGGATATTTTCTTCGATACACTTTCCAAAGTGTTTGCCAACTACACTAAATCCAACTTTCACAACATCACTTCCACTATGTAGTATATTGGTCTTGCGGTTGTTTTCAATCAAAGGATCAATTTTTGGCAAACTACTTTTACCCATTCTTCTGAGACGTCTCACTACTGCTTTACGTGATCATTCTATAAATCGTAGGGTCTCTTGCTATTACCCTCGCTTTCTCATGCTTATAGCAGAACATCTTCTCACACCTGAGCATGAGCCTCTTTTTGCTAACTCATCAGTAACTGAACCCCCTCCAGTAAGCAAAAAGATTTACGCACGCCAAGACACAACCTTTAAATTCATGCAAGTTCCAGTACTTGTATCTGCTTTCATGGCCACTTACATTCCTTTACCAATTTTCAATCTTCCCGGTCATGAATAGCAAGCTCAACCTCCAGTGGTTCAAGCCACCCAGGCTCAAACATCAGATGCTCTTCCACTGCAGGTAATAATTCCTCACTCTCAAACTATTCCTACTTCTGTTGAAAGACCCCCAGTGGTTGATAGGGCTGACCATGAAGTTGTAGAACCGCAGCTTTAATCCCAGGTCATAGAGCCAAACACAGAGTCACAACCTATCTCAACCTCTCCCCCACTGTCTAAAATGTTACCGAGAAGGTTAGTAGGAAGTAGTATGTTGTTGGATGTGAATGAACCCTCAGCTCTGCCTCCTTCCAAGAAAAGAAGAACATTTCCTGAGGCATCTGAAAGCCCATCCTTGTCCTCCCAATAGGACATGGACTTTGATATGGCCAGTAAACAGTTACTAGAGACATTCTCTCAACAGGATGAATCTATTGAAATTCGCCATAGGGCCATGGCATCTTGTACTGAGTCAAGCACACTTCCATTACTCACAATGGAAGCATACAGACCAATAGATGATACTTAGGACACAGAGCGGGGAGTGCATATTGAGTCGGTTACAGTGCATGCCATAGTTACGGGAGAAGAGCAGTCACATGCTTCTGAGGGAAAATCTGACTCTCATCCATCTTTAATAGAGTCATTTTCTCCCCTCCCAGATCCAACACCTCTGGCTCCCTCACGGGATTCTCCACTCGCAGATTTATCTGGAGAAAGTGGAGGGCAACTCGGTCAATCTATCCCTGAAGCAATTCAGACATCTATTTCACATGAAAAGATAGATTTGACTGAGGATCGGGACTCGCGAATTCCCATTGCACCACCACTGACCTCTCTTGAAGAGGCTAGGGTGATCTCAAATGCAGGTACAGAAGAACAACAACAGGATGGCTCCTCACGAGCACTTATATTGAGAGATAGACAAGCACGTGAGTTGAGTGAACCAAACAGGAGAGATACTCAGGTGAGCGCACACACAGACACAAACACTGAAAATCTGTTAGCTCAAATTGCTGCTCTGAAAGAACAACTTGCAAAAAGTCAGGTTGAGGCTCAATCATTCAAAGCACGAGTGGTTGAACGGTCTTCTTCTTCCACCTCTGTCAATAATCAGCTGGCTCTCATCAGGACTGAGATATCATATTTGAAGACCTCTGTTGTACCAAAGCTTAACTCAATCCAGGCATCTCCAACTTTATCAGCTGAAGACATTTCAAACTTCTGCTCTCTCCATACAAGAATGACTTCTCTTGAAGACCTGGTTGAAATGAATCATTCGCTGGACTCCTCCAGATTTCTAAAGATAGAAACGGGCATGGAACATCTCAATGAAGGGATGAAGCACTTGTACTTCATGATCAAAAATTCTCACTGCCCTAATGAAGAACAAAGGACTTTCTTTGAAGGGCCGTCTGGTGGAAGCTCAGGCTCTGGAGGTGATGGAGGTCATGGAAGGTCTAGAGGAAAGTCTGTAGAGGATTCCTCAACTAAGGGGGAGAAGAAAGGGAGAAGTGGAAAGGGAAAAGAAAAAGATTCTTCTGCTGGAGACACAGGGAAGGCTGATGATGTCTACTATAGTGGAGAACGGGATGACTTTGATATTTTTGACATTCCCACTGAACCAGTCTTGGAAGATAAAGATGGTTTCTTTGAAGCTGAGGAGGAAAGTGATTTTGGAGAATGGGAAGAGGAAGCTCAAGTGGATCCTGTTTTTGAGAAAGAGTTTCAGCAGCAGTAGTCAGAGTTGAAAAGAAAAGAAGCTAAACTCAAAAAGGTATCCCAGATCATTGACATGAGGAAAAACATTGAACGAACAGAAACTCTTGAAAAGCAACGTCTTCATGACATTAAAGCTAAAGAAAGGAGAAGAGATGTCAAACTGAAGATTGGTGAAAAATGGGATGAAGCTAGGAGAGTACTTGATATGCCTCAGCTGAGCACAAACAATGATAGGCAGTTTCAACATCTTCTTAACAAGCTGGAAATCTCTAATCCAAACAATGACGTGTACATGAATGCTATCAAGACTGAAGTCTCAAGGATTACAGCTGCCTTTGACAGATCTCTAAATGAAATGAGCATATTTGTATATTGTCAGAGCGAAGGATCTTTCAAGGTATCACTTCATCTGTTTGAGAATCGTTCTTTATCAGAGATTTGGGTTCTTCTCAACAAAGTCAAAAGAAGCTCAGAATTGAATGAAGTTCTTCGAGAAAGGCTCAAAGAGTTTGGCAGCAGGGCTAGTCCTCAAGTGGTCAACAATCCTCATCAGGTAAGATTCTTTAAGTCTGACTGTCTTCAAATCTGCCAGCTCGATTCACAATCTCTTAAAGACTACTATGCTAAGCATCTTGTCTGGATGGAATATCACTTAAGAACTGTTGGATACTCATCCATGTTGAAAACTCAAGCTGCTGATCTGATTCAAGCTTATTGTGAAAAGAATATTAAAAGGTACAATCAGTTCAAGAATAAGCTAAAGTCAGTTGGAGTTCAACCAGTCAGACCAGTCAGCTTCACTTCAGAAAAGGATCGTGTCTTTGACAAGGAGTTGCTTCAAGATTTGGAAGAAGGTGAATTCGGAAGGGAAGACAACTGAATTCAATTAGCTCCAAACTTAATGTAATATGCTTAGAGCTTTATGAATCAAGATAGACTAATGTAGTTATATGTTCAGTCTAGAGGAACATCTATCTTGTATTCACTTGTAAATTTCTTTTGGAATCTGGAAAATGTTAAATATAATCTAGAACTTTTCTGCTATTTACTTTGCATTACTGTTTATATCTTTTTTTTATTTGTTAGTTGAGTTATCCTCTAGGCATTTGTTGTTATTGTCTAACAAACAAACAGGGGGAGATTGAAAGGCATATGTCATAGCCTATTTGTTTATTCGAGGATTTAACTCAACTCAAATAAGGATGTAACAAGTAAATAGTGGTTCTATCGTCAGAGAGATCTCTCAAAGTAACATATGTCAAATGATTAAGTAACATTGTTCATCTACAGACTTGAGGACTTAATTCATTGGAAGAAGCTCAAGAAATTGATCAAGCCTCAGTGATATAAATCAAGATTGTGGTTTTAATCAAGTGACAAAGATCTGGTCAGGGTATCAATTAATTACAGGGATTTAATCTGAAGAAAATCAAGACATGAAGAAACATCACAAATGTTAGTCATTCATGAACCAGACAGTACATCGAGTGTCAACATTGAAGTGGTGAAATGGATTCATAAGTTTCAGTGATTTTTAGAAGATTGTTAGAAGAGTAGTTGCTGTTCAAGATTAATATTAATTCTCTATTAATTAATTAAGTCATATAATTTAATTAAGAAAATAAATTATATCTGCAAAGATTAATTTATTGATTAATTGAATTAATTGGTTAATTAATTCTGAATTAATATTATGCATTTTTCAGAAATGATTTTGAATTAATAGTCAAAATTAAATCAGCAAGACAAATATTTGAACTGGTATGACAATTGGATTGTCATACCGAAAGTCTTTCCAAGCCTTTTAGATAGTCCTACCAAAAGTTCTACCAGTTCAATCGATTGTCCTACCGAAAGTTCTACCAGTTCAATCGATTGTCCTACCGAAAGTTCTACCAGTTAAAAGGATTGTCTTGTTGAGCTAACAGGATTGTCTTGCCAATTAAAATCATAGGTTGATTGAATATAAAAGAGCAGCAGCTGATTTTCAACAGACAGAGCATTGAATATCAAAAACACAGAAGAACACAGAACAACGAAACAGCATAAAACTTATTGCAATTTCTCAGAACATTAATTTCTAGTATTCATTGTTAAATCTAAACCACTAGAAATCCTTTTCTTGTTCTTGTGTAACTATCTAGCGGATCAAAATCCCCAGAACTTAATCTCAAATTGCATTTAGCATTTGATCCTTTTTATTTCAAAAATAGAAAAAGTTCATGTCGAATTTATTCTAGATTTGGAATAATTTATTTCAGATTAATCCCTTGTAAACGATACCGTTGTTGTAACACCTTTCAAGTTTAATAATAGTTTTATTAACTTGAATTTTGTTTCACTTTTTTATTCCGTATTTTATTCGATTAAACGGTATAGTTTGTATTCAACCCCCCTTCTACAAACATATTAGGACCTAACAGTTTGGGATCAGAGTCTTTATATTTATGATATATCCAGGTGTTGTTCATTATTTTTTAAATGTGACTCCCCGATCTAGGCCGCGGATTGGGAGGGCATCGTGATTGTTGGTTTCAGAACAACATATTCATCCCACAAGCCTTGTGTTTTTAAAAATACACATCTACTGACTTGGTGCCCTGCTCAAGACTATAAATATCCTTCATAATTTGATAAATTATATGGCTACTAGTACCACACTTTTATAGTAGTAGTCACATAATTCATACCATCTCTTATTTTAATCAACTACTGAATTCAAAATCCAAGTAATGACTGTGTCATTAACTCCCCCCATTGAGCTAATAGTGGAGAATCATCTTCTGATTTCTCAAAGCTCTCATTAACAAAAACAAATTTGTTTCTGGCATTCAATGTTATCTGCATAGACTACTCCAAGGACCAAAATTATGATAACTTACAATTTTTTTGGCAATCAGAACCAATCTAGGATGATCATTATTATGTATAATGTTTATGTAGAACTAGCATGAAAACCCGTGCGAGGCACGGGTCATGGTCTAGTAAAACTTCTAAATTTATGAGATGTTGATGTATGTGAAATGTTGATGATTTGTGATGGTAGTTTTTGTAATATATAAGTGATGATGTCAAAGATCACAGAAGATAACAATATCATTAGTGTCTCTAATCAAAGTATGAAGCAAGACAAATGGACATCTGATCTAAGGAGGAGATTAATGAACTGTTATTTTTGATAATCATCTAAGCTTGGGGTCAACCCTAAGTAAGTTGTGTTGTTATCTTAGTTTGTATTTTGTACTTGTAACACTTAAAGTCTGTAAAAATGCAAAGGAGCGGACTGGAGTCTTTTTCCTAAAACAATATCAAGCCTGAGGATTCTATCTGGAAGAAGAACAAGAAGATCATGCCTCCGAAGAATTTTAAAGAAGTTTGGAGTTTAATAAATTTGTTTGGAGAAAAATATTCTAAGTCAAGATCTCTACAAGTCACAGATTTAATGTTATAGAGAAGTCATTCGAGAACTCCAGAATGACTTATCGAGAAGTCAGGAAAGCTACTAGAGAACCCAGAAAGATATCGACAAGCCAAATTGAAGAACTGAAGAATGGAGATATCGACAAGTCATTCATTCACTAGAGAACTCAAAGTTATCGACAAGTCTACATTCAGTAGAGAACTATGACTTATCGATAAGTCAAGTTCCAGTAGAGAACTCAGAGATATCGATAAGTCAAAATTCACTAGAGAACTCAGAGATATCGACAAGTTAAAATTCACTAGAGAACTCTGGGATATCGACGAGGTGAATTTGACTAGAGAACTCTCGGATGTGAACAAGTCAAAAATCCACTAGAGAACTAAGAGTTATCGATAATTCAAAGTGAAGATTAGACATCTCGACAAGCCAAAATTCTTGTATAGAGAACTGAAGACCTCTACAAGCCAAACTAAATATAGAGTACTAGAGATCTCGATAAGCCAATATAATTATCGAGATGTCAAGTGTTCTATAGACCTAAACTGAAGATTTCGAGGTGCAATCTCAAAGTAAAAAGTTGCAGATCAGTTCAATATCCAAGATAAACAATCAACAAACAATCCAACAACTGGATTGACAAGTCTATAAAAAACAGCTTGAAGAATGTGCAAGATCAATGGTAAAGATTAACTGACATATGCAGATTAAAGTGAACACGAGATGCTAAAAATATGCTAAACCATAAATGGAAGATCTACTTTTCTATAAATAGAAATGACAAGTGACAGTTTAGAAAAGCTAATAGCATGTCTTATCACACTATGTAAACCAGCAGTTAACTGAGTTATAAAGTTAACACTGGTCCTTAGTTAGTTATAACAATTTATATCAAATTTCTTGTAACACTCTCAAGAAGAAGCTAAGCTATTTATCAACAAGGAGCCTAGAAATTTTGTAGCAAAATAGTCTTAATTTAATATAAAATTAAGTGAGTTTTGAAGATCTGTGTTCTTTATTTTCTGCAATCTTAAACTCTGCATGAACACATTTCACTACAAGAATTAATTTACCCTGTTCAACCAAAAACATTCAAGAAAAGCCTAAAAACAGTAAAACATATTTACCCCCCTCTGCGTGTTATCATTTCCTAACAAGTGGTATCAGAGCAAAATCTGAAAGTAAATAGATTCAAGATCTTGGAAGAATGAATACACAGAAAATCAGTAGCGTCAAAATTCCTACCTTTGACAAAGCTAACTACATTCTTTGGAAAAAGAAAATGATGTTGTTCATCAAGATGGCCAATCCACTCTACATTTAGATCCTCAAGAATGGACCCTTCATTCCTATGGTTAGAGTTGAGGAATCTACAGATGAAGACATGGTCATTCCAGCTCATTATGCTCCAAAAGATCCTTCTGAGTATAGTGACCCTGAAAAGGAGAAAATTTCCTTGGATAGCAGCTTGTAATTAATATTGATTGAGTTACTTGATAATGTGATGTACAACAACATTGTCAATTGTGACACTGCCAAGCAAATATGGGAAAAGATTGAGATACTCTATGAGGGAACTGAGGAAGTTAGGTCAAATCAGAAAAGGATACTAATTTCACAATATGAGGGTTTCATGGCTAAGCCAAAGGAAAGAATTACTGATGTGTTTGAAAGATTCAACAAGCTGATAAATGACTTGCAGCTTCATGACAAATACTATGAAGCTGAAGAAGTGAATCTAAAGTTCTTGCTTACTCTCCCTAATCATTTGGAACATAAAATCTCAGCAATCAGGGAAGGGAGAGACTTGAGCAGAATAACTATGGAAGTTCTATATGGAATTCTCAAAACATATGAACTAGAGATGATTCAAAGGCAATCTTTGAGATCTAGTCAAGGACATGTTGTGGATGGCTCAAGTGCTTTAATTGTAAATGAAAGCCAAACATCCAATGATGAACCAAGATCTCAAATTCCAGTTGCCTCAACAAGTGAGCAAAGAACAAATGACTCACAGGAACAAGTCATTCTGGAACTGGAAAAGGATGAGTTCTATACTCTTGAAGAACTGGATGAGTTAGATCAGTCAATGGCCTATTTGGCTAGAAAATTCTCTAACATTAGAGTAAAGAAGCCAAGATACTTCAAAAGTAAAGAACAGTCTTTCAACAATGACAGCATATAATAATCGGGATAATTATGTGAATATTATATGTTAAATGAATAAATATTATGTGTTTAAAGTAATTAATGCCATGATATGAGATGTTATAACAGTTATGTGTGTTTCTGTGTGGGCCAGAGAATTTTTTTTTTTATTGATTAAAATATGCTTAAACTGCAATTATATGAATCTATCTGCAATTGAGACGCGTATTTATCAGCGTCTTTATTAATATATCTGTTTTATTTGATTTTATGCGCGTTTGAATGCATTTTACGTGTCATCGGGTTTTTCTGGTAATTTTTGGATCGGTGTATGATTTTATAATGCTATATGGATTTATTAATTATTTTCCCAGTATTTACAAAATAAACTATATGTATAGGTTCTGTCAGTTGGATATTACTTTTGTTAATATCTTTATTAATTAGGTGAGATTATTGGTATTCGAGTATCATTTGTGTAATTAGTTGTGTTATTTTGTTTTTATAATTAAAAGTGATTTTGTTAAAGAATTACTTTCATAAATATTTGATTATCTCTAAAATCATTTTATTACTTCATAATTTTTTTTTATTATTATTATTTTTAGAAGTTTATAAAATTTAGAAATCAATATTTTATTTATTAATTATCTTTAAATGATTTTTTGACTCCATTTAACTGTAAAGTCAATATTTAATTCCGAGATATTTCAAAAATCATAAAAATTTTATTTTATTAACTTTTAAATATTTTGAGAGTTTTAAAATTATTCCGGCAATTTTCTGGCTTTTATTCACCCACACATTTATTCGTTAAATTATTAAAGGTGGGTAATAGTTGCGTACCAAAAATGATTTTAAAATTTCTAAAATTTATATTACTATCTTTAAACTATTTTGGAATTTTTTTTTTTTTTTTTTTAAAAAAAAAAACTATTTTCGTGAATTATCGTGTTACTTTACTTGTAAGTTATTCGTTAAAATTACTGAATTCGCGATGTTAGAGTCGAGTAATAGCGAAACAAAACCTGATAAATCCATTTAACCTTATCTCTTCCTTTCTCTCTTCCAACCGACTGTCTCTCTCTATTTCTCTCGGCTCTCTCTCTCCTCTTTCTCATCTCTCCCGTCACTCTCTTTCTCTCCAATCTCTCCTCTGTCAACATTTATGTGTTTCTCTCCCTCATCCCTCTAATTCATCTTCCTATTCCCCGTTTGCCCCTGTTTTCCCTTGCCATCGCCTGATTCTCCGGTTCATTTTTTTTGGTAATCTCCTCCGCCTCCGCCTTATTCTCTGGCTGTCGTTTTGTTCCGATTGCTGGTTTCAGTTCGTTCCTGTTTGGCTGTGTATGCATATATCTATGTGTGTATCTGCGTATCGATTGTGTGCTTTGCGTGTGTGTGTCTGTGCGTGGCCAATATTTCGGCTGTGTTGTTCCCTGTTTCCGGTTGATTGTCCGGCTGATTGTTCTGTTCTTTTCGTTTCTGTGCGTATCGCGCGTGTGACTGTGGACTTTATTATAATATTAATTTTATTAAGTTATTTCCTGCCGGATAATTATTTTGAATAATATTCATGATATGAAGGTTACGCGCGGAAAATATTTTGAATAATCGGTGGAATTTTGCGTTGGAAACCAGAGGATTTATCGGGTACCCGCAAAATTTTACCGCCGTCGACGATGAGCCTCGGCGAGCCGACGGTGGGCGATGATGATTTTATCTGAGTCCTACGAATAAAATAAAAATACGAACAAAAACATAAAATACGAATAAAAATATGAATAAAAATAAATAATAATAATTAACATTTGAAATGTATCGGTGATTGGGATTCTTGAATATTGGGATTGTAGTTGTGAAATTGGATTGTTGTGAATTTGACGTCGAGTGTTCGACGGGTAGGCCGATAAATAAAGGAGACGCTGCCCGATTTTCGGGAAATTAATTCTGAAAATACGGGAACGTAACCTATAATTATCGGAGACGTCGAACGAGGATATGTAATTTTTACAAAACCTAATTATGTGTTGTTGGGACAAGATATTTATAAACAAACCGTTCGTCCGTTTAATTTGAAACGAATGCGTACAGACTCAGAAAAATATTGCGCTTCCAATAAAAATACTTTTGAGACCTAATTTCTTTTATATTGCAATGTCATTTGATTTGTGTATCAGTTTAAGTCGGTATTTGATCAGGTAAATGCTAATATTGACCTAATTTTCATTCTGAATGCACTGAGACGTATCTTTTAATGATTTGACTTATGTGTTACATAAAATATGTGAGTACGTGTTATATAAATGCCATGATTACGTGTTACGTGATATACATGCTATCTGTTATAATTTTAAAATGCCATGCTAGTTATAAACGATCGGGTAGATGTCAAGACGTATAGTTACGTCGATTGAGTTTAGTTCTGTCAATTAAGATAGTCCTTTTGTTTATAGAATCGAGTAGCAAGGAGCGCAGTCAAGTGTTAGACGGAGATAGTAGCCAGCAGTTAGAAACAGAGTTAAAGTAAGAGGTTATTGAGCATACCAGGCAAGTACCCTAACTTCACTTATTGTTCCAGTGACGTTTATTTTGAATCTTATTATGCAAATATTTATATGTTCATATACCATTCAAGTGTTATTGACTCTAAATTTATCCTTTTAATTTCTCTACTATTCTAAGTTCAGAATAGTTAAATATTTTTACATTTCGCTATAACTTACTCTATACAGTGAAGCTTTGAATTGAGACTAGCGAATAACTAATTGTTCTGGTTATTTCGCCATTGGTTGTTGAGAAAACTCCGGACCATGAGAAATGGGGAGTTAGGTGGTTAAGGATGTCATTTGATTCGACTCCTTTGACAGAAAATGGTTTTATGGGTTGGATGGTTGCGTAAGAGGCCGTGGCGGCGGTCCAGTGTGAGCTATGTGTTATACAGGATATAACACCTTGCTAGGCCAATATGTGCCTTGGGTACCTTTTGTTTAGTTGGATATGCTTCGGCATACCGGTGTTGCTCCGCGGCTGATCACCGGCGGCAACACACCGTCGTTCGAGGATTCCAATCCCAAAACATAATATATTGCAAATGTTGTTTATTATCAAATTTATATCAGTTTTGATACTGTTCAGTTATTGTAGTTGGTTTTGTTCATCAGATATACTGTTGTTATTCTAAATCATAAGCTATTTACTACTTGCTGAGCATTTCTTTCGCTCATACTTGTTTCTTATCTTGATTCTTTCAGCTAGGCCAGGGCAAGCTTAAGTTCCAGGTCTGACCAGAGGTTATGTGTTTGTAAATAGTTGGTGTGTTTCCAGGTAGACAGTTTGGGATACTTAATTATTCTAGAGGTTTGTAATAAAATTTGAATAAGTTGTAAAACTAATTAGACTATGGTTTGTAATAACACTTGATTTGTAGTAGTGCCTGTTCCATACTATAACCTGTGATCGATCCAGTGCAGGTAAAAGGGGTCGTATTTATTATATTATTCCGCTGTAATTATTTTATTTTAGTTTATTGGCGAGTGACCCCCAAATCTAGACCCCGGGTTTGGAGGGCGTCACAGGTTGGTATCAGAGCTACAGGTTATGGTCACTGAAACAGGCGTAGGATTGTCATAGATGAGTCATAGGAAGATCACATAAGATAGGCGCGTGTAATTTAGCTTTTATAGGATTAAATTTAGGATATTGGGCTGGGTTATAGTTAAGTTGTTTAGGTTTCCTGTTTTGCGTTTAGCTTTAGGCCTTGTGTCATTGCCCTGTTATTTTGTTGGTTTAGTTGAAATTTTAAGTAAGGATTTATAAGGTTTGGATAATTCGGAGTAAATTTTCTTTATGTTATTATTCTCGAGATAATAAGCAGGATTATGTGATAATCATGTCGCTTGTGTTAATATGGTAGCAAGTTTATGATATTTTGAGAAGAGATAGTGTTTGCGAACTTTAATATGCTAAGGAATTGCTACATATTTGACACAATGCTTGACAGATTATTATATATATTGCTTATTTCTTACCAGAATAATGGCTCCAAAGAAAAGGAATAATTCAGGAGAGGATCGTACCGAGAGTCGTACAGATCCAGCGATTATCCAGATGTTGGGACTAATGCAGCAGCAGATGTTACATCTTACGCAGCAGCAACAACAGCAACAACAGCAACAACAGCAGCAAGCAACAGCACCACCAGCAGTGACTTTTAAGCAGTTTCAAGCAGTGAAGCCACCTGAGTTCAAGGGAAGTGCTGATCCTGTGGAAGCCAATGCATGGCTCAAGGAAATGGAAAAGGCTTTTGAATTGGTCGGAGCAGGAGCTGAGCAGAAGACCAAGTTTGCAAGCTACTTTTTGAAGGGTGAGGCGAACTATTGGTGGGAATCCACGCGAGCATTGGAAGGAGGTGAGTTTATAACTTGGGAGAGATTCACAGAGTTGTTCCTGGAGAAGTATTTCCCGAGGTATATGAAGAATCAAATGGAGATTAAGTTCTTGAATCTGACCCAGGGTGATCTTACCGTGGCTGAGTACGAGGCTAAGTTTACTGAGTTAGCAAGGTTCGTGCCAGACCAGGTTGATACAGATGAAAAGAAAGCAAGAAGATTCGAACAGGGATTGAAGTTTTGGATTCAGAACAGAGTGGCCATGTTTGAGTTGACTTCATATGTGGCAATGGTTCAGAAGGCAATGGTGATTGAGAGTAGGAGTGATATGTCTCAGAAAGGAAATGATGGGAAGAAAAGGAAAATGGAAACCTCAGAGGGAGGTCAGCAGTCAAGTAATTTTCAGGGCCGTTTCAACAAAAGGCCAGGATTTCAGGGTAATAGGAATGTGGGATTCAAGAGACCACAATCAGAAAATGGAGGACAAGGCAACCGTTTTCAGAATTCAAATCAGCAGAGACCCAATCGTCCACCTGCGTCAGAGTGCAAATTTTGTGGTAGAAGGCATTTTGGGATTTGTAAGGCTAATGTGTTGTGTTATAAGTGCAATCAGAAGGGACACTATGCTAATGAGTGTCGAAGTCAGACTACAGCTCAAAGATCAGGGACAGTGTGCTTTAAATGTGGAAAGATGGGGCATATTGCCAGGGACTGCCAGACAATTGAACCAACTGCTAATGTGCCAAGGATTGAAGGACCACCAACAAAGGACCAGCCAAAGGCTAGGACATTCAATATGACTATGAAGGATGCTATTCAGAGTTCAGACGTGGTGGCAGGTACGCTTCCAGTCAACTCCATAGATGCTAAAGTTTTATTTGACTCTGGAGCTACAAAGTCATTTATTTCTCAAAGTTTTGTCGATAAACTGCATTGCGAAGTTAAGTTGTTAGAACAAGCATTAATGATAGAGTTAGCTAATAAGGATCAAGTTTCCGTCGACCGAGTGTGCTCGAAGTGCGATATTAAGATAGGAGGACATCATTTCTATGCCGACTTAATACCTTTTAAGTTGGGAGAATTTGATGTTATTTTAGGAATGGATTGGTTGTCAGAAAATAACGCCCAGATTGATTGTAAGAATAGGAAAGTGAGACTTCAGACCTTGGATAATAAGAAGAAGGTGATATTCCGAGGAAATAAGCAAGAGAAGAAGTTCTTAACGATCGCTCAAATGAAGAAGTTATTGTGTCAGAATTGTGAAGCATATTTGGCCCATGTGATAGACACCAGCAAGGAAGTTCCAACATTAGAAGCGATTCCAATTGTCAACGAATTTTCAGATGTTTTCCCAGATGATCTACCAGGATTACCTCCCGACCGAGAAATTGAATTTGCGATTGATCTAGCACCCGGAACAGAACCAGTTTCTAAAGCCCCGTACCGGATGGCACCAGTGGAAATGAAAGAATTGGCATCTCAGTTGCAAGATCTTTTAGAGAAAGGAGTTATAAGACCCAGTGTATCCCCATGGGGCGCACCAGTACTGTTTGTCAAGAAGAAGGACGGAAGTATGCGGTTGTGTATCGACTATCGAGAACTGAATAAGCTAACCATTAAAAACAAGTATCCGTTACCAAGGATCGATGATTTGTTTGACCAATTGCGAGGCGCTGTATGGTTTTCTAAGATTGATTTAAGATCCGGATATCATCAACTAAAGATCAAGCCTGAAGACATTCCGAAGACCGCATTTAGAACCAGATATGGGCATTATGAGTTTCTAGTGATGGCATTTGGATTAACTAACGCACCAGCAGCTTTCATGGATCTGATGAATCGAGTATTTAAAAAGTATTTGGATAAATTCGTGATCGTGTTTATAGACGACATCTTGATCTATTCCAAAACAGAAGAGGAGCATGTAGAGCATTTGAGGATAGTTCTGGAGATACTGCGACATGAGAAGTTATACGCAAAGTTTTCCAAGTGTGAATTTTGGTTAAAAGAAATACGATTTCTTGGGCACGTGATTAGTAATAAAGGAGTGGAAGTGGATCCAGCAAAGATTGAAGCCGTGATCAACTGGGAGAGGCCAAAAACACCAACGGAAGTAAGAAGTTTCATGGGATTGGCAGGTTACTACAGAAGATTTGTGCAAGATTTTGCAAAGATAGCTACGCCATTGACAAAGCTCACCAGGAAGAACCAGAAATTTGAATGGGATGAGAAGTGCGAAGAAAGTTTCCAGGAATTAAAGAATAGATTAGTATCTTCTCCAGTACTAGTCTTGCCAGATGAACAAGGAAATTTTGTGATCTACAGTGACGCGTCGTACAAAGGATTATGATGTGTTTTGATGCAGCATGACAAGGTGATAGCTTACGCTTCAAGACAGTTGAAACCACACGAAGAGAAGTATCCAACGCATGATCTGGAATTGGCAGCTATAGTATTTGCATTGAAGATTTGGAGGCATTATCTTTATGGGGAAAAGTGCGAGATTTACACGGACCACAAGAGTTTGAAGTATATCTTTACCCAAAAGGAATTGAACATGAGGCAGAGGAGATGGCTAGAACTAATCAAGGACTACGACTGTACTATCAACTATCATCCAGGCAAAGCAAATGTAGTGGCCGACGCTCTGAGCAGAAAAGAAAGGTTAAACATGATAACTTCATCTGAGGAATTAATCAGGGAATTTGAGAAGCTGGAAATAGAGGTTAATATTCCAAGTATGTCTACAAAGGTATTGTGTGCAATGTCTTTTCAACCAGAATTATTAGAGAAAATAAGAAGATGTCAGAAAGAAGTGATGAGCCATGAACGAGACAGTTTGACAGGAGAAGAAATAGGGAGTCAAAAGGATGATAAAGGGATATTAAGATTTTCTTCCAGAATATGGATACCCAACATAGCCGAGCTGAAAGATGAAATTCTTCGAGACGCTTACAACTCCAGATACTCAATTCATCCCGGAAGTACGAAGATGTATAGAGACTTAAGAGAAAACTTTTGGTGGCCAAGCATGAAGAAGGAAATTGCAGAATGGGTAAGTAAGTGTTACACTTGCCAGCGAGTCAAAGCAGAACATCAAAGGCCCAGTGGACTGATACAACCATTAGACATTCCAGAATGGAAATGGGAGCATATAGCGATGGATTTCGTAGTTGGATTACCGAGGACCAGGGCGAATCATGATGCTATTTGGGTTATTATCGACAGATTGACGAAGTCAGCGCATTTTCTTCCTATCAACGAGAGATTCTCAATGGATAAATTGGTACGGTTATATCTTAAAGAAATTGTGACAAGACACGGAGTTCCAGTATCCATAGTTTCAGACAGAGATCCTCGATTTAATTCAAGATTTTGGAGAAGTTTTCAAGATTGTCTCGGAACAAAGCTGAACATGAGTACCGCGTATCATCCGCAGATAGACGGTCAAAGTGAAAGGACGATTCAGATTATTGAAGATATGCTAAGGGTATGTGCACTAGATTTTGAAGGGAGTTGGGACGAGCATTTGCCATTAGTTGAATTCTCCTACAATAACAGCTATCATGCCAGTATTGGAATGCCACCTTACGAAGCTTTGTACGGGAGAAGATGCAGATCTCCAATATGTTGGGAGGAAGTTGGTGAAAGAAAGATTTTGGGTCCAGAATTGATCCAGCAGACAAAAGAGAAAATAGAACTCATTCGGAAAAGATTAATAGCAGCTCAAGATCGTCAACGCAAATATGTTGATCCTGCCAGAAAGGATATGGAATTTAAAGTTGGAAAAGCAGTGTTATTGAAGGTTTCACCTCGGAAAGGTTTATCAAGATTTGGAAAGAAAGGAAAGCTGAGTCCGCGTTATGTTGGTCCTTTTGAGATTTTGAAGCGTGTGGGAAAAGTTGCTTACGAATTAGCGTTACCACCTCACATGCAGCATATTCACAACGTGTTCCACGTGTCAATGTTGAAGCGTTATTTGCCTGATTCGAACCATGTGATAGAATATGAGCCAATCGAGATCCAGCCAGATTTGTCTTTTGTAGAGCAACCAGTGCAGATTTTAGATAAAAAAGAAAGAGTGCTTAGGAATAAGTCTGTATCTTTAGTGCGAGTCTTGTGGAGGAATCCCAAGGTTGAAGAGTCGACTTGGGAGTTGGAAAGCGAAATGCGATCCAAGTATCCTCATTTGTTTTCCTAAGTTGATTCTGAGGACAGAATCCTGTTAAGGGGGGAAGGATATAATAACCGGGATAATTATGTGAATATTATATGTTAAATGAATAAATATTATGTGTTTAAAGTAATTAATGCCATGATATGAGATGTTATAACAGTTATGTGTGTTTCTGTGTGGGCCAGAGAATTTTTTTTTTATTGATTAAAATATGCTTAAACTGCAATTATATGAATCTATCTGCAATTGAGACGCGTATTTATCAGCGTCTTTATTAATATATCTATTTTATTTGATTTTATGCGCGTTTGAATGCATTTTACGTGTCATCGGGTTTTTCTGGTAATTTTTGGATCGGTGTATGATTTTATAATGCTATATGGATTTATTAATTATTTTCCCAGTATTTACAAAATAAACTATGTGTATAGGTTCTGTCAGTTGGATATTACTTTTGTTAATATCTTTATTAATTAAGTGAGATTATTGGTATTCGAGTATCATTTGTGTAATTAGTTGTGTTATTTTGTTTTTATAATTAAAAGTGATTTTGTTAAAGAATTACTTTCATAAATATTTGATAATCTCTAAAATCATTTTATTACTTCATAATTTTTTTTTATTATTATTTTTAGAAGTTTATAAAATTTAGAAATCAATATTTTATTTATTAATTATCTTTAAATGATTTTTTGACTCCATTTAACTGTAAAGTCAATATTTAATTCCAAGATATTTCAAAAATCATAAAAAATTTATTTTATTAACTTTTAAATATTTTGAGAGTTTTAAAATTATTCCGGCAATTTTCTGGCTTTTATTCACCCACACATTTATTCGTTAAATTATTAAAGGTGGGTAATAGTTGCGTACCAAAAATGATTTTAAAATTTCTAAAATTTATATTACTATCTTTAAACTATTTTGGAATTTATTTATTTTTTTTTTAAAAAAAAATAAAAAAACTATTTTCGTGAATTATCGTGTTACTTTACTTGTAAGTTATTCGTTAAAATTACTGAATTCGCGATGTTAGAGTCGAGTAATAGCGAAACAAAACCTGATAAATCCATTTAACCTTATCTCTTCCTTTCTCTCTTCCAACCGACTGTCTCTCTCTATTTCTCTCGGCTCTCTCTCTCCTCTTTCTCATCTCTCCCGTCACTCTCTCTCTCTCCAATCTCTCCTCTGTCAACATTTCTGTGTTTCTCTCCCTCATCCCTCTAATTCATCTTCCTATTCCCCGTTTGCCCCTGTTTTCCCTTGCCATCGCCTGATTCTCCGGTTCATTTTTTTTGGTAATCTCCTCCGCCTCCGCCTTATTCTCTGGCTGTCGTTTTGTTCCGATTGCTGGTTTCAGTTCGTTCCTGTTTGGCTGTGTATGCATATATCTATGTGTGTATCTGCGTATCGATTGTGTGCTTTGCGTGTGTGTGTCTGTGCGTGGCCAATATTTCGGCTGTGTTGTTCCCTGTTTTCGGTTGATTGTCCGGCTGATTGTTCTGTTCTTTTCGTTTCTGTGCGTATCGCGCGTGTGACTGTGGACTTTATTATAATATTAATTTTATTAAGTTATTTCCTGCCGGATAATTATTTTGAATAATATTCATGATATGAAGGTTACGCGCGGAAAATATTTTGAATAATCGGTGGAATTTTGCGTTGGAAACCAGAGGATTTATCGGGTACCCGCAAAATTTTACCGCCGTCGACGATGAGCCTCGGCGAGCCGACGGTGGGCGATGATGATTTTATCTGAGTCCTACGAATAAAATAAAAATACGAACAAAAACATAAAATACGAATAAAAATATGAATAAAAATAAATAATAATAATTAACATTTGAAATGTATCGGTGATTGGGATTCTTGAATATTGGGATTGTAGTTGTGAAATTGGATTGTTGTGAATTTGACGTCGAGTGTTCGACGGGTAGGCCGATAAACAAAGGAGACGCTGCCCGATTTTCGGGAAATTAATTCTGAAAATACGGGAACGTAACCTATAATTATCGGAGACGTCGAACGAGGATATGTAATTTTTACAAAACCTAATTATGTGTTGTTGGGACAAGATATTTATAAACAAACCGTTCGTCCGTTTAATTTGAAACGAATGCGTACAGACTCAGAAAAATATTGCGCTTCCAATAAAAATACTTTTGAGACCTAATTTCTTTTATATTGCAATGTCATTTGATTTGTGTATCAGTTTAAGTCGGTATTTGATCAGGTAAATGCTAATATTGACCTAATTTTCATTCTGAATGCACTGAGACGTATCTTTTAATGATTTGACTTATGTGTTACATAAAATATGTGAATACGTGTTATATAAATGCCATGATTATGTGTTACGTGATATACATGCTATCTGTTATAATTTTAAAATGCCATGCTAGTTATAAACGATCGGGTAGATGTCAAGACGTATAGTTACGTCGATTGAGTTTAGTTCTGTCAATTAAGATAGTCCTTTTGTTTATAGAATCGAGTAGCAAGGAGCGCAGTCAAGTGTTAGACGGAGATAGTAGCCAGCAGTTAGAAACAGAGTTAAAGTAAGAGGTTATTGAGCATACCAGGCAAGTACCCTAACTTCACTTATTGTTCCAGTGACGTTTATTTTGAATCTTATTATGCAAATATTTATATGTTCATATACCATTCAAGTGTTATTGACTCTAAATTTATCCTTTTAATTTCTCTACTATTCTAAGTTCAGAATAGTTAAATATTTTTACATTTCGCTATAACTTACTCTATACCGTGAAGCTTTGAATTGAGACTAGCGAATAACTAATTGTTATGGTTATTTCGCCATTGGTTGTTGAGAAAACTCCGGACCATGAGAAATGGGGAGTTAGGTGGTTAAGGATGTCATTTGATTCGACTCCTTTGACAGAAAATGGTTTTATGGGTTGGATGGTTGCGTAAGAGGCCGTGGCGGCGGTCCCGTGTGAGCTATGTGTTATACAGGATATAACACCTTGCTAGGCCGATATGTGCCTTGGGTACCTTTTGTTTAGTTGGATATGCTTCGGCATACCGGTGTTGCTCCGCGGATGATCACCGGCGGCAACACACCGTCGTTCGAGGATTCCAATCCCAAAACATAATATATTGCAAATGTTGTTTATTATCAAATTTATATCAGTTTTGATATTGTTCAGTTATTGTAGTTGGTTTTGTTCATCAGATATACTGTTGTTATTCCAAATCATAAGCTATTTACTACTTGCTGAGCATTTCTTTCGCTCATACTTGTTTCTTATCTTGATTCTTTCAGCTAGGCCAGGGCAAGCTTAAGTTCCAGGTCTGACCAGAGGTTATGTGTTTGTAAATAGTTGGTGTGTTTCCAGGTAGACAGTTTGGGATACTTAATTAGTCTAGAGGTTTGTAATAAAATTTGAATAAGTTGTAAAACTAATTAGACTATGGTTTGTAATAACACTTGATTTGTAGTAGTGCCTGTTCCATACTATAACCTGTGATCGATCCAGTGCAGGTAAAAGGGGTCGTATTTATTATATTATTCCGCTGTAATTATTTTATTTTAGTTTATTGGCGAGTGACCCCCAAATCTAGACCCCGGGTTTGGAGGGCGTCACACAGCAGCTGGAAGGAAAAAGGGAAGTACAATTCTGATAACAAGAATGGCTACAAAACTGGATTTGTTGACAGATCTAAGATAAGGTGCTTCAGTTGTGATGAACTAGGCCACTTTGCTACAGAATGCATGAAACCCAATAAGGCAAAGAAAGATAAAGCTTATCTTGAACTTGAAGCAAAGTATGAAGCTCTTCTGAAGAAACAGCAAAGCAAAGCTTATATTGCAGAAGGTAAAAGTTGGGATGACTCTGAAAATGATGAAGATGAAGAACTTGGAAACTATGCACTCACGACCTTGGAGCAAGGCGAATCATCCTCATCTAAATCACAGGTACCAACTCTTACCTCCACTAATTTAAATATGAATCAATATAAGGAAACTGTTGAAAAGATGAGCACATAAATGTTTTACATCCATACAAGCATGGTTGCTGCTAATGAAGAAGTTAGCAGATTAACAAAGTTAAATGAGAAGCTTGAAAGTGCAAAACAAGAAACTGAATTATTGATAGAGGAGCTTGAAGCCTTGAAACAAGAAAATGGTTATCTGAAGAACAAGCTCAAGTGTGCAAATGAGATTGAGGCTGTACTAAGGGAAAAACTGGAGAAAATTGAAGTCCTTCAAGAATGTATCTGAATTGGTTGGTCAGTACCATGAGAAAAATAAACCATGTGCAAATATTGCTATTGGTCTTGATTATGATGCCTTGAACAGCAAAAAGAAAAACATAAGTGACAGAGGAAAAGCAACAAAGAGTGAAAATGTTCCAGTAATGCTGAGAAATATTGGGTCAACTATGTTCAAGACTTATGAAATGAACTTCGGTGAAGAAGAATTGATCATCAAGCAAGAAATTGTAGATGAGGGTAATGAAAAGAAAAATGCAAATTCAACTCAATCTTCCAAGGCTGAAGAAAATCTCATAGACAATCAAAGCACCAAGACTTCTGTCAAAGAAACCAAGATTGAAGATGCAAGAAAGAAGAAGAAAAATAGAAATGGGAGAATATGGATAAACAAAAGCAATAATTTGGCCTGTGTTGCAGATGCTCCTAGAAAGAAGTGTGAAAAATGTGGCTCTGCAAATCATCTAACTCACCTTTGTAAAAAGGTTGTTAGTAAGACAACTGAAGGAGCTTGCAAATATAATGAAGTAGGTTTAAATGATCCCTACTCATTCTGTGATAAGTTTGACTACATCCCTTGCAACTTGAAAGTGATGAAGAGTTGTCACACACTGAGAGTAGATCTTAAAGAAACAAAACTTGAGTCTACATCAGAAAGGGAAAATGCACAACAATCATTGAACTCTATTTTATCTGAAACAACCCACTCTACTTCTGCTAAATCAGTTAACAAGAAGAAAGTACCCAACACTGCTTGGGTCACTAAACACACCTGAATCTCATTGTGTGCAGGGCAAAGTGAAGAAAGTCATATGGATCATTGACAGTGGATGTTCCAGACATATGACAGGTGATAAGGCCCTGCTATTACAGTTTGAGGAGAAAGTTGGCCCATTAGTGACCTTTGGAGATAACAACAGAGGATTCACAATGGGATATGGAAAGATTGTTTCTGAAAATATTGTCATTGATGATGTAGCACTGGTAGCTGGTCTTGAAGTGAATCTTCTCAGTGTTAGCCAATTTGTAGACATAGGCTTTGAAGTTTTATTCAACAGAGAAGAATGCACTTTTATCAGCAAGAAAATTGGTGAAGTTGCTCTGAAAGGAGCAAGGAAAGGAAGCTTGTTTGTTACAGACTTGGAATCAACAAATAAGGATGGTATTTGCTGCTTCTACACCAAGGCATCAGAAGAACAAAGTAAGCTATGGCATAAGAAGCCGTCTCACTTGAATTTCAAGGCAATTAACAACTTAGTCAAAAAGGAGTTAGTGGGAGATATGCCCAAACTGGAATTTTCTCAAGTTGAAGTTTGTGAAGCTTGTCAGAAAGGAAAGATGAAAAGATCTAGTCACAAACTGTGAATTCTATAAGTGCACCCTTACAACTTATTCACATGGACTTATTTGGGCCAGTGAATGTCTTATCAATTTCAAGGAACATATATGCACTTGTGATGGTGGATGATTTCTCAGGATACACTTGGGTAGAGTTCATGTACTCTAAAGATGAAACTTCACACATCATAATTGAGCACATCAAGAAGATAGAAAAACAGTCCGAAGATTACAATTATGTGAAAAGATTGAGAAGTGACAATGGAACAGAATTCAGAAATGCTACATTAAGTGAATTCTGCAAAGGCAAAGACATTGTTCAAGAATTTTTAGCTGCCAGAACACCTCAACAAAATGGAATAGTTGAGAGAAAGAACAGAACATTGGTTGAAGCTGTAAGGACAATGCTGCAAGATGCCAACAAGTTTCTGGGAAGAGGCTGTTAACACTGCATGTTATACTCAGAACAAATATCTCATTAACAAGGCACATGGCAAGTCACCCTACTCAATCATGTCTAAGAGAAAGCCTACTGTAAATCATCTTCATGTGTTTGGAAGCAAGTGTTATATTTTGAAAGACAACTCTGAATATATGGGAAAATTTGACTCAAAGGTTTTTGACGCAATTTTTTTGGGATATTCACTGGAAAGAACAGCCTACGAAGTTTATGTAATTGATCAAAAGAAGATTATGGAGAGCACAAATGTGACCTTTGATGATGACAAGTGTCCAGACTTGGAATGCCTTGATGATAATGAAGTTGAAGCCCTTGCATTTGAAAACCTCAACATTGGTAGTGATTTTGATGAAGAAGATGAAGTTGATGCACGACAGATGATGAATGAAGAGACTCTCTTCTACAAGAAACATGGTGAGATATGATCTTAGTTCAAATTTATGTGGATGATATCATCTTTGGTTCTACTAATGAGAAGTTTTGCCAAAGATTCTCCAAGCTTATGCAAAGTGAATATAAAATGAGTATAATGGGGGAACTGAGTTACTTTCTTGGACTTCAAGTCAGCCAAAGAAGTGACGGTATCTTCATCAGCCAAACTAAATATATCAAGGATCTATTATAGTTTGGAATGGTCGATTGTTCACCTGCATCTACACCTATGTCTACTGCAACAAAGTTGAATGAAGATAAAAAGGGAAAAAGTGTAGATATCTCAAGCTATAGAGGGATGATTGGATCATTGCTTTACTTAACAGCAAGTAGACCAGACATCATGTTTGCAACATGTCTATGTGCAAGATTTCAAGCCAATCCAAAAGAATCACATTTGATGGCTATAAAGAGGAGTTTCAGATACTTGAAAGGAACTCCAAACTTGGGACTATGGTATCCTAAGGGAACTGGTTTTGAAGCTGTTGGTTACACAGATGCAGATTTTGCTGGATGCAGGGTTGACAAAAAAAGTACCAGTAGAAGCTGTCAATATCTTGGACAAAGACTTGTATCCTGTAATAGCAAGAAACAACAATCTGTATCAACTTCTACAACTGAAGCTGAATACATAGCTACAGGAAGTTGTTGTGCTCAAGTGCTTTGGATTAGAAATCAACTAATGGATTATGGCCTAGTGTTACAAAAAAATCCTATTAAGTGTGACAATACTAGTGTTATATCTATAGTAGCTAATCCATTTAATCATTCTAGGACAAAGCACATTGATGTCAGGTATCATTTCATCAGGGAACATGCTACAAATGGTACCATTGAGCTCATTTTTGTACCAACAGAACAACAATTAGCTGGCATTTTTACTAAACCTTTGGATGAAGCAACTTTCACTAGACTTGTAGGTGAAATTGGAATGCTTAACTCTTCATCCTAAGGCAAGAACTCAGCTAATGTTTTGCAGCAGATTAATCTCCAGTAAATCAAAATTTATTTGATTAAATTGGAAATTAACTGAAATATGAATTATAAATATTTCAGAAATCTCTGCATATTTGTTTTTCAAATTCAAATTTAATTTGGAATTTTTCAAATTCTAAGTAAACTGCTCAGTTGTTAATTTACATTCTCAATATGTAAAATTAAGACAAGGCATAATTACAAAAGCCAAAAGTATATAGAGAACTGAGTTCTCGATAAGTAAAGATTGACTTCTCGACAAGTCTTTTTAGGACTTCTCGAGTGAGTCCTCGATAAGTCAATTTGCTGACTTCTCGATAGGCTTAAAAATGACTTATCAATAAGTCCTTGTAGAGTTCTCTAGTAGTGTTTATTCACAGAGTTCTCTACAAGTAAAATTTTTCTCTTATCAATAACTCAGAACTGAGATAATTTAAATTAATAAATTATTTTGGTTAAATACTTTTGGAAAATCTATTCTAATTTTATTTTGAATTTATTCAAATAAAAGTTAGAATTAGTTCATTCCATTTTTTGGACAAACTGGGTATTTATTCGACATCTCGATAAGTCAATTTTGAGTTCTCTAAAAGAGTAATTTAAAATGAGTTCTCGATGTGTAGTTCATTTCTCAAAATGACTTCTCGATAGACAAACTCCAAATGTCTATTTTTGAGTTCTCGACAAGTCATTTACTTTTACTATAAATACCCAGACTTCTCGATACATATTTTAACTTGGAATTTCTCAAAATTCTAAGCAAACTGAATGTTTATTAATTCATATCCTAAATATATGAAGTTAATAAATAACATATCAAAAGAATCAAAAAGTATGAGAAACTGAAATAATTTAATTCATAAATTATGTTCAGCAAAATACTTTTGATATACTTTGTTTATAATTACTCAGACTTATTGACACATTTACGTGCTTATGTGCATTTTTTTGTGGAACATGTTAGTCTAATGTAACTAGACTAGTACATTATATGTGATATTTTGAGAATGCTGATAATAATTAAATTTATTTGACTATATGTTAATTATGTGTTTTGAATTTATTCAAAATAATTCCTTATCAGTATTTATTTTGATGAGTTAGCTAGTGAAATATTATGTTGATAGGAAGAGTTATTTTTTTTAGGGAGTGTTTGTTTATTTGCATGGGGAATAGTTAACCTAGAAAGTGAACTAAGATTCTTGAGTACTTGCATGGGGAATAGTAACTAGTCACTTCTAACTGTCTAGATTCTCGTAAAGTATGCTTGTGTGATTATTACACTTATTAACCGGGCAATTCAAGAGTCTCTTGGTTTCTTTCTTTTCTCCTTCTATAAATTCAAACCCTTCTCTCTTCATTATTCATCACTATTCTCTTTCTCAACAATCATCCTAACCTTGCTTCTTGTTCATCTCTCTCTCCAATGGCTGTCCCAGTCTTCTACAAGCTTATCAATGGAGTTTATCAACCCGCTCATTATTTGGCCGACAACCAAATCTACTATGACCCTTTCGGACTGCGTGTCCGCATCAGGGGGATTGTTTGCAGCCCCTTTGATGTTCCACTTGATGTCTTTGACGAACTCTCGTGGGACGATCAGATAAACTTCCTTTTCTTTGAGGGAGAAGTCTCTCTGAAGCAGGAGAGACGTGCCATGGTGGCTGAGCAGCAACGTCTTGCTGCTTCGGAGTTGCAGGAGAGAATCATTTCTCTTGCACACTCCATGTCCAGAGTTTACCAGTGCCGGACAAGGAAGATAGAGGCCGAGAAGAAGAAGCAGAAACTAAAGTAGTTAGGATTAGGATTTACTTATTGAAATCTATATCTTAATGTACTCTGTTTCCATTATTAATGAAAATTCTACTTCTTCTCTATCATTTTTTTTGGGTAATGATTGATATATGTTTATATCTGAATTGATTATTATCTTTTCTGTAATAATGCTTACAACTAAATATCTTACAATGCATATGTCTAATTAAACTCCAAAAAGATACATATGATCAATGCATTACAGGTCCAACACAATCTATTCAGACAACAACATGAATTCAGATAATCAATCAACAGGTATTTGTGTTAAACTGCAACTAAAACATTTCAAAACCAAACTGCAGTTCATCCAGGCACAACAACACAAACACAAACTCAAACACAATCTCACTCAGGTGACTCTCAAAATAAACCTGTTTTACACAAGGACAGTAATTTCAAAATGTTCTTCGGTTGTTTTGTTGTTTGAGAAAAGAAACCACCACAAACATAGGGAATTCATCAATTTTTCACTGAAGATCCCATGAATATCTCTAATGCACCTTCATGTGCAAAACAGTCTTCACAGACTGAAAGGTTTGAGGGTAGTACTCTTGAGGGGAAGCTATTTAAATCATCTACAATTCAATTGGAGGTTTCTCAAGAAAGATCAACTCCCCTCATAACTCTAGCAGAAGCTGCCTTAGCAGTCGAAGCTAGAAGTACAACTGCCTATGACACTGTCATGAGAGAGACAAGTATAGCACATTTAAGTGTCAGTGTGTTGCAAGACACACAAGGGTTTGAGGCTGGTGTATATGACAGTAACCCAGTCAAATTGGAGGTTCCTACTATAAGTAGAGGATAACACCCTGTCAAAACCACAGAGCAATCTTTGAGTTAAACTGTGATCCTAGTCACAGGTGATTCTGATGTACCATTCACCTCACAATCTATAACTGGTATTCACTCTTCTGATGAAATGAGTATGATTAGACCTATATGGATTACCCCTAATCATATGATCACATACAACTTTTCTCAACCATATCTTATTTCTGCAAGTCAAACAACAATTGAGCCTTTCATTTGAGGATGAGAGAAAAGATTGAGAGAAAAACAGAAAAGAAAAGAGGCAGGATCCTTCCTGGCAAAAGGAGAGGTAGATGAGTATCTGGATTTTATAATCCTTGTGAGAAAACTCTGACTCTTAAAAGTCATGAGACTAGTGCAGTGAGAAGTAGTGAGACTACTTATTCAAAAGAATAGAGAGCTTAGGAATTTTGTTACTGACAGATTTCTTCTGCAGATCTAAGTGAAACTCTTATTCTACTTGATGAACACATCACTACAAATATCACTGAAGCTTGAAGCTGCAGATATTGTTCTAAATGGACAATGACAAAAGCTTGAACAATGTGCATTTAGCTGGATATTTCTACCTGGAGATAATGTCAAAAGGGGGGGATATATCTTTATGCAGGAACAGCTGGATGGATGTTGCCAGACATTAATACCCTCTTCTTGATAAAGGGAGAGAAGAGTAAATCTAAATGCAATTCATAAAAGAAGACAAGTTGGGGAGATTGATGTCTACATTTAGTTAAAGTTTTGACATCATCTATCAGAACTTGTGCATAATTCCATAATGAACAAGTTGGGGGAGATTGTAATATAAGTGATGATGTCAAAGATCACGGAAGATAACAATATCATTAGTGTCCCTGATCAAAGTATGAAGCAAGACAAATGGACATCTGATCTAATGAGGAGATTAATGAACTGTTATTTTTGGTAATCAGCTAAGCTTGGGGTCAACCCTAAGTAAGTTGTGTTGTTATCTTAGTCTGTATTTTGTACCTGTAACACTTAAAGTCTGTAAAAATGCAAAGTAGCAGATTGAAGTCTTTTTCCTAAAACAATATCAAGCCTGAGGATTTTATCTGGAAGAAGATCAAGAAGATCATGCCTCAAAAGAATTTTGAAGAAGTTTGGAGTTGAATGAATCTGTTTGGAGAAAAATATTTTAAGTCAAGATCTCTACAATTCACAGATTTAATGTTATAGAGAAGTCATTCGAGAACTCTAGAATGGCTTATCGAGAAGTCAGGAAAGCTACTAGAGAACTCAAAAAGATATCGACAAGCCAAATTGAAGAACTGAAGATTGGAGATATCGACAAGTCATTCATTCACTAGAAAACTCAGAGTTATCGACAAGTCTACATTCAGTAGAGGACTCTGAGTTATCGATAAGTCAAGTTCCACTAGAGAACTCAGAGATATCGATAAGTCAAAATTCACTAGAGAACTCAGAGATATCGACAAGTTAAAATTAACTAGAGAACTCTGGGATATCGACAAGGTAAATTTGACTAGAGAACTCTGGGATGTGTGAACAAGTCAAAAACCCACTAGAGAACTAAGAGTGATCGATAAGTCAAAGTGAAGATATGAAGACTAGAGATCTCGACAAGCCAAATTTCTCTTATAGAGAACTAAAGACCTCTACTAGCCAAACTAAATATAGAGTACTAGAGATCTCGATAAGCCAATATACTTATCGAGATGTCAAGTGTTCTATAGACCTAAACTGGAGATCTCGAGGTGCAATCTCAAAGTACAAAGTTGTAGATCAATTCAATATCCAAAATAAACAATCAACAAACAATCCAACAGCTGGATTGACAAGTCTACAAAAAACAGTTTGAAGAATGTGCAAGATCAATGGTAAACATTAACCGACAGGTGAAGATTAAAGTGAACACGGGATGCTAAAAATATGCTAAGCCATAAATGGAAGATCTAATTTTCTATAAATAGAAATGACAGGTGACAGTTTAGAAAAGCTAATAGCATGTCTTATTATACACTGTGTAGACCAGCAGTTAACTGAGTTATAAAGTTAACACTGGTCCTTAGTCAGTGGTAACAATTTAGATCAAATTTCTTGTAACACTCTCAAGAAGAAACTAAGCTCTTTATCGACAAAGAGCCTAGAAATTTTATAGCAAAACAGCCTTAATTTTAATATAAAATTAAGTGAGTTTTGAAGATTTATGTTCTTTATTTTTTGCAAGCTTAAATTCTGCATGAACACATTTCACTACAAGAATTAATTTACTTTGTTCAACAAAAAACATTCAATAAAAGCCTAAAAACAATAAAACACATTCACCCCCCCGTGTGTTATTCATTTCCTAACAGTTTTGTACTTTAGTTGTGTAGTTACCTTGTTACCAATGAAAATCAATTTGATGTGTTTAATCTTTTTACCTTGTTATCATACACAACTGATGTATTTTTAAGTTACGAATTGAGTAACCTTGATGCTGAATATCTACTGTTTGTAAGACCTATTTAAGTTATTTTTTTAACTTTATTTTTATTGTGCGTTCATGTACGAAATTATGGACAATGTTCATAAAAGCGTAAACCGACTTGTATTTTTGTTCAAAGTGTACAATTTGTCATTTACAATTCATTAGGTATAAAAGTTAAACCCAGTATTATATTAACATAAATGACCGAATTATATACAAGGACACTTCTTATGTACGATTCTAAATAAAAGTTTTTCAGCTAACTTTATTTCATCCCTGCATAGTAATTTTGGTGTGAAACGTATACTGATACATGGTGCGGAGTACGTAACCACTGGGGTTGGTTTATATTATCATTGACTATACCTGTCAATTTTTCTTCTTTGCATGTATTGATGCATTTACAATACTCTTACTAATTTAAAAGCTATATAAATGCAGTTTGTAATATAACAGAAGGTGCAGTTTAATCTAACGTGCTTGTTTTTACCGTAAAGGTGTACTAGTTTATGACGGAAATTGTCATGCATCCCGCGTGTTATTTCCCATGCGTATATTTACCCTCAAAAGCAATTGAGACTGCACTTATAGCTGACAAAGTAATTGATATTTTCTACAACCTCAAGTTGTAAGAGGCCATCAACATGTCCGCCGTCCCAGATTTAGGGTTCTGACAAAAGGATGTGTAATAAATAATTCTCGTTAGACTTCAGGAAAAAATTAAAATCAAACACCCCCTCACCCCCCCAAAAAAAACCTTCCTCCACAAACTATATTGAATCTAAGTTTCAAATTTTGTCATTGTAAATGAATGTTTTCCTTGCAAAAGTATCCTATTTTAGTGGGTAGCAAAAAAAATTAAAATACTATTCGAAAGGCCATTTTTAAATTCATGAAAATGCACAAAAATCATATATTTTCACTGAATTTTCCGACCCATTTTAGGGGTCAAATTCTTCGGACATTAATTTTCGAGAATTTTGTTTCTAGAACAAAATTTCACACCATATTTAAGAGGGAAATAAAAAAATTAAAAAAAAAACTGTCCGCAAGGCCATTTTAAAATTCATGAAAATGCCAAAAAATCATAATTTTCCAGTAAAACTAAAGCGTCGACCAATTTTAATGGCCAAAAACGCATTTCTATACATTTTTTTCAAGCATTTTATTTTTGGGACCAAATTTCACACCCTATTTGAGTGGGTATAATTTTTTTTTAATAAAATCTGTCTCGAAGGCCATTTTTAAAATTCTTGAAAATGCCCAGAATAACATATTTTGTTATAAAAACTAATTTTTCCGACCCATCGTAGCGGTCAAAAAAACACATTTCTAAATATATTTTGTTGCCTTATTTTGTTTCTGGGACAAAATTTCACACCCTGTTTGGGTGGGTACCAGACAAAATTAAAAATCTGCCCGAAAGGACGTTTTTAAAATTCTTAAAAATGCCCAAAATTTATATTTATTTTCACTAAAACTGAATATTCCAGTCCATTTTAGGGGTATAAAAAAGAATTTCCGGATTTTATTTTTTTGAGCATTTTATTTATGTGACCAAATTTCAAACCCTATTTGGATCGGTAGAAAAAAATATTAAAAAAAAATTGGAAGACCATTTTTAAAATTTGTGAAAATGCCCAAGTAGCAGCAGTTACCTAATAATCTCTTATTGTGGCTCACTCACTCAACAGGTCTGTTTACAAACCCATGTTTACATTCTTATTATTTTCCTTCACGTATTTATATTATAATTCTTTATTATTTTTTAATCATCAAGGGACTATTTATGATTTCGAGAACATGTTTGATGACTTCATGCTTTCTCTTAATACCGAACTCGACGACGACATCATTGATGAGGTACTCTCTCTATTACGAGCTGAATTACCTCATAGATTCATAGTATTTTTGGCAATCATGAGCTCAATGAACTAAAAGCATGAGTCAAACTCTAGTTTTAGATTAACTTAGGTAGTGTTACAGGCGTTTTAATATCTTCAGATAAACAGCTCTGCATGAACGTTCTTGTACATCTTAGCA
The DNA here is from genome assembly GCF_009905375.1 of Apium graveolens. Lineage (NCBI taxonomy): Eukaryota > Viridiplantae > Streptophyta > Magnoliopsida > Apiales > Apiaceae > Apium > Apium graveolens. The sequence goes on from NC_133651.1 coordinate 4,957,494, forward strand.
CATGCAGATTTGTAATTATTGTGCAGTCACTCGTACTTTATCTCTTTTCCATTTTTTTAATTACTTCTAATGTTATGGCCGGGTTTCTGAAAGATTGATGTTAGTGCATGAAGAATGTTATGAAATTTCAGTTCCACGAGTTGAACATGTAGCTGCGACTATTTTCTTTTCGTTTTGTTAACTTTTAAGTACTATCTTATGGAACTATAAGCCAAGAACATTTAAAATACATGATCAACTACACGAAACAAATTTGCTGCAGACTGTAGAAACCAATGTAATTGTATGTCTAAAATCTGATCATATATATTTTTCATGTTATATATGTTCTTTTATGAAAACACAACCACACGTGTGGTTTAACTTACTTGATCCATATTACCAACCCCCATGTATTTGCTACCTTGTACATTATGTAAGAGCAAGTCCAATGCTAGATGCCAAATATTTATAGCTATTGTTATAATATAGCATCAAAAAGTATATTTTGGTTCTAAAATAAAACTCGTTCTCCAATGCTAGTTGCATAAGTAGTTTCAAATTTTCATAAATCTTTTAACTTCTATTTAATTTAATATTGTTTTGATACTTTAAGATGTACAAGACAATAATTATTTAACTTTTCCCCTCCATTTGTAGTAGTAGATGATGTGGCAAGGATGCATATGAGTCATCTCATAAAAAATAAAAAAGCAATGTATGCATCCTTGGTTTCAAATATAGAACCAAGGATGCATATATGCATATTTGCATCTAAGTATAACACCCCTTTGGAGTTGAGTTTTTTTGCATTTGGTGCTATAATATAGCAATAACACCAAAGATAGCATTGCATTGGACTTGCTCTAATAGGCATTGTGATATACGTGCAACATTTATGATTATACATAAATTATGTAGAATCTTATTACGTAGATAAGTCCCTATAAATAGAATTAGACAAGCACAATATGCAAGGATTTGGTTTGGAATACATAACGTTGTGTGATTGCCCACAATAAACTTACAGAATTAGAAACTTGAAGGCCACTCGTTTTACTTCTTGTCCTATACATGATTTTGTGGTCATCAGTAATTGATAAATTTTGTTAGGGTCGTATGTGGGTTTCATTAGACCTATATGAACTCACATCTTCCAAAAACTAAACAACATCAGATCTAACAAACGAGACTATAAAATAAGCAATTGATAAGAAGAAACAACCAATAATATAAATAAAATTGATAAATGAGGGCTTTCGAGTAGCCTTAACCCCTAGTTGCCACTAATGTTCACAATAGACTCTCAATAACTTTCTTACCCTCCTACTCGATCTGCTATCACTCTATTTTTTCCCCTAACGTTTCAATTATGTATTTCCTATAATGCCCCCTTGTCCTTGGACATTGTTGTTTATATGCGATTATAACAGAGGTCTATGGTGTAGTATTTGACTTCTTTAATATTATAATTTTCATTTTAATATTTTAATATTTCTGAAAGATAAATATAATACTATTTAATAATTATATCTCTGCATAATTGGGGTTAGCAAATATATTTTGTACTTGTTTTTATTTAAACAAAAAAAGGAAAAATAGGGAAAAGAGAAAAGGGCAAAAAAGAAAGATATTTTATTGGGGAAGGTGTGAGGAGCAAATTAAAAATTATTTTATAAAATATTTGGGACAAAGTATTATACCAAAAAGCGAAAAGGGTGTATTTTAATGTAACATCAGAGAGCAAAAAAGATGTATTTTAATGTAACTAGTCGAAAAAGCCGCATTTTATGGATGCGTTATAATAAATTTTAAAAACTCTTTATGAATCAAATTTTTAATTAAAAAAATAATTATAAAATTACAATACTAAAGTTCAATATATTATCGTCTTCGATGGAGCAATACCTTCACTAAAATCAAATATTCAGTACTCTAAATAAAATAGACAACTTCAATTACAACATAATTTATATGTTCAAGTGTTCTCTCCAAAATCTTTTTTGACTTAAAACTAATATATAGAGGGTCAATTGTCTAAAATATTCATTTTATGTATATATACATATATTATATATTATCTTCAAATTCAAATGTTAACGTATATTTAAAAGTCATCGTATACATCGTGTCTGCAACACTGCTTAAAAGTTTTACCTCAAGTTCTAGTATTTCAAAATCCTTAATTAGTTTTCATGAAGAAGTAATCAAGTTCAATCGTTCTTTTCGAATCAATGCACCTGCCACCACATTTGCTTTCCCTGGATGATATTTGATCGAACAATCATAATCCTTAATTAGCTCCAACCATCTCCTTTATCTCATATCCGGTTCCTTGTGCGTGGATATATACTTAAAACTTTTGTGATCCGAAAAAGATTCATACTTTTTCCCGTACGTGTAATGCCTCCATATCTTTAATGCAAATACAACTGCAACTAACTGTAGGTCATGGGTGGGGTGTTTCCTTTCATGAATCTTTAATTGTCTAGATGCATACGCAATTACGTTGTCGTGTTGCATCAAAACACATCCAAGTCCTTTTATGCGGAGCGTCACTAAAAATAACAAAATTTCCTTTCTCGTATGGCAGCACTAGCACTTGAGCGGTCACTAATCTCTTTTTCAATTCTTGAAAACTCTTTTTGCATTTATCCGTTCATTCAAACTTCTCACTCTTTCTGGTTAGTTTCGTCAGTGGGTTAGTTATCCTCGAGCAATCCTTAACAAATCTTCTGTAATATCAAGTTAATCCCATGAAACCTTGAACTTCTGTTGGTGTTCTCGGTCAATCCCAATTCATGATAGCTTCAATTTTTATCGTATCTACCTTAGTTCCTTCGTTGCTAATTATATGCCCTAAAAATTGAATCTCCTTAAACCAAAATATACTTCGAGAACTTGGCATAAATCGCTTTTTCCTCAAAATATCCAAAATTGTTCGCAAATGCTCTGCATGTTCTTCGTCCATCTTGGAGTGAATTAAAATGTCATCGATGAAAACCATCTCGTGTTTGACAACTTATTTTTTTAAAATAATTAGGTTTATAAGCCTTAAAAACAAGTATATTGAGCAAGAATTGAAGTCTTCCGTACCCTGCGATATGTTTAAAATTTACAAAATGTAATTCAAAATACTTTAAATAACATGCATGTTTCCGTACCCTTTGATATGGTTAAAATTTATAAATTGTTATTCAAAATGATTTAAACAACACGCGTCATGATATTTTTTATTACAGTATAATTGATAATAATAAAATCTCCATTTTATATAAACACTAGTATATAACTCGTGCGATGCACGATTATTTTTATCATTACATATTGTAAAATACAATTTTAATATATTATTGGTGTGATTCGAATCTTATACCCATAGTATAATAATTTTAGAAAGTACCCCGGTAATTTTTATCATTATATATTATAAATTATAATTTTAATATATCACTGGTAATTCGAACCTTATACTTCTTAAATAATAATTTTTAAAATTATATCTTCTCATCAGTTTAATCTAACGGCTCTAGATTGAGTGAGTAACAACCAACAACCAAAGTTTTAATATTTCATTTTTAATATAATAATTTAGATTATCATTAAAATAATTTCAAATTATTATGTCATTTTAAAATATAGGTTCTAATAAATTTTTAGGATAAGTTAAAATCGAAACATCTGAGCTTGTTCAATTTACTCTGGGACATGTGCTCTAGTCAAAATATTTAAAAATGCTATTTCATTTTTGAGTTTCCATACCATATCCATGCATACGTACCTTATATGAAATTTAACTGAAAGGGCTAAAAGGCCCAAAAAAATAAGAATAAGGTTGATATATTTTGAAAAGTTCCAATCAAACTTGTGGAAACAAATCTTAATACTTTGAAGATCTATATTACCAGAAATTTACTTATATTTAATAAATTTGACTTAGGCCCCATTTGGTATTACTGTTGCTGACAGCTACAACAACTTTTTATTGAAAAGCTGTCAGAAAGGTATTTGGTAAATTCTAAAAGTTGTTCTTAGCAAAAACATGTCCCCCATACTTTTGTTTTCAGCTTTTGCAGGAAATAGCTATCAATTTCACCATCAAACCTTCTTAAAAAAGTTATTTTTATATATTATATCTCAAAATATGCATAAATTAAAAAAATAACCAAACAGTCATCTAATTTTCCGACAACACTTTTTCCACTAACATTTTTTCTCACAGTACAACAGTTTTCAACAACACCCCAAATAGAGCGTCAAGGTACTTGAGAAAAATGTATATACTTTTCAGATTACCTTGATGTGTAATTTTTTTAATAAATAATTATGCTCATCTTTTCTTAAAAAAAAGCAACATCAATATATTGTGGGGGCGGTCTACAACAAACGGTTGTTGTAGACCAGTAGATAACAAACATCTTTTAAGCCATTGGATGAGTGATCCTACGGTTGGGATTAAAAACAACATGAAGGGGACCACAGAAATTGTCCGCAATACGGTGTAATTACCAATATACCCCTAGCCCACGGACCGCGGAAAATTTCAGCGGTTGGAGTCGTTTTTTCTTTACCAAATACCTAGCAAGCCACACAGAAACACAGTTTAAACACACACAAAACACAGAGCAAAACAGAGAGCGAAAGAGAGACACATGCACAATAGCAACTGCAACAAACACTAAACGCAACAAATCGAGTCTTGAATCGTTCCCTTTTTCTTAATTAAGGTATATAATCGATCCTTTTTTGTTATTTTCGGTTTTATTAATATGATTTTTTGTATTTTTATTGTTGTTATGGATATGATTTTTTGTATGTAATTCGAATTTTTAGGGTTAATTAATGTATGAATTATAGTATGATTAAATTCGAATTAACGTATGATTTGTAGTATGATTAAATTTGAATTTTTAAATTTTTTAGGGTTAAATTCGAATTATAGTCTTGAATTGTTTATTTGATTTGGTTGAATTTTTTGATATGAAATTAAATTCGAGTTTTTAAATTTTTAGTGTAAAATTCGAATTTGTAATTATAAATTTAGGGTTAAATTTGAATTTTGATATGATTAAGAATTTATAATTATGAATTTAGGGTTAAATTCTCTGATTCTAAAAAGGAATTTAGGGTTAGATTTAAGGTCGAATTTAGGGTTAAATTTCAGCGCATAATTTTTTAGTGTAATTAACATATGATTTAGGGATGATTTTTACAATAAATTGGTAATTAATTCGAGTTTTGGTAAATAGTTCAAATAAATGAGTGTATAATTACTAATTTTGTTTTTAATGTAGTTGAAAATCAAATTTAAATTCGAATTTATGGGTAGTTAATTCGAATGTATTGTGTACGTGGTGATTATATACAAGGCGATTATTTTTATTGTGTATGTGATGTTTAAATTTGGTATTTTAAATCGAAAAATATTGTTCAACGCGTGGTGATTGATGAATTCTGTTTATAATATTTTCAGGTATGGCTAATTTTGATGATTTTGGGAATATGTTGTCGGGTCCGAACGTGCATAACGTTATTTGGGATAATCGATATCACGTTAGTGAGGATATTTGGGATGGTCCAGGGAGAGAGGAGTTGCAGAGCTATTCTGGAAATAAGTCATTGCATGTTACACATGCTCGGGTTTGGGATATTTGCGGACCCTCGTGTTGTCTTGGCTACTGACACTCGGTTGATATCCGCTTTGGTAAAGCGTTGGAGACCGGAGACCAACACTTTCTTCACGAGACAGGGGGAGATGACTGTTACACTGGAGGATGCAGGGTTTATTTTAAGGTTGCCAGTTCAGGGGGATGCACTGACTTGTGCGGTGATAGAGAACAAGGTTGCATATTTTGTTAATAACTGGTTTGAGCCTTTGACCGAGGAGGATGTGGAAGAGGCTTTGTATCGGAATAACATCAAGCTAGGGTGGTTGTTTGATAGATATGGTGCACGAAAGCCTGAAAAGAATAATATATTGGCCACGGTTGTACATACTAAGGCGTATCTGCTATTCTTGATGGGTTGTATCATCTTCCCTACCAACAACCGGTCTTTCGTTCATGTTTGGTATATACACCCACTGATTAATATGCGGGAGATTCCTTATTATGGATGGGGTGCAGATGTGTTAGCTCATATACAGGGGTTTGGAGAATGCTGCAAAGAAAGACAGTAAGAGCATTGCTTGTTGTGCGTGGGTGTTACAGGTTTGGTCTTACGAGAGATTTCCTCGTATTGGTGTGCCTTTACGGTCTCCCGGTAAGGAGGATTATCCGATTGTCGAGGGATGAGCCTATTCTACTCATCAGGGGGGTTTCAAAGAAGCGCGAGAAGACATGTCCTCACAACAACTTACTATTCTATAGGGGTGAGTTTGATGGTGTTGCTGGTGATGAGGTGGTTTGGAGGCCATATGCTAGATTCGACGATATTATGGACAGTGAGATGATACATGCACAATTAGCTAGGTGTGGTCGAGTTCCCCTTGTATGTTATGATGTGGTCGAGTGGCAGCATCCGGACAGGGTGAGCAGACAGTTTGGTGCTAGTCCCCAGATTCCACGAGCGCCAGTGAACATGAGTGGCTATAGGGGGCCTAAGGAGGTCACGTTTGCAGGAGAGGATTGGCTTGTACGGTAGTTCATTGATATTGACAAATGGGCTAGGTTTTGTTCAGATTTAGATGGACTTATTTATGACTCGGTTGACATTGCTTCTAAGGATGATTACATGGCGTGGTATGCAGATGTATCTCATATTCGAATAGGGAAGCCGGATCCACAGCCTCAGCAACAGTATAAGACGAGGGAGTTGTATGACAGCCTCGAGGGATATGAAGTTGTAAGTGTTTTACAAATATGCATATTTCACATTAAACCACACACTACCAAATTTGCATTCACACGTATTTCATCTTGCACATATGATAGCCTTGTGAAATTAATGAAAAACTGTATGTTTTTGTTTGTAGATGGTTGTCGGGCTTAATATGTTGAAACAGCTGGATGCTAGGGTTCTTCCAGAGTTTGTGGAGGAGTTTTGGAGGATTTCTGGTACCTTCCTTACACCATTCTCCCGGTTGATGAAGAATATCAAAGGACCTGCCTATAGACCTCCCACATTTAAGAACATAAAAGCAGATTTTATTGCACCTTCGGCTGACGACTTTGACATTCCAGCCATTCCTTCCTAGGATGTCGTTGACATGACAAAACCATCCCAGCATGTGTCTCAGCCCCCCAGACTATTGCCTCATCCAGTAGACCCGCGAAGCTTGCATCTCGCAGGATGAACGAAGAAAAGTGGAGTATCACGAAGAGTCTGAGCATGACAAAGAAGAATGAGATATATTCAGATTGGGGATGGGGCTTTGGGATGGAGCCGAGGATTCCCGATTGTGTTACTGTTCAGGACTATCACGTCCATACATCAGCGATGCAGAGCCTTGCTCCAGGAACATGGGTTGATGACATGATCATTTACACTTATATGGTATTGTTCGTTACTTGTTGCTAATAAATTTTACTTATTGCATTCATTTTACGTGTTGCATATATTTTACTTGTTGCATTCATTTTACTTGTTGCATTTATTTTACTTCTTGCTAAGTACATACATTTTCTTTCATATTTATTTTCAGGGATGGCTAAAGAGTCGGGAGGAGGAGATTCACATCGGAGGTATATGGGGGAGGAAACCCGTCTATTACTTCATGGATCCCTACTTCATGGTACTTGGGAAAGGACATGTGAAGAAAATCAGAAAAGCATCTAGGATCGGTGGAGATACATTGCAGAAGGCATGGAATAAAGCATTATGTAGTTTTACTGGTTTTGCCACTGCTAATGTTGGGCCTATTATTCTCGAGGTGGACTACATATTCATCCCCTGTTGTGTTGGAGATGTGCATTGGGTTTTGTTCATGTTCGGTACTAGATGATTTGAAGGTCTTATCATAGATTCAATGAATGACGAGCCATCATATCGGGAGGATATATGAGTGGTGGTATGGTCTTTTACTTGACTACTATTAATGTCTTCTATATAGTCCTTATCAATTGTATATTGTATTCATTCTTTGATCATAATTTTATTACAGTCATGGTTGTTGTTGAGGCTATTGCATATGATACAGCCAGTCGAGGGGTATGACCCTGCTTCAGCCGAGGTCCTAGTTCTACCATATAGACCAAAACAACAAAACTCCAATGATTGCGGTGTTTATGTGATGAAATACATGGACTACTTCACACAAGGATATGCCCTAGTCACGGTACTGAATTGGTCGCAAGAGGAGGTGGATACCTTCAAGTACCAGATAGCCATGGAGCTTCAGCTGGGGAACGCAAGGGGGATTCACGGGATTCGTATGCGTAGACATCACGAAGCTTCGTAGTACTTATATCGCTTCCATGGTAGTTAGCTTTATGTAGTTGGATTTTATTTTGATTTATGTGGTCGGATTTCATTTCGATTTATGTGATCGGATTATGTAGTTGGATTTCATTTCAATTTATGTAGTTGGATTTTATTTTGATTTATATTGTCAGATTTTATTTTGGTTTATTTGGTTTGACGTAATTGATTTTTAGTGGATTTGTTTGTTTTTGGATTGTTGGTGGATTTGTACGTTTTTGGTGGATTTATTGGTTTTTGGATTGTAGTGAATTTTGGTGGATTTGTGAATGGATGAATTTTGGTGGTATTTTAGTGGTATAAACAGGTTTGGTGGTATTTTAGTGGTATAAGCAGGTTTTTGTTTGGTTTAAACAAGGATTGTGGTCTTCTGTTTATTGGTTGCAGGAAAAAAAATTCCAGCCCAACCGCGGAAATTGTCCGCGGTCCGTCCCGGGTGTTTTTTTTCTGCAGCCAAGAAACAGAGCACAAAACTAAGAAAATGGCAAAACAGAGCAAAAAACATTCTCTTACTTTTCTTAAATTTTGGAAGTTAGTCCTAAACTAACTTCCAAAATTCCTAACCACTTTCAAAGGTCTTAAAATAGGGTAATGAATGATTTTTAGAAGAATTTTTTCCCCAGTTTTTACATTAAAATGAAAATTCCTTAAAAAGTCAACAAAAGTCAACATTTTGTCCAAATTAAAAAAAAAACTTTTTAGTGCATTTCATAACAATTTCTAATGTATAGATGGACTTGTAATTTTTAATTTTCAATCTTAAATTTATAGGTAGACTTTCAATCTTAAATTTCATACTTGAAATCTTACAAAATACATACTTTTCACTCAAATTCAATGAAAATTATATAATACATAGATTCGAATGAAAATTACATGATCACTAGAATCCACTAAATTATACTAAATATATTGATTCTAACCAAAAATACCTAGTATATTAAAAAGACCGCCGGATAACCGGTGTTGAGCAACTCCTTGCGTAGTATCCACTAAGCATGCAATATGGTAGAGAACAAGTACACAACCATCACGGATATGCCCTTCCGTAAGTTTCCATGGGTAAGGGTTGGAGTCGTTCCAAATGGTAACGGGGATGATACTCGAGCCATCGTAGAGACGAAATCTTTCAAAACATGTCACGCGTTCCCTCTCCGTCCCTCCCGTTAGGTGTGAAACCCAACCCTTCACATATTCAATGCGCATTTGGTCCATATTACAACCCTCACGAGGCCTCAACTTTACAATATCGGCAATCCGATCACATTTAACAAGCTTACCGCCATTCCATCCGGATTTTTTCCATTTTCCATCGGGCGTGTTGTTGCCCAAATTCAAGATCAGAAGGAAGTATGGATCCGGATGAGAGTTCACCAAGGTCCACGTGTAACGACCGAGAATTTTACGTCGTAATTAAGAAAGTAAAGTATGTGTTATGTGATGAGATTATGTGATTAAGTGGTGATTATTTGTCTTATCTGTATACTAGAGTTAAGGAGCGTGGATAAAAACGTTCCAATTTAAAGAGTCAGCTTAGGAGTCAAGCTGTGGTTTCGGGCCGTCAGGTAGAACGGAACCCGTCCTAATATGGAAATTAAATAATATAAAATGTGAATTATATGTGAAGTGAATGAATGAAGTATTTCGTCTTAAGAGACGTGTTGATTGGCAAAGGTAATGAGAAGCGTATTCGAAACGCTGAGCGTCGGGCCGTCAGGCTGAACGTGACCCGGTACACGTAAAAAGGGAATAAAGATTAAAGAGGGATAGATTCTATGATCAGACCTGAGTCGTTATGTGACTATATGCATGTGATTGCTTGACTGTGTGCATGATTATATGTTCTGTGTTAATTTCTGTGAATTTTAAAGGAATTATGTGATTTACATAAGGGTTTATTTAACCTTCGTGCATTTTTATAAAATCATCTGAGATGGATAAAAACATGGGATTTGTTCTGTTATCTTCGTAGAGGTCTTAGAGACTTTTTAAAAATGATAAGTGAATTTAATTGTGGGTCTTGGCATTTTTAAATTGATTTTATGTGGAAAAGGTATTTATTAAAGCGAGTTTGCGAAATTCATATAAAATAAACCGCTCGCTCAAATTCTTATTATGAGTAATGGATGAAAAGCTAATTTCGAGACCTACGCGTTAAAAGTGTCATTTTCAATAATTCTCGACTTTCCGAGAGAGATATATTTTGTATTTGAATTTTATCGCATTTAAGTAAAAAGAAAAGGGACGAGTGAGTAAAAGGAAGTTGGTAAATTACTAGATTGCCCTTGTTTCTAAGTGCTATATATAACCCACTTTCTTTTCTTTTCTTTCTTTTATGCACTCATTCTCTCTTTTCTCTCTTCTCTCTTTCTTTCTATCGTCTCTCTCTCCCGAACACTCTCTCTCTCTTTCACTCCCTCTCGGCCCTCTCATCTCTCATCTCTCTCACTTGCATGCAACCCCCAAATCTTACTCAAACTCAAAGATATTGCTACCTTTAGCCTTTATTTTCGGTATACTTCTTGATTCCTATTTGCATGTAAGTATTTGCAAGGTTTTGTTGAAGTGATCGCTATGGTTGTGCTTAAGAAAAACAATTTCTTGAAGCATAACTATAAGAGTGATTTTAAGAGGTTGTGGAGGTCATAAACTCAAGAGGAGATCCGTCATGGACTCTCTCAAGTTCGACCACCACCGGCCATGATCCAAAGGAGAGCCGGTGGGTTTTCCATGATGTGATTGTTCGATTTTAATGTTGCATGTTATGATTTCTTGAAAACTTGAAAAAAAAGGGTTTTGCTTCTTTTGTTGAAAATTGAGTATGTGATTGGTAAAATGACTTTCTTGGTTGTAAAATGAATGTGTGCAAGTGATTGTTGCTTAGAAAATCAAATTTTATGATTTGCATGTGAGTTTTGCTTCGGCTTTATGCTAATAAAAAGGGAAATTGAATTTTGTGACTTGATCTTGGTATGAACTAAGCTTAATTAGTAGAAAATAGAGTTGCATGTTGATTTAAAAGAGGAGTTAGTGATGCATGTCAATGTTTGGTTCTTGGATTGTGAGTTTTTGAATTTTTGCCGAATAGAAAATGGTTTTAGAAGAGATTGATTTGTGAATAAGTGAATGCATGCATGTTGATTGAATAATTTGATTAAGGTTTGAGTCATTAGGTGATATTTGGTTTTGTGCTTCGAAAATCTTGATGAAAATGAGTTAAATGACTAAATGAAGGCTTAAAATAAGTTAAAAATATGATATAAGACTTTGCATGTCAAGATTGATCTTTGTATGTGTGTTTTCTTGATAAACCCGAATGGGTTGAATCTTTAAAGTGGTTTGTTGTGAGTAGACTTGATCAAAGTAATGATGGATGGTGAATAGACTAATAAGGAATGAATTATTGTTGCATGCTAAGTTTAGGTTCGAATTTTTGAGTTAATAAGAAAGGAAATTGAATTTGGTGAGATAATCTTGGTAAACACTAAGTTTGTATAATTTAAAAGCAATTGCATGATAGTTTTAAAGGAGATCAATGAGTGCATGCTAGCAATTAGTCTTTGAGTTGAAAATTATGTTCTTGCCGAATGAAAATAAGATAAAAAGGGGATAACTTGGTGATTAAGTGTATGCATGTTGATTTGATGGATTGATTAAGTTGAAATCACTAAGTAGTGCATGGTTTGGTGACTTAATGAATTGAATGATTTAATAGGGGATTAAAACAAGAAAGAAATGTGGTATATAACCTTGCATGTCAAAATCTATTTTTGCATGTTTGATTCTTGATTGTGATAAGTGTTAAGGCCGAATAGGCCATAAGAAATAAAGGTCCAAAATTTGATTTTGGTAATTGAAAGAATGATTGAGTGTTATATGTGAAAATCTTTGATTTTGCTTGATTGGATTGATGTTTTGATTCGAATTAAGGAATAAAAGAAAGGGGAATTAAGTCGATTAATATAAGTGATAGTATGCACGTAAATGTTTGGTTGTAAATGTGTCTAGTACTCGTAAAAGAGTAGTGTTAGTTTGATTTGAGAAATAGCCTAGGTCAAGCGAGTACGCTTTGATTGCTAGGTATATAAGGATATGAAAACTATGAGAAAGAATTGTGCTATGTGCTATGTGCTGTGTGCTTATTTGTATAAGCTATACTCGTATAGTTCGAGTCAAGAATATAATCGAGTTATCGTATAGAGTGATCGTTCCGGGAACGAGAGTCGGGAATCTAATTAAGATTTCTTGTTTTATTGTAGATTCGGAGCGTGAGGGCATTCGGGCTAGGAAAGGGAAAAGTATACTAGGTGGCAGTAGTTCAACCCTCGGGAAAGCAATTTCAGGCAAGTAACTCTGATTACTTGTATAAATGATTGTAAAGGAAATGTTGTTCATACCATGTAGAGTATTGAACTGTTAAAGTATGAAACCCTTGCTTTATGAAACCCTGATATTGATTTAAAGTACCCTTTGTTCTTGATAACCTGTTATTGATAATCCTATTGATTTCACCCGTTGATAATCTGCCTTTCTGTTTAAGTTTCCCATAATGCCATGGTCATATTGAACCTTTAAATTATCCTGGATAACTCTGTTAATGATATCCCGTTTCTCTTGATCGTCCTAATGATCCTTAAGTTATTACCGATCCTTCAAATTTAGTACCTTGTTATCCTTGATACAGAATTCTTGAGAATTGTTCCTTGCGTATCTTTGATTCACTCCCTGAACTTTGTTTCTTTAAAATCTGAATTAAGAATGAGTTTCGACTTGAAAAAAAAGTCCGAATGATTTCAAAGGCTTGGTAATGATAAAATGAATTTTAGAAAACCTATTTGTTTTTCCAACTCAAGGTTTTTCGAATGAATTCCTGATGGATTGGATTGAGACGTAAGAAGCTAGTGGGACTAGTCCAGTCATGGTAAGAGGCTAGTGGTACTAGTCCAATTTAAGGCTGAAATTATGCCGAATGGTACCTTAAAGACCGGAATGGAGGTCGATACGGGCTGATCACCCGTATATAATGAAATGGAAAGATAAGTGATCCAATCAAGGGTTCTAAATGATTATTTAAAAGGGAATTGAAACTTTTGTTCAGTAAATTGATTTTTGGAAATGAAAATGGTTTATACTGTTTTGAAAAGAGTTGATTATGTTATTGTGGAGCTTAAAGCTCAGAACCCTGATTCCTGAAATTGTTGATCATATGAATGATTCTATATCTTGAAATACTGTTGCTTTCCTCTACCGAAAGATCTATTTTGATCCTATAATGATTTGTGTTGAATGTCGGCTTTCATCCTGTTTCGAGCCTTGTTTCTTGAAAGCCCAACTATTCTTCGGATACCTTTCCTTATCTCAAAGAAAAAAAAAATGAATATACGGAAATCTGCCACCTAGATTAGCTAAAATAGAATGCCCTAGTTTGTTCAAAGCATATTGAGAATTGTTATTGTAGAACTGCTATTTAGTTACTTGCTGAATTTTATACTCATTGTTTTGTCTTAATCTAACCATGGTAGTTAAGCAAGAAGATGGTCAGGCTTAGGCGCACTGCTCGTAAGAGCGTACCTGGTGGTCCCTACCGTGTTGAGGGCTTCCAGTTGCCAGAGCAGGTAGTACAAGTTATGAGTGAGCTCGCGCCTAGTAAGAGGTATTTAAAGATACAATGGGTTATCTGTCGGTTCCCAGCCGGAATCGATATTGATTATTTAATAATATTTTGGGTTTGTAAGTTATATTCGTTGATTGGTAGTTGTAATCTTGTCTCATACTTTATCCTGTTGATCCTGTTAGTAGTTAATCGGGGTTTATGCATATTTAATTAGTAGATTAGAGGTGTGCGAGTCCTCATTTCCTAACCCCGAGATTGAGGTCGTCACAAGTTGGTATCAGAGCTACAGGATCTAGTCCATGAGACAAGTTAGGTTTTAAAAAGGGGTATTTTGGGAATATATCTATATCGCGAGAGAGTTCGACTCATGTAGAGTTGAGTTAGACTATTAGGTATAGTCTAAGGAAAGTGTTTGATTGGTAAAGCAGAAACTAGAGTTAGGGTGTGAGTTATCTGGAAGCTTTATTTGACCCTAACATTGTTTCTTGGTTGCTGTTTTATGTTTTCTCTCAGGATCCTAGTAGTGGTAGTGATTCAGACTCAGAGATTAGCTTGACCGGTACCCCTGTGGACCCTATTCCACCCTCTCCAGAGGAGCCTGTATATGTTAGTTCAGACCCAGAGGAGGACCCTTCTGAGAGTAGTGAGATCCCCATGCAGATTTCACCCTTGAGGCTTGATTCAGAGACCCCTGCCCCTGAGCCAGAGTCGGAGATGCCTAAGACTGTTCCTGTCAGTATTGGTGGCAAGTTAGCCCAGGACCGAGACTTTGTGTACTCCCGAATTCCTGAGTTGGGAGCTTTGGTAGATAGGTTGATTCGAGACTCTAGGCAGAGGACCTCAGTGGTGGTGGAGGAATGGGGAGCTAGGATTCAGTTGGTGGAGCAGGTTGCCAGGAGGAGATTGGATGAGGGACCATCCACTAGTGATGCTGATGCTGAGGTCCGGAGGCTGCATAAGATCATTCGCTGGATGTTGGCTGTGTTGAGAGAGATCCTAGATGATTAGACGGGACTGTTGGTTGAGCCCGTAGATTGTTGTTGTTGTTTTCAGCGCCGGTAGGCTTTGGGATACTTGGTCAGATGTCGGGATCCCTTTTTCATTTACCTTGTTGTATCTCAGACCAGTGTAATAGTAGTAGTAGTTGGAAGTTAGGGGTAGATATGGGGATGTTTTCCAGTTTTTCCTCTGTTTAACCCAGCTATTTATTGTACCTTATTTCAGAACCTTAAAATCCAGAATATTTCCTATGTAACCCTTGATTTAAATAAATCTATTATCATGCTTCCCTTTGTGCACCTTGTTTATCTTATAAACTGTTCTCAATGCCATGTTTTAAATACAGCTATGTTTTCATACAACCATGTCTAAAGATCGTAAAACCCTATTCCGTGCCATGATAAAACAACACTGATATGAGAATTATGTAGTAATAGGATTGCATGTGCAAATTGGGTAAAACTTAAAACCCACAAAAGAGATTTCATAAAAATTGTTGTTATATATGCCATGCTATCGTATTGCTAAGTAATTGCTCAATCAGGTTTGTAAGAAATGGCCAACTCACCAGATCACCAAAAAGAAGAAATTCCCACCCAAGACCCAGAAATAAACCCAGAAACCACTTTAATGAGCAGACTTGCTCAGCTTTTGTAACAACCCGTGGCCCCAAAAGTTGGAAATTTCAAGCACTTTCAATCTGTTCATCCTCCAGAGTTCTTAGGTTTGCCAGATCCGATTAAAGCACAGTCGTGATTGAGAGAGATGGAAAAAGCCTTTGAGCTAGCCGAAGTTAAGGACGATAAGAAAGCTCAGTACGCAAGTTATTATTTGAGGGATGAAGCAAGTTTCTGGTGGGAGTCTTCTAAGGCGTTGTTGGAAGGCAAAGACTTATCTTGGGAGAAGTTTACTGAGATGTTTCTGGAAAAATATTTGCCAAGTTATATGCAAGATCAGTTGGAGATGAAATTTTTGGATCTTAGACAGGAGGAAATGTCGGTAGCAGAATATGAGGTGAAGTTTTCGGAGTTGGCGAGGTTCGTGCCAGAGTACGTGAATACTGAAGCAAAGAAGGCTAAGAGGTTCCAGCAGGGACTTAAGCCGTGGATTAGGAGTCAAATAGCAATGTTGGAGATCAAGAGCTATGCTGCCTTGGTTTAAAAGGCAATGATAGTGGAAGGTGAGCGGGAAGCTGCTCGAAGAGAAAATGAAGGAAGAAAGAGGAAGTTTGAAAGCTCTGAGCAAGAGCAAGGAAGTTTCAAGTTCAGAGGAAAGTTTGGAAAGAATGGTGGAGGTCAGAATAAAAAGTTTCAGAAGTTTAGACCCGGGAATGGAGCTCAGAAGAACCGTTTCCAGAAAGATGGACAACCGGCAAAGGATAGCAGGCCCCAGATGCAAGAATGCAGGAACTGTGGAAAGAGACACCCGGGGAGGTGTAATAAGCTGGATATAACATGTTTTAAGTGCAACCAGAAGGGGCATTATTCTTCAGAATGTTCAAATGAAATAAGGAAGCCTGATTTGGCTTGTTTCAAGTGTGGCAAGGTAGGCCATATGGCTAGAAATTGCAAGGAGCCTGTGCAGAAGGCTAATGTTCTCAGAATTGCTGGACCGCCGTCTCTCCCAGCACCATCAGCTCAACCCAGAGCTAGGACCTTTAACATGTCAATGAAAGATGCGGTGCAAGATGTGGACGTGGTAGCAGGTATGCTTGTTATAAACTCAGTAGAAGTAAAAGTTTTGATGGATTCTGGAGCAACCGGATCTTTTATTTCTGAAAGCATTCTTGATAAGTTAAATTGTGTTGCGTACCCTCTAGAGCCTAATTTGATTATAGAGGTAGCAAATCAAGAGAAAGTTGTTGTTAATAAGATTTGTCCCGATTGTGATGTGTCTATAGAAGGTCGGCACTTTTCTGCTGACTTAATTCCTTTTAAGTTAGGAGAATTTGAGGTTATTCTAGGAATGGATTGGTTGTCAAATCATGAGGCACAAATAGAGTGTAAAAGTAAGAAAGTGAAGTTAAAAACCAAGGATGGTGAGGAAGTGATATTTAAAGGAAAGAGGCAAGAGAAGAAATTTCTAACGGTTATTGAGGCGAGAAGATTAATGCGTCAAGGATGCGAAGTTTATTTGGCTCATGTCGTGGACGTGGAGAAAGAATCTGTAAGGATCGACGATATTCCGGTAGTAAGAGATTTTCCGGACGTGTTTCCTGATGAATTGCCTGGACTACCTCCAGACAGAGAGATCGAGTTTACGATTGAATTGGCTCCTGGTACGGAACCAGTGTCGAAAGCTCCCTATCGCATGGCGCCGGTTGAGATGAAGGAATTGGCAACTCAGTTGCAAGAGTTGTTGGACAAAGGAGTAATCCGACCGAGTGTATCCCCGTGGGGCGCACCGGTGTTGTTTGTAAAGAAGAAGGATGGAAGTATGCGATTGTGTATCGATTACCGTGAACTGAATAAGTTGACGATCAAGAATAAGTACCCTCTACCGCGGATCGATGACTTGTTTGACCAATTGAAAGGAGCTTCGTGCTTTTCAAAGATTGATTTAAGATCTGGGTATCATCAACTAAAGATCAAAGCGGAAGATATACCCAAGACAGCGTTCCGAACAAGATACGGACATTATGAGTTTTTGGTGATGGCATTTGGCTTGACGAATGCGCCAGCTGCATTTATGGATCTTATGAACAGAGTGTTCAAGCAGTATTTGGACAAGTTCGTGATTGTGTTTATTGACGATATACTTATTTATTCCAAAACGGAGGAAGATCATAAGGAGCATTTGAGGATTTCCTTGGAAATTCTGCGAAAAGAGAAGCTGTATGCAAAGTTTTCAAAGTATGAATTTTGGCTAAAAGAAGTGCAATTTCTTGGACATGTAGTTAATAAAGAAGGAATTAAAGTGGATCCAGCCAAGATAGAAGCTGTAATGAATTGGGAAAGACCCAAGACTCCGACGGAAGTCAGAAGTTTTCTGGGATTAGCCGGATACTATAGAAGATTTGTGCAAGATTTCTCAAAGATTGCCGTTCCATTGACAAAATTGACGAGAAAGAATGAGAAGTTCGTTTGGACAGGAAAGTGTGAGGAAAGTTTTCAAGAATTAAAGAAGAGGTTGGTAACCGCCCCAGTGTTGGTATTACCTGATGATAAAGGTGAATTTGTGATATTCAGTGATGCTTCCTATAAAGGACTCGGATGCGTGTTAATGCAACACGGGAAGGTAATAGCATACGCGTCAAGGCAACTCAAACCGCACGAGCAAAAGTATCCAACGCACGATTTGGAATTGGCAGCAATTGTGTTTGCCCTTAAGATTTGGAGGCATTATTTATACGGGGAAAAGTGCGAGATTTATACGGACCATAAGAGCTTAAAGTATATCTTTACTCAGAAAGAACTGAATATGCGACAAAGAAGGTGGTTGGAATTGATCAAAGATTATGATTGTGCGATAAACTATCATCCTGGAAAGGCAAATGTGGTAGCTGATGCTTTAAGTTGAAAGGAAAAGTTGAATATGTAAACGTCATCAGAAGAATTAATCAAGGACTTTGAAAAGATGGAAATAGTGGTGCAGACTCCAGAATGTGGTGGTGAAGCCATTTATGCAATACGGTTTCAACCTGAAATTTTAGAAAAGATTATATGTTGTCAAGAGCAGGTGATGAATCGCGAAAGGAATAAGTTGACGGGAGAAGAAATTAAAGTTCAAAAGGATGGAAAAGGAATATACCGTGTTAACTCACGTATTTGGATACCTGATGTTGTGAAACTAAAGCACGAGATTTTGCAAGAAGCGCATAACTCGAGATTTTCAATTCACCCTAGAAGTACGAAGATGTACCAGGATTTGAAAGGAAATTTTTGGTGGCCAAACATGAAAAAGGAAATTGCAGAATGGGTAAGCAAATGTTACACGTGCCAAAGAGTTAAAGCGGAACATCAAAGGCCAAGTGGATTGCTTCAGCCACTGGACATACCTGAATGGAAATGGGAACATATCGCAATGGATTTCGTGGTAGGATTACCTAAAACCAAGTCTAATCATGATGCGATTTGGGTGGTAATTGATCGACTGACAAAGTCAGCACATTTCTTGCCAATAAACGAAAGGTTTTCATTAGAGAAGCTGGTCAAAATGTATCTGGATGAAATCGTGATGCGTCACGGAGTTCCTGTATCTATCGTGTCTGATAGAGATCCAAGGTTTAATTCGAGATTTTGGCGACAATTCCACGATCATTTGGGAATGAAATTGAAAATGAGTACGGCATATCATCCACAGACAGACGGACAAAGTGAAAGGACAATTCAGACAATTGAGGATATGT
Source organism: Apium graveolens (assembly GCF_009905375.1). Classification (NCBI taxonomy): domain Eukaryota; kingdom Viridiplantae; phylum Streptophyta; class Magnoliopsida; order Apiales; family Apiaceae; genus Apium; species Apium graveolens. Next base: position 4,976,852 of record NC_133651.1, read on the forward strand.
TGTGAACCTGCGCAATAGATTTCAAAGGAAATTGGGACGATCATTTGCCCTTAGTTGAGTTTTCCTACAACAACAGTTATCATGCAAGTATTGGCATGCCGCCTTATGAAGCGTTGTATGGAAGAAAGTGTAGATCCCCTACTTATTGGGACGAAGTTGGTGAGCGCAAGTTAATTGGCCCCGAGCTAGTGCAGCAAACGAAGGAAAAAGTTAAAATGATACAAAAGAGATTAATTGCAGCTCAAGATCGACAGGCAAAGTACGCGAATTAAGAGCGGAAAGATGTGCAATTCGAAACTGGAGACAAGGTCTTGTTGAAGATATCTCCTTGGAAAGGTTTAACTCGATTTGGAAAGAAAGGAAAGCTAAGTCCAAGGTACATTGGACCATTTGAAGTATTGCGACAAGTTGGGAAAGTGGCGTATGAATTAGCGCTACCGCCGCAAATGCAACATCTGCACAATGTATTTCATGCATCTCTCCTGAAGAAGTATAATGCTGATGCGAGCCATGTGATCGAGTTGGAACCAGTAGAAATCCAAGCAGATTTGTCCTATGTGGAACAACCAGTGCGAATTTTGGATCGAAAAGAAAGGACGCTTAGAAATAAAGTTGTACCTTTAGTTAGAGTGTTGTGGAAAAATTCAATAGTCGAGGAATCGACTTGGGAATTAGAAAGCGAAATGAAAGAAAAGTATCCCCATCTATTTGCTTAGATTAGATTCTGGGGACAGAATCCTTTTAAGGAGGGTAGATTGTAACGACCGAGAATTTTGCGTCGTAATTAAGAAAGTAAAGTATGTGTTATGTGATGAGATTATGTGATTAAGTGGTGATTATTTGTCTTATCTGTATACTAGAGTTAAGGAGCGTGGATAAAAACGTTCCAATTTAAAGAGTCAGCTTAGGAGTCAAGCTGTGGTTTCGGGCCGTCAGGTAGAACAGAACCCGTCCTAATATGGAAATTAAATAATATAAAATGTGAATTATATGTGAAGTGAATGAATGAAGTATTTCGTCTTAAGAGACGTGTTGATTGGCAAAGGTAATGAGAAGCGTATTCGAAACGCTGAGCGTCGGACCGTCAGGCTGAACGTGACCCAGTACGCATAAAAAGGGAATAAAGATTAAAGAGGGATAGATTCTATGATCAGACCTGAGTCGTTATGTGACTATATGCATGTGATTGCTTGACTGTGTGCATGATTATATGTTCTGTGTTAATTTCTGTGAATTTTAAAGGAATTATGTGATTTACATAAGGGTTTATTTAACCTTCGTGCATTTTTATAAAATCATCTGAGATGGATAAAAACATGGGATTTGTTCTGTTATCTTCGTAGAGGTCTTAGAGACTTTTTAAAAATGATAAGTGAATTTAATTGTGGGTCTTGGCATTTTTAAATTGATTTTATATGGAAAAAGTATTTATTAAAGCGAGTTTGCGAAATTCATATAAAATCAACCGTTCGCTCAAATTCTTATTATGAGTAATGGATGAAAAGCTAATTTCGAGACCTACGCATTAAAAGTGTCATTTTCAATAATTCTCGACTTTCCGAGAGAGATATATTTTGTATTTGAATTTTATCGCATTTAAGTAAAAAGAAAAGGGATGAGTGAGTAAAAGGAAGTTGGTAAATTACTAGATTGCCCTTGTTTCTAAGTGCTATATATAACCCACTTTCTTTTCTTTTCTTTTTTTTGTGCACTCATTCTCTCTTTTCTCTCTTCTCTCTTTCTTTCTCTCGTCTCTCTCTCCCGAACACTCTCTCTCTCTTTCACTCCCTCTCGGCCCTCTCATCTCTCATCTCTCTCACTTGCATGCAACCCCCAAATCTTACTCAAACTCAAAGATATTGCTACCTTTAGCCTTTATTTTCGGTATACTTCTTGATTCCTATTTGCATGTAAGTATTTGCAAGGTTTTGTTGAAGTGATCGCTATGGTTGTGCTTAAGAAAAACAATTTCTTGAAGCATAACTATAAGAGTGATTTTAAGAGGTTGTGGAGGTCATAAACTCAAGAGGAGATCCGTCATGGACTCTCTCAAGTTCGACCACCACCGGCCATGATCCAAAGGAGAGCCGGTGGGTTTTCCATGATGTGATTGTTCGATTTTAATGTTGCATGTTATGATTTCTTGAAAACTTGAAAAAAAAGGGTTTTGCTTCTTTTGTTGAAAATTGAGTATGTGATTGGTAAAATGATTTCCTTGGTTGTAAAATGAATGTGTGCAAGTGATTGTTGCTTAGAAAATCAAATTTTATGATTTGCATGTGAGTTTTGCTTCGGCTTTATGCTAATAAAAAGGGAAATTGAATTTTGTGACTTGATCTTGGTATGAACTAAGCTTAATTAGTAGAAAATAGAGTTGCATGTTGATTTAAAAGAGGAGTTAGTGATGCATGTCAATGTTTGGTTCTTGGATTGTGAGTTTTTGAATTTTTGCCAAATAGAAAATGGTTTTAGAAGAGATTGATTTGTGAATAAGTGAATGCATGCATGTTGATTGAATAATTTGATTAAGGTTTGAGTCATTAGGTGATATTTGGTTTTGTGCTTCGAAAATCTTGATGAAAATGAGTTAAATGACTAAGTGAAGGCTTAAAATAAGTTAAAAATGTGATATAGGACTTTGCATGTCAAGATTGATCTTTGTATGTGTGTTTTCTTGATAAACCCGAATGGGTTGAATCTTTAAAGTGGTTTGTTGTGAGTAGACTTGATCAAAGTAATGATGGATGGTGAATAGACTAATAAGGAATGAATTATTGTTGCATGCTAAGTTTAGGTTCGAATTTTTGAGTTAATAAGAAAGGAAATTGAATTTGGTGAGATAATCTTGGTAAACACTAAGTTTGTATGATTTAAAAGCAATTGCATGATAGTTTTAAAGGAGATCAATGAGTTCATGCTAGCAATTAGTCTTTGAGTTGAAAATTATGTTCTTGCCGAATGAAAACAAGATAAAAAGGGGATAACTTGGTGATTAAGTGTATGCATGTTGATTTGATGGATTGATTAAGTTGAAATCACTAAGTAGTACATGGTTTGGTGACTTAATGAATTGAATGATTTAATAGGGGATTAAAACAAGAAAGAAATGTGGTATATAACCTTGCATGTCAAAATCTATTTTTGCATGTTTGATTCTTGATTGTGATAAGTGTTAAGGCCGAATAGGCCATAAGAAATAAAGGTCCAAAATTTGATTTTGGTAATTGAAAGAATGATTGAGTGTTATATATGAAAATCTTTGATTTTGCTTGATTGGATTGATGTTTTGATTCGAATTAAGGAATAAAAGAAAGGGGAATTAAGTCGATTGATATAAGTGATAGTATGCACGTAAATGTTTGGTTGTAAATGTGTCTAGTACTCGTAAAAGAGTAGTGTTAGTTTGATTTGAGAAATAGCCTAGGTCAAGCGAGTACGCTTTGATTGCTAGGTATATAAGGATATGAAAACTATGAGAAAGAATTGTGCTATGTGCTATGTGCTGTGTGCTTATTTGTATAAGCTATACTCGTATAGTTCGAGTCAAGAATATAATCGAGTTATCATATAGAGTGATCGTTCCGGGAACGAGAGTCGGGAATCTAATTAAGATTTCTGGTTTTATTGTAGATTCGGAGCGTGAGGGCATTCGGGCTAGGAAAGGGAAAAGTATACTAGGTGGCAGTAGTTCAACCCTCAGGAAAGCAATTTCAGGCAAGTAACTCTGATTACTTGTATAAATGATTGTAAAGGAAATGTTGTTCATACCATGTAGAGTATTGAACTGTTAAAGTATGAAACCCTTGCTTTATGAAACCCTGATATTGATTTGAAGTACCCTTTGTTCTTGATAACCTGTTATTGATAATCCTATTGATTTCACTCGTTGATAATCTGCCTTTCTGTTTAAGTTTCCCATAATGCCATGGTCATATTGAACCTTTAAATTATCTTGGATAACTCTGTTAATGATACCCCGTTTCTCTTGATCGCCCTAATGATCCCTAAGTTATTACTGATCCTTCAAATTTAGTACCTTGTTATCCTTGATACAGAATTCTTGAGAATTGTTCCTTGCGTATCTTTGATTCACTCCCTGAACTTTGTTTCTTTAAAATCTGAATTAAGAATGAGTTTCGACTTGAAAAAAAAGTCCGAATGATTTCAAAGGCTTGGTAATGATAAAATGAATTTTAGAAAACCTATTTGTTTTTCCAACTCAAGGTTTTCCGAATGAATTCCTGATGGATTGGATTGAGACGTAAGAGGCTAGTGGGACTAGTCCAGTCATGGTAAGAGGCTAGTGGGACTAGTCCAATTTAAGGCTGAAATTATGCCGAATGGTACCTTAAAGACCGGAATGGAGGTCGATACGGGCTGATCACCCGTATATAATGAAATGGAAAGATAAGTGATCCAATCAAGGGTTCTAAATGATTATTTAAAAGGGAACTGAAACTTTTGTTCAGTAAATTGATTTTTGGAAATGAAAATGGTTTATACTATTTTGAAAAGAGTTGATTATGTTATTGTGGAGCTTAAAGCTCAGAACCCTGATTCCTGAAATTGTTGATCATATGAATGATTCTATATCTTGAAATACTGTTGCTTTCCTCTACCGAAAGATCTATTTTGATCCTATAATGATTTGTGTTGAATGTCGGCTTTCATCCTGTTTCGAGCCTTGTTTCTTGAAAGCCCAATTATTCTTCGGATACCTTTCCTTATCTCAAAGAAAACAAAAATGAATATACGGAAATCTGCCACCTAGATTAGCTAAAATAGAATGCCCTAGTTTGTTCAAAGCATATTGAGAATTGTTATTGTAGAACTGCTATTTAGTTACTTGCTGAGTTTTATACTCATTGTTTTGTCTTAATCTAACCATGGCAGTTAAGCAAGAAGATGGCCAGGCTTAGGCGCACTGCTCGTAAGAGCGTACCTGGTGGTCCCTACCGTGTTGAGGGCTTCCAGTTGCCAGAGCAGGTAGTACAGGTTATGAGTGAGCTCGCGCCTAGTAAGAGGTGTTTAAAGATACAATGGGTTATCTGTCGGTTCCCAGCCGGAATCGATATTGATTATTTAATAATATTTTGGGTTTGTAAGTTATATTCGTTGATTGGTAGTTGTAATCTTGTCTCATACTTTATCCTGTTGATCCTGTTAGTAGTTAATCGGGGTTTATGCATATTTAATTAGTAGATTAGAGGTGTGTGAGTCCTCATTTCCTAACCCCGAGATTGAGGTCGTCACACCACGGTTCACTACCCCCCATCCAATTGTATGCCTCGATCCAATTTTTAGCCCTGTTTCCTCTTCCTCCACATGGGGCGGCTCATCATTGTCCACAAGGGGCATCAACTCACCACGTGCATCTTCCATCTCACTAAAGGTTGATGAGACCACAACTTCCTCGTCATTGTCCTCATACCACGAGTCGCTTGGTTGGGAGTCCGAGAATGTGTTGCTAACGTAGGAAACTGAATCACAACTATGATCGGAGTTGTTGTCACCACTATACTTGTTAGTCATGTAACCTATTACAATAAAACAAAATTATATGACAATAATTGACAATTATATGACAATAAAACATAACAAAAAAGAAAACAATGTTAAATACTAAAAATTCAAATTCATTAAAAGATTACAACATTCCGTTACATGTACTACACTACTAATTATATTGCAATTCTTGAGCATTTTTAAGTTCTTCTAGTCTACTAGCACACTTTCTTTTATCATGGCATTCCCTTTGACAATAGGTGCACTTTCTTGGAGGCTTCTCCTTTTTACCAATCGATTTTATGGGACTTTTAAAACGAACGTCCTTTTTCCTCCCTTTAGTTTGGGACATAACAGGGTCAAGAATTGGTTCTTCATGAGCACTTGCATTTGGAGCATGGGAATTGCTTTCGTAAGAATTAATTTCATCAACGCTCATTCTTTCGAGAATTGATATTTCTCAATTCATCACTCCAACGGCATAATCATACCGTTCCTTGGATGCAATGCTACTTTGACAGAAACTCATGGTTAACATTGTCATGTTATTAAATCGATCGGTTGAGGTCATCTCATGATTTTGTCAAACATCCAAATCGTAAGGCAACACACCATCAACTCTATTGGCATGCATTGTCTACCTCGAGTTTATGAATACGGGGGAATTTCCGAAACCCGTTTCTTAGTGAAGACCGGAAATAGGTGTCTACAAGGTAGCCCCGAATGTCCAAACATTCTACACACACACATTCCTAAAAAGCTTGCTTTCTCGAATGCAACAAAATAAACATTTATTCTCGTAGGATCGGACATGGGCCTATAACAACTATAGTACGTATAGACATCCCCTCATTTCTCCCCATCTTCACAAGCTCGTCGGTTTTTTCCAACAAAGTATTTTGAAGACTCAACCAATTCATCTTGAAATCTTCTAATCATTTCCTTGGTGTAAATACAAGAAGCATGATACTCCAGTGTGGTCTGCATTTTCATGGGACGTTTTAGATTAATCGTGACATAATCTTCTTCATTCTCCCTCATGAACTGCCTTCCCAATGCTTTTTAGGCATTTTTAATGAATTCATTCAAACCCGTTGCCGAACTCACATAATTATCAAAGAAAAAATTCATCCTCTCACTCCTCGATGTACTATTTTGAAACGCCGAAAATGTGTTTCTAGTATATGCAATAATCCACTCGCGCTTCAACTCATATAACCCATTTAACCATTTATGCTCTTGCAAGTGATACTTTTCCACAAACGATCCCCATCTAGCCTCAAAAATATCTTCGATTAGAGATTTATAAATACAATGGCTGAAGTCCGTCTTGAATTCCGGAAAAGCCGAATAATAATGAGCTAATTTCTCGGGAAATTTTTGACTTATGTACCAAGAACACATAAATGCGTAGTATTCGGGAATACATCCACAATAGCGCTTGCTATGACTTGATCTTGATCCGTGATTATAGTCATTGGAGTCTTATTCCCCACACCTTCAAGCCAAGTACGAAGAATCTACTCAAAAGTCGACGCGTGTTCATCCCGCATCAATGCAAACCCGAAAATCACCGATTGATAATGATGATTGACTCCGGTAAATGGGACATTGGGCATTGTATATCTATTTGTCCGATAAGTGGTATCAAAAGCCACAACATCACCAAAATTTTGGTAGGCCATTAAACATCTCAGATCAATCCATACTAGACACTTCAAACGATTCTCTTCATCAACTTCGGTCATAATAAAATATTTAAAACTACTTTCTTCATTCAACCTATGCAACAAGTCCAACCCCGCTTGGGCGTCACTAATATCAAACCTTTTCTTCTTCTCGTCTCTTATCACATTCCTAACATGTTGAACATTAAAACCAACTTTATCATTAACTCCATGATATTACCAATCACATTCATCACTTGACAATTACGAACCCCCGAACCATAAAGCATTTTTATCAAACTACAGGTAGCGGTGTTGACATGTCTTTCGCGTTGTACCAAATTCATCTTAGTGGGGGAAACAAGACCGTGGTTGTGTACCAACTCAAGGCTAGTTACCTCCCAAAGAAGTTTTTTCTTTTGATAATTGACATACATCCTCACCTTGCACTCACTTTTAGGAAGAACCTCTTTACGCCGTTTATTTTTACTACTCTCGGCGACGACACTTTTTCCATAAAGTCTACAAACATATAAACGACCATATATCTCGTTGTCTTTATTACGATGGTTTGCTTGAATTTTAATAGCAAATTCATTTCTTAAAGCATAAGCCCTAAAAAAATGACCGGCCTCATCCACATTTTGAAAAAATTGGTTCAAATATGGAACTCCTCCCCCATCAACATTTTCATACATATTTGTCTCCTCTACATTATCATTTACATCCTCACCCTCACCTCCAACATTATCACTTTCAAGCTAATTTTCAAGCTCATTTTCCTCATTTTTATCTTCAACATCAACCACAAACTCATTATCTTTAACAAATACAGAGGTTTTAGGTTCTTCAATAGTATTTAAATCATCAAGATGTAAAATATGATCAATACCCTTTTTTTTTCATTTTTACGTTTATGACGAAACATACGAGCAAATAAATTATCCGCCATGAAAAATTAAAATTGAAGACAATAAATATACATTGAATTGACAAAAGTGTTTGAATTTCTTGATAAAAATGCCCCAAAATCGCCTAAAATGTAAACCCGAAGAGTAGATTTTTTTTGGAGATTTGGGTGTTTTTGTGTGGTGAAATGAGGGGGTGTTGGGATGCTGGGGATAAGGGAACAGTACCAACCATGGACATTTTCCGCGGTTCGTCCTTACCAACCGCGGACATCCATTCATTCCTCATCCAACGGCTTAAAAGCTGTTTGTTAATATACGGTCTACCGTCCCCCATATATTGGGCCTGTTTGGCCGAACAAAATAAACAACTTATTTGCTTATAAGCCCGTAAGTACTTATCGATGAGTGTTTGTTGACCCAACTTATAAGTTAAATTTATAACTTATAAACTGATAAGTTGAATGTTAGCAACCACGTACTTTTTCTCAACTTATTTTGATTTTTTTATTTTTTATTAACTTTTGTATTAAAATTTATGTTTTTACATGTTTTTCTAATTAAAAATTTACGAATCTAGATAATTGTGTTTAAAATATATTTATTTTAGCTCAGTTAAGTAAAAAAAAATTCTGACATTTAACAACCACTTATTTAACTTATAAGTATCCATCTATTTATCACTTACAAATGTGTTATTCATTTTAAATTATAAATTACTTATTTTAAGATTTTCCCGAACGAGCACATTATTAGATTAAATCTTTATGTACTCTTAGAAACAATTATTTTTTGAAACAATGTAATCAGTCTGTACCATTCTTCACAAATCAGAATCCACTTGCAACAAGAACAATAACAAAATTTTACCTTCGAATTCTTGCCTTTGCTTAAAATAGTACAAAAAATTATTAATAATAATAATGTAATGATCACACGTTAAACCAAAATACCAAATATCAATTTAAACAGATATTTACGATTTTTTAACCGTAGGAATCGTAACTTTTTTTTTGTTTTGAAATCAACATAATTTAGAGTCGTTTGGTTCATAAAAAGGTATCGGATTGGAACGAGTAATCCGGTATTTATAGACTTTGACACTGTTAAACATAGGGTTTGCAATTTTGAGAATAATAATTTGCCGCCAAAACAAACACTCCCATTTCCCGCCATTTATAAACCCCCAATCTAAACAAAACTCACTCATCTCCCTCACTATTTCCCTAATTTACAAATCTACAGACACACACACACACAACAATGGCAGACGATCAATCAACTCGCCGGAGAAGCAGAGGAGCCGACGCAGAAGCTCGCGCCGGCGCTCTCGAACGCCTCAAAGCTCTCCGGCGCGACGGCCGTCGATCCGACAGAAACCAAATCAAAGTCGCCGATCCGATCTACGACACTATCGACGAAGACGAGTACGAGTCACTCGTCGCGAAGCGGCGCCAAGAGGCCGAGGAATTCGTCGTTGATGATGATGGATTAGGGTATTTAGATGAAGGTCAGGAAGAGGATTGGTCCAAAGCGTGTGGACCGGTGTCTTCCGATGAATCGGAAGGCGAGGAGAAGCCGAAGAAGAAGAAAGTAGAGAAGAAGGATGTCGAAAAGGCGAAAAAGCCGTCGTCTTTGTCTGCTGCTGCTGCTTTGATGGGGAAACAAAGGTTATCGAATATGTTTACGAGTTCGGTGTTTAAGAAGAGGGAGGAGAAAGGGAAGAGTTTGTTGTCGGATAGTATTGTTGATGATGTCATTGCTGAGTTTGCGCCTGATGAAGGGGATCGAGAGAGAAGGAGGAAGGAGCATTCTAATTTAGTGAAATGTATTAATCCAATTAGTCCGATTAGTTCAATTACGAAGATTAAGAGTGAGAATTTGGGGAGTAATGGGAGTGATTCGAGGTTTAGGAGTGAGATTAGTTTTGGTGGTGGTAATAATTGTGAGAATTTGGGGATTAATTTATCGAAAGGGAATGAATACGAGGGAGATAATTTGAAGAGAGTTTCCGATGAGGTGAAGGATATGGATGCTGAAATGAGTGATAATTTAAGTGTTGGAATGAGTGATTCATTGATGAAGGAAAATGTAGTTGAGGAGAGTTTGTTGAGTAATAGTGAAGTGAAAAGGGAGGTAGAAGTTAAGAAGGAATACGTGCTTAATGCGAAAGTGAATAATGAGGAGAAGGATCGAGCATTTAGTGCTACTGCTGGATGGCAGGCAGTAAGGGCTGCAGGAAATGGTAGTGTTGCTGAGATAAATCATAGTTCAAGTTCTGATGAAAAACATGAATTTGAAGTGGAATCTGACGGGTCATTGCCGTTTTATTTACTTGATGCCCACGAGGAGTTTTATGGTGTCAATGCAGGCAACCTTTATCTCTTTGGGAAGGTAGTTGTTAGACAATTTTTTATCTCTTTAAATCAGCTCATCGTAATTTCTGTTATAATGATATATGTTAATTCTTTGTTGAAAAATTCATGTTTTCTGTTAGATGCAATATAATTTAGCAGTCAGTTCAGAATTTCAGTCTTCCAGTACTTGATCTATATAGTTTTTTTGTCCAGAATATGAGAACACTTGAGCTCAACTTGAAATTACAAGACGTTGAACTTGACCAGTGACTTCAAATTTACAATTTTAGTTATATGGTTTAGACATACGGCCTTTTTTGGGTTAGGGGTGGGGATGTAACTGCAATTATATTTCATAGGTAAAAGTTTTGGTACACAAAAATGTTTTAGTCTACATATGCCCTATGTATTCCTAAAAATTAGATGGCAAAACAATCAATTTAAGTAATATATTGCAGACACTTGAAATCACATTGCAAGTAATTATCTTGATGCCTGACATTATTGATTTTGATCAGGTTAAAGTGGGAAACGGTTATCAGAGTTGCTGTGTTGTTGTAAAGAATATGCAGAGATGTGTTTACGCAATCCCAAATGGTTCAGTTTTTCAAAACGACACTGTTATAAAGCTTGAAAAAGATGTTGAAGAGTCTAAGATTTCTCCAACAGTTTTCCGTACTAAGCTGCAGGTAATTGACATTGATTGTTCTGTGAAACTATTATTGTTTTGCCAGTTACTGATAGGTTTTTCCCCTTTCTTAGGAGATGGCGTCAGGGCTGAAAACAGATATAGCAAAACGGTTACTTGAGCAAAATGTTTCAAGTTTTAGTATGACACCTGTTAAGGTGTGTTCAATATTATTTCTAGGGAGTAGATAACTGCAGCTTTTCTTGCTTAAATCTCGATATTTTTCCTAAATTATTTGCCACTTTATCCTTTGCTTTTCTAAGCCCAGTGCATACCATTGTTTACATGTATACAGAGGAATTATGCTTTTGAGAGGTCTGACATACCTCTGGGGGAGAATTACGCCCTAAAGATCAATTATCCATTTAAGGTATATTACTGATTCCATTAATTGAAATGACAATCAGTTTTTGGCTGAAGTTTTGTTTGTCCTGTCATATACTTCTCCAGATAATTAAATTCACATTTAAAGATCTTGTTACTGCCCACTAAATTTTTAAGTTTTCTATGGGATCTGCTGATTTTGTATAATTTAATTATGAAGATTTCCTCCACATCACCAGTTACGGTCCATTGATATGCAGGATCCACCACTTCCTTCAGATCTTAAAGGAGAGACTTTTAGTGCTTTGCTTGGTACTCATTGCAGGTAGGAATCTGAAATTTTGTTGCTCCTGTACAAATATGATTTTGCAACTTCACAAAATGCAGTCTATTTTATACAAGAAACTTGTGTCATGTAAGCCTTGATTGTTGAATTTACAATGGGAGTTCCTGATTCCTACATGAATTTTTCTTTGCGCCAAATTTATTGACTTAAATCAACCCGTGTTATCTTTTATTTGACCACAGACCTATATATATATTTAATGCCTCAAGCTATACAGATCATCCTCTTACATTTAAATAAGAAATGGTAACTAATAAATAATATTACTGCAGTGCATTGGAGCTTTTTCTCATTAAAAGAAAGATAAAGGGACCCTCTTGGTTAACAGCTTCAAACTTCTCTATCTGTCCAGTTCCTCAACGTGTAAGGCTTTTGAGTTAGTTTTGTTATTATTTTGAAATCTTTTCCAACGATTCCCGATAATTGATGAAGATGAATTTGTTACATTTTGGCAGGTTACCTGGTGCAAGTTTGAATTTGTTGTTGACTTCCCAAAGAACATTCAAGTTTCAAATTCCTCAAAGAGTGTTGCAGAGATTCCTCCAGTGGTTGTTACAGCAATAAATCTGAAAACTGTCGTAAATGATAAGCAAATAAATGAAATTGTCTCTGCATCTGTCATATGCTGTCACAAGGCAAAGGTATTGAAGATGTAGTCTGTACAAGTACCTATTTGTCAACACACTTCTGCAATGTATATAAGAATATATAGTATATACATAGTTCATTTGTTGCAAATTGCATTTCCACTTCTAGCACATTATAATGGTATACATGGTAATAATTGTTTGATATAAGCTGATCAGTCATGGTTGAAAATTTCAGATTGACACCCCCATGTTACCTTCAGAGTGGACAAAAGCTGGAATGCTTAGCCATTTTACGGTTGTGCGTAAGCCTGAAGGTGACATCTTTCCAATGGGATTCACGAAAGAGGTTACAGAAAGAAATTTAAAGGCCGGATCAAATGTCATTGGCCATGAAAGCAGGCACATTCACCTTTAAATTGTGTCCATTATCACTCTTTCTTTCTGTTTCTTAATCCGTACTCGGCATGATGCTGCAGACACGTTTTCACTAAATTTATATAATCTCACTCAAACTTTGCCAAATATTGCAGTGAAAGGGCTTTATTGAACCGTCTAATGACTGAATTACACAAATTCGACAGTGATGTACTTGTTGGTCACAATATATCTGGGTTTGACCTAGACGTTCTCCTTCACAGAGCTCAGGTAGAAATATTATGAAACGATACTCTAATTTTTGTGCATTCTTTGTTGTTTCTGAATATCCAGAGAGCCTGACAGCATCAGTGTACTTGTAATATAGCAAACCTTGCATAAGTTTTGCAACTAAAGGCCATTAAGATGGCTTAGACCGCTGATCCAGATGCAATTCTTATTGTTTCTATGTTTAAAAGTTCTTTGAATATAGTTTAATTTAAGTTTATACTACCGCTTTGCTGTATAAATTTTTGACACTTTCCATTTTGAAAGCAAATATATTTAATATTTATTCCGTATCAGTAGCATTATGATTGGTAGGTCAGGCCTCCTTTATCAATGGGTATATGATGTGAAGCTAATGTTTTATATTGTGAATGTACGGAATGTTTAACTCATCAAATACCCGGTTATGCAGGCATGCAGAGTACCCAGCAGTATGTGGTCAAAAATAGGTCGTCTTAAGCGCTCTGTTATGCCTAAGCTTACAAAAGGAAACACCATATTTGGGTCTGGAGCAAGTCCAGGGATCATGTCTTGCATCGCAGGCAGACTCTTATGTGATACTTTTTTGTGTTCTCGTGATCTACTAAAAGAGGTATACCACTCTATGGACAGTATGGCAGATACTTCTGGTGAAGTTTGACCATCATACAATAATTCTGCTTCTTGCAGGTTAGTTATTCTTTGACACAACTGGCAAAGACTCAGCTGAGCAAAGATCGGAAGGAGATCGCTCCACAGGATATTCCGCGGATGTTTCGACAATCTGAGTCTCTTGTGGAACTCGTAGGTTTTATCGTTTTACTTTTCAACTCATGCTTGATAGATATACAAAAAGTTTTGAAACTTTTACCCCTATATTTTTCTGTAGTAATAGTTTGCTCAGGTGCAGACATGATGCATCATTAGTTATCTGTCCTCGACTGGTTGCTATTCAAAGCATAGCTTTGATATGCTTTGAAATTTTGTTGACTTGGACAGTAAAAAATATATTTATTTGGAAAATATTAAGAACCATTCCTAATGGCAAACATAATGAATGCCAAAAAGGACAACTTTCTGACGCTCAGTGTATCCTAGTAGTTTAGTATTTATTAAAAGGGTAGGAGGCTTCATTTGAAACAGGATGTGTCTATTCTACTTTTTTTACCTGGTATTTAAGTGAGGTGCAGCATCCTGTTGCACAATAACTGAGCTTAGCATATGGTCACTTTGTCAATTTAATATGGTAACAGCATTACTGATCTGCGATAAATAACATATAATGTGTGGTGCATGTAATTTGACAGATTGAATATGCTGAGACAGATGCATGGTTATCAATGGAACTCATGTTCCATTTGAGTATACTGCCTCTAACTCGCCAGCTTACTAATATAAGTGGTAATCTGTGGGGAAAAACTCTCCAGGTAAACCATTGTGCTTCCATATTGTCGTTTCATCAATATATACGTGTATATATTTTCTCCATGAGAATTATTTTATATAAGAATATATCTATATATTTTCAGGGTGCTAGGGCTCAGCGAGTAGAATACCTGTTGTTGCACGCATTCCATGCAAAGAAATTTATTGTCCCAGATAAGCTTTCATTTCAAATGAAAGACACAAAAGTGCCAAAACGCAAAACGAAAAATGGTGTCGAGGAAAATGGACATCCTGATATTGATCCTGCTGACACAATTATCGATACGGAGTCTGCTCAAAATGACAATGGGAAGCCTAAAAAAGGCCCCGCCTATGCTGGTGGTTTAGTTCTAGAACCGAAAAAGGGTCTTTATGACAAGTACATCTTACTTCTGGACTTCAACAGTCTCTACCCTTCGATAATACAGGTCAATAAATACTTCTTATGCCACCCTTCCATTTTCCATTTTGTTTCTTCTTGGTGTACTGGTGTCTGCATATCTTTCTCACATGTCACGTGCAATTATACTTCTTTTGATAGGAATACAATATCTGCTTTACAACTGTTGAAAGACCTGAAGATGGATCAATACCTCGTTTGCCATCTAGTAGAAGAACAGGAGTTCTGCCAGAGGTTAAGCTCCTAAAGTTGTTTAATGTTTTTGATGCAACATTTTTTATGTTGGCTACTTTTTCAAAACGTTCTTCCATTAGATATGGACATACACGAGTAGAAAGTATAAGCAGTCTATGAGCAGTTTGTTGGCATAGATCTTTTGGCCAGCTCTTTTATTTGAAGGCAGACTAATTTTTTCACTAAGTTGGAACCTGTCACACAAGGTCGAACTGTTCCGTTTTCTTATAAAATATATGCCGTAAGCTGGAAGTGCGTCAATTGGTTAATGCGACGACCAGTTATTTAATGACAACTAGCAGCCTGATATATATTCTTTTATAAACATGATAATCTGTAATCAATACAATATCATTGATATTACTACTTCTATCCTAAAACAAAATGGCAAGGTGGAGCTCTAAATGTTTTAACTGATTGCACTGTCTTGATGTTGTTTTCTACTATTTATATTAATGTGTGTAGCTAGCAGTAGATGAATACAGAGACCAGTCACATAGATAATGCAGGGAATTTTCCAAATTAGAGCTGTTCATACTATATAGTATCAGCCTAGACTAAGCCATATGCTGGACTATCTGGCTCCAATGGAGGCAAACCTATTTATTATTTTTTTCTAATAAAAGTTTCAACTCAGTTTTCCCTATTTGTTTAGAAAACAGTCTCTAACGATAGTCTAGAGGACCCAAATAGGAGTTCAAATTGGGCTGTATATCCTGACATTCCTCTGCATCTACCAGACAGCTGCTATATGTACCTGTATTCACTTCATATATTTAACAAAATCATACTAACTAATCGATCCAAAATTGTTCAGTTGCTGAAAAATTTGGTTGAGAGAAGGAGAATGGTAAAGTCATGGTTAAAGACCGCAACTGGTCTCAAGGTCCAACAGCTTGACATTCAGCAACAAGCACTGAAGCTCACTGCAAACAGGTAAACAGTTTTTTTTTTTGCTTGTAGCTATTGCTAATTAGTTACAATATGGCCACCTGAAGTTCTGTTTGTAATAATGTATTATCAATTCTGCTTTTATTTTTTGCAGTATGTATGGATGTCTGGGCTTTTCAAATTCCAGATTCTATGCAAAGCCTATTGCTGAGCTTATAACATTACAAGTAAGATCCCCTCCCCCTCCAATTTTGAAAATGCAATAAATACTCTCTTGAGTGAGCAGATTTTGATGCTGTTCTATTAAATAACTTTATTTCTTTTTGCAGGGAAGAGAAATCTTGCAAAGTACTGTTGATCTCGTCCAGAACAATCTAAATCTAGAGGTCATATCTTTTTGTCTACTAGAATTAGTTTTTAATCGCTTCTTTAAGTTTTTCTCCTTATTTTAGCTGTTGGGTTGTCTTATAAAATATGGTTGGTTGTTACTAGCAGGTTATATATGGTGATACAGACTCAATCATGATTTACAGTGGACTTGATGATGCAGCAAAAGCTAAATCAATTTCCGTAAAGGTCATTCAAGAGGTTGGTTATATTTCTGTTGCAGTTCTGATTAAAGTTCTATATTCTGTAGTCTGTACCATGGATTGTTATATGGTCTCTGAGTGTCTTTTCAGGGTAGCATTTGATTTCTTCGATGAGCTCAAATTATTAAGAAATATTGAATACCATAAAATTTGGTTGTCAAATTGCTTAAGTTAATGCGGCGTATTTGTTTATTCTGACATTAAAAATATTGTTGTTTCATTTACTTTTGATGATCTCAACGGCCCAATCTGTATAAGAACAATAGCATTTCTTTTCTATGAACCAAACCAGCACTCTCTTGTAGTACATATGTTCAACTTGTTTACAGCTGAGAGGTTTATCACTTGGTTGCTTGGCGTAATATGTCCTAGTGGCTTGAAGAAAAGTGTTCTGCTACTGAAGTACTTGACTTTACTATCTGATTATAGGTCAACAAGAAATACAAGTGCTTAGAAATTGATCTTGATGGCCTATACAAGAGAATGCTACTATTGAAGAAAAAGAAATATGCAGCTGTAAAACTGCAGATTAAGGATGGTAAACCTTACGAGGTAGATTAAATTTTATGTTTCCGAAATTTGTTATTTGTTCTAATTACATAGTCATCCGGGCCATTTTTTCCTGGTTAATTCTGGGTTTTAATGCTACAGGTTATTGAACGTAAAGGCCTTGATATGGTTCGTCGTGACTGGAGTTTGCTAGCAAAAGAACTCGGAGACTACTGTTTGAGCCAAATTTTATCTGGAGGGTATTTTGATTCTCTTTTTCCTCGAGTACTTCCGGAGTAGGTGTTAAAATGATCTTTTGGTACTTCTAAAACTTATCATGTTCTTTCCTATTTTACATACAGGTCCTGTGAAGATGTTGTTGAGTCAATACACGACGCCCTCATGAAGGTCAGATCACGAGCTTTACTAATATCAGAAGCCAGATGCTAGATTCTAAAGGCTCATCTCAGATCTCATATATTCTAAATTGTGTCAACCATGTAGCCTGTTCTAAGTTTGCTTGAGGCTACACTATAATTGCAGCACTCTATTACATTTGAAAGGAATAGGTGTTAAGATAATTTGATTAGTGTTTTGCAGTTTATATTCCATAAGTGATTAGCAACCCATGTCCAGACAGGTTTACTTTGTGTAGGAAATTTTTTATTTCTTCCTCACATGAGCCAATCTTTTGTATTGAAAACTGTGTCATTAGTTGACTTATGGTAAGCACCTTTACACAAGTGTTTGGAAAATGAGGCATACTAACCACAACAATTTCTTTACTTGGGAGTTAGTTATTATAGTATATCTCAGAATTCATGTATGACCATATGCAGGTCCAGGAGGATATGAGGAATGGCAGAATAGCTCTGGAGAAATATGTTATTACAAAATCTTTGACTAGGGCTCCAGAAGCCTATCCAGATGCTAGAAATCAACCCCATGTTGAAGTAAGTCCATTAATCAACATAAATCTTGCTATGCCCAGGTTAAGGATGTTCGCCATAAATGCTGTCTATCTAATTGTCGGAGTATTTATATATATGTATGCATTTACTGTGTTAGGTGGCACTTCGATTGAAGAAAAGTGGTCACGTTAGTGGTTGCTCTGCTGGTGACACAGTTCCTTATGTGATCTGCTGTGAACAGGTGTCTATAAAGTTCTTCATGCTCTTTTTCCTTCTCTTAAAAGATTTTTGTAGACCAACAGCTATCTTCTATAAGAGTTTTGTAATCCTTTTAAATTTTAAATGACAGGGAAACGGTTCAAGTACCTCAGTAGGTATTGCTCAGCGAGCAAGGCATCCTGACGAGCTGAAAAAGGACAATGAGAATTGGATGGTTGACATTGACTATTACCTCGCGCAGCAGGTTTTGTTTCTCATTTTTTCTTAATAATTAATTATAGCTGTTTTGACACCTCTATTCATTGTTCCAGGTCATAAAATTTTGGCTCTGTTTATGCAGATTCATCCTGTGGTATCACGTCTATGTGCATCAATTCAGGGTACAAGTCCAGCACGCTTGGCTGATTGTTTGGGACTGGACTCATCCAAGGTTTGGAGTCTCTTCTTTCATTAAACTATTGTACGTAACAGGTAACACAAATTTATTGCTATGATGTACCTAATTACTATGGGCAACAATAATTTTTTTAGTACCAAAGCAAGTCAGTTGAAGCACTCAACAATGATTCTTCCAGCTCCCTTTTGTATGGGGTAGATGATGACGAGAGGTAAATATTTGTCTCTATCTGTATTGAAGGTTCTTTGTTTTTAATGGTTGTTTGAGATAAAAACTTATAATCAAGTCAATTGTATCTAGTAGCTTTTACCCCTTGCAACATATATGTTCTTTTATTTATATTTATTAATTTGATACGGTTCAAAATCTAAATCTTTGCAAATTCTTGAATTTGATAGTACAATTATTATATATTGATATATTATTGATTTAATTCGAATCTTAAACCTCTGTTAGTAAGATACAAAAATCAGATTAAAAGTTGTTAATGAGATTGTGTATTAAATCTCGACCTTTGGAAGTACTTTTATACTATTCCCCTTGCTCTTACTATATATAGAGATATAATTAGACCATAACAGAGTGTGACACTGTTGCAACATCAGAAACTCTTACACTTTGGAATGCTGAAGCTGCTTGCAGCTTGCTAGATTGAATATTGATCGGCAAAATTAGCATTTCATTAAGCCTTCACATTGCTTTAAAATGAAATCTTTATATTTCTTCGCATTTGAATTAGTTTACTAATTATTTCATTTCTCATCCTGGAATTCCTCAAAACTGTTTGCTTTTAAGGATAGCAATGGTTAAATATTGTACTCGTCTAGCCGTCTAGATCCTTAATATAACGGTCATTAGAAAGCTATTGATGATATACGCTGCCTTGACACTCTTTCTGTTTAGTAGTGTGTTTATGACTTTGGTTGTCTAATATTCTCTTAAGATTAATGGAATAGTATACCACGAACTGTTTTCTCTTTAGACATACTCTTAGTGATCATTCATGAGCTTAATTATTTATATCGATCACTGTTTTTGGACCGTAAGCTAGCATTTTGAATGAGGTTGAAAAACCTTTTTCCTCTACGGTCGTTGATTCTAAGCTAAAAGGCGAATGGTCTTTCATCTCCTAGTTTTCCATAATACATTACTGATAATTAATCTTAATTCTGTCTCCCAAATAAACAAAGCCTATCTTGGCATTTGGCCTCTCGACTTGGATGAACGCCATTTGACTCGGTACATGAATTATGAAGAGATTAGATACAAGAGATTTACTGGTACCTAATGTTGCAGATATCGAGGTTGTGAACCACTGGTTTTGTCATGTCCAAGTTGTTCTGGCACTTTTGATTGCCCAACTGTGTTCAATTCCTTATGTTCTTCAATCAATGAAAAGCTGACGGAAGCACAAAACAGTCGTTCAAGCATCAATTTTTGGCGTAGTTTGCATTGTCCAAATTGCCCAGAGGAAGATGATCGGGGTAGAATGTCTCCAGGATTAATAGCAAATCAGGTAACACCTTGATTCAAAAAAAAACAAGTTACCAATAAAAATTCCATGGATATCTACTAAAAAATGTTTTTATAACTTCAAATATTTTCCATTTGATAAGATTAAAAGTGTGGTAAGCTGAAATACATTTATCTGTCAGGGCGTGTACTATACTGCTCAGAATTACATGTTTGATTGTTTAATTTTTTTCTTGAAGATATGTCTAGCAATTAACTCCGTATTTATATCAGATGAAAAGGCAAGCAGAAGGATATATTTCGACATACTACAAGAGCTTAATGATGGTAAAGTCAGGCTCTTCTGGCATCTACTAGTAGTAAATATATGAGGCTTTTTCTTGACTAACAGTATCTAAATTACAGTGTGACGATGACACATGCAAGTATGTCACTCGTAGCCTGAACCTGAGAGTAGTTGGTGATTCCGAGAGAGGAACTGTTTGTCCAAACTATCCTCGTTGCAATGGGCGCCTCGTGAGAAAGGTTTCCCCATCAAATATTGACAATAATAAAAACAAATTCTTAACTGAGATTTGTTTCCCCCAGTCACTAAATTTTTTGTCATGTGCTTTTTCAGTACACTGAAGCAGAACTTTACAAGCAGCTTGCGTATTTTTGCCACATATTGGATACCGTACGTTGCATGGAAAAGGTCAATACCCTAACTCGCTTTTGTTGGCATTCATAATTCTGCTTATGTTTAATCTGAATAAAATTAACTTGTGTATGCTATGATAATGATGAGTACAGATAGACGGTAAGATCAGAATGCCAGTCGAAAAAGAGCTAGCAAAAATAAGACCTCTAGTTGAATCGGCAGCATCGCAGGTTCAAAAGCTCCGAGACAGGTGTGCTTATGGATGGGTGCAGCTGAGTGATCTTTGTGTCTCCATATGATTAAGATTAAATGTACAATCCTTAATTATATAATGCAATGTCAATTAAATTAATTTTGTCTACTGTTGTGTAGAGCATCAATAATAGGAATTACTGTTTTGTGTATACCAAAGTAAAACTTTAATATATCTGTCTTATGAAAAACACCAGTATATTCGATCAAGTCTCAGTATTCTCACATCCGGTTTCAGTATTAAGTTCCAGATTACAAGGTTAAAAAAAATCAATTGTGAATTCTACCTTGTCTCTTCTTTAATAAATTATATCACAAATAAACAATAAGCTATAGTATTTGCACCTGCTACTGCTAGAAGTCTGCAGGAATGTGTAAAGCGTGAAAATGATGTCTTGATAGCTACTAGTAATATTTTAATTTAGGCCCCAACACACGTCCCATTATCTCATTAAATAATCATTGTTTAATTAAAAAAAACTGTAATTAATAGTACTACAAATTTTTAAATATGGAGTATGTTTTTCATGGGAACTTGGAAAATATGGGCTAAACTGTATTCTTGGACAGTATATGTTGACCAGACTGTAACACTAACCTATATTTGAGCACTTGTCGAATGCCATGCGTCAAGAGTTGAATATGGAGCCAAGTTTTAGATGGCATCATGGACAGGGAGAGACCCGTGTTAAACCCGAGGAGTCCCAAAATCCCAGTTGGTAAAAAAGCAGAATTGTTGTAAAATACTAACTATATTATAACAATATTTCGATTAAATAAAAGGGACAGAGAAGTGATAAAAAGAATACAAACAAAGGAGAGATTGTTGCTGGTGTGTTCTTTTCATTCACAATTGCATGACTTTTATAGGCAATGCAAGGAACAAGCCATGCAATTGTATGCAATTTCAAGTGCTAGTTCATAGCCCTACTATTACAAGCTCACAATATTGACAATGTGACAATCATAATATAACACTCCCCTTTGATTTTCACTATGGATCATAGATTGCCTCATTAAAACCAATGTGACAATCATAATATAACACTCCCCTTTGATTTTCACTATGGATCATAGATTGCCTCATTAAAACCTTGCCAAAGAAAAATCCAGTGGGATAAAAACTTTGTCAAAGGAAAAAGAGTATAATCTCCCCTTGGAAAAACTAATCATTCTCTGAAGTTTTGTTGTAACAAATCTTTAAGTCGTCGCATTCCAATACTATGTCGCAACTTCCCAAATGTTGAATTCGATAATGATTTCGTGAATAAATCAGCAAGATTGTCGCATAATTGAATTTGTTGTATATCAATTTCACCATTTTTTTGAAGTTCATGAGTGTAGAAGAATTTTGGTGAGATGTGATTCGTCCTGTCTCCTTTGATATATCCTTCCCTGAGTTGATCAATGTATGCAGTGTTGTCCTCAAACATGACAGTAGGACTTCTTGTGATATCCGGTAATCCACATGATTCTTGAATATTTTTTATGATAGATCGCAACCAAACAAATTCTCTACTGGCTTCATGAATTGTAATAAGTTCCGAGTGATTTGTTGAGGTTGTCACTGTAGTTTAATTCGTGGATTTCCAGGAAATGGCTGCATCACAATATGTAAATACATATCCAGTTTGTGATTTCCAAAATGAGGATCTGACAAATATCCAGCATCTGCATATCCGATCAGCTGAGATGTTGAGTTTTTCAGAAAGAATAACCCAAAATCAATTGTTCCACGAAGATAACGAAATATATGCTTGTTCTCATTCCAATGTCTGTCCATCGGAGCAGAGCTAAATCTAGCCAATAAATTCACAGCAAATGCAATATCTGGTCTTGTATTATTTGCAAGATACATAAGTGTACCAATTGCTCCAAGATATGGGATTTCAGGACCAAGAACCTCTTCATCATCTTCTTGTGGTCGAAATGGATCTTTATCAGGTTCTAAAGATCTAACCACCATTGGAGTAGTCAACGGATGAGATTTATCCATGTAAAATCTGTTCAAAACCTTTTCTGTATATGTAGATTGGTGGAGGAAAATTCCCGATGACAAGTGCTCAACTTGTATACCAAGGCAATATTTTGTCCTTCCAAGATCTTTCATTTCAAACACATGGCGAAATTTGATTACTAATATATCCATTCTTTTGTAAATAACGACTAAGTCTGTTATACCACATACGACCAGATTGTTTCAGTCCATACAATGATCGTTGAAGTTTAATGGAGTATATATGACGAGGTTTCTTGAACTCATCCATTTTTAACCCTTCCGGGATTTTCATAAAAATTTCACTATCAAGTGAACCATACATGTATGCAGTAACGACGTCCATAAGACGTGTTTCCAATTTTTCTTTAGATGTCATACCTAATATGAAACGAAAAGTAATTCCATCTATCACTGTCGAGTATGTCTCTTGATAATCAATGCCAGGCCTTTGATAAAACCCTTGTGCTACAAGTCGGGCTTTATATCTCATAATTTCATTATTTTCATTTCGTTTTCTTATGAATACCCATTTATTCTCGACAGGGTTCACACCAATTGGTGTTTGGATAACTGGTCCAAATACTTCTCTTTTACGCAATGAATTTAATTCTGTTTGGATTGCGTCTTTCCATTATTGCTAGTCTTTTCTTCGACGGCATTCATCCACACTTTGTGGTTCAGGATCAGAATTTATGTCGACATCCAATGCTGCGGAATACACAAATACATCATCGATTATGGCTTTACTTCGATCCCATAATTTCATATCATGCACATAATTTATTGAAATTTCATGATTGTTTAATCCCGTATCTTCAGGGACTGAAATCTCTTAAGGAGATAATACCACTTCAGGGGTATTTGCTTCTTCTGGAGCATGTATCACTTCAGGGGCAATTTTCTTTATTTTTCTTTTTCGTGGTGCAACATCTTTTGCACCGACCGGTCTACCACGCTTCAGGCGTGGCTTTGATTCTGTAACCAATTCTTTTATATCTGATTTTTGAATTGGTATATCTGTTCAAGCTGGAGTATTTACTGCAGGTATATGAGATTTAATTATATTTCTAGAATCATTAAATGTGTCAGGCATTTGGTTTGCGATATTTTGCATATGGATAATTCTTTTAACTTCAAGTTCGCATTGACTGATACGTGGATCTAGAAAATATAATTCTGATGCATTCCATGTTAGGTCTGAATTAACTTTATTTGAATGTTTATCTCCCCCTAAGGGAGGAAACATAGACTCATCAAAATGACAATTTGCATATCTTGCGGTAAATAAATCTCCGGTTAGAGGTTCCAGATATCTAATTATAGATGTGGATTCAAAACCAACGTAGATACCTACTCTTCTTTGAGCTCCCATCTTCGATCTTTGTAGTGGAGCAATCGGTACATATACAACACTTCCGAAAATTTTGAAGTGAGAAATATTAGGAACTTGACCAAGTACCAGTTGTAGCGGAGAATGTTGGTTGTAGGAAGTTGGTCTAATCCTAATAATATTAGCAGCATGAAGTATTGCGTGACCCCAAATAGATGTAGGTATTTTTGCTTTCAATAACATCGGTCTTGTAATAAGTTGGAGTCTTTTGATAAAGGACTCGGCTAACCCATTTTGTGTATGTACATGAGGAACTGGGTGTTCAACTGATATTCCTACAAATATGCAATAGGCGACAAAGGTTGCAGATGTGAATTCACCGGCATTATCGAGATGAATTGACTTAATGCAATGATCTGGGAATTGAGCTCATAATTTGATTATTTGGGCAAGTAATTTTGCAAAAGCATCATTACGAGTTGAGAGAAGACAAACATGAGACCATCTTGTTGAGGCATCAATTAATACCATGAAGTACCTAAATGGGCCAGATGATGGGTGTATAGGTCCACATATGTCGTCTTGGATTCTTTCTAGAAAAGTTGGACTTTCAAGCCGAACTTTAACAGGAGATGGTCGAGTAATCAATTTTCCTAAAGAACATGCTGAACATGGAAGGCCATTGTTGGAAAGAACTTTAAAATTTTTAAGAGAATGACCATTAGAATTCTCTATAATATGACGCATCATAGAGACGCCAGGATGACCTAATCTTTCATGCCAAAGTGTAAAAGATTTTGGATCTACGAGTTTGGAAAAATGACATTGTGTGACTCAATAGTTCTAATTTTTATCATATATAATCCTGAGGAAAGTGAGCGAAACTTTTCTAAGATTTTCTTGTTGCTAGGATTAGCGGAAATAATAAGAAGATATTCTCTATTAGCCTCAGAGGTAGTTTCGATGTGAAAATTATTGAGTCGAATATCTTTAAAACTAAGAAGATTTCTAGTAGACTTACTAGAATATAATGCATTTGGAATGTGTATGTGGGTACCATTAGGTAGGACGAAACTAGCTTTTCCAAAACCTTCGATTATATTAGATACACCGGAATTCGTTTGGACTTGAGCTTCAGTTTTGGTTATTTGGGTAAAATATTTTCGGTTCTGTAGAATCGTATGAGTTGTACCACAATTAACAATGCATATATCTTCAGAATCCATTCTGTATATAATTAAGAAACATAATTTATTTGATAAGAACATAACACACTACATAGTTCAAACAAAATAAAGCACACAATACATACTACTATAGTAATTATATGAAACTAATCTTCAGCCTCCCATATAGGAGTTTCGCTAGGTTCATTCGGACCATTAATGCTTATTCCTCCAGTTATGATTCTCGGAAAATCATCTATATTATTGTTGGCGAAATTTGTTTGTACCATTTTCTCTTTTGATTTTTGAGAAGATTGGTATAGCTTAACAAGATGATCTAGGGTATGACATTTACGTGTCCAGTGCCCATCCATGCCGCACCTATAGCAAACATTTTCAGTTTTTCCTCCTCGCGGTGCCTTTCTTTTACTCTGTGATTCAGATTGCCACTTCCGGTGACCAGAGTTGTTATATGGACGAAAATGTCCGTGGCTCCGACCTCGTCCATGGTACCGCCCTTGGCCCCGTCCACCTCTATAACCTTTTCCACGTACATTCTGTTGGAATGACATGTTATTTACTTCAGGTAATGGGGCAGATCCTGTTGGACGGGATTGATGATTCATAATCACCAATTCATGATTCTGTTCTCCAACGGGAAGAGTTGATAGAAGATCCCCGAACTTAGTAAATTTGCGTTCCCTGTACATCTCTGCTAAGTTCATATTGTTGGGGTGAAAAGTTGATAGTGTTTTATCGATTTTTTCTTTTTTCGTAACTTTCTCACCACACATAATAAGCCTAGAACTTATTTTGAACAAAGCAGAGCTATATGCTCGGACACTCTTAAAATCCTGAAGTCTTAAATTAGCCCAATCATTTTCAGCTGCAGGTAGATAAACTAGTTTCTGGTGATCGAACCTATCCTTTAGATTTTCCCATAAAATAAAGGGATCCTCGACTTCCAAGTACTCAGATTTTAAATCTTCATGCATGTTGTGTCGAAGAAAAATTATAGAGGTAAAGTTTTCTTCAGCCGTAGATTTATTTTCTGCCTTTATTGTATCGCTTAATTTCTTTGAACCCAAATACAACTTTACATCTTGTATCCATGATAAATAATTATCGCCAGAAATGTCCAAGGCAACGAACGACAAACTTGTAATATTTGTCATACTAAATTTGAATTAACACGAAAATTATTAAATTTTAATTCATTAATGTAATTATTACATAAAATCCTAGTTAATCGGGTGCGTTAACAAGTACGCAATAATCAATGTATATATCATTATTATCATTGATAATATAAACAGATCTATATATAAAATGACAAATGGATTTTCACCCGCCATACGGACGTCTACGTATGCAGGTTATCTCCGACCAATAATAAATTAAAGTGGACAATCTTGCATAAGTTAGTTAGGGGTAAAAAGTTATTATCCGATAGTTATGCAAATTATAAATTAAGGTTCCCACTATACTTCGATATTGCCCAAAATTAAATGGTACCGTAAAATAATAGGCGGTGCTCCGACTATAAATATTTAAATTATTAGTAGAGGGTATAACCACGTCTACATCAGTTATATATATATATTTAAATTATATATATGTACATTTAAATTAAAAGTATACCTTCTCAGTTTCGGCAGAGTTTCGTGCTGATAACGTGTTGTAAAATACTAACTATATTATAACAATAGCTGGATTAAATAAATGGGGCAGAGAGGTGATAAAAAGAATGCAAGCAACGGAGAGATTGTTGCTGGTGTGTTCTTTTCATTCACAATTGTATAGTTTTTATAGGCAATACAAGGAACAAGCCATTAATTGCATGTATGCAATTTCAAGTGCTAGTTTATAGCCCTACTATTATAAGCTCACAATATTGACCATGTGACAATCATATTATAACAAGAATCTTATAATAGTGAAAAATTATCCATAATTTGGTAAAATTGTCCAAAATACTGTATCTCTTTGGCCGCAACTTATAAGCCCGCAACAACTTATTGACAAGTGTTTGTCGACCCAACTTATAAGTCAAATTTACAACTTATAAGTTGATAAGTTGAATATTAGTAACGACGTATTTTTTCTTAACTTATTTTCATTATTTATTTTTTTATTAACTTTAATTTTAATGTATATATTTTTAAATATTAATCTAACTTAAAATTCATGAGTTAAGATAGTTATATTTAAAAGAAAGAATTATTTTAATTATTTAAGTAAAAAAATCCGACTTATAAGTAAAATTATACAAACATTTATATAACTTATAAATATTTATCTACTTACCATTTAAAAATCACTTAGGGGTCGTTTGGTTCGGCTAATTCTGGTATCAGGTATGAGTTTCGTTCATTCCAAACCCATACCTGGTCTTTGACTGACTGTTTTTAAATTCTGATACCCATTCCTTATACCCGTCTGAAATCAGATTTGATACCCTAGGGGGAGGTGAGTTTGAGAGAGGGGTATGAGGTATCAAAATAAATTTCATTATTTCATTACTTATAAAGTTAAATACGATCTTAAAACACATATCTTAAATATCATATTTAATTTTAAATAAGTTATGCTTATTTTTAATTAATAAAAAATAATAATATTTTATTTTTATTTATTTTAAAAATTATAAATTAACATTAAAATTAAAATTTTTAATTTGTAATCACTTATATTTAATTGTTTTTTATTTGTAAGTTGTATAACAACTTAAATTCGACATATGCAATATATAAAAGTTTAATTTAATCAATAAATAAAAAATATTTAAATGAAACATATTTTATTCCAGCACCGAACCAAACACATGATATTAGGAATGATTCCTCAACCCCATACCGGCCTAACCCGATTACTTATTTCAAACCCATACCGTCTTCTGAACCAAACGACCCATTATTCATTTTAAGTTATGAATTACTTATTTTAGTTTAAATAGTTAAACTGCAAACTAGTTCCAAAATTTTTACTCTGAACTTCAAAAATTACGAAATGAAGCTGGGGCATTTTTCTGACCGAGGAGCACACGGCGGCCGTTTGGTAAATCTTAAAATAAGTAATTTATGACTTAAACTGAATAAGTGTTTGATAAGTAATAAGTTGATAAATGCTTATAAGTTATTAAGTATTTGGATAATTTAACTTATAAGTCATAATTTTTTTTATTTTAAAGAACCAAAATAAATAATTTTTAAATATAATTTTCTTAATTCTTATATTTTAAGTTAGATTAACATTTGAAAAATATATTTCATAACTAAAATTGATAAAAAAACAAAAAATAAAAAATAAGTTGAGAAAAAGTACGTCATTACCAACATTTAGGGCCTGTTTGGCAAACCTGATAAGCTGACTTATTGACTTATAAGCCCGCAACAGTTTATTGACGAGTGTTTGTCGACCCGACTTATAAGTTGAATTTACAACTTATAAGCTGATAAGTTCAATGTTGGTAACGACGTACTTTTTCTCAACTTATTTTTTTTTGTTTTTTTTTATCAATTTTAGTTTTGAAATATATTTTTCAAATGTTAATCTAACTTAAAATATAACAATTAAGATAATTATATTTAAAAATTATTTATTTTAGTTCTTTTAAATAATTTTTTTTTTTTGACTTATAAGTTGAATTATCCAAACACTTGAATAACTTATAAGCATTTATCAATTTATCACTTATCAATCACTTATTTAGTTTAAGTCATAAGTTACTTATTTTAATATTTTCCAAACGAGCACTTAACTTATCAGCTTATAAGCTTATACAACTTATAAGTCGGGTGGACAAACACTCGTCAATAAGCTGTTGCGGGCTTATAAGTCAATGCCAAACAGAGTAGTATTGGATACGTACTTATGAGCATTTTTTATTTTTTATTTTCAGTTTATATAATCTGTCACTCACTCATTGAGAGTTCTGCAGTTGTATAATTATGGTATTTGGCCAGTGGATTGATTCTCTCCTTTGGATGCTAAGTATAGGTCTTGAGAATCTTATGCCTCTAATGATAATTCAGAGAGCTTATTGCTGGACTCAGATGTACTTCTTTTGGTTTATAGTTTCTAGTCTGTTACCATATAGCACTGAACATTTAAATAATTCAGTGTGATACCAGAAAGTCTGCAAAAATGCACCCTTTCCAGTCTCATTAAGCAGTGAGATTGTGCATGGTGTAGAATACAAGTGTACCACACACAAAGCTGAAACATAAAAGATTTCATTTGGATCCATACGCAAAAGCTACAAGCATCAGCATAAATTCAAATTCATCTATTCCACATGTTGCAGCTGAATAGATTTAACTTAATTCTGTCTAATACACTAGTAAGTAGTAAGACTACCCTAGAACAACATGTACACTTGCCAGCAGCAATTAGAATACATAGCCGCGCATTAGGTTACATATCATGAACGAATGCCAAAGGAATTCATACGTCCAGGTCCAGCTGCCCTCGTTCTTGATGTCATTGTTAGATATGAATATATGATACTTGTATGGACTCTGTCAAGTGAAATTAGAGAACACATACTTAGCATTATTAACAAGATATAAGGATATGTATATCAGAGACGGTACCACCCTAGACGATGGGGAAGTGGAGCAACCTATTAGGCTATTACCATGAAAGCAAAGATGACACTCGCCACATACCAAACTTTTTATAGTTGCAAGCCTCCGGATGAGCCTCTTTTGAGGCTGCCCGTGTCCAGCAATTTGACATCCATCGAACGAGGTGCTTGTAAATTGAAGGGAACTCCTAAGTCCGTAAATTTAGCTGTTAATGAATCACACAAGCATGTACATTTTTAATCTAGGTTGCTTATTCCTCAACAATAATTAACAAGAGAACACACCTAAGTTGGTTCTTGATGGCTCCATATTCAGTGGTTGGACAAGCAAGTCCTCCCTGCAGAAATCCTTTCAACAGCAGAAACATCCACGAGTTCAGCTGGTATGTTACACAAATTCAAGTCTGGATATGCTTGAGTAGAAGATTTACCTCAGAGAATGTGTTATATTCGGATGGCCCCTGTCGAGCCTGATTTGACGATTCTAGTCCATATGAAGACTTGGAGTTGGTTATTTTAGACATATTAGTAACTGATGGCTGTTTCAGGTTATTGCATTGCTTGGCCAGAGTAAACAAGGAGTGCGTTAGGTTTGAAGAAGTGTTTGGAACCACGCTTCCTAGGTTTAGAAGATCACTCCCCTCGTGGAAACTAATCCTCTTCTCAGGGAATTGATTTTGTTGGAGTACATCCGGTAGACACATAGGATACATACTCAATCCATTCCTCATTGTCAACATCTATGGTAAAATGCACAACTCAGAATATCAGAAAACACAATATATGATGATAGCTTTTAACGCATAATAACTAGCACATGAAATGCTGTAAGATTAGCTTAGCCAGTCATTCCCATCCTAATCTCTCGGGTTTCAGAGAATACTAAAAAAACAAAAAATCAAAATGCAGCCCCTTAAGTAGTCTGAGACGATAGTTTTGGATATGCCTAATTGCCTAATATGTTTTTAATACTACATTCTCAACGCAGTTTTGCTAGTTTCTGAAATTGACATTACACAACATCAATTGTACAAAGCAATGAAGCACACACAAGCATACATTTACAAACTAATTAAACCATAAACAATACAAAAAAGAGAGAGGATAGTATTCAATATTCATAATTAAAGGGCTAAAAAGTAGACCTGTACTTGGAGCTGGAGTTGCTTGAGGTATTCAATGGCTTCATCAAGCATTGAAGCTTTATCAGTCTATCATATTCACAACCAACACAAATCAAAATAAATTCTAGCAGACCTACAAATTATTTAACAAAAAGGCATGATGTACCTTGTTTGAGTTGGGTATCAGATTCTGAAGTGCTTTCATTTTCTCATTAATTCTACTTCTCCTCCTCTGCACCAATTTATTACTAGTTTTAGTAGAAATTCTCAAAAGTAAATTAAAAACAAGCACAATTAAATAAAAACAAGAAAACAAGGAAACCTTTTCAGAAAGATTATGAACTTCAGCAGCTCTGCTTCTTTTAGAGGAATGACGAGAACCATTTGTCTTTGCATTGTTTGTCTCTTCCATAAATGCCTCAAAACCCTCCTCCTATATAAATAAATACTCTCGTCACAATAAGTATAATAAACATGTCGTCGTAACAAAATATGATTATAGGCCACACTAATACAAATCTTTTTTATCGTAAACTTTAGAAACTCTTTTACCTCATTGTAAAACATAAAATATTTCGAGACATGCAAATAGAGTAAAAATGTTCGTAACAAAATATGATTAAAAACCGCACTAATAAATATTTTTCGAGAACTTTATAAACTCTTTTTCCTAATACATAAATGCAAAAGTTTTACCTCATTGTCACAATCATAATCATCAGGATCATTATCAAAACTCTCCACAGGGTGCAAATACCCTCCAGTGTATGAGTCAGCACCGGAGAATCGTGTGGGGCCCAAAGCCGGCGGAGGAAGGTGGTGATTCTCCGGTGAGAAATGTGGGAATGGAGGAGAAGGCATTGGCAAAGAAGAAGAAGAAGCACGTGAAAGAAACTGATGAAGTAAAATGGAAATGTCGTCGTGATCAGAACAAGGATATGTAGTTGTAGTTGAAGTAGTAGTTGTGTTGGAGATGATGGCATTATTATCATACATATTCGCCATTATTATTAGTTTCAAGAAGCAGTGGGAAAAACCGAAAAAGTGAGTGAATGGGTTAAGCTTTGTTTAATGCCCTCTCAATTTTAGCAACCCCCGTCTTTTAAAGCAACATAATTAAGATCAACAGTGGGCAACTATATAATAATAGTATATGCGAGAGAGAGAGAGAGAGAGCGGGAGAGAGAGAGGGAGGGAGGGAGAGAGATTGAAGCAGAGAGAGAGAGAGAGATTGAAGCAGAGAGAGAGAGAGAGATTGAAGCAGAGAGAGAGAGAGAGAGAGAGAGAGGGGGAGGGAGGCAGAACAGAAGCGTGGGTAAGTAAAACGATAAAAGAGAGTTGCGAGTCAGAAGAATAAACATTAAAACAATGTATGTGAAGAATAAAACATTAAAACAATGTATGTTACTTGTACTATGTATAATCTTTTGTTCTCACACATGCCAATGACAGACATTACAACTCTCTTTGCAGCTTATATCAATACCAGATACACTTGTTTAATCAGTTCTTGGCTTCTTGCTTACTGTTTTGTTTAACATTTTTATCACTCCGGTATGCTGCTTAGAGCTTGCATGATTTGTTTGCCTTATATTGTTGCAAACATATTATTATTCCTTCTGGCCTCTTGGTCCCGGTCTACCGAAAATTAGAAATTCGAATCTCGTCAAAAATAAGATAACCAATATTTAATAAACTTTTGCGTAACTTTGTATTGATTATTAAAATCGATGTCCAATTCCAGTGAACCACTTTATTGGGGCCTACAACTTCGCCGAGCATCAAAATTAAAAATCTAATAATAATTCATGTAGTATTTATAATATTAATTTCTACTCATAATTAAATAAATTGAGAAAAAATAAATAAATAAAGCTGATTATAAGTTTCTCGAGACAAGAGCCGGTACAACCAAAATCTTGATTTCGTACTGCGATTTATACTGTTTTCACGTCATATTCAACAGGCATTATGTACCGTTCCAATATAAATGTACTACTAGTTCAAAACTCTACTCGCAAAAGGCCCAGTTACGCATCTCTAGTCCTCGTTAGTTAGTCTTGTTAAGTACTTACAACTCTACCAACCTATTTTCTGTCCCTGACCAGAATAAGAAATCGATCTTCTTCCAATTCCATCATCATTTCACTTCTTCTGGCATTTATATAGAGCAAATTACATTCAGAACATTTGTAAAACGCTTTTTCTATGATGTGCACGTGAGAATATAATAACCGTAATTTTTATAATTTTCACTTATTTTAATTTGTCTATGTTTTTTAAGAATGATAAGATCCTTGTATTTTATTTTAACGTAAATTTTCGAGTTCCCAAAAAGATATTTTCTAATAACTTGCTAATTTTACTCATTGAAGAGTCAAATTCCTAATCTCTCATAGAGAAATCAAGATCTCCACCACGGGCACACCAACCCTTGTTGGTTTGTAAACTTGTTGATCAAACAAACCAGTATGCATGGTGTCAACTTTGTGTTGAGTAATAAACATCAAATCATTCAAAGTTCAAGCTGCAAGATGGAGTGTAAAACATTAGGCCATTGAAATCATTTAGCACCGAGATAAGTGCCGACCGTGGCAAAACGTATTTGATATCCAACGGTTGACAATGGAGTCAATACAATAGTGGGGAGGTCTTGGTTTGCTAGTGATTGATATTGATGGGGTTAGTGAGTTTGTAAAAACCATGGGGGCTTACTTTTTTGTGTATCGAGGGGAAAGCTTGACGTGTCGACTTGTAAATGGCTATGCTGTTCACCTTTTGTTTTTTACGGGACAGATGACTTTACAGTGACTTTTTCAACTTCGATATGTCAATCGGAGTTCATTGTACTAACAGACAATTTGAAGCTTATGACTAGTTTGCAAATTATATGACCTTTAATGTAATAGTACCCACTTTTTTGTGTATGTTAGCGACTTTTTAATTAACATTATTGTGACTTGAAATAATATGATACGGAAGGTTAAAAACTGGAAGCATCTATGGGACTTTGCAAAAAACAAAAAAAAAACTACATAAATATTTGCTATGAAAAAAATGTAGCTACTGATGTACTAAATCCTCGATAATCTCCGACCTATGACACTAAAATGGCAAAATGACGTAGCTTTTACACTAATTTAGTGTCAAAATTATACAATTAAAATAATTAACTTCAACCTATTTGTAATATATTTTACATTAAACGTCTAAATAGGATAAAAATGGGATATGGTGGAAATGAATTTTTTTCCCTTAACAAACATAAGGTAGTGTGGAAATTACGAAAGATGTCAAATTTGGTGTAAAAATTACACCAAATATACTTTTGACATCAAATTTGGTGTCACACTATTTATTTGATTTAACTTTGATACCATTATGGTATTCCATTAAAATATGTTCTGCACTATAAATTACACTATAATAGCATTATAGTGTTCATTATAGTGTTCGGTTAAAGTTGGTCTAAGAGGCATTTTCCTGATTTTCATGCACGGATAACATCAATACTTCATGGTAAAGAACATTGGCCGATAGCTCATATAGATCTGCTGCTATGGTGTATTGAGAAAATTAGGAAATACTAACAAGTACCACACAAGATGCAAACTAGTTAAAAAGGCTACCAAGTATCATAATCTGCAAAATCTATATTGTAAAAGTTTGATAGTAACAAATCTTCTATTCCAGGGGAAGGGGTCATTTTTCTAGAAAACAGGAAGAATCAATGTAAAGCGTAGTCATCGCCTTTTTTTGAACCAGAGTCTTTCAATTTAGCTCGTTTTCTCGAGGGATTATACTCTTCGTCTTTCTTTGAACGAGAGACCTTCCTTTTAGCTCGGCTTCTTGAGGGAGTATACTCCTCGTCTTCCTTTGAACTTGAGACCTTCCTTTTAGCTTGGTATACTCCCTCGTCTTCCTTTGAACTCGAGGTCTTTCTTTTAACTCGGCTTCTTGAGGTTGTATACTCCTTGTCTTTGTTTGAACCCGAGGCCTTGTGATCCTTTACCCATTGAGGAGCTACATCTTCTCCGTAACAATAATCAAGAAATAGTTCTTGTCCAGGTGATAAATTTTTACCAGCAAATATTCCAATCCTGTGATCCCCATCCACCAATAAAATCTGCCAAACGCAAAAAACTATATCATGCACGGTGCACTTAACCAATAAAAGTAAATAATGTATATATATCACTTTTATTTTGTTTTGATGTTCTAAGAAACTAAATATATATTACCTAAATATATATTACCTTTGCATAACAATTCGGGTTGGAATCATGGTTGGCAAACCTTAGTTTGCTCCCCATGCGCAGAGCATCAAGAACATACTAACAGGAAAAAAAGAAGGCAAATTAATGTTCAATCTACAAGAGTAAAATTAAAAGATCAGGGAAATAAGCAATTTTTCAGTATCATACCTGATCATTAAGATCAAACAAATAAGATGAGTTCATGAGGTCATATATCCTCCCACGTTTGTCAGCTTCTTTGTGGGTTATCAGTTCACCCCTGTATTCTCCAATACATTCATCCTTTTCACATGCATTCTGTGGGAGTGAGTAAAAGTAAGTCACAAAAAGATTTATTTGGATTTATTTGAAACAAGTAAAGACGGATATACAAAAAGCAACACAATTTTTTTTTAATTAAGTATAAATAAACAAAAACAACAAAGGTACCTTTATGAATGCTCCCCATCCAGATACGTCAGATATTGCGACCAACACCTGGACATTTATTGGTGCCAAGAGACATTTATACCAGCACTAATAAGTAATAACACAAACACACCGACATCCTTACTTTTTTCAAATACTTTTACATGTGGGAATGCTAACCTAATTAATTCTCAAATTACAAACCAAATCATACCTATAACTAAAACAAAGTACGGCTGATGTCATCCTTACTAATGTGTCAATTTCTCCTCCAACATAATCTTTGCTTATGTGTTAAATTTTAATCATACAATAGTGTCAAACTTTCCACCAATATCCAACCAATTATTAAATGCTTTCTTTTCGATTAATATATAAAGAGCATTTCTAGCACTTCTTCATTTCCCTTATAATTCATTTTTGGCATGCCTCCAATAAGAAAAACCTTTAAAATTAGAATTACTTGCACAAAATTTTATCAATGCTATTCTGTATGAATACTTGAAATTTGTTTACGACTGAACATATATATTTCAACAGAAATAAGAATATAATAAAATTATTAATACTTTTTTAATAGGCCAATAAAATATTTGAAGTACAACTGTATTACAATCCATTATTATTCCTACTCCTACGATATTCTTTTTCAAAAAAATAATTTAAATTATTACTTTTAATAATATTACAATTATCTAGATATTGTTCGGGAACTAATCTAGTGATCTACTAAACTATTGGAAAGACAAGTACTATACTTCAGCAATTAAATCATACATATTGGGATAAATGATTTTCTTCATATGTTGGTATATGTAAGCCAGAAGTGTAGAAGTGCAGACTTCGTCAAACACTGATGTGGATTGTTCATAGGTAAGTCTCGTGTGAAGAATGTCATGGGCTCAGGTATCGCACATACACATTTATCTTGTCTTGCACTAAGCCTGGGGTCTTCACGGAAACAGCCTCCCTATTTTTCGGAATAGGGGCAGGGTATGCGTACATCTTACCCCTCAAACCCCGCTTAGAGCGTTTATACTGAGTATGTTTGGTTTGGTTTGGTTTATATTTGGATAAATGATGTCAAAGATCAAAGGAGCTCAAAAATTTTAACCAGTGGTAACTGGTTGAGAAGAAACGCCAAATCATGGATTTTTTTATTTTTATTTTTGGTAAAACTGAGCTTGCAGGTAATATTCTACATCCAAAATCCCTGCCCCCAGTAAAAACATAAACTAACAGTTTGGGGACAGACCACCATTTTAGGTTGAAGAAGAAATTCTCTTCAAAACACTGTAAACTATAATTGTCGATGGCCAACTATTATGATTATTTAAAAGCAACATGTCCAGGTGTATGACATTGAAGGCTTCATATTTACAATATTACCTACAGTACAATAAGACACCCTAAATGCTTGTTCTAACAAAACCCTTAAGATGATAATTATTATATGCTTCAAACAAATAATTTCTTCCTTTTGAATTACTCTTTGATCCCTTGCAGGTATCCTGATGTGATAGTCGTTTGTGTTTTCAGAGTACCCCTAATGGAGTCTATTTTATACCCCTTAAACATTATAAGATAAATAACAAATAGGGAATATATGGTTTTAAATACTTTTACCTTTTGATGTTGATTTTGAAGAAGCCTCATATTCATACAGTTATAACCTTTCTCCTTTTGTGGAGGAGCGCCACAAGTGCCATCACCACAACTGAAGAAAAAATTAATTCAAGAGAAGTTACAGTGAAATATAAGACTTCATGTCGTAGAGAATTTTGTTATCAAAGGTCAATCTTGGTAATAGTTATAACTTAGAAGTCAGAGCAGCTGTAAAACAAATCATCAATGCTCTTATTAGAGAATGTTGGTCTACTTCTTCGACTTTTGACTTTCTATCCAAAAAAACTATGAAACATATTAATTCTCGGAAATTCATGTGCCGGAGGTCGATAAAAAAGTCAATACTCGATATAGTTATTAAGTAAATGGAATAAAATAT
This sequence comes from Apium graveolens, assembly GCF_009905375.1. Taxonomy (NCBI): domain Eukaryota; kingdom Viridiplantae; phylum Streptophyta; class Magnoliopsida; order Apiales; family Apiaceae; genus Apium; species Apium graveolens. Next base: position 5,014,655 of record NC_133651.1, read on the forward strand.
CATTTCTTTTACCCGATAAAGCAATTGCGGCAGACATCAGGATCACATTCTCTACTTGCCGCAACACACGAGCATTGACGAGTTCGACACTGTCTTTTGGCACAACGACAGCCTCTGAATCGATTCTTGCAACTCTTTGGGCAACTGAAAGATTTCATATGATTTAAGCCACATTTCGGATTTATAAGATACATATAGATCATTCCGAACAATTTAAAGAAAAACTCAAGGATACAACTACAAAAAAATAAGTAACCCTGTATGACAGTTCAAATAGTTTGGTTTGGACCAGGAGATGCTTGACGTAATCATCATGTACAAGACAGAGACATACCCACAGTACTTTTCACAGTGGGTTCTATTTAAAAGGCACAAACAATCCTTCCCACAGGCAGATTTACATCCACATGGTTCATAATGATGATTAAGTTCACCCTTCTTCACAGAAATCCGACTTCTGACTGAACTGTAACTAGAAGACTTCTTTGTGAACTTTGAGCAGCGCACTTTACCCCTCTTACGTACAAAACTTGATTTTCCTCCTCGTTGAGTACCCTGATATTATTTCACCACCAAATCATAAAGTAGAGACAGCAATGTAAGATGAACAAATCCAAAACCATGCAGCTTATCAAGTTTGACGTACTAACCATCTTTTGGACATCTCCTTCAGCACAGTTTTCAGCCAGAGGATCTACACCTTTGTCTGCCTCCCGGGCTAGCACATTCTCACTGCAATTTAAGAAAATAAATACTTCAGAGCTTGTCTTCATATTGTTTATAAGATTTCGAGCTAATGAAGAACTGCAACTGTGACCCACGTCAGGAAAACAAAAAAGAAACAGATGCACAGACAAAAAGTTCTACACAGGTTACTTTGATGTGTATATATAATTGCGTAAGCAAACATCACATGATTCTGGTGGTTGTATTTTATAGATGGCTGGATCACGTCGGAGAGAAAAAGATGACCTGATATCTGGATGCAACAAATGATCTTGTTACCTAAACTATTGACCTGTATATCTTGTGGCAGATAATTGTCGGCAGCGATTTGACATGCAAATTTAAGCCAGTTTGCACCACACAGGTCTTGCTATTTTTAAGATATTGAATCAGCCAATTGTCCAGCAAACAAAGTTAAACTAAGAAGCCACTTTAATGATTGATATACAAACCTTAATAGTACTTGAGAAAAAAAAAGAGGCTGGGTCCTTGTTTTACAAAACATAGCCTACACGAACAATTTAATACAAGGTGTTGAAAAGATAGCATGCACATCTATGTTAAGCTCAACTTGCTATAGCAATAGATAATGAGGTTGAAAGTGTTACGGAATTAAACAAAAGCTATTTAAAGTTCCTGACCTGTTTTGGTCACAAATCTCCAGCGCTTTCTTCAAAAGGGATTTCTCTGAAGTTGTCCCAGATTCACATGATTTCTGCTCCTCGACTGCCAAGCGCATCGGACGTTGTTTCTCAGCCTAATTGTAGTATTTCATACAGTAAGGCCCTTAAAAAATATTTTTCTTATAAAATTTATAGAATAAACTTACAGGAAAGATGACATTCTGTGCGGAACGATGTAATCTGCAACCTAATATCTGACAGTATATGCGACGAGTCAGTACATTGTAATAAAAGACTGCAGATAGTCCAAACAAATACAAAATTATAAAATTTATTTTAAAGAGCTTACAAAACATTGACGACAAAATGGAGTATTGAATGTACGCGATGGTACATTGGGATCTTTTTTGAGAAAAGAACTCGATGTCGCATCACAGTTAATATCTCTGCTGTTAAGACCGTCATATCTTGCCTGCATAAGATGAGTAAATTATGGCTCATATCTCGATTTAGTATTTCAAGTATTTCAAGTATTTCTATACTGCTATCAACTGAACATCCCAAGCTGCATTGCATTTAATCAATTTAAGACCAAGGTTTGGATCTCTCTGCATGTGTTAAATTTGATGTATATCCTATTTTAGAAAATGGAAGTTCAATTTATTATTTATTAATTAAAAGCGCCACCGCCATCCTCCCCACACACACACTAATACAAAAGCATAGCTTCATCCCCATGATCAACAATTATAGTACAACAAAATTGTTAAGTACTCCCTCCGTCCCAATTTATCTGTCTTGTTTGACTTTTGATGGTCAAATTGACTCAACTTTGACCGTAAATAAAAATTTATTTTTTCATTATTTTGAAAAACTGAAAAATACATATTAAAGTAGATTAAACATACTTTCTAATGATATAATTTTTATAAATATTTTCGATAACATACTATGTGAAATTTTTGGTCAAAGTTCGGTCAATTTGACCGCAAAAAAGTCAAACAAGACAGATAAATTGGGACGGAGGGAGTAACAAACATCCACTAAACCATCCAATAAAGGTATTCAATAAAACTCTGCGTACCTTTATTTGACAAGGTTTCTTATAGAAACATTGTGCCAGTGCATTCAAAACAGCATCAGCTAAGCCAAATTCCTTTGTAGTCTTTCTGCAAAATTATAAATGTAAACACACCATAAGAAATATATTTTGGTTTGAGTGACACGTTATTGTACAAAAAGAGGATACATATATAATCCCAATTTCTATAAGAAGAGAATAGAATGCCATCTATTTCCAACAAGGCAAATTCAGTAAAAAAAACAAATATCTAATTTGATACAACATTCATTCATTTGCAAAGTGTTTATATACTCGTCAGTTCATATGACAAACGGAGGACTTTAATTAATGGTTAGACACTTCCTCTTGGATACCATTATAACGCGATCAACAGGTTGACGGTTGAAATTTTTTAGAAGCAAAATTTGGTGTTCGAGTTGAGAGAAATTTTTCTCCATATTACAAGGAAAGATTCACACAGACAACCTTTGAAATACATAGTCAAAACCTAGTTGCCTAGAAAAAAGGGGATTTCGCAATTTGTTTCCCATATTATACAGAAAAATGTTTTTCACACTCACGGCCTTTATAAAACAGTCAAAACTTTTTATATCCGAAAAATGTTGGTCCAAAACTTATAATAAGAGTAACATCTATATTAATAAGTAACAATGACCTATATTACCTATTTTAAAAATACATATAATTTCAAACAAAAATAAATAGTTAACATTAATTATATGATATAAAATAATTATATTTTAAACTAGAATCCTATTAGAATTGCAATCTAGTATTTATAATAGAATCATATTAGAAGTACAATTCATTATTTACATTGAATCTCAATATAATATGATATCAATACTCTTTACTTTAAAATTTCATATTAAAATTACCATAAAATTTCGTACAGAGTGTAATTTCATTATTTCAACACATAAAATATTTATAGAATAAGTAATGTTATTTTTCAATTTTCATGCCCGTTGCAGGGGACCCGTACATGCTTTCATGTATATAAAACCACTCCCGGAAACTAAGTGCCAGACCCTCTTATAAGTGAAGTAAAAAGTAAACAGAATTCAAGGAAAGGGGGGGGGGTAGTGTGGACTTCATGCAAGCATTTCAATATACCATAAAGTTAATGTATTATAAAAGATAGATAATTAAAAAGAGAGCATTTAACAAACTATACCGCAAAATTTCGTCTTCAAAAATAGTAAATTCTATCTTTTCCTCTTCTTCATTAATCACTTCTTTGTCGCTGTCACTATCTCTATATATCAGAGCTTCACCGTCACGCTGATCATAATAAATCTGTATTCGACCAACAACGGATTGATCTTCAGTCATTCTCCGATTTCTGCATCATAAATTCATATTTATGTTGACACAATGATATCTCCAACTTTTCAAATTAGCACTTAAATCATGGTGATCACTCAAAAAGAAATTTTAAAGCAACTTGGTAATAAAAATTTGAAAAAATGCAAGACATAATTTATTTTTCTTGACATAATAAAGTTCACTGAATCTGAAGATATTTCACCTCGCCACTTTACTCCTTTAAAATCTGTCTAATCTTGATTCATATGATTGAGATGGCGTACTATATTGCTTAATTTATAACATGCAATTGTCTTACACTTGTACATGCAATTCTCTAGAAATTAAATGGCAGAATTACATAAAAATTTAATACCTAAGGCTTTGACAGAGATTGGGCAATGAATTCCAATGAACCAAAAAAGTAACTAAAAAAAGACTAGAAAAAAACCTACAATGTCATAAAGCTGGAGGTAAAATAGCAATATTACATTTAAAATTGGTATAAAAACCTGCAATGTCATAGAGCCGGAGGTAAATAGCAATATTACATTCAAAATTAGTGTGAATGGGGAAAGGAGAACAAAGCAGGCGGAAGCCACTTGGTCTAAATCATTGCAAGTACTCTTTCCAGGGTGGTTTCCAGCTTAATGTGTCTTCCACATGCTTTATCATTTTAATAAAACATGCATCAGTTTCAAGCTTCAAGTTTGCTTTTATTTGGTATTCTATCAAGCAACCTTTTGTCCATTCCGCTCTGTAGATACAGCAGTGTAATTGATTTGGTAGTTTTGTAATAGACTCTTCACAAAGTGTCTGCTTGTAAGAAGCCAGCATTGTGAGATTTTGGGTAATGTGTGACATACTGACATGTGATGTGTTCTATTCTAGCTGCTATACTTTTTGTAGCGGAGCGGTGTTTAGCGTTTTACTGTATAGATACTCTATATATCTAATTAAGAAATGTGTTTTTGGCTGAACTAAATCAGGGCTCTTAACAGCACATGGTAACAGAATTTATGGCCTCACAAAGCTGATGTCTAATGTAAACATACTAAAATTTATAAACTTTACCGGTCACTTGCATAATTTTGAATTATAAGGACTCGTAAAAATAAACCACTTAACAAAAACCCATATCAATGAGAGGTGAACCAAGTACCTACATTAGGGGAAGTTGTGTGATTATTTTGTGAACTTGATTACTAAAGCATTTTCCTTTGCAGAATTTCTGTACCTATTACATATTGTTTCTGTAGGAAATACTCAGTACCACTAAATGATATAAAGATCTATGATGCGGGTACACAGGCGACACAGACCAAGAAGCATAAGTAAAATGCAATTTAGGCAACTGATCAATAACAAGTTTGACATCTGATCGATAACAAGTTTAACATGTCAATCATGGTTATCACAGCGCCAAATTGAGTATTGATGCCCGAGTACCTTGGAGAAGACTAGTTGACGAGTCTTAAAAAATTCGATAAAAGTCATTCACATACATATTTTTACTAATATATGATATAACTAAACTAAACACATCAATTCACAACTTAAATTCAAATAGACTACTAACTTTAAATTAAGTATCGTCGCTACATTATAACATCCAAATAACTTATATCAAACATGTCCAAGCAATTAAGAACATAAATTTTGAATAAAATCAAGCAAAGTCATCCATCCAAATAGTATGTTCATCCATCTCTTCCTTGTTTTCATTGTCATTGGTTAGATCGGAGACAATACACCATAATCATGGTTACAATGGCGCCAAGTCGGTCGTCCAGGTGTTGTGACGGCGCCAAGTCAGGATTGAAAAGCCTCGACATCCGAGTACCTTCGTGGAGACTAATCGACGACTAGCCATCTTTTTACATGACTAAAACCGGTGATAAGTTACATGAGTAAAATTATTTAACTTTTTATAGTTTTTAAGTAATAATTAGTCATATTATTGATCATTATATTTTTAGTTATAGCTATCAAAAACTTTCTAAGAAGAGATGATCAGTGATATACACACAATTAAGTGTATAAGCATATAATTACTAGTTCAGTCTAACAAAAAGGAGTTGTCAAAAAAAAAGAGCACAAAACGTTTTACCTAGCCAAGGGAATCCATGTTATAAAAGATGGCAACCTTTCCACTTTTGGTAACTTGATACGTTTCCCTGCAGTAGGTAGTAAGGCCATAGTTGCAGAACTAACATATCGCCTCTCCGTCCTTGAACGATTCTTACTATCGACGCTTAAGGTATCTCTTCTTTCAGCACATTTATTCTGACTTCCTGTAGCTGGGGTCATCTTCTCACGATTTTCTTTTATCTTTTTCTAAAATGAAACCAGTAAAAAAATTATAAGATTTGAATTATAATAGCACTTGCTTAATTGATTCTTAATATACAAGTAGAGAAACACCTTTATATAACCCAGGCGATTGGACACAACTTCTTTCTTTAACGAGTCAATATATAACAAAACATCTGAAAGTATTGAATTTCTTCGTTGTAGTACTTCATTCTGTAAACATTGACAAACTATCAGAACACAGAGCAGATAAAAAGTCCTAAATACAAATTCTACTTTTACAATGACAAGTGATACAGCATGAGTACGTTAAACTTGACATACAATATACTAAGATTGGAAAGTGCAGGTTCAAAGAAATTTTGTGAAAAACCTTGTACAAAGGAGTTAGAGAAAATACTGAAAATGCAGATTCAAAATTATTATAGAAAAATAGCTTGTACCCTTCTTTAACAAGAGTGAAGAAATAACAAAAACTAAAGCACAAAAGCTAGATTTTTACAAGGAAACTACTTTGATGAACACATTCAGAAAAATATAAAATTCCATATTGAGGTCTTTCACTAACTCAATTCCATTCCAGGTAATTTTAGCAAGTTGGAACTATTCAAAAATACCTATCATGCATAAACTTATTAGAATTAAAAGAAATGACACCATTATATTTTACAAGTATCTTGCTGATTGAAGAGTATCCAGAATTAAGTGAGAAAAACGTAATTACAAATATTGTATGTAAACGAAGACTATATGCCTGGAATACTCAAAGTTTAATTTTACTTTCAAATAAAAAACGACTTGCAAAAGTATTGTTCTTTGCCTTCAATGTTTCATTGCCCAGCTATACTACTGACCTTACAAATTAGACACGCCATAATCTTAATCAACATAAAAAAAAAACTAATTTCAGTTACAGGTAAGCAACACATATATACATTTACGGTGTGCAGGTGTATCTCAAAATTTAACTTTGGAAAAAGTTTTAAGCATACTCAAATTAAATCACATTCCAATTCCAATTCAAATTTGTACCAAGCAAAACATCCCTAAAAGAGTAAATCATCTCTTTTTTGACAATGTTTAACTAAATTATTATCGATGCTCCTTACCTGTATAGAAGATCGCAACATTAACACAACACAACAACAATTAAACAAGTTCGAAGAATACAAAATAATCTAGCGGCACAAAAACATGTACAATAATGCAACAAAAAATTACAGATCTAGCAAAGTAATAAATCTAAAATCGTATAAGAGGAATCAATTACAACATTGCCACAATGATGCTCCATTAGGAGAATTTGATTCACAGCAGTTTGATCCGTCTAAAGATTCTACATGGAAACTCGGATCCAGAAGAAGATCGAATTAACTATTAGAGGGTGGTGATTTGATGCGGTAGATCTGAAACCCTAGAGTGTATTTAATAATGGGTCTGCGGCGAAAGAGAAAATGAATCGGTAACGTCAATGAGCGGTGCAGGAAAACAATGTTTGTATACCTCAAGCGTAGGCATTAATATGTTCCGTATAATAACATACTGAAACCCTAACGGGCCAATGAACTAAAGCCCAAAAGAACCGGGCTAATATAAACAATCCAACAGACGGTCCAGTCTATTGCAAATTAATAAGTTTACATATGTAGTATGTATATAATACGGATTGATCTCTATCAGCTAACCTAGATGAGAAAAGTCCAACACTGTTGAACTGAACTCAGTGTAACACTCAAAAAAATTATAAGCAATTCGTAAAAACTCTAAAGCATCAATTCAAGTATGGACCAACCTACCCACAATGAACCAAAGGCCAAGTTTGTCAAAACCTCTCATCATACATTAAAACTCACATTCAAATGTGAAGAACACAAGGGGTACAAAGGAAGTAGGGGGGGGCAGATAGGCTCAATGGGGATAGAACAAACAAGTTTAGTAGCTAGTGAAGGTCAATGGGGATAGACCAAACAAGTTTAGTAGCCAGTGAAGGTGAAAAAAAAAGATGAAAAAACATCTCATCTATGAAAAGGAGTAAGATCTTTCACTTTAAACACTATACCAATATTCATACCACTGGGAGGATCTAACATATAAACATTAGTGCGGACAGTTTTTCGAGTCTGAAATGGAACTGCCCTCTTTGATGGCACTTTCTTCCGAGCACCACGAGATATGTGTCGCAACATAACCTGGTCCCCTTCATATGCCCCTACAAGGCTACAACCATGATGAACTGACTTATGATTTTCAGGTTTTTTAAACTAATTTCTCTAATTGTATCTCGACATTCAAATCATAGTCACGTAGAAAAAGACTGCAAAATGACAAGACCTAAATGCAGGTAGAAGAGGAACCGCAACTTTGGCTTCCCTAGGTTGATGGCCAATGTAGAGCTCAGAAGGACGGATTCTCGTAGACAGTCAACGAACATGTTATAGGCAAACTTAGTTATATATAAAACTCCTAGTCACATGTTCACCTACAAGACACCTAACCAAATTACCATGAAGACCTCAGTTTATGCATCAGTCTTGGGATGCTAGATTTGACAGAACTTAAGACTAATCTCAAGTAAGTTCGAGAGAGTCTTCCAAAAGCAGTTTATTAACTTGGCAATTTAATATAGGACAAATTTTAGAGTGAATTTTTTTGGAATAAACACAATAATAAAGATAAGCTTAGCTGGGTTATGTATAAAAATACTATACCCCAAGGATTTCTCAATCGTGGAAGAGAGAAAAGTTATGGATCGCAACTGAAAAACAAAGAGACTGAATTTAATATTAAATATATTATCTCAATTAAAAATTCTTCAATGATATTTAAAGTTTAGTGGTTTACATTATTTATAAAAAAAATAAAAACCCTGCTAACAAAGTTATCTCAGTTACTAAAGTCTTCAAATGACATGTTAGGGTGACACGATTTATATAGAGAATTAAAACCTCACCAATGGATTTTAATGGATAAAGACCAAAAACAAATGAGCGTATTTCAAATGACCGGCATTAATGAACTTCTACGTTCTAACCTCACATGCAAAATAAGTTCTATCTATACTTGATTTGTTTAAACTAATTAATAAACAAGCACAACAAATCTAATTTATATTTACTTATGGTCCTCATTATTCTCTCCTCTTGTTGGTGAAAACTCGACATACGAGTTTAGTAGAAGGCCAAAACCCAAATTATGTAAAGACGAAATCAGAACGAAGAAAAAACTTTTGCACTTCTCCATAAACAATTGAAGCAAAAAACTCCGAAACTGGGCTAAAAACAAAGGAGGTTCAAGAAAGTATTCTAGATTAAAAGTCAACCTCAATAATATCAACAACAATCTGTTTTTATTAAACAAGCGAAACTAGTTCCATGAGATTTACTCAACTATGTCAAAAACATTTTCCACTCTCATGCTCCGTGCAACTCAAAAAATCTTGTACAATCACATTATCACATTCAATTAATTTCCCGTATTAATATGACTAGAAGAACCTAAATCATCGACATGCAACTGATTTGAATTTGTTTAGGAGTATAACTTTGTACTTCTGCATTGTAAAGGTAGCGAGCACAAAGCTGTTGACACGTAGTATGGATTTTGTTGTAGTGGATTATTTTACTAGGATGGTTCACTTCATTCCTTCATAGCAAGACTAATAACGATGACCATATTGCCTCCCCGTCTTCTTTCGAGAGTACATGGTGTCTTGTTTACTATAACTTTTGTCAAAGATTTTAAGATTGTAAGCCACTTTTTGAGAACTCTCTGAAAGTTACTTGAGACTCACTAGTCTTAGCTTCTCTACCCCACATGTCATCCCCGAACTGATAATAAAGTAAGGTCGTTAGTAGAAGTGTAGATGATTTGACTGGATGTATTGTGTGAGAAGATGTGTCTACTTGCGACAGGCTTTTACTTTACATCTAAGTATTTCTATAAGTGTTCTGTTAATAGGTCTATAAGTGTTCCTATCATTTGTGTGTACACCTCCAACCTACACCCCTTAGTTTTCGTCACAAGAGACAATAGACGTGCTTGTTTATGTTTTCTTATACTTTTTTCATGATAAATTGACAATACATATGTTTGAAATTGACAATACCTTGTCTGATATACGAATCTACTATAGACTTTTACTGCATGAAACAAAAACTTTTGTCAACAACAGTTTAAGTTTTACTCTTTAATATATCGACAACTACCTAAATATGCTCTAATTTCATACTACCTCCGTCCCGCCGGGTTCTATGAGTTTACTATTTGCGAGTATTTCGAGACTTCTATAAAGTATAGTTTCATAATGTTTTTTATGGAGTTATGTTTTAAAGGAGCATTGAAAAGCGTGCCGAAAAGTAACGTATAGAATTCAATGGAACAGAGGGAGTATCAAATATGTATATATACTTTTTAATTCTGGTGAGAACAATTTATCTGTGAGAACAGTGAGAATAATTGTTCTGCACATTTTTCATATTTTCGATGTTGCATTGTTCAGTTGCATAACAATAGTGTTCTTTCTCAATGTTCTAATGCTATAATTTGTTCTCCATAGAGATTAGAGTGTGACCCTGTATAGATATTGCTCTAGTTTCTATATATCATTTTTGCAGGCGGACATCTGTTGTTCTTTTCCATTTAGTTGGATGAATTTTCACTAAATTCAAGGATTACTTTTTCAGCCCAAACAATTTAATCCGCGACTCTTGAGGTGAAGTCTATTATAACTACAGGAATGTGAGCTGTTAACAATCTATTAAATAAATATGACTATTAAATACAAAAAAGCAAGACCTTAAGAAATGTAAAACTTATAGATAGCAATTCAATAGTGTATATCAGTATATCTTAATAAGGCGAGGACACTTACATTTTGTATTGTGTGAGAAGATGTGTCTACTTGCGACAGGCTTTTACTCACATCTAAGTATTTCTATAAGTGTTCTGTTAATAGGTCTATAAGTGTTCCTATCATTTGTGTGTACACCTCCAACCTACACCCCTTAGTTTTCGTCACAAGAGACAATAGACGTGCTTGTTTATGTTCCGTATGAAAAGGTTTTATAGACTCGAATGATAGTTATAGACAGTATGTAGTGGTGTGGTAGGTCGGAGAATGAGCATACATGGGAATCCTGTTGATTTCTTCCGCTTTCATGGCTACAATGCAGAGTTTAGATAGTGGAATTTTTTATAGCCAAGGAGAGTTAGTAGGGATCAGTCCTGCAGAATTTATATATGTATTAATTGACCAGTTTGTTCATTAACTGAAATTCATAATTCGACCATGTTTTGGGTTCTGATTTATTAGCCCATTAGGGCTGTGTTCCAGTTTTATTAACACTAAACCTATTGTGCTGTTCCGCTTGGATCAATTAACATAAAGTTTCCTTGGGATATTGGAACAAAAAAAACTTCCTAACAAGCAACAGCTACAGATCTATACAAGCTAAAACTAAGGACTAAAGAACAGAGTTTCAATAAAAGCAATTTAACAGAACAATAACGAAGTAACAACCGAAACTACATTCTCATACATCTATCATCACCGTAACAGATGCCTCCTAAAAAATAACAGAGTTGTACAAAGATAAAAACGACAAAATATAACACTAAATACTTCAGTGTGCACAAAAGAAAACGAAAAAAAACTAGGATCATAAAAACATAGGGTTCTCGATAGTACCTAACCGTGAGAGGCTACAATCATGTCCAGCTGATTCGACAATTCCACAAATCCAAAGTGTATAAACATCACTTTCCATATGATCCTATACAATATGATCCTATTCAACTCGAGTATATACACAATACATAACAATAGAGAATTTGAATACATAAATTATCATGTAAAATCATATGTATGTATGTGCGATGTAAATTAAATTAACAGAAGCATGAGAATATGTAGCTAGGGTTAGAAATGACTTACAGTTTAAACAGTGGAATAATATAATCCGGCGGTTCCCACCGGAAAGAGGGGAATACTGATGCCGGAAACATCGCCGGCGATGGCACGGATTTCGAGGAGGTGCAAGAGAGGTGTGAGGTTGAGTGACTAACTGATTGTTGAGAAAATGTGTACAATAATGAAAATCGGTTGATTTTTTGGTAGGAAAATATTTTATGCAAGCCCTGATTTAGTAAAAATTGAATGGGTACTAAAAACAAAAAAAAATGTCTATTAATCAAAATTATTTTTAATTAATAATTTAAAATTAATTTGTTACTTTTTTCTTTTGAACAAAGTAAAAAAACTTCATCGATTAAAGTTCATGTCAGTATAAATAAATTAAAGTAACAAGAACAAGAGAGTTTCCACAAAATTTTAACTTGAATTCTGATGAGTAATTAGCTCATCTATTTAACACTCCTCACTCCAAAGCCATTTATGGGTCGAGAAGTGAAACAAGGTAATCTAATCTTAATCATCCCGTCAGTCTAAGCTCTAATAAGTAACTATCTCATCTAAACATTAAAGTGTCATAGGGTCAGCTCATCTAAACATTAAAGTGTTAAAGAAAAGCCCGTCATATATTTAACAAATTCAATTTATCGAACTATTAATTTTTTTTTTAATTAATGATATCGTTTCAATCTTGAGTTCAACTCCGTGTCACCATTACGGGATTAAGCACATAGTAAATTAATAATCAGCATAATTAGTTTCTTAAACGATGATAAATTTCATTTGAAGGTTCGAGTCCCTGGACAATCAAAGTATTTAAAAGCTTACATAATTGAAATATCATGATAATTTTTGTCAGCAAACTTCACTCCATATGCAACTCCCGGGTTATTACAAAACTAAATGTTATTTACATCATACAACAACACAGTAAGATAATATAATGCCACATCAAAAATACCAAAACTCCTTGCCCCCCTTGCAAACTGCTCATATTACATCTAAGTCAACCATCCAAACAACTGACAAGTCACTTAAAATTGCTGCATTGTTAATCCTATGTTGTGGTGTTATGCAGCATATGAGAAGGTCCCTTTTTGCTATGACTTTTCTTTAGTCTCCACAACATATTTTTCCATAGTCCGCGATCACTTAGATCCTTGCTACGAATAATGGCAAAGGAATTCCCTACAGCTTCCGCACCTTGATGTGTAATGTCATTTGTTTTCAAGGATATTTCTGAAGAATTTATTGTATTTTCGAGACCAGAGGTAGAGCCAGAGGTGATGGTAAGAGAATCCGAGGTACCTAAAACTTCATTTGCTGTTGGAAACACTGGATATCTTCTCCCAGCACTGTCTTCAGCTAGCAATTTGTCAAGTAGTGATGTCCTCTGGCTACTTTTCTTCTTACAGCCCATAGTTGTCATTGCATTGGAGGTAACTGTGATCGTGCTTGCAGCAGTCGGGGAACCCATTGCCTGCAACTGCCTTCCTAAGTTAAATATAGTTTCTTGGCATTCTGCCAACTTTTCGGAAGCTGAAGTGATCTCCAAATCCTGCAACATTGAATAAAAGTTTCAGATACTGGCTGATGTAAGGTCAAACTCAAATTATTATCAGCCCAAAATGAAACTAGAAACTACATGGTACTGTTTTTTACTTTTCTACTTGATACGAGCCTACGTTTTCTTATACTTTTTTCATGATAAATTGATAATGACATGTTGCTTTGGGTTCTCTAATTTCTCTCATATATATGTTTGAAATTGACAATACCTTGTTGTCTGATATACGAATCTACTAAAGACTTTTACTACATGAAACAAAAACTTTCGTCAACAACAGTTTAAGTTTTACTCTTTAATATATCGACAACTACCTAAATATGCTCTAATTTCATACTACCTCCGTCCCACCGGGTTCTATGAGTTTACTATTTGCGCGTATTTCGAGACTTCTGTAAAGTATAGTTTCATAATGTTTTTTTAAAATATTTTTTTTGAATCAAAGTTTAAACGTAAAACTTTTATTCAGAAAAAAAAAATTAAAAAAATTATGGAGTTATGTTTTAAAGGAGCATTGAAAAGCGTGCCGAAAAGTAATGCATAGAATTCAATGGGACAGAGGGAGTATCAAATATGTATATATACTTTTTAATTCTGGTGAGAACAATTTATCTGTGAGAACAGTGAGAACAATTGTTCTGCACATTTTTCATATTTTCGATGTTGCATTGTTCAGCTGCATAACAATAGTGTTCTTTCTCAATGTTCTAACGCTATAATTTGTTCTCCATAGAGATTAGAGTGTGACCCTGTATAGATATTGCTTTAGTTTCTATATATCATTTTTGCAGGCGGACATCTGTTGTTCTTTTCCATTTAGTTGGATGAATTTTCACTAAATTCAAGGATTACTTTTTCAGCCCAAACAAGTACCATTTAATCCGCGACTCTTGAGGTGAAGTCTATTATAACTACAGGAATGTGAGCCGTTAACAATCTATCAAAAAAATATGACTATTAAATACAAAAAAGCAAGACCTTAAGAAATGTAAAACTTATAGATAGCAATTCAATAGTGTATATCAGTATATCTTAATAAGGCGAGGACACTTACATTTTGAAGTTGCCTTTCTTCCGAGTATTCATCATACCTTAAGGTTCCATTCTGTTTCATGCTGCAAATCACAAAATTCAGAATTTCTAGAATTCCTCACAATCTGCGTTTAAAAATGACCGAAATTAACTAATACATTAAAATGCACCTTTCTATCTGCAGTTGTAAGTCAAGACATGAGACTTCTAATTCGTCGCAGACCATATTTTTACTGTCCAATTCATCCTCTAAAAGTGACAGTTTTTCACAAAACTCGCTTGTTTCAACTTTAGCAGCTGTAAGCTGTTTATTAAGATCTTCTGCAAACGATTTCAAATTTTGAAACTGATCTTCGATATATGTCTTGGACTGGCCAAGGACTTCCAGCTCCAGTTGTAAGCTTGCAATTGTTTTCTCAGATTCCAAGGATTGAATCCTCGGGGAATTAGTATTTGGTAACTCATCTTGCATGTGTAAAATATTGTTATGGCATTTCCAATCAGAAGCAAGTGAAGCATGCAAGTTATGTGCTTCTGGAAAGTGATTGATCGTTTCATCTTCCATATCATTTTCACTTTGTGATCCATCCCAATCAAAGTGCTCCTTTATTGCATTCCTCATGCTTGAAACATCTTGAAGAGAAAAGCAGTGATTCATAATCCATTCCAAAGAAGAAGCTAATTCTTCAATAAATTTTTGAACATCTGTATTTCCATTCAAAATTTCATTGCAGATTTGAACAAATTTTTGTAAGACAGCACTCAGGTCGGATTCTTTCCACTGGAAAACACGAGCCATGTATCCTGTTGATGTTTCGGAAATCTTACTAGAGTTCGAACAGTCAGCAACCACATTCAACATCTCTGGAGTATTATGATGAGAAGATGCAAAACTACTCACCTCGACAAGCTTAATAATTTTACGTACTGATTCACTCAGATCTAACTGAAATCCTTGGTTGCCCTTATCAGTAAACGACATGTTACCAACAAATAATCTATCAGGTGAATGCATATTGCTGGAAGACTTATCTGGATGTTCTACAGCATTGCAGCCCCTAGCATCACAGCAGCTTAAGCTC
Organism: Apium graveolens; assembly: GCF_009905375.1. NCBI lineage: Eukaryota > Viridiplantae > Streptophyta > Magnoliopsida > Apiales > Apiaceae > Apium > Apium graveolens. The sequence goes on from NC_133651.1 coordinate 5,030,298, forward strand.
TTTTCAACAGAGTCACAAGGTTCCAAAGGAATACCACGTGACAGGACAACTTTGATGACCTCTACTATTGCTTCAGGACTCTTTTGGTTTACACAGGATTGTTCCAAGACCGCTTTTGCTATATCATCAACCCAAACAGGATTGGGGTTAGATGTCTTTCCAGACTGAGTAACCTTTTTAAAGACAGAAGGGTCACACAAATGATGTACTGGCACAATCTCTATACCACTTACTTCTGAGACGCAACCATTAGAGTGGGCTTCAAAGGGAACACCAAATTTACTACCTCCATTAAGATTTAAATGTGAGCTCCTGAATGACTTGTCCGTAGAACCTACTGCTAGTTTTTCCATCTCAACAAAGTCATCCATCAGACTTATGCCTGAATCGCCAGCAGCTACGCTGGACGGTGATCCACGTTTACAGTTTCTCAAAGGCTCCATTTTTGAAATGAACACAGAAGCCACAGACTCAACACGGCTTAAATTTCTATCAATGTCCATGTCAGGCATTGACACCGGCGAGAGTTCATGTATTATAGGTATATTTCCTGCTAGTCCCATACCTGTCAGACCTTCTGAGGATTCATCTAGCTGTGCCTCAACTTCTGAAAATTTGGAAGTTGAACTATCAAATATTTTTTCGGAAAACTGAAGGTTATTAGCTTGTACAAGCAAAGCTTCTCTAAGAGTTCTGTTTTCTTCTTTCACTTCAGATAGCTGCTTAGCCAGAAAATTAATCCTTTTAGTGGGTGTATCTGGAGCATTGACAGCCAAGTCCATTGAAAAAGTTGAAGAAGTTGATTTTCTACTCCTTGTCTCAGCAGGATCCTTGGCAAGCATGTCGACTTCAAATTTCATCTTTGCTAGGGCAGCAGGACCTGGCAACCGCTTCCGAACAAGGAGCCGTAACCTTTGACATTCTGATTCCAGTTTTGCAATTTTCTTCGCACTCTCCAAATGTTTCTTATGGGTTACTTCAGCTGTTCGGCGACTGAATTCTTTCTCCTCGTTTCGAATGTCAAGCTCCCTTTCGACCACACGAAGCTCATACTTCAAAGAATCATTCTCTTTCTCTGTAGACTCTAATTTAGTCATTAGAGTACTAGAATTCGCATCTGACCAAGCTCTGTATTCTTCTAAATCTTTAATTACCTTTTCTTTTGCTATGAGAGCCTTGCTGAGTTGAGTATTCTGAGCAACTAACATGGTAACTCTCTTACTGGTTTCCGCCAACCTTTCCTCTAACACAATTATCATTTCTTCATATTCTCTTGATGTCTTCATAATAGCATCATAAATCCTTTTTTCTTGCTCTTCTCGAACAAAACGCAATTGCTGCATACACTCCTTCAGAGAAGCATCCATACCAACTAATCTATCTTCACTAGCTAGTCTTTGCTTTTTAGCTTTCTCCACTTCTTGCTTTAGTGACCTTGCATCTGCTTCTGCTTTCTTCTGGCCTGTGTACAAATGAGAGACATGTAACTTTATTCATGCTGGGTTGCACACACAAAATAGGAATTTTAAACAGTAATCAATTATATCTATTACCTTAGCGCAACTAAATCAATAACTTACCTGCAACGGCTTCCTTTGCCACTTCTATATGGTGCTTGGCAAATTCATCTTTTCTGTTACATTCCATGAGGACAAAAGAGAGCTTCTCGTTTAATGTTGCCAATTCATTCTGTAATTCTTCTTTATCATTAAGAAGTGTCTGTGTAAAGAATCAATACATGAGAAAACTTGTTCAATATTTTTCGAAAAATCAAATACTTCTTGTCCACAATCTCGTTGTATGTGATAGACCACAGCAACTATATGCAACAAACAGAAACTTCTAAACAATAATGAGAAAGAAAAGCCCAAAAGGCCAATTTCAAAACAATTATGTACTAAAAATGAACATGAAGAGGACTGATGACTACAAAAGAGATAATGTTGATTCACCGGAGCCAGTGCATGTTATTATTTTGACTAAATTACAACAACAGAACTAAATAGTGCATTAAACATAAGACACTAATACAATTAATGAATTCAATTTACCTGTTCTCTGTTCCCTCCTAAAGAAGTTTTTTGTTCATTCGAAGCCTTGATGGTCTTTTCTGCTGATTTTCTCTTCCAGGACCACGTTTTGTGATCCATCATCTCTAGATTTCTTCCTAATTATTCCAACAACGAGAACTCGGTTGTTAGTGAAACAAGCTCCGTGCCTATCTATATATAGGCTCATGTTCAAAGACAACTTAATTAACATACAAAACTATAAACCAGGTGACTAATATTTTTTGAAAGTGGATGTTACAATATTAGCAGTAAATAAAGCAACAAATGACACTCAATCAGTGTTAAACAAGCTCCCAAATACATATATATCGAGTTTGTTACAGGTCAGTAAAGCATAATCTGAAGTCTATGTCTATGCTAAACAAATTAGTAAAAAATAATCACAAGTACATTGAGTTATGCAAATGAATTAGGGAGCAAGGATTTAAGGGATCTAGTAGTTGATATCCTAATTAAACTAGCGTTTTAACAACATTTGATGAATAATATAAGTATGCATAAGATTAAAGCAGTAGGTGGATAAATAGAGCAAATTAAGTAGGCGACATAGATGTCGAAACTAAAAGTTTTCTTACAGTTAGGTACTAGAAGTTTACTAGTGTCCAAGCAGCAGTAGCATCCTCGAAAGCAAAGTGAACTGCAAATCTGAAAGTGTCCTGTTCCGAAAATAGAATGATGCAAGAGAGAGAGAGAGAATGTGAAACTACATTTTGAGAGAGAGAGAGGGAGAGAGAGAGAGAGAGTATTGAAGATGGTGGGAGAGAGAGAGAGAGAGAGAGAGTATTGAAGATGGTGGGAAACAGAGAATTATTATTACAATAATATTGGTGTAGTAAGACTAAGAGAGAGTCGGTCTGGGTCCGGACATTTAGCGAGGATTTAATCAGTGATCAAACGGTTGGCATTGGTTGTACATGATTCATGTCATGTACACACCAAACCTCTGTCTTAATCAATCAATATGCAACTCTCGTGCATGCAAAAGAGGTCGTATGCAGCAAAGTACAAGATTCCTCATGTTGGCACTACTACATACGAAACATCTCTTCTCTGCTCAACTAATAATTTAAGACTAATTTTATATGTCCCCGAAATATTCTCAAAATATGAGATGTTGATTTTTAATAGGTTATTTCTGAAATTATAATGGATTATAATAAATAATATTTGCCTGTTTTGACAATACTTATTTGGTGTTCCGCATTTTGGTATCAGAGTCTTGTTTATTTAATTTTTCAGTATCGAGGTTTGATTATATCCTGGAGGGAGTAAGTCATCGCGAAATACCGTTTAGGCAGGTGGTCGTTGAGGGAAGAAGTTGGAGTAATCAACACCAAGATAACTACATAATTGAATGAATACTCGGATCATATCTTACAAAGACTCGGGTATGTCAAAATTAGGTATTATATTATTGAACCTTACTGCAAATACAAATACTTAGAATTCTGTATTTTTAATAAGTGTTAAATCTTTTTAAATCTTCTCATTTCATGAGTAGCAATAATCATTCGTGGTTAGTAAATATATCTGGAAATGCCATGATTTCCATGAATAACCATCAATACTTAAAACACCTTTTACAGGTTTCTAGAAATATTGTCAGTAACAAAGATAATAGAAGGATTAGATTTCTTATCTGGGATCTTGAAGAATTTAAAACTGAACAAATTCGGTTTTATAATAGATATTCTATGCAAATAGAAACAGAGATATCTTCTCTTAAAAGAATTCTCAGTTATGATCTTATTAAGAATCCGTAAATGAGTTTTTTAACAGAAAAACTTCTCGAGGAAACTCAAGATGAGAACAATTTGGAAATCGAGTTTTCAGAAAATGAAAAAGGTTTTCAAGCAAGCTTTTTGGTAAAGCAATAAATTATTTCTAAAATCAAAAGTAGCAGACTCGATTTAAGAAAAAAATATATTTAACATTCCTATGTTAAATTGTTTTAAAAGGAAAAACAGTATCTTTTATAATATCTCTACCAAAGAAATGCATGTAGATATAAAAGATACTACAGGTTTAGTTTATCTACCTTTAATCACTAAGGAAGAGATAAGCAAAAATTTGTTGAAAATAGACTCTAAGATAAGATCTACTATCAGTGTAGTTCACTTAGGTGCTATAAAATTTTTGCTTAAAGCAGAATTTTAAGAAGGAATAGACCTTGAACCAAGGAAGTACGTATTCATTGGTGTTGTGGGAAGTAATAGCCTTAACACTATTGTTTCTTCAATGAATAATCTTAACCAGATTACAGGAAGATGCTTATTATGAATCTACAACTTATTGTCCTACTTCGAACTAAGTAAAGATCCCAGTGAAAAATTTTCAAAATTACCTAGTATCTTCAACATATATTCTACTTATTTTAGAGGGGGGAGTAATGTGGAAATAGAAATTTTAAGAGACATAAAAAAACTTTTAGTAAAACAAAATGTTGATATTGAAAAATTAGAAGTTCAGTTGTCACAACTAAGAAATACTAAGTATGATAATGAAGTTATCGACTACAAATTCAAAGAAATCATAGAATACCTTAAGAAAATCTTAGGATGAGCATTAAGGAACTACTAGAGGATTTCGATAAGAATATTAAGCCTCAAATAGGAGAAATCCTTAGGTTGCTTAAAAATCAGCATGTTAATCATGTTACAGATAACATTGAGGCAACAGCAGCAAAGATTATTACTGAATTGAAAGCAACAATTCAAGAATGTTCTTGCAACCATGAAATCCTTGAAGCCCTCAAATAAAGGCAGCCGAAAGGAAAAGAAATCATCACAACAGATGAAGATCTAGAGCACAATTCAAGAATCTGGAAATATAGTTACCCTAACTATAGTGTCGGTAACGAAGAGTTAGGAACAGGAAAAAATCCTGGCAGCCTGACATGGCCATTCAGTGTTGATAAGAAATCAACATGAATTACATAAAAATGGTAGAAAAATTCTTCTGGGATAACATAGAAGAAGAAGAATTGCAGGTTAATAATGACAACTATAAGGTCCTCGAATAAGCAATCAGGTTAATGGAGTTAGATGATGAATCTAAAGCCAACTAAGAAATAGAAGACAATAATGAATTAAAATCTTTATTTGGTTTTAATGATTGCAACATTCTTAACACAATTGAAAGTTTCAGTTCTGAAGAACAGGAAGACCTTCAAGAAACAGAAGTTGATAGTTCTGAAGATGAGGAAATGGAAAACCTCAGGATGGACACTCATCAAACTTCAGCACCTCCTTCACCAAAAAGAGAATTTGGAGAAACATCAGGTACAAAGAAATCTGAAGGAAATAGAAAAAGAAAAGTTAATTTCTATCTTTTTAATAATTCTGAGGCTAAAGGAAATTCTAATATTTTTGGTAATAATATCTTAAATATTGATGGAAATCCAAACAGGAAAGAGCTCATAGACGTTTGGGCAAAAGAAATTAGTCTTATTATTCAGACTAATAAAGATGCTTATGATGATCAAAACACAGTTTTATTATTGATCGAACATAAGACTTTAGGTGTCATTAATAATTTTATTAAAAACACCGCTTGGGAACCAGTCATGAGCCCCATTACAGCCTTTGAAAATGTATTAGATGACATCTATACAATGTTCTTAGGAATTAATCAAGCATCTGATAAGCTGCAGGAGTTATTAAGGATAAAAGAAAAAGCAAGAACTAGGATCACTAATATGCAGCTTTGCGATATATGTTTCCTAGATCAATTTTTCTGTGATTATAAAAAATATCTATACCAGTTAGATGACCAAGCGGAATATGTGAAGTATGTAAAATACTATCTCCTCAAAATTCCACTGGCAGGATTAAAAGCTCTAGAAAGATTTAATCTAGAAGCTACTGGTCTAGCAGAGTATAGTTTAGCTTATGCTCAAAGAATTGTTAAAGAGGGAATCTCAAAAAATTTCGATTTAACAAAGAAACAGAAGCAGTTAAAATCTTTTAGCAAACAGTGTTGTGAAAAGATTATCGAAAAACCATTTGAGTATGGATGTAGGAAATCTTCTTACAAAAAGCCCTACAAGAAGAAGTCTTATAAACATAAGACTAATTACAAGTTTATCAAGAAGAAAAAGACTTATAAACGAGCTAAGTATTTCAAGAAAAAATCTTCCAAGTAATTTTCTAATGATAAGCAAAAGTTTTGCCCAAAAGGCAAGAAAAATTGCAGGTGTTGGATCTGTAACGAAGAAGGACATTACGCAAATGAATGCCCTAATAGGAAGAAGCATGACGGCAAGGTCCAAATGCTAGAACAAGTTTATTCTTTAGGATATATTCTTATTGAAGACCCTTATGAAGATACTCAATGTAACAGCCCGCTCTGATACCAACTGTAACAGCCCGCACTTCCGGACTATTAAATCTATATACAAAACTAAATTTCAATATAATTATTAATCCAAAATTCTATTACAAAGGTGACTAATTTTACAAAAGCGCAACTAAAAGTGGAAGTCCAAAAGGTCAATCTACTTCAATTCTAAGTCCTCGAACTCCAATGCTAACCAACTCGAACTCTTAGGTGAAACCTGAAATTGTAAGTAATGAGCTACACAACCCAGCAAGAAAACAATTGATCCAACTAGTAGGCCAAGTAACACACACACACACATAACAAAATATGATAATCTATACGATACGATATACGATATACGATATACGAAACAAACACTTTCGATACATATTCTTATTCCTATTCGATACATGCGATACATATAGCACATAAACAACAATAATTCAAAATCAATAACTCATGCCACGACCACTACAACCCGGTGATAACGGTCCTAAATTTTCTGAAAATTGTCACTACAATCCGGTGACTACGGTCCTAAGTTCTTATTCGATATTTTCACAAACCATGGCCCAAATCAAAGATAAAAAAATTTCGTTTAGACACCACACATACACAACAATACATATAACTTAAGACATAATACTCTCAAATATATAATCACTTAGACCAAGTTTTGATAATTAAATATACACATATCACACGATTTTGAAAATCTAGCAAGATCGATCGAAAACTTACCTACAAACCTGACCATATCTGAATTTACTCTTTTTGACCATCTAAACGACGTTATCTCGAAAAACATAACCACAAAAGTTTTACAGAACAAAAAAACCTCTCCGAAAAGTCCAGGATCACTGAATTCTGACTTACGATGAATTTTCTATGAATTTTACAAGACTGCTGATTTTTGCTGAGAAGAGCCCTACAAATTTTTATATTAAAAATGAGGAAGATGAATATGGTGTATTTATAACAATACCAAACCCTATATATTAACCTACAAGTTATCCATATTAGAATCTGATCCAAATTTTAGGCCCGTTACTCTAATCAAATTTTAAATCCTAGCCCTTATCTAATTTTAATCTCTTTTTATTCTATTATTAATCTAATTCTAAAAATTACGGGATATTACACTCAAGAAGTATATTCAATTGAAGAATTGGAACCTGGACCAATAGAGTCAGATTCTAATGAATCAACTTCCTCAGAATCCGACTGAAGAAGAAGAAGTGATGACCAACATCACTAATCCAAATTCTATTTATATCTCAGGTAAATTAAAATTTACAGGATATAAATAAATTGAATTCCATTGTTATGTTGATACAGGCTCCAACCTTTGCATAACAAGTAAGCATGTTATTCCACCAGAATATTGGATTAACGCAGAAAGACCTATACAAGCTAAAATTGCTAATGGGATCACCATTACAATCAGCAAGGTATGTAAAGACCTTAATATACTGATAGCAGGTGAAATATTTCATATTCCTACTGTTTACCAACAGGAAGCTGGAATAGATTTTTTAATTGGTAATAATTTTTACCAATTATATGAACCATTCACTCAGTATACAAAAATGATTATACTAACCCTTTCAGGTCAAGAAGTATATATCAGAAAAATAACAACAACTCGTAAAGTTGGAGTTCCAGGTTTTCTAGAATCAATGAAAAAGAATTCTAAAACCAAAAAACCTGATGCTATTAATATCAGCACTAATAAAAATTTTCTTTTACAAAGGGGGAATGATGTTATTAGAAGATTCAAAGAATTAAATGATTGTAAAAATTTAATTCTTGATATAGAAAAGAAGACTATAATCGAAGGATTATTAGACTCTGTCTGCTCGGAAAATCCACTGGATCCCACAAAGACCAAGGAATGGATGAAAGCAGCAATCAAACTCAGAGATCCTAAAACTGTAATCAAGGTTCGACCTATGAAGTACAACCCACAAGATCGTAAAGAATTTGGCATACAAATTCAAGAACTTCTGGATATGAAGATCGTCATACCCAGTAAATCACCTCATATGTCTCCAGCATTTCTTTTAGAAAATGAAGCTGAAAAGAGAAGAGGAAAGAAAATAATGGTAGTCAACTATAAAGCAATCAATGAGGCTACAATAGGAGACAGCCATAACCTACCAAATAAGGATGAACTTTTCACCCTTATCCGAGGTAAGAAAATGTTTAGTTCATTAGACTGTAAATCTGGTTTTTGGCAGGTATTGCTAGACGAAGAATCACAGTTACTGACAGCATTTACATGTCCCCAAGGACATTACCAATGGATCGTGGTGCCATTTGGTCTTAAACAGGCTCCTTCCATTTTTCAAAGACACATGCAGGATGCATTTAGGTCATTTGAATCATTTTGTTATGTTTATGTTGATGATATCCTAATCTTTAGTGATAATGAACATGATCATTTAAGGAATTTAACAGCAGTTTTAAAGAGATGTCAACATCTTGGCATAATTTTATCCAAGAAGAAAGCACAACTTTTTAAAATAAAGATTAGTTTCTTAAGGTTATAAATTGATCAAGGAACGCACTGTCCTCAAGCTCATATTCTGGAACATATTAATAAATTTTTGAACAAACTTGAAGATAAAAAACAGTTGCAAAGGTTTTTAGGTATATTAACTTATGCATCTGATTATATTCCAAAACTTGCAGCAATTCGTGCACCTTTGCAGGTTAAGCTCAAGAAAGATATTCCTTGGGAATGGAAAGATTCAGATTTTGATTACATTTGTAAGGTAAAAAAGAATCTCAAGGGTTTTCCAAAACTCTATCATCCAGAACCAGATGACAAGCTTATCATTGAGACAGACGCTTCAGGCGAATACTGGGGAGGAGTTCTCAAAGCAGTTAATTCTGATAAAGAATTAATATGTAGATATGCTTCAGGAAGCTTTAAAGATGCCGAGAAAAATTATCATTCAAATGAAAAAGAATATCTGGCAGTCATTAGAGTCATTAACAAAGTTTCTATTTATCTAACTCCGGTCAAATTTTTGGTAAGGACTGATAATAGAAACTTCACTTAATTTATTCGTATTAAGTTACAGGGAGATAATAAGAAAGGAAGATTAATAAGATGGCAGCAATGGTTATCTCGCTACAGTTTTGATGTAGAGCACATCGAAGGAGTTAAAAACTGTTTAGCAAATTTTTTAACAAGAGGATTTCAGAAAGATCAGGTAAACACATTATTATAACGATGTGATGTTTTACACTGTTTTACACTATTTTTCAAGAATCCAAAGCCACTTTTCAGGCTATAAATACAGAGGAATTCAGGGTAAAGAAAGCACCAACAAATCTTTATTCCAAATCTTGAATACATATAAGGCTTTTTTGCCTACATACATCTCTTTCTTTGAGATTACCATAAGCCTATAGCTATGGACAAACTAGCAATGCGAGAAGCTATTGTTATGAAGAAAATTCAGCTGTTACAAGATGAACTTCATATAATTCGTGCTGAAATGGAATTTGTAAGAAGATTTCAGAACCTTCTTCAGTAATGAACAATTCTGAAACTAGCCCGGAGCAAACAACTATCGGTAAAGGCTCAACAAATCCGTTGACACCTGTGGATTTGGTAAAAATCTAGACTGAGGTTTATACCTCACAACAAATGGTTACTTCATCACCATCTTCAGAAATGAACAAAGATAAGTCTATTCCCGAGCAAACGGCTCCAGGTAAAGAAATAACAAATCCGTTAAAGGTTGTTGCTTTGCCAGAAAGCAAGACTGAGGTTCAAACCTCCATAACGTTAGAAAAAACGTATAATTTAAATTTGAGGCCTAACGGGAGAATTCAAATCTCTACAAAGACTGAAGGTCATACTTCAACCGTCCCGAACGGATACAAAGGCCCTAAAACCTATTATGTGGTGTTTAATGGTCCTAATGTAGGAATATACACTACATGGGAGATAGCTGAGAAAGCTGTAAAAGGATTCTCAGGCATCAAACATAAGAAGTACAAATCATTTGGTGAAGCAAAAAGTTGTAGCAAATATTTATACTACACAAGAATTCAAGCCACCTCTCCAGTTGATTAATTCTGTAGAAGCATTACATCCAACTTATGCGGGGGCAATAACTCACCTAAAAGAAAGTTCTACCAAAACTATTTTGGGAAACATTCCAAAATCTCAGCAGCTGTTAATGCAGAAGGAAGAAGATACCATTGAATCTTATTTTTCAGGATTTAATTATCTTTATCAATATGGAAGAATAGCCACTGAAAAGGAATTCGTTAGTGAACATTTCTTCACCACAAACAAGAAGAATGTTAGCTACTTCAATTTCTATCCAAATGCCAATCCAGACATGGTCTATGAAGCATACCAATATGGACTATTAGCACAAGTTTATCCTGCTAATAACCTTTTAGAAATTTCTAGGTTCCCCAAGGAATTTAGAAAGGTAGTCAAGATATTTAAAAATAACTGTCTTAAATGAAAAGAGATCGACCTCTTCATCAAAACCACTAGTACCATTATATGCTGGGAAAATGAAGAAGAATACGATTGTCCACCTAATCAACCTTTACATTATATTCAGGTTGGTCCTGCCAAGGAAAAGATCTATTCTCCAAGCCAAGCAATGGAAGCTACACTGGAGAAGAATGATTTAGGAGCACTGGCTGAAAATAAGTTATTGATTTTAATCATTAAGTTGTTTAGTGTTCGAAAGGAAGATAAGCTAAAAGTCAATTTAGCTACAACGCATGCCTTAATGACCTCTTATTCCCATAAAGGATTAAGTGAAGATGACTACAACAAAGTTGTCGCTTTCAGAAGGCAATTATTACATAAAGATGTTGTTGGATCGCATCAAGAAATCTTCTGCAAGAAAAAGCATTAGGAAATAAGCAAATTTGGCATCCATCTCGAATGTCAAATCTGCGGTATCACCACTCCAGACAAAGAATCTGGAAAAATCATAATGGAGGACCCCTCCACTTCAGCAGAAGACAAAGGACCTTTGCCTAAAGCAGGAATACTGCTCAAAGCAAAACCAGGACTTCATTTTTAATGGAGCATCTTATCTTTTTAAAAAGGCAAGGAATCTACTTTATGAAAAGCAGAAGACATCTACTTTATGGAAAGCAGATAACATCTACTTTATAAATTATTAGAAGATTACTAGTCTTGTAATAGAATCTCGGCCTTACTCTACAAAAGGAGAGCTAAGTTTTAGGGAAGGGCATCTTGTAATTTACAACGAAGACACTTTCTTATTTTTAGAGAGAACCTGTAATGTATTGTGAGTAGTAACCGCAACGGGGTTTTAAGCTATGTACTATGTAAGGATTTGAGAAATAATTCCGTTAATTAAAATATGACATGTTTGTTGCTAACTATTTTGAGAATTATTTCGGTATTTGTAGTATCTGAAGCACTGTTCGTAGCCGTTGTATAATTTGTAATTTGAATATATCTCGTTTCGTTTATTCATTTCAATCTCGACTGTCGAATCTTCTTAGTCACATAGTCATAATCGTTAGATCAAAATAACAAAAGAATATATTATTCAAGTTTTTAGGTTCAAATCACGCCAACAATAAATATTTATATTATTATTATAATAAATATACAAAATTTTCAGGTTCGAAACACCAAATAACAAATATTATTATTATTATTTATAAAATATAATGGTTCGAATCTAATAATTATATACTATCTTATCTGAATTAAAAATCATACATATTCAAATTAAAAATAAGATTATGTAATTTTAACTTTAATATTTAAGTATTTAAAACTCTATTAAATTAAATATAATATATATCAATCAATCAATCAATCGTACTCAATAATACCGTCTAGGGCATTGTGCGGGGGGTATAGCGCACGCAGCCTTACCCTCATTCCAAAGAATGAAGAGGTTGTTTCCTCAAAAGACCTCCGGTTTGTGTGTGCGCACAAATATGTGTGTCCGACGTAAATAATGATACATAAAAGTAAGTAACAGTAAGCAACAGTAAGCGAGACAACGCTAAATAATGATACAATACCTCAGCCCGTGGTTTTCTTCACACACAGATATATACTAATATATAACCTGTGTGATACACAGTTATTTTTGTCATTATATATTGTAAATTTTAATTTTAATATGTTGCTGCCAGGATTCGAAACTTATACCTCTTAAAGAATAGTAATTTTTATAGTTTTAATATGTTACTAGCAGGATTCAAACCTTATACCTCTTAAATAATACTAACTTTTAAAAATAAATCTAACGGTTCTTGTCGATTTGATCTAACGACTCTACATTGAGTAATCAATGACCAACAACCACCAATAACCAAACTTTTAATGTTTCGTCTTTAATATAACTAGCTTAAAACCCGTGCGATGCACGAATCGCACAGATTTTTTTAATATTATATAATTTTTTTAAAAAAAATTGAATTTAGTTCTTAGTTTTGTTCATTTAAAATTTTAAATGATATGACTTCATAATAATTATGTTAGTAGACGTATATGTTCATAACTTTTTAGAACATTTAAACTTATTGAAAGTGATAGCATTGGTAAGGGAATAAATGTTATTATAACAAAATTATTATATTGAGGGTAAAAATATAATGTCTTCATTATGTTGGGACCTTAAAAAATATTATTTTAGCATGATGATTACTTAATCGATTAACTATAATTCTATAAAAGATATTTGAAAAAGACAATATTATTGATTGAACGATATAGTTTTTTTGATAATTTTATGTGTATTTTTTTTTAAAAAAATATTTATGTTTTAATTAAAATTTGATTTTTTAGTTCACAATAATATGATACGAACTATACTTAGTCTAATATTAATTTGATTTATCTCGGATCAGTGATTTACATAATTTTTTTTAGCTCGATGCCCAATACACCGACCAAATCAAACTAATTATTTTTAGCTTAATTTTATTTTTTTTAAAGTCTGGATCAATAAGATAATTTATTTTAGACTGAATAATTAGTATATATTATTTTATTTTTGTTGGTCGAATTGTATTTTTATTTTAGTTTGTGTTAGTCTGAATCAATTGTATAATGTATTTTTCTATCCTGGATACATAAAATATATTATTATGTTTATCCAATTTCATTTATATAATCTTTTTAGGAGGACCGATAGTATTATTATTTTATCTTAGCCCGATTCACATGACATATCAACTAAATCTTAATAGTTATAATTAGTTTGCTTATTAATTTAGCATGAAGTAACAAATTAGAATAATATAGAACTTGGTATGAATTAAAATATAAATTGGTAGAAGTAGTTGAATTTTTTATTTTTTTTTGACAAAATGTAAGATTATATTAATTATAACAATCTCCCACAATACAGTTCATCACTTCGATAGGAATAGATTCCCTATCAAAATTACGATCTGGGTATAAATAAGCCACCCTAGCTAACTGATGGGCAACATTATTTGTAGACCGGTTAATAAAATGCAAAACAATATTGTTTCTACGACGAAGAATCCTCCGACAACTCTCAATAACCTGGCCAGAAGGTGACCGCATCTGAACTCTACTTCTAACTGCTTGTACAAGCACCAAACAGTCGGAATCTAACTCAATCTTTTGCTAACCACTTCTATCACTCCAACTTAGAGCCTCTTTAACAGCCATTGCTTCCGTTCATTCTGCATATTTCAGACCTTTAAACACTCGAGTGTGAGCATGCACCAGATCTCCAGTATAGTCTCGAGCCACCAAGCCAATAGCAACTTCCTCTCGATCTTCAAAAACAGCTGCATCAACTGTCACCTTAATAGTATCCCTCTGTGGTTTCACCCAAATAACAGCTCCATCTCCAACATAACCAGGTTGAAGAAGGGCACTCGTAGACATAACTTGGGCTGCCTTCAATTGCACCACTCTATTAACCGAGGTTGCTTTTCTATTCCATACAAACTTATTTCTTGCTCTCCATATCAACCAACACACTGATCCTATTTCCTCTTTTGTAGTCTGGCTACCACTACTCAACACTGTATTAAACCAATTCGCAAAGCTATTATGTTCCCCCATGCGATAACCTGCAAACACAATAGTCCGGCAACTCGAAGCAAACTTACAGGAAATAATACTATGCAATATGGTCTCATCATACTCTTGACAGATTGGACAAATTTGATTAACTTGGACTTGTTTGCCTCTCAGTTGTACTATCGTGGGTAAGTTATTGCTTAAGGCTCTCCACACCATGTTAAGAGCCTTAGGCGGAGCCTTAATTTTCCACAGCTTGCGCCAAATTGATTCATCATCACCTGGAACTACATATCCTTTCATCACCTGAAGCAGATTATACGCACTCTTAACAGAGTACACACATGTATTCTCCTTGCTCCAGTACACCACATCCCTGTCCAGACCCTCTTCTACCTGCATATTCAAGATGCAATTTTGATCCCTTTCAGTGAACATATCCCTTATAATTTCCATGTCCCATTTTTGACTGTTAGTGCAAAACAGAGAGCTGACTTTCTGAATCTCTAGGCCTTGCTTATCAGTCACAACATAAGGATTATCTTTGTCACACAGCCAAGGTTGTTAGAAGAAGTTGAATTTAATATAAATTATAATGACATAGAGTTCGATATAAACCATAATTGAAATTGTTAGATATATTTGATAATGTCATGGCTAATGTGATTTATGTTTAGTTTTCAGATCTTACTTAAAAAGGATAAATCAGTACTTACTGGAAGTCAGGACTTAAGGATATCAGTACTTATATTATCAGGAGATAATCATCAGAAGATGGACATCAGAACTCAAGTACTGAAGGATGTTCAGATAAGGAAGGCAGCTGGTTAAAGGAAAGAAGATCAAGACAAACATAAGAAGAGATATGCATGAAGAAGAAATTCTATGAATAATAGAATACTTGGAAGAAAAGATATCTTATTGATATATTTTAGGAAGCGGAATTATATTCCATATCAATTAGCGATTATCTTGTAACTGTGTAGTATATAAACACAGACATAGGGTTTACACTATAAGTGTTATCACAATCGAGAAGATTATTCATTGTAACCCTAGCAGCTCTCGTGATATTTGTTCATCACTGAGAGAGAACAGTTCCATACTGTAACAAAGTTTAATATTTCAATAAAGTTTGTTTTCTGTTACTTGAGTTATTAAAGTTCGATTTGATTGTGCTATACACTGTATTCACCCCCCTCTATAGTGTGTGTGTGACCTAACAAGTGGTATCAGAGCCTATCTGTTAACACACAAACAGTTTAAGATCCAAACACAATCATGTCTGAAGCAGAAACTCCAACTAAGCCCACCAAAGCTGAAGAACCTCCAAAGACACAAATTTAAAGTCGATATGAGACTATTAGAGTTCCCATATTGAGACCATCTGAATATGCCATATGGAAGGTGAGGATGACCATGTTTCTGGAAGCTACAGATCCAGAATATCTTGATAGAATCAAGGAAGGGCCTCACAAACCAACAAAGCTCGTTGTTGCAGTTACAGGTGAAACAGCAAAGTCAGTACCAAAGGAGAAGAGTGATTACACTGCTGAAGATATCACATCAATTGCTAAGGATGCTAAGGTACGACACTTACTGCATAGTGCTATTGATAATGTAATGTCAAACAGGGTAATAAACTGCAAGACTGCAAAGGAGATATGGGATGCTTTGGAAACAAGATGTCAGGGAACGGATACGATTAAGAAGAACATGAAGACAATACTCACTCAAGAGTATGAACACTTTGACTCAAAGGCTAATGAGTCATTGACTGATTTATATGATAGATTTTTCAAACTCTTGAATGATTTGTCACTGGTTAATAAGGAGTATGATCTTGAAGATTCAAACCTTAAATTCCTGTTAGCTCTTCCTGAATGCTGGGATTTGAAGGCAACAACAATAAGAGACAACTATAATCTTGATGAAACAACTCTTGATGAAATTTATGGAATGCTCAAGACTCATGAACTTGAGATGGAACAAAGAAGCAAGAGGAAAGTCAAGGACAGTTGCTCTTAAGGCTGAAGAAGAATCCCCCAAGGCAGCTACCTCAAGGAAAGACAAGGGTAAAGCTCTCTTCACAAAGTCTGATACTGAGTCATCAAGTTCTGAAAGTGATGATGACTCAGAATCTGAAAGCTTGCCTGAGACGGATGCTGATGAAGAGATGATGAAGCTGTGTTGTAAGTCATATGTCATAGACCTATTTGTATATTCGAGGATTCAACTCAACTCAAATAAGAATGTAATAAGTAAATAGTGGATCGACCGTCAGAGAGATCTCGCAAAGTAATATCTGTCAAAGGATTCAGAGACAATGTTCATCTACAGACTTGAGGAGTTAATTCACTGGAAGAAGTTCAAGAAGTTGATCATGCCTCAGTGATATAAATCAAGATCGTGGATTTAATCAAGTGACAGAGATCTCGTTAGGGTATCAATTAATTACAAGGATTTAATCTGAAGAAAATCAAAGTGTCAAAGTCAAGACATGAAGAAACGTCACGGAAGTTAGTCACTCATGAACCAGACAGTACATCGAGTGTCAACGTTGAAGTGGTGGAATTGATTCATAATTTTCAGTGATTTTCAGAAGATTTGCAGAAGAATGGTTGCTGCTCAAGACTAGAATTAATTCTCTATTAATTAATTAATTCATCTAATTTAATTAAGAAAATAAATTATATCTGCAAAGAATAATTTATTTATTAATTGAATTAATTGATTAATTAATTCTGATTTAATTCTAGGAATTTTAGGAATTTTCAGAAGTTTAATTGGATTAAATTTAAGCTTTAAATCAGCAAAACAATTGAAAATGAACTAGCATGACAATCAGGATTGTCATACCGATTGTCATGCTAGGCCAAATTCAATTGTTACACCGAAAGTTACATCAGGAGGGTGATTGTCTTGCTAGTTCATTCTGATTGTCTTGCTAGTTCATTCAGATTGTCTTGCTAGTTCATTCAATTGTCCTACCGAAAGTCATACAAGCTTAAAGGATTGTCATTCCAATTCAATTAACTCAGCTGTTGATAAATAGAAGCAGAAGTCATTTTTAACAAAGAGAGAGAAGACAAGAACAAAGAGCAGCCGCCTCTGAAAAATATTATTCTTCATCTGCTTATTTCAAAGATCATAATTTCTAGATTGTAATGTTAAATCTAATCCACTAGAAATCTTTATCTTGTTCTTGTATATCAATCTAGCGGATTAAAATCCCTAGAACTTAATCTCAAATCGCGTTTAGCATTTGAATCTTTTTTATTACAAAAATAGAAAAAGTTCATGTCGAATTTATTCTAGATTTGTGATAATTAATTTGAGATTAATTCCTTGTAATCGATACAGTTGTTGTAACACCTTTCAAGTTTAATAAAAGTTTTATTTAACTTGAATTTTGTTTCACATTTTTTATTCCGCATTTAATTCGATTATTTGGTAACGTTTGTATTCAACCCCCCCTTCTACAAACTCATTGGGACCCAACAATTGGTATCAGAGCCTTCTGATTAACGAACAAATCAAGATCCTAGACTTTTGTGATTTTTCAACTCCTTGAATTTTTATTTATTCAAAAATTCATAATGACTTCACATAAAGTTGGAACCGTTAAAATTCCACAATTTGATAAAGAGAATTATATCATGTGGAAGAAGAAGATGCTATTATTTTTACAAGTTGCAAATCCCAAATATTCAAACTTGTTAAAGAAGGGTATAAAAACTCCGATGGTTATTGAACCGGAGGTAATAATAGATGGTGTGGTGACTACTGAAGCTAGAACCTATCCAAAAGAGCCTGAAGATTTTACTCCTGCTGAGAAGGAAGAAGCCTCCTTGGATGCCAGCCTTCAATTAATATTAATTGATTCCCTTGATCCCTTGATGAACAGACATGTGATGAACTGTAAAAATTCCAAACACATGTGGGAAACTATTGAGGTGATTAATGAAGGCACAGAGGAAGTTAGGGAGAACAAGTTGGAAATCCTAACCTCTGAATATGAACATTTCAAATCAAATCCAGGAGAAGGAATTACTGAAGTGTTTGAGAGGTACAATGCGTTGATCAACAACCTGAATATCAATGGAAAGTATTATTCAATCAGGGAGGTCAACAAAAAGTTCCTTTTAACACTGCCAGCTCATCTTGAACATAGAATCACTGCCATTAGAGAAGCTAGAGATCTGAGTGAGATTTCTTTGGACAGACTCTATGGAGTGTTAAAAACCTATGAGTTGGAGCAGATTCAACAGAAGGAAGTCTACGGGAAGGATAGAATGGTCAGCACATCTACTGCACTTGTAGCTGAAGGTCAACAACAACAACAATCTCAACAGTTAGAAAGAATGGTACAGTTTTCCAAGGGTGAGGAAAATGAGTTAGTAGCAGAATATGATCCTCCTACTACAAATCAATCAAGTGATGATTTTTATTCCTTGGAAGAGCTGGAGCAATTGGAAGATGAATCAATGGCCCAAATTGTCAAGAGATTCTCCCATGTCAGATTCAGGAGGAATCCCAAGCTTAAGTACAAGTCCAACTACAACAAATTCCAGAAAGGTGGATCTTCATCCTCTAACACCAGCAGTGGTGGGTACAAAACAGGGATGGTTGATCGAAGCACCATTAGATGCTATAACTGCAATGAGTTGGGACACTTTGCCACAGAATGTAGGAAGCCAAAGCAAGTAAGAAAGAACTCTGAAAGGGCTTATCTGGCAAAGGGAAGAAGCTGGGATGATACTGACAGTGAAGATGAAGATGAAGGAAATCTTGCTCTTATGGCTATTGATGGAAAAGCTTCATCGTCAAGAATAGAGGTAAAACTTTCTGATGCTGAAATGGTTTATCATCTAAGAGGTAACTTAGATTGTGCACGTCGTGATAATGAACTGTTAAGTTTACAGATCACAGACCTTGAGAAAGAGGTCAATGAATTAAGACTTGTGCACATTAATCAAGACAAATTAAAAGAACAGGTATCTTTTCTAGAGAATAGAGTTGACTGTTATAGAAAACTCGAAACTATTCTCAAAGACAAGATCACCGGTCTTGAGACTAAGGTTAGAGCCTACTTCAATTCTTGTTCGAAGGCTAAAGAGTTCTACAGTAAGCAAGCTGTTAATCAAACATCTGGAATAGGTTATGATTACAATGCTGCTATTGGAGAATTAGGCATAAACTCCCCTCCTCATGTCTGTGCTAAAGGGAGGGAAGTATCACATGTGCTTAAGGGTGTTGATGAACCCCTCTATAAAGCATCAATTGCTGAACCATTTGATGCGACCTCTTCTGTTATTCAAGAAGAAATACGTGCTGAGGATCATGCTAATGAGAAGATTGTTTCCAAGTCAAGTGAGTCGAAAGTTCCAGTCAAAGTTGTGAAAGCAACTGAGACTAACTCAGACACACATGAGTTGGATAACAATAATGCCATGTCTACCATGCATAAATTGCCTGCTGTTAATCACTCTCATAAAGCATGTGGTGTTGCTAATTGTATGTCTTGTGCTTTTAATATGATGTATGCTTATTTTAATGGTAAGCATGTGTCTAATGATAAGACTACTCCTCGTCAGCATGTGAATAACAAGAAGCATGATAGGTCTAAGACTGCTAGTCCTTCTAAGGCTAGAAAGGAGACATTTGTGCCTAAGCTTAAACAGAAATTTGTTAAGGCTGTTTACAAGGTCAAATGTTCAGTCATTGAGAAAGTTGAGACAATTAAAATTAAAAATGTTGTTTTGCCTGACAAAGGACAGTTCTACAAGTATGCCGGGCCCAACCAAGTTTGGGTTCCGAAGAAGGTCTAATCCATTTGAAGTGCAGGGCATTAAACAGGTGTAACCGGTAGTGTGGATTCTTGACAGTGGATCATCAAGACATATGACCGGAGATAGAGCCCTGCTATCAAATGTGGATTGAGAAAGCTGGCCCCCTGATTACCTTTGGAGATAACAGCAAAGGTTTATCCGAGGGATATGGCTGTTTGCAAGCTGGGAATGTTATCATTATAATTTTGTATATTGTGCTAGGTTATTATCAGGAAGCATCATCTAACATATAGCACCAGTGACGAGACTTGAGAATATTACGACATATCAGACACCTGCTGCACATTACACTTGGAATTGTACTCTAGTAAGATGTGTACAAGTGTACTCCTGGTTGGTGAGTTAAAAGAGGAAGTCAGTGCACCACAGTTCATGGACTTTGCAGTTGCAGATCTATTGGACTATGCAATCTCTTCTTCACAATCTCAATTCAGGTTGGTATGAACTAGTATACTGCTCAAGCAATCGTCAACGACATGGTATGGCACTCTAACAGAAGTTATAATTTCATATGAACTAGTAGAGTCGTCATATTTATAACTCTTTTATCACTAAGCACAATCATATTGTTTTATATGTGCAGTGGTATATTGATTATGCAACATAACAATTAGTATCTAAAAGTACTTGACAAGTATCGGTCAATGATATCTTGTTAACATTATGTTGCAGATATTTGTAAGCTTTTGATATGAATGAGAATTACTTAGACTTTACCCTAAGTGATCAATGTTTTATCAAAAACTCATTCATATTGAAAAATAAAATCAAACTTCTTTCTACATTAGTGGTTTCTTATTTCATGTAAAATCTTTTGAAATCACTAGTGTAAATCATTTTCTCTCTATTACCATATGTTCTGTGATACAGGTTCAGTCTCCATTGACTTTCTTTCATTGACAGTCATGAGGTTGAAAACCCACAACGTCTATCCCAGA
Source organism: Apium graveolens (assembly GCF_009905375.1). Lineage (NCBI taxonomy): Eukaryota > Viridiplantae > Streptophyta > Magnoliopsida > Apiales > Apiaceae > Apium > Apium graveolens. Next base: position 5,051,521 of record NC_133651.1, read on the forward strand.
CTGTAAAGATAAACACAAAAACAGAACCAACCAACACTCTCTTACCACTAAATGTAGTATGAATGAGCGTGAGGGAGATAGTGCCTTAGTGCACCACATAAGGAAGGTTCTGTAGTCAACCCAGTAGCTCTGTCTCCTACATAGATGAGTAGTATTTAAACCGAGACAACTGCTAGCCCCCATACATCTTCTCAAAAAGATGTAATGGCTGAAAAGGCACAAAAACAGTTACTAGATTCATTCTCTCAAAAGGGTGAGTCTATTGAATTTTGCCTGTCGGCCAAGGTATCCGATGTAGTGTCACCACTTCAAACATAATCAATTCTTGATGCACAAGGAGAAGTTACACACACAAAGGATGAGTTGACGGAAACAAGAGTTTCGACCATTTTAAGGTTAGATTCGATTGTTCAAGGTTCGTTAGTGGACCAATTGCCTTTACAGGTGTTAGGAGAGGATACTGATCCAAAAGCCATATGTCAGTGGTCAGTGTCTACCTCCCCAGGCTTAAATCCCCTGGATGCATCTGCGGATAGTGGATCTGACATAGGTGCAGATCGGCAACTTGTTGATAATGATTCAGATATTACCTGATGAGTCACAAGGAAATGTCTTCACAGGCATTAGAAGGGAACTGTGATCTTTATGCTAAATTCTTTGGATCATTGTTTACCTTCCCAGAATTCAAATCTGGAACCCTAAAAGGGAAACTAGCAACTTGTAGATTATGACTCAGATTTATCTGACGAGTTTAACAAGGATGGGGATTTGTGAACTCCCATTGCACCACCTGTGACCTCCTTAAGGATGGCTCAGGTGATTTTCCTTGCAGGTACAGCTGGATTATGGAGCTATGAGAGAAGAGTGATACACTTGTGAGAAAGAGTGTAAACACGAGTGGAGAGAAGAGTGAAACACATGTGAGGTACACTAAAACACAATCACACACTCACAGTGAGGAAGAAAGAGAAACTACTTGTTATTTCTTTTCCAACCAAGTGAAATATGAGAACTCCTTCAGACGACGGCATACATTCCTTCTTTAAGGGGGAGATAAAAGCTTAAGTAATAGTTTGGAGGATTCCTCAACTAAGGGGGAGAAATAGCAGGGAGGAAGAAAAAGGTCCTAAATGTACACTACACCACACCATTGTTGTTTTTAACTACGGATCCTATTGTACGGGAGAGGTGGTAAACACAAGGTGATTTTCTGATAAGGGAAGAAGCAGTTAGGGGAGTACCATTGGTTTTTATCTGCGGATCCTATTGTACGGGAGAGGTGGTAAAACGAAGGTGATCTTCCTTAATCAGTTGATTCTCATAGGGGGAGAAGCAAGAGATATGGGCTTCTCAACAGGAAATGTGGTTGTACAAATGAAGATGGAACTACTTGAAGATATGTTCAGTCTAGAGGAACATCTACTTGGAATCTGGAAAATGTTAAATCTCATCCAGAACTTTTCTGCTATTTACTTTGCATGTATGTTTATATCTTTTTCTTATTTGTTAGTTGAGTTATCCTCTAGGTATTTGTGTGTTATTGCCTAACAAACAAATAGGGGGAGATTGTAAGTCATATGTCATAGACCTATTTGTATATTCGAGGATTCAACTCAACTCAAATAAGAATGTAATAAGTAAATAGTGGATCGACCGTCAGAGAGATCTCGCAAAGTAATATCTGTCAAAGGATTCAGAGACAATGTTCATCTACAGACTTGAGGAGTTAATTCACTGGAAGAAGTTCAAGAAGTTGATCATGCCTCAGTGATATAAATCAAGATCGTGGATTTAATCAAGTGACAGAGATCTCGTTAGGGTATCAATTAATTACAAGGATTTAATCTGAAGAAAATCAAAGTGTCAAAGTCAAGACATGAAGAAACGTCACGGAAGTTAGTCACTCATGAACCAGACAGTACATCGAGTGTCAACGTTGAAGTGGTGGAATTGATTCATAATTTTCAGTAATTTTCAGAAGATTTGCAGAAGAATGGTTGCTGCTCAAGACTAGAATTAATTCTCTATTAATTAATTAATTCATCTAATTTAATTAAGAAAATAAATTATATCTGCAAAGAATAATTTATTTATTAATTGAATTAATTGATTAATTAATTCTGATTTAATTCTAGGAATTTTAGGAATTTTCAGAAGTTTAATTGGATTAAATTTAAGCTTTAAATCAGCAAAACAATTGAAAATGAACTAGCATGACAATCAGGATTGTCATACCGATTGTCATGCTAGGCCAAATTCAATTGTTACACCGAAAGTTACATCAGGAGGGTGATTGTCTTGCTAGTTCATTCTGATTGTCTTGCTAGTTCATTCTGATTGTCTTGCTAGTTCATTCAATTGTCCTACCGAAAGTCATACAAGCTTAAAGGATTGTCATTCCAATTCAATTAACTCAGCTGTTGATAAATAGAAGCAGAAGTCATTTTTAACAAAGAGAGAGAAGACAAGAACAAAGAGCAGCCGCCTCTGAAAAATATTATTCTTCATCTGCTTATTTCAAAGATCATAATTTCTAGATTGTAATGTTAAATCTAATCCACTAGAAATCTTTATCTTGTTCTTGTATATCAATCTAGCGGATTAAAATCCCTAGAACTTAATCTCAAATCGCGTTTAGCATTTGAATCTTTTTTATTACAAAAATAGAAAAAGTTCATGTCGAATTTATTCTAGATTTGTGATAATTAATTTGAGATTAATTCCTTGTAATCGATACAGTTGTTGTAACACCTTTCAAGTTTAATAAAAGTTTTATTTAACTTGAATTTTGTTTCACATTTTTTATTCCGCATTTAATTCGATTATTTGGTAACGTTTGTATTCAACCCCCCCTTCTACAAACTCATTGGGACCCAACATGTGTGCTCTTATGGTGAAAGGAATCACAAAGATTGCATACCAGGAAGTTCAGGAATGGAAAGAAGTATTCCAGGAAAGGCACAAGTTCTGATAAGAAGAATTTCATAAAATCTGAGGGCAGAGGAGGAAAGTCTGACAGAGGAGATTATACAAATGTCAAATGCTACAACTGTGGTGAGAAAGGCCACATATCTCCTGATTACAAGAAAGTGAAGAGTGACAATGGCAAGGCTCTTGTCACAAAGAAGAAAAGCTGGACTGACACCTCGGATTCCGAAAGTGAGGAGAATTATGCCTTGATGGCAAATGTTGATAAGGCAAGTGCTGAAAGCAGTTCTGAAGCTGCTGAATTAAAGGTACCTCAAATGACTTATGCCTTTCATACTGATAATATTAATGAGTTGAGAAGATATCTTAAAACCATGTTTATTAGTTATAGAGATCAAACTTTAACATGTGAAAGATTAACTTCTGAAAATCTTGCTTGCAAAAAGAGGAATGATTATTTAGAAAAAGAGTTAGTCATGTTCCATCAAACTCAGAAAGATAGAGATGATGCTTTCCATGTTAGGGATGAAGTGCTTAAAATGAATGAATCTCTAAAAGCTGAGTTAGAAAAGGAAAGAGAGATTATCAGGACTTGGACTAACTCTGGCAGAACAACTCAGAATTTGTTAAGTAGTGAAAACTGGAAAGAGGGCTTAGGTTATGGAGATGATAAGAATGATAAAGAAACTGTAGATATTAAGCCTGTAGTTGTTAAACAAAAGCCAAAGTTAAAACCTGTTAAGTTTGTAGTTGTAAAGTCTGATAATGAGAAATCGGAACTTAAAAAGGAATTAACTTCTGATAAACTAAAACAGGAAAAGACACCTGAAGTAAACGTAGGCTTAATGACTAAGAAGCAGCTTAAGCATAAGCTGAAAAATGTTAAGAATGCAAACAAGGTAAAATCACCTAGGAAAAATAGGAATGGAAAGGAAGGTGTGAATAAAAGCAATAATTATAAGCCTGTTCCTGAGGCTCCTAGGAAAACGTGTCATAACTGTGGAAGTTCTAACCATCTGGCTTCTTTTTGCAGGAAGAATAAGAACATAAACTCCTTACCTTCAAAGTCAGGAGTTAAGAGTCAGTCTATTAGATATAAGCCACAAAATCCATATTTTCATTGTGGTAGTTTATGGCATTCCATTTATAATTGTAAGGAATATCATAGTTTGTACTATGATTATTATTAAATAAAATCTTCTTTAAAGAAAGTTACCATTGTTCCTTCTTGTGTAATTTCTGATTCAAAGCCGATAGTGTAAATTCTGATAAGAAAATTGTTAACAAAAACTCTGATGCTAAATCCGTTGCAAATGTTAACAGACTTAATAAGGCCAAAGGATCCAAGCATGTCTGGGTCCTTAAAACTAATCATTAGTGGTCTTTGTGATTGCAGAGCAACATGAAAAACATCCTAGTTCTGGACAGTGGATGTTCAGGACATATGACTGGAAATAAAGCCCTGCTATCAGACTTTGTGGAGAAGGCTGACCCAAGTGTTTCTTATGGAGATGACAACATCGGAAAAACATTGGGATATGGCAATATCAATCTTGGGAATGTCATCATTAAAGAAGTAGCTCTGGTCTCAGGACTTAAACACAATCTGCTAAGTGTCAGTCAAATCTGTGACAGAGGTTATCATTTGGATTTCTTTGAAGAACACTGTGAAGTTGTAAGTAAATCTACAGGCAAAGTTGTTCTGAAAGGATACAGGCGTGGTAACATTTATGAAGCCAAGCTTTCAACAAGTACTGATGGTTCTGCGATCTGTCTGATGAGTAGAGCATCAATTGAAGAAAGCTGGAATTGGCACAAGAAATTCTCTCATTTAAATTTCAACAATATAAATGATCTAGTCAAGAAAGATCTTGTGAGAGGACAACCAAAGTCAGTATTTGCTCCTGATGGCCTTTGTGATTCTTGTTAGAAGGCCAAAAAAAGAAAATCTTCATTCAAGAGCAAGACCGAATCATCAATTCTTGAGCCTTATCACCTGCTACATGTTGATCTATTTGGTCCAGTAAATGTCATGTTTATTGCAAAGAAGAAATATGCTATGGTCATAGTTGATGAGTTCACCAGATACACATGGGTGTATTTCTTGCACACAAAAAGTGAAACTGCATCTATCTTGATTGATCATGTCATGCAACTGGATAAATTGGTCAAAGATTCTGTGAAAATAATAAGGAGTGATAATGGTACTGAGTTCAAGAATTTGATAATGGAAGAGTTCTGCAAAAATTCAGGAATCAAGAAGGAATTCTCTGCTACTGGAACTCCACATCAAAATACAGTTGTTGAAAGGAAGAATAGAACTCTCATTGAAGTTGCACGTACAATGCTTGATGAAGCAAAGCTTCCAACCTATTTCTGGGCTGAAGTTGTGCAGACTGCTTGTTTTACTCAGAATGCGACACTCATTAACAAGCAAGGAAAAACACCATATGAGATGTGAAGAAAAAGAAGCCAAATCTGAAGTATTTTCATGTATTTGGATGCAAGTGTTTTGTTCTTAAGACTCATCCTGAACAACTATCCAAATTTGATCTAAAAGCTGATGAAGGAATCTTTGTTGGATATCCACTTTCCACAAAAGCCTTCAGAGTCTATACTTGAGAACAAGAGTGGTCATGGAATCTATCAATGTCTCTTTTGATGATAAGAAGATTACCGGACTTGAAGATTTTATTGATCATGATCAGCTAAGATTTGAAAATGAAGACTCAAATTCTGATACTGAAAATCCTGACAATCTAAATCCTGATACTGCAAACTCTGATGGATTAAACTCTGATGTTATTGAAACTAAGGTGACTACGCCAAAGGAAGATGCACCTATGCAGGGGGGCATACTCAAGATATAACCACATCTCAAGAAGCATCAGAACATACATCTGGCTCTTCAAGTTTTGATTCGCCAAGTTCTGATAAGCCAAGTTCTGATAGTTCTGAAAATCTAAATTCTGAAGAATCCAACTCAGAGAGCATAGTTTCAGGGGGAGCATCATAAAATGTTAATGAAGACAGCATGGATCATGGGGAGCATCCAGTTCTAGAGAAAACCTTCCATCTGCAAGGAAGTGGACTAAATCACATAAACCTGATTTGATAATTGGAAATCCTGATGCAGGTGTCAGAACTAGAACAGCTACTTCAAGTGAATGTCTTTACAATTATTTTCTTTCTCAGACTGAGCCAAAGAAAGTGGAAGATGCTCTTCAAGATGCTGATTGGGTGCAAGCAATGCAGGAAGAGTTAAATGAATTTGAAAGAAACAAAGTCTGGACTCTAGTGCCAAGACCAAAGAACAGATCTGTTGTTGGTACAAAATGAGTATTCAGAAACAAAACTGATAGTGATGGCATAATTACAAGGAATAAGGCAAGGATGGTTGCAATAGGATATTCTCAACAGGAGGGAATTGATTATGATGAAACATTTGCACCAGTTGCTAGATTGGAAGCCATAAGGATATTTTTGGCTTATGTTGCTCACAAAAAGTAGACTGTCTTTCAAATGGATGTGAAAAGTGCTTTTCTCAATGGAGAATTGGAAGAAGAAGTATATGTTGAACAACCTCCAGGCTTTGTAGATTCCAAATATCCAGATTATGTCTACAGGCTTGATAAAGCACTTTATGGACTTAAGCAATCTCCAAGAGCATGGTATGAGACTTTAGCTCAGTTTCTTCTGGAAAGTGGATTTAACAGAGGAACAATAGACAAAACAATGTTTTACCTCAACCATGGAAATGACTTACTTCTGGTCGAGATTTATGTTGATGATATCATTTTTGGTTCTACAAATGACAGACTTTGCAAAAAGTTTGCCAAACTGATGCAGTCAAGATATCAAATGAGTATGATGGGGGAACTTAGCTATTTTCTGGGCCTTCAAGTCAAGCAGAATGAAGAAGGCACTTTTATTTGTCAAACTAAGTACACCAGAAATTTGTTGAAGAAATTTGAAATGCAAGATTGTTCAAGTGCATCCACTCCCATGGCCACTGCAACAAAACTGGACAAGGATACTGGTAAATCAGTAGATATTACTGATTACAGAGGTATGATTGGCTCTCTACTCTATCTAACTGCTAGTAGACCTGATATCATGTATGCTACCTGTCTTTGTGCAAGATTTCAAGCAGATCCAAGAGAACGTCACTTAACAGCTGTGAAAAGAATTTTCAAGTATCTTAAGGGCACAGCTGATCTGGGATTGTGGTATCCCAGAGAATCAGATTTTAAACTAATAGGTTACTTGGATGCAGATTTTGCAGGTTGCAAAATTGACAGGAAAAGCACAAGTGGAAGCTGCCAATTTCTTGGAGGCAAATTGGTTTCTTGGTTTAGCAAGAAACAAAAGTCAATTTTCACAACAACTGCAGAAGCAGAGTACATTGTTGCAGGAAGCTGTTGTGCACAGATTCTTTGGATGAAGAATCAGTTACTGGATTATGGGATAACATATTTTAAAATCCCTATTTACTATGATAATCAAAGTGCTATTGCTATGACAGGTAATCCAGTTCAACACTCAATGACAAAGCACATCAACATCAGGTACCACTTCATAAGGGAACATGTGGATGAAGGTACAGTGGAATTGCACTTTGTTCCAACAGATCAACAACTAGCAAATATCTTCACAAAACCACTGTGTGAAGCTACTTTTACAAGATTGGTAAATGAACTTGGAATGGTTTCAGGTTCTTTCTCTAAATCTGCTTAGTTTTATTCTGATGCATCAGACTTTATGATCAGTATTTACAGAAATTACTCTCTTTGTGTATTATGTGCTTAATTGAAAATTGCTTAAGTACTGACTGTTGTCTGATGTGATTTTCTAAACTCTGATAGTGATATGTCTGTTTATGTAACTATTCTATCCTATGAGGATATATGTGCAAGATGCTGACCTAGTAGTCTTCAATACACTAGAGATCCCATGTTAGAAGTAATTATTTATGTGGAAATCCATTGACACAAGCAAATTCTGATATTGAGCTTAGTTAAGTTTACTCTGTCTATCTTATTACTAAGTCAAAAACTAGAATAATGCTTCTCATCTGTTAAGTTTTGGTGTTAGTAAATCTGCTGAATGTACTAAGTGCTGATAAACCTCACTTATCAAAAGAAAAAGGGAAAAGAAAAAGAAATAAAAATCAGGTACTCCTTTGAGGTCTAGAGTAAAAATATAGAAGGGACGACCCAAGTGCATTGCTGATATTAAGTAATATGCATTAGAAAAGCAAAATATTTTCTTGGTGACTTTTCACACTCTATGATTACTGGAGAAATACCCTGATAATAGCATAAATTCTGATAAGCAATCGTGACTCACTTACACTGAGAAGCCACTGTAAAGTGGAATTTAAAAAGATGCACAAAATTAGCACAAAACAGTTGAGGTGGACTCAAGCATGAACTCATTCAATAGTAGGCTTCAGAATAATGACATATTTTTAGTAAAGTTTTAGTTATGCCTTATTTCTAAGATGTACTGAAGTGAATCAGACTTTACTCTTTGTCTGATATTTAGCTTAATGCACACACTAAAACACTCCATATGAATGATGAAAATTACTGTGGTGATCTGTATTATTTTAGATGAACAGTTTATGTGTCAGATTGCATAAATTCTGAGGACAAGTTCTGTTGAACGTTCTGATGATTAAGTTCTGAAGAATCTATATCAGAATTTGTGTGAAGAATTACAAAGATAGGCATTCATTTTTCGAGTTAAGAAATCATGTTCTGATAACTGTTAAGTTATGATATAAGTCTAAGTTCTGATATTAAATTCTGATCCTTTACTTGACTTATTTGTGGATAAAATCTAAAAACAGTCTCATTTTAAATCAGAATATGTTTGGGCGGAATATTAACAATCAATATATTTAGGGATAGTGGTACACGTACATGCACAATAATTTTTACTTGTTTCTTGTGCGCATTAAACCCTGTTTTACCTTTCCAATGACTGTTTTTCTTCTTCCAAGTCTAGGGAGATGAGGTAGAATTATTTCTACATGTCAGCATTAAATTTCCTTGCGTCTCCTGGCATTCTCTTGCCTATATAAACAAACACTTCACAACAGCCTACACATCATTTCTTTTCTCTCATACTCACCTTCATTTTCTTCATACCAACAAAACCATGGTCAACTACAACATGTTTTTGAACTACGAAACCTTCAACATGGAGCTGAGCTGTGAAGCCTGGCAGCAGGAATGGCACGTGACTGTCATTCCTAATGAGATTTAGGACTCGGTTCCCCAGGAGGTTCTCACACACCTCCTGTTCTTTTACATGGACTACCATCTCCATGGAGCGATTGGAGGAAGAAAGGCTGGAAGTTCTCCGCCAGCAAGAGCGAATCATCAGACTCGCTATTCTTTTTGTAGAGAGTAGGAAGAAGAGATAACTTATTTTCTTCTTCTTGTTTTTCTTCATCGTCAGCCTTGCCCTGCTTCTTGAGCTAGGACAAAGGCTGTTGATGTTAGGTTTAGAAGCTTAGGACAATCTTGTAATGTTCTGATGTAATTTGAATTTCATGAATGTATTCTCTTAATATATTAATGGAATTTCTACTTTTTGCAAGTTTTTGTCTCTGAGATGTTTGTAATTTAAATGCACTGATAAATCCTGATATATTCATATTCTGATGACCATTTCATTTTTGATTTAAATTAAGTTCTGATCTTAAAATATCAGTACTTTTTTACTTGATTTATTTTGGTCATTCTCACACTCGAATTTTTTCTCAGAATATTGGTGTTGCAGTGAAAATAATTGAATAAGTGGGAACAGTTTAAATTTTGAATTAAAACTGACTTACCTCAATTAATGGAATTACTGGGTAAGTGGAACGGTTTTTCCTTGAAAAACTGCAAGTGGGTAAGTAATGATTACTGTTTTCCCGTGCCCATTAACTATTCATTATTGCTGCATGTCTAACAGGTGTCCAACGGTTATATTTTTTTTACCAAGTATAAGTAAGAGAGAGAAGATTATACAATCTTTTATTTACTTTTAAACTTAATCTCTCTTTCTTTGCTTTTACTCTCTCTCATCTCCTGACGTTGGTTTTTCATACAGACATTTTATCAAACACCTAACAGGCAATCTTAAATTTCAATTATTCTCATGGCACCTAAGGATTTGATCATTGATGGAGCTAAGTTCGTTCCAAATAACTATGCTGCAATTCTCGATCATGCTGAAGCTCCGTCTGAGTTGCATTTTGTGCAAGATCTTCTTGCACATAGTGAAATTGGGTATGCATTGACCCAGCCTTCAGTCTTTTCAAGCCAACAAGTTCTGACGTTTTGGCGGACTGGGAATTTTGATAATGGTGGTACAACTAGTACTTCCAGTATTGTTTTTGAAGTAGATGATTCTGAACATGTGGTAACTCCTGGTACAATACGCAAGGCCTTACATTTACCAGAAGCCTGTATTTTCTCAACACCGGAGGAATCAGCTCTACAAGAGTTAATGGCAAGTTTGGGGTATGAGCAGAGTTTGGCTAAGCTTGGACAGTTGAAACGGGCTCATATCAGAAATGAATGGAGCTTCTTCTTCGACTGCATCACTAAAACTTTCGGGAATAAGTGTTCCAACTTTGATGTCATTCCTATAATGAGTCAGCACATCGGGTATGCTATTATTAACCAAACTCATTTTGATTTTGCAAATGGTGTGATAGGTTTTATTGGGGATAGGATGACAGAAGATAGGAATGTTGTCTACTTTGCTAGATTTTGTCAGCTTATATATACTTTCTGTTGTGCTGATGAACCCCAACCTACCACTGACTTAACTCCACCTTTCAAAATTACAAAACGAGCCTTTAATGACTTGGTAAATGCTGACCTTAAAAAAAAGGTGGTTAGACCTTTACAAATTCCTCAGTCTATAAAATAGATCTTGGTAAATGCTGATCCTCAAACCTATAGATCTGTTTATCCTGATATTCAACCCACCACCACATCCCAAACACCACAGCAACCATCAGAACATACCACTCATACATCTATACCTCAACCTTCCCTCAGAACATATCTCAAATCATATCTCTCAACTTCACAGACAGATCGACCTTCATCCTCAGCACCTACTGTGAAGCCATCATCTTCCAAGCCCAAGAGGACAAAGACTGTTTCTCAAACACCACGGAAGAGAAGGAGGATTGTTCTGAGAGATGAGTCTGATAGTGAAGAACATGTTTCTCCATCAGAACCTGTTGTTAAAGAAGCTGAGAAAGTCTCTTCTATGAAGGATTCTGGAATTGGGGGATCTAGGCTTCTCAAAAGACTTAGAAGAATGACTTCAGCTGAACCTCCCAAGGAATCCCCACCTTCAAAGAGATACAAGAAACAGAGAGCTAAAAGGCCAGTTTCAGATGATGAGGAAGCAGCAGCTAAGGAAGGAGATCAGGAATCTCTGATCTCACAAGAACCAGAATCTGCTGAAGCCACTGCTTCTCCATTGACTCCAACTCATGAAGCTGCTACAGAAAAGGCCAACACACCTTCTGTGTCTCCTGTATAAAAGACTGTATCTCATGTTGATCCAGGCACAAGTGCTGCAATGGATATTCAGAACCTGGTTGTGCCTGAGGTACTTTACTTAGAAGCTCCAACAACAATTCATCCATCAACAACACATGTTACTGATGCTACTCAAACTCCAGAATTATATACTACACCTTCTCTGCATCTAGATGTTGATGATCAGAATATAGGTGAGCATCATGATATGGCTGTTGCTGAGAACTTGGAACCAGATCAGCACTTAAAGGATGATGCTGAAGCCTCAATTGCTTCTCATACTGTTGTTTTATCAGAAGATGCTGATTCTGTAAGTTCTGATGCTGCAAATGCTGATGATAATGGTGATGCTGCTCCAAATGCAGATGCTGATGAAGCAGGTCCTTCAGGACATGCACCTCAGCAAACTGTTCACAAAAGTGAATTACTTAAGAAGTTTGTTACAAGAGAAGCACCAGTGCCTTTGAGTGAAACTCCTGCAGGACAGGAGTGGACTCAGGAATGGAACTCAGTTACCTGTGTTCCATCTGCAAAGAATCTTGCTGAGCACTTGACAAAAGCTGATGAGATGTTAATTACTGATGATTTCAAAACACAGCTTCGAGTCACTGCATTGAGTACTAAACATCTGCAAGGTCTCCATTCAACTACTCATGCAGAGTTACATAAAATTCAGGAAGAATTAATCAAGCAAGAATAAGTTCAGAAACTTGACAAGAAAAAATTCTTCCAACCTACCTTTGACAGAGTTGCTTATATTGAGAAGACCTAAGAGAAACAACAATCTCAGATTAATGATATTTTGAAAACTCAAGCTTCTCAGCAATCTCAAATTGATGAAATCCAAGCCTCAGTGGAATTGCTTGTCTCTCTTCTCTTACCTGCTGATGCCAAAAAGGGGGAGAAAGTAATTAAGTCCAAATGCAAAACTGATAAGACACTGAAGGGGAAGGATGATGAAAAAGATGACCAGGGAAACTCTGGAATGGGTGGAGGTCATAGTCATGGTAGAGGTTTCTCATCAAGAAAAGCTGAAATCACAAGTCACAGGACAAGTTCTAATGCTGGAAAAAGAATTACTTCTGCTACTAGTAAAAGGATAAGTTCTGATGAATTTTTGGATCTTGATGAAGAAATGTCAAGACAGTTATTTCTTAAGGAAAATTCAGGAATGGACTTGGAGAGTCTAATGGAAGAAGAAGCCAGACTTAAATCAAAAAAAGTCAAATCTAAATCTGAAGCTTCTGGTAAAAAGAAACTTCCAAAGGCCAAAGGCATTGTGATAAAAGAAAGGACAAATCCTGAAGCAACCGAGGCTAAATCACAACTGCAGATAGATCCAAGGTCCAAGGGCAAAGAGAAAGTTGGTGAACCTATCAAGGTTTATGTGCCTACTGTGAATGAAGAAATTACTGATGATGATGCTGATCTTGCTCTGACTTCAAGAAAAGTTTCTAAGACAACCTCTGACATTGCTTAAGTTGTTCAGAGTCAAGAGATATTTAGTTCTGATATCTCAAAGAAGCAAGTAACCTCTGACATAGCTCAAGTTAACTTGATATCAGAAGATAAATCAAAGGAAACCTCTGACATTGCTCATGTTAAACCTTCAAAGATACTCCTACCAGGATTCACTAAAGCCAAACAGACTCAACCTTTGAAGACTGCTGCAAGTGGTTTTGAAGCAAGAGTGGTTACTGGAAAGGAAGCAAGAGATAAAACTGGATTGGGAAGTGCTGATGAAAGAAGAATACAGAACACAACCAATGATCCAACTTCCTTAAGTGAACCAGGTATTGGAGCAACTCCTGAGAGATTGAATCAACTAGAATCTGTACAAATGGTTTACCATACCTACTTGAAAGAACACATCTTGTTGTACTACATGACAGATGGTAGGGTTTATCATATAAGGGAAAATGCCATTCCACTTAAGTATTTTGAAGAGCTGGAACATGTATTATTCTTACTTCAAGTGAATGACAAAATAATAGAAAGTGCTGCAAACTTTTTGAAGAGTCAAATTCAGAAACAGAAAAAGCTTTATTCTGTTAAGTGTGACAGCTCATATCTTCCAAAGTACAGAGATCAAAAGGGTGATATTGTTGAGATGAAGCCCAACACTGCCAAGATTATAACTCAATTTCTGGGTTACAGGGCTGTGGAATTCAATCTTGAGTCTGACAAGGCATATTTGATCAAACTGGATCAGGATATAAAGAAAGCTTAAATTAATGATCTCAGGGCTGCAATCTTTCAAATTGGTGAAGATTCTGCAGAACTTAAAGATGTTAAAAGGAGGATGATTGATGAACTCAGATATGCTGAGAGATGTTTATTGAAGAACTATCTCAGAACAACTCCTGACATCAGAGAGATCAGAAGATGAAGCCAAGTCAAGATCTACAACTGCTTAAATTCTGATATGAATACAGACTGAAGTTGTTATCAGAAGTTAAAGATTGGTAAAGCTTTAAGGACTGTAAGTTGTAGTTATCTAGTCAAAATTCTCATGCATTTGTACTTAATATTTTTGACATCATCAAATATCTGTTAAACTTGTATATTATGCTAATTTACAAGTTGGGGGAGATTGTTAGATATATTTGATAATGTCATGGCTAATGTGATTTATGTTTAGTTTTCAGATCTTACTTAAACAGGATAAATCAGTACTTACTGGAAGTCAGGACTTAAGGATATCAGTACTTATATTATCAGGAGATAATCATCAGAAGATGGATATCAGAACTTAAGTACTGAAGGACGTTCAGATAAGGAAGGCAGCTGGTTAAAGGAAAGAAGATCGAGACAAATATAAGAAGAGATATGCATGAAGAAGGAATTCTATGGAGAATAGAATACTTGGAAGAAAAGATATCTGATTGATATATTTTAGGAAGCAGAATTATATTCCATATCAATTAGCGATTATCTTGTACCTGTGTAGTATATAAACACATACATAGGGTTTACACTATAAGTGTTATCACAATCGAGAAGATTATTCATTGTAACCCTAGCAGCTCTCGTGATATTTGTTCATCACTGAGAGAGAACAGTTTCATACTATAACAGAGTTTATTGTTTCAATAAAGTTTGTTTTATGTTACTTGAGTTATTAAAGTTTGATTTGATTGTGCTATACACTGTATTCACCCCCCCTCTACAGTGTGTGTGTCACCTAACAGAAATTGGTAAAGTAAAAGAGGAAGTTGACTTCAATATCAATTAGAATTAGAATTGATGAACCCAATAATTAGAATTGAAACAATTAGGTAATGGTAATTAAGTAATTTCACCAAGTACCGACCGACCGACTACCAAATTTTTAATGTTTCGTCTATTATAATATAGTATAGATGACTTCATAATAATTATATTAGTAAATGTATATGTTCATAAATTTTTAGAATATTTAAACTTATTTAAAGTGATACCATTTGTAAGGGGGTGAATGTTATTATAACGAAATTATTATTTTATTGAGGGTAAAAATATAATGCTCCATTATGTTCGGACCTTATAAATAGTATTTTAGCATAGTGATTACTTAATCAATTAACTATAATTCTATAAAAGATATTTGAAAAAGACAATATTATTTATTGAACGATATAGTTTTATTGATAATTTTATGTGTATTTTTAAAAAAATACTATTTATGTTTTGATTAGAATTTGATTTTTTTAGTTCACATCAATAGGATACGAATTATACTTAGTCTAGTATTAATTTGATTTATCTCATATCAGTGATTTACCTTATTTTATTTTAGCCTGATGCCCAAGTTCATTAGTATAATTTTTGTTTATCCAAGTTCATTAGTATAATTTTTTTAGGAGGACGGATAGTATTTTTATTTTATCTTAACCCGATTCACATGATATATCAACTAAATCTTAATAATTATATTTGGTTTGCTTAAATTTAATTTTGTCCGAAGTAACAAATTAGAATAATATAAAACTCGATATGAATTAAAATATGAATTGGTAGAAGAAGTTGAATTTAATATAAATTATAATGATATAATATTCGATATAAAATAGAATTGAAATTAATAAAGTAATAGAGGAAGTTGACTTCAATATCAATTAGAATTTGAATTGATCAACCCAATAATTAGAATTAGAATAATTTACTAAGGGTAATTAAGTAATTTCAGCAAGTATCGACCGACCGACTACCAAACTTTTAATGTTTCGTCTATTATAATATAGTATAGATTGTATATATATATATATATACAAGTGCTCAAATAGAAACCAATATTAGAATAAAAACTACAAACTAATAACAACCACATGTTTAATCTCCTTCTCTCTCCTCCATGTGCATTATGTATTCATGTATATATTTTCCCCTTCATTTTTAATTTGACTTTTCCCCTTAGTGGGTTAGCTTTTAAAAAAAATAACTTCTCCTTATTTTTTCAATCTCCCACTCATCAATTTGTATAGCATATTTGCTATATTTTGGCGACAAATCAGTATTTAAACTTACCCGAATCACTAACCCGAAATCAGTACTATTCCAGGCACCGGTAGATTTTAGTGATTCCTGTATGCATATTTAGTGATTTATTGCCGAAATATATCAAATATGGTATTCATACTGATCGTTGGAGGATGTAGAAAATTACAGTGAAGTTAGATTTTAAAAAGAGTTCAACAATTGACGGGAAAAATTCAATTAAAAATGGAGGGAATTAGGTGGAGTTGTGTGTGGGAGAGTATATTTAAATTGGGTGGGGTAGAGTTTGTAGTTTGTATTTTAATTTGGTTTGTATTTGGAGTAAGACTCTGTATATATATACGGAAATCGCGCGTCGCACCAGTTTAGAGAGTATACAGTATTGAGAATACGTCAAAATAATTAGCATATTTATTATGCAGCATATTTTACTTTCTCAAATGTGAATAAATTTTAGAAAGAACCTAACTCATATTTTATGGGGAAAAATTAAAAATCGAAAAACACATGAAATAAATAAATATAATTTTTTTTATCGTAGGTAACTCGCAGCCGCTACCCTTCGAGTGCGCACTGGGTAAACCCTACGGACTCACACAATAGCCTGCAAACCACGTGAACCAAGGTAAACTGCATTTAAGCGACATGCTCTGACTCAGGAAGCATAATCATAAATTATCCTCCCGTGGGATTCGAACCTGTGACCAAGAGGATAGTTATCCCCTCTTTAACCAGCTGAGCCAACCCTTGCGGACAATAAATATAAATATTCTTTTTTCGCAATAAAGTTAAAAGACTAAATGTTAATTATCCCATTATTCACAAAAACGGATCACAAATATCACGTGTGATCGACTACATTGCAAATACTAATAATGGACTCTATGCCTTCACATAAATTTTAACAGTTGTTGGAGTAATTTCGTAACAACATGAAATCGGAGGGTTGCTGGAATATTATTACGATTTGTGGTTGTTTTTAGGGATTAGGGTTTATAGAAAATAGGGTGGTTGGACTTGGGAGGTGTCTCAATTTGTCTCGGATATCAGATCTCTTGCCAAGATGTCTGCGTACCAATTTATGTTGGATAAGTTTCGTTAAAATGCTTGATTACCAATTTTATGCGATTTAATCTTGGCGTTGTGATATGTTCCTTGATTTAAAAGATATCATTTTGATATATTTTCTGTTATTTATTTATTGTGATGGATTCTTTCCTCGTTTCATGGAGAGGATAAATTTGAGCATTAGATGATAATTATTAATCAAAATTAATAATTAATAATATTAAAAATTTGAAGATAAATGGGATATGCCAAAATGTGCCATTACAACTAGTCCCCAGTTCTTCAATGTAGCTTGCTGCAGTGGAGAATTAAAAATTCTGCATCCTTCCAAATTTCTTGATTCGTCGAAAAAACTGAAATTAATAGATTAGTAAATCATATGGAGCACTACATTGCTCATAATCCGTATGCGAGTGAGAGTATGACATCATGCAAGAACCAATATAGAGGATATATTTTTTCCAAGATTTCAAAAGTGCGAGTATAAGTAATATCTTTTTGAAATCCATTGCGGTCTTTATTGTCAAGTTAGGACCTTGACGTTTTGTATATAGCCCGATTTGGCGTACACATTGTTCAAGTATCGTTGACTACTCATAAGGATATCTTCGTCAAGTCCTGAGCCCCTAATTTGGTGGATGAGGCCTTCAATAAAGTAAAGTATCCTAGAATCCCCTTTCGAGAGTTGGACCTTTTAATAATGTAGATTTACACTTGCTCTCCTGACGGAGTAGGGCATTCGAAAATATAACTTTTGTTAGGAATATGTGTGTTAGTTTTGTTGGATTTTTAACGCAGCGGGGGCATGGAAAAACACTTTTACACATATAAAATCCAAATAAAAGCATACAGATCATGAATAAAAATTCGAGGGATCGGATCTAACCTTTAAAATAATTCGGAGACAACGATCAGAGATCCTTAGCAGTTGCTCCTCAAGTGTGAAGCACTCCACCGGTATCCACCTAGAAAATGATGTTAAGGAGGAGGAAGGAGGTGGAGAGAATTGGGTTTTCCAAACTTTTTGGGTTTTTTTGGGGTTCCAATAAAAATAGGGTCTATAATAGTGTATTTATAGGCAAAATTTTCAGCTGAAATTTTCCCATAAATATTATTATTATTATCCCATTTATTATTCTCATTAATAATTAAAACACCTTTTAATTATTAATCCTTTTTCTAAACACTTTAGAAATAATTCTCTCTCTTGATTTAATTTTCAAAAATTAAATCCTTAATTAATAATATTAAGAATTTTTCTTAATTAATTTATAATCAATTAAATCTCATTTAATCAATTATTAAATTTTCCAATTAATTATTTATTTCACAAATAAATAATTATTAGCCATTATTAATTAATTCCTCCACCATTAAATCATTCTCTTTTTATGGTGTGACCCTGTATGTTCAATATTAAGCCGGTAGTAGAAATAAATAATAATAAAACTATTTTATCATTATTTATATAAATTTTCTAATTTATTAAATATGATTAATTAATTAATCACATTTATTCTACATCGTGAGGGATACTTCTCAGCATATCGCGACTATCCGGATAATATGAATTCACTGCTTAGAATACCAAGAACCTATTCAGTGAATAGTTACCGTACAATAAACTCCTTTTACCCTACAATGTCCCGATTAAATATAAGGCATGGATCTCGTGTCAAGCCTATCTAATTCAATCATTTGTTTACCATTTACTATGCGTAGTTCTATGCAAATTAGAAACTCCTTTCTAATTTCATTCACTCTGGCCAGAGATTCCTGAACTAGCATAAGTGGATCAGCCTTGAACATTCGCTTCCTTCACTGGAAGGGGTAGATCCTTTATTGATCATACACTATCTTCGTGTACAAATTCCTATACCCAGTAGAGCCCTAATAATTGTCCCTGGAGACTAAGAACTAAACCAAAGCATAGTTCAGTATACACAAGATGACTATGATGACCTCAATTCTAAGGATACTTGTACAACTATCACTATGTGAACAACTGCTGACACGTGAGTGAACTCCATCAGATGTTCAGCTGTGCGAGTCATGTTCAGTGAACTTATTCCATAATAAGCACCTACATACTAGCTATAGTATCACCACACAAATGTCTATGAGAACAGACATCCTTCATAATGAAGCAAGCATAGTATGTACCGATCTTTGCGGATTATTAATTACCAGTTAGTAATCCTATGACCAGGAACTATTTAAGTTTAGAGTTATCATCTTTTTAGGTCTCACTATTATGATCTCATCACAATCCATAAAAAGCTTTCCTCTAAACTATGGTATATCTTATTTAAACACTTAAATAGATAGAGCCCGTAATAAAAACAAAATAAGTCTTTTATTAAAATCAATGAAATCAAAACAGATTACATAAAGAGTTATTCCTAAATCCTAATACATGATTGGACTTAGGACATATTCCTTTCAAGTTTGATGACAAGTTAAACAAAACACTTAAGTAGAAATCTAGTGATTGTAGCCTCAACGGATAAGACCATCTTGGCTATCCGTTGAAGGAGTAGCTTTACTTAGCAATAAGTTTAGTATTGTAGCATATTTCATTCTCTGGATTTAAGTTGTAATTCTTAGATGTTGTAGGAAAGTATCAGTCATGTTGACTACTAGTGGATATGCAAATAGGAGGGCTAATTGTAAATATTTCATGCCTTGTAATTTTGTATAAGTGAAGAAGTATCAACTAATATTGAAGACCTTCAACGGATAAGAAACAAAGCTTCAACGGATGTCTCTAATGCTTCAACGGATAATATCCATCAACGGATAAGTGCTTCAACGGATAAAGACTTCAACTGATAATGCATCAACGGATAAAGCTTCAACGGATAAGGCATCAACGGATGAAAGCTTCAACGGATGCTTAGTTCATTAGCAGTTGATAGTGACAATTCATAAGCTGACAGAGGCACATGGGTTGACAAA
Source organism: Apium graveolens (assembly GCF_009905375.1). Classification (NCBI taxonomy): domain Eukaryota; kingdom Viridiplantae; phylum Streptophyta; class Magnoliopsida; order Apiales; family Apiaceae; genus Apium; species Apium graveolens. The sequence continues at coordinate 5,071,512 of NC_133651.1, forward strand.
GACAAACTGGAATGTGGAAGCCTCTAAGAGGAATCAAGAAAATGCAGCATTTCCATTCTGATGCAAATAAGGAAGTATTCAAAGATCTACAGCCAAGCCTAAATTGCATTTGATAGAGAAATGAAGAAGAAACATGTGAAGAATCTTTTTAATTGTATTTTACAGTTTGGTCTTCACTTGTAAACTTGGTGATATATAAACCATGTAACAGCTAATAATTAGAAGTATTTTCCTGAGCTGTTTAGAAATATCCAGAGAGAAAATCATCTAGTTTGTACTAGGAAGCAGCTGTGATTTAATTCTTTGAATCACAGATTTTCTGAAATAACACATCTCTGGTGGAACAACAAATCCACCAGAAAAGTTTTTAAGATCTTTGTGTTCTTTACATTTGTGTTTGAATATATATCTGTCTGCATTGGCTTTAAGCAATTCACACACACACTTGTTCTCAGAAACACTTAGCCTTATAAACTGCTCAAAACTTGAAAAAGTTTTGAGATTTACATTCAACCCCCCTTCTGTAAATCTCATTGTTAGTCCACTGGGAATAACAATTGGTATCAGAGCTAGCTCTTAACATACAAAGAGTTTAAAGATCTATTCTGCTAACATCATGAGTGCACAGAAGAATCCTCCTGCCACCATCATGAGTAGGAAGGATATTGGTATAAAGATTCCAGTCCTGGAAAAAGATAATCATCATCATTGGAAAGTGAAGATGCATTTACATCTTCTTTCTCAAGATGAAAGCTACATCAACTGTATTGAAAATGGTCCTCACATCCCTCACAAAGTGGCCACAGCTGCTACTGCAACAGTTGTTGTTGGACAGTCCATTCCCAAGCCAAAAGCAGAATGGACTATTGAAGACATGGAAGAAATCCGCAAGGACAAGAAAGCCATGAACATTTTGTTTAATGGCTTAGATCAAGATATGTTTGACAATGTCATCAATAGCCAAACTGCAAAGGAAGTTTGGGATACTGTACAAATCATCTGTGAAGGTACTGAGCAGGTCAGAGAGAACAAGATGCAGCTTCTTATTCAACAGTATGAATATTTTCACTTTGAAGAAGGTGAATCATTAAATGATACCTTCAACAGATTTCAGAAACTGTTAAATGGATTGAAGCTGTATGGTAGAGTGTATCAAGTCAAGGATTCCAACTTAAAATTTCTTAGGTCTCTACCAAAGGAATGGAAGCCCATGACTGTCTCTCTAAGAAATTCTCAAGATTATAAGAACTTCACACTTGAAAGATTATATGGAATTTTGAAGACTTATGAACTTGAAATGGAGCAGGATGAGCTGTTGGAAAAGGGAAAGAGAAAAGGAGGAACAGTTGCTCTTGTAGCTGACAGTGAGAAGATTGAAGCCAGGAGTGAGGAGAAGACAATGCCAAGTCTCAAAATTGGCACAAGCAAATCAGAATCAGGCAAGGGTAAAGAGCAAGTCGCTGAGGATGATGACAATTCCAGTCAGGATGACTCTGATGATGTTGATGAAGATCTGGCTTTCCTGTCCAGGAGGTTTGCAAAGATGAAGTTCAGGAAAAATACAAAATTCACTAAGCCAAACAAAAACATGGTGGACAAATCAAAGTTCAAATGTTACAACTGTGGCATTAGTGGACACTTTGCAAGTGAGTGTAGGAAGCCAACCTCTAATAAGAAGAAATTTGAGCAAGTTGACTACAAAAAGAAGTATTTTGATTTGCTCAAACAAAAGGAAAGAGCTTTTCTCACTCAAGATGATTGGGCAGCAGATGGAGTCAATGAAGATGATGATATGGAATATGTCAACTTAGCCCTGATGGCCAATTAGTTCATCAAGCAACCAGGTAATTACTACTGATCTCTCTCAGCTTTCTAAAAATGAGTGCAATGAAGCCATAAATGATATGTCCAATGAATTATATCATTTGCGTGTTTCCCTTAAATCACTAGCTAAAGAAAACACTAGGATCAAGGAGAATAATGTGTTTTTAAGTGATAGAAATGATATGTTAGAGGATCAGGTAATTGAGCTTGAAAAGATTAAATTTAAATGCTTGACTGTTGAGAGTGAACTAGCAGAAGCTGTTAAGAAAGTAGAAATTCTTTCTAAATAGTTAGAAAGTGAGCAAGAGGTAATCAAGGCCTGGAAAACATCTAGGGATGTTAGTGTTCAGATTGCCAAGGTTCAGGGAATTGAATCATTCTGTGAGGATGCCTGGAAGAAAAACAAAAGGAGTTAGAATTAATTGATGGATTGTCAACGGATGTGGAATCAACGGATGATGAGAGTTATCCGTTGAAGGAAGAAAAGGAGCATCCGTTGAAGGCTCATCAATTAAAACAGGCAAGTAATTTTAAAAATAAAAACCTCAATAAGAAGAATGATTCAACTCTCAAGAACTTTATCAAAGAAGGAGCCAGCACATCCAAAGATGCCAGTAAGGTGAATATAGGACACATGACTTTAGATCAGCTGAAAGATAGGCTTAAGTTGGTTGAGGATAAGAAGGAAACTAAAAGAAAATCTAAAAGAAATGGGAAGGTAGGGATTAATAAACATAACAATTACACACCTGATAGGTATGCTCCTAGAAAAAGCTGTGTGCATTGTAAAAGTGTTAATCACCTATCTGATAATTGCAAATCTGTTAAAAATGCTCCCATGCCTTCAAATCCCTCCATGCCTAACATGTCTATGTCACCTCTGCATGCTATGCCTGTTATGTCTCACCAGAATCCTCATGCACATTTTACAAACATGCCATACATTAATAATCCCTATTTTACTGCATTTAGTATGCCTCACATGCCATACAATATGCCTATGTGGAATAACATATTTGCACAATCTATGCCTTATCAAATTCAATCAAGTGTGCTAAATGATTCTGTGACGAACCCTACACTTCAACCAACTACATCTGAGACCAAGGTTGACCCAAAGTTACCTAAGTCAAAAGATACAGGAGGAATGAAGTCTAGGAAAAAGACTAATAAGGCTGGACCCAAGGAAACTTGGGTACCAAAATCAACTTGATTGATTTTGTTGTGTGCAGGGAAAAAGAAGGAATCTATGGTACTTGGACAGTGGCTGTTCAAGACACATGACAGGAGATTTCACCCTGCTCACAGAGTTTAAGGAGAGAGTTGGCCCTAGCATAACCTTTGGAGATGACAACAAAGGATTTACTATGGGATATGGCTTGATTTCAAAAGAAAATGTCATCATTGATGAAGTTGCATTGGTTGATGGTCTCAAACACAACTTATTGAGCATCAGTCAACTTTGTGACAGAGGGAACACTGTTTCCTTCAATTCTGAAGCCTGTATTGTCACAAGTAAGAAGGACAATAAAGTGGTTCTAACTGGAGTTAGAAAAGGAAATGTGTACCTAGCTGACTTCAACTCTACAGATGCAGAATCCATTACTTGTCTTTTCAGCAAAGCAAGTGCAGTTGAAAGTTGGCTATGGCACAAGAAGCTGTCCCATTTGAATTTCAAGACAATGAATGATCTAGTAAAAAAGGACCTAGTTAGAGGAATGCCTCTAGTTGAATTCACAAGGGATAGACTGTGTGATGCTTGTCAAAAAGGAAAGCAAAAGAAAGTATCATTCAGTAAGAAGCTTGAATCTGCAATTAATGAACCATTACAACTGCTACACATGGATCTCTTTGGACCGGTTAATGTATTGTCAATTTTAAGAAAAAGATATTGCCTAGTGATTGTAGATGATTTCTCAAAGTTTTCATGGGTTTATTTTCTTGGATCAAAGGATGAAGCTAGTGAAATCATTATCAATCATATCAAGCAAGTCAATAATCATCTTGATTTCAAAGTAAGGAATATTAGGAGTGACAATGGAACTGAGTTCAAGAATTCAACAATGAAGTTGTTCTGTGAAGAAAATGGGATCATGCATGAGTTCTCAGCTCCAAGGACTCCACAACAAAATGGTGTGGTGGAAAGGAAGAACAGATCACTAATTGAAGCTGCAAGGACAATGCTTGAAGAGTCAAAACTCCCAACTTACTTTTGGGCTGAGGCTGTTAACTGTGCATGTTACACTCTAAACATTTCTCTAATCAATCAAGCAAAAGACATGACTCCCTATCAACTATTCAAGAGAAGAAAACCAACTTTCAACTTTCTGCATGTCTTTGGTTGTAAATGTTACATCTTAAGGAATCAATCTGATCACAAAGGGAAGTTTGATGCAAAGGCTGATAAAGGTATATTTGTTGGTTATTCTGCTGGAAAATCTTATAGGGTCTACAATCTAAGAACCAACATTATCATGGAATCTGTGCATGTTGTGTTTGATGATAAAAAGATTGATGGACTAACAGATGAGGGACACCATGAAGGACTCAAATTTGACAATATTGAGATATATTGTGATGATAGTGAAGATGAGAATGATGAAGAAGGCATCTCAAGAAGAATTCAGAATCTGCCTTTAGATAATGCACAGAATGTTGCATCCGTTGAAAGTCATAATTCAGCTTCCGTTGAAAGAAGCAATGCAACATCCGTTGAAAGACAAAGTGCATCATCCGTTGAAGTTCATAATGAAGCATCCGTTGATCACAGTCTGTCAACGGATAATCAATTCACTTCATCAGTTGATAGGACTCCCGATTCCTTTCAAAGGATTAGCAACTCAGGGGGAGTTTCAACCAATCAACATTCTATCTCACATCATGACAATACTGAGGCAACCTCTGTTAGATATATTTGATAATGTCATGGCTAATATGTTTTATGTTTAGCTTTCAGATCTTACTGAACAGGATAAATCAGTACTTAACTGTTGATCAGTACTTATACTGGAAGTCGGGACTTAAGGATATCAGTACGTATGTTATCAGGAGATAATCATCAGAAGATAGATATCAGAACTTAAGTGCTGAAGGATAATCAGATAAGGACAGTAGCTGATTAAAGGAAAGAAGATTGAGATAAACATAAGAAGAGATATGCATAAAGAAGGAATTCCGTGAAGAATGGAATACTTGGAAGAAAAGATATCTGATTGATATATTTTAGGAAGCGGAATTATATTCCATATCAATTAGCGATTATCTTGTAACTGTGTAGTATATAAACACAGACATAGGGTTTACACTATAAGTGTTATCATTATTAGAGAAGATTATTCATTGTAACCCTAGCAGCTCTTGTGATATTTGTTCATCACTGAGAGGTAACAGTTCCATACTGTAACAGAGTTTATTGTTTCAATAAAGCTTATTTTCTGTTACTTAAGTTCTTAAAGTTCGATTTGAGTGTACTATACACTATATTCACCCCCTCTACAGTGTGTGTGTGACCTAACAATTGGTATCAGAGCTACTCTGTTAACACACATACAGTTAAAGATCCAAACACAATCATGTCGGACACAGAAACTCCAACTAAGCCTACCACAACTGAGGAACCACCAAAGACACAAATTCAGAGTCGGTATGAGACCATCAGAGTTCCCATACTGAGACCATCTGAATATCCCATATGGAAGGTAAGGATGACCATGTTCCTGGAAGCAACAAATCCAGAATACCTTGATAGAATCAAGGAAGGCCCTCACAAACCAACCAAACTCGCTGTTGCAGTTGCAGGTGAAGCAGCAAAGACCGTACCAAAGGAGAAGAGTGATTATACTGCTGAAGATATAGCATCAATTGCTAAGGATGCCAAGGTACGACACTTACTGCATAGTGCCATTGATAATGTAATGTCAAACAGGATAATCAACTGCAAGACTGCTAAGGAGATATGGGATGCTCTGGAAACAAGGTGTCAGGGAACTGACACAATTAAGAAGAACAGGAAGACAATACTCACTCAAGAGTATGAACACTTTGACTCAAAGGCTAATGAGTCATTGAATGATTTATATGATAGATTTGTCAAACTTTTGAATGATTTGTCATTGGTTGATAAAGAGTATGATCTTGAAGATTCAAACCTTAAGTTCCTGCTAGCTCTTCCTGAATGCTGGGATTTGAAGGCAACGACAATAAGAGACAACTATAATCTTGATGAAACAACTCTTGACGAAATCTATGGAATGCTCAAGACTCATGAGTTGGAGATGGAACAAAGAAGCAAGAGGAAAGGAGGAAAGTCAAGGATAGTTGCTCTTAAGGCTGAAGAAGAATTCCCCAAAGCAGCTTCCTCAAAGAAAGACAAGGGTAAAGCTCTTTTCATAAAGTCTGATACTGAGTCATCAAGTTCTGAGAGTAATGATGACTCAGATTCTGAAAGCTTGCCTGAGACTGATGCTGATGAGGAGATGATGAAGCTGTGTGCTCTTATGGTGAAAGGAATCACAAAGATTGCATACAGGAAGTTCAGGAAGGGAAAGAAGTTTTCCAGGAAAGGTATAAGTTCTGATAAGAAGAATTTCAGAAGATCTGAAGGCAGAGGAGGAAAATCTGACAGAGGAGATTACACCAATGTTAAATATTATAAATGTGGTGAGAAAGGCCACATATCTCCTGACTGCAAGAAGGTAAAGGGTGACAAAGGCAAGGCTCTTGTCACAAAGCAGAAAAGCTGGACAGACACCTCAGACTCTGAAAGTGAGGAGAACTATGCATTGATGGCAAATGCTGATAAAGAAAGTGCTGAGAGCAGTTCTGAAGCTGCTGAAATAAAGGTACCTCAGACTACTTATGCTTTTCATACTGATGATATTAATGAGTTGAGAAGATATCTTAAAACCATGTTTGTTAGCTATAGAGATCAAACTTTAACATGTAAAAGATTAACTTCTGAAAATCTTGCATTTAAGAAAAGGAATGATTTCTTAGAAAAAGAGTTAGTCATGTTCCATCAAACTCAGAAGGATAGAGATGATACTTTTTATGTTAGGAATGAAGTGCTAAAATTAAATGAATCTCTAAAAACTGAGTTAGAAAAGAAAAGAGAGATTATCAGGACTTGGACTAACTCTGGCAAAACAACTCAAAATTTGCTAAGTAGTGGAAACTGGAAAGAGGGCTTAGGTTATGGAGAAGATAAGAAAGATAAAGGAACTGAAGAAATTAAGTCTGTTGATAAGCAAAAGCCAAAGTTAAAACCTGTTAAGTTTGTAACTGTAAAGTCTGAAAATGAAAAATCAGAAGTTACAAAGGAATCAACTTCTGACAAACTAAAACATGAAAAGATAGCTGAAGTGAACATAGGCTTAATGACGAAGAAGCAGCTTAAACATAAGCTGAAAGATGTTAAGAAAGCAAACAAGGTAAAATCACCTAGGAAAAATAGGAATGGAATGGAAGGTGTGAATAAAAGCAATGATTATAAACCTGTTCCTGATGCTCCTAGGAAAACATGTCATAACTGTGGAAGTTCTAACCATCTGGCTTCTTTTTGCAGGAAGAATAAGAATATTAACTCCTTACCTTCAAAATCAGGAGTTAAGAGTCAGTCTGTTAGATACAAACCACAAAATCCTTGTTTTCATTGTGGTAGTTTATGACATTCCATTTATACTTGTAAGGAATATCATAGTTTGTACTATGATTATTGTCAAATAAAACCTTCTTTGAAGAAAGTTTCCATTGTTCCTTCTAGTGTAAATTCTGATTCAAAGTCTGATAGTGTAAGTTCTGATAAGAAAAATGTTAACATAAACTCTGATGCTAAATCCGCTGCAAATGTTAACAAACTTAATAAGGCCAAAGGATCCAAGCAAGTCTGGGTCCTTAAAACTAATAATTAGTGGTCTTTGTGATTGCAGGGCAACAGGAAAAATATTCTAGTTCTGGACAATGGATGTTCAGGACATATGACTGGAAATAAGGCCCTGCTATCAGACTTTGTGGAGAAAGCTGGCCCAAGTATTTCTTATGGAGATGGCAACATTGGAAAAACATTGGGATATGGCAATATCAATCTTGGAAATGTTATAATTAAACAAGTAGCTCTGGTCTCAGGACTTAAACACAATCTACTGAGTATAAGTCAAATCTATGACAGAGGTTATCATGTTGATTTCTTTGAAGAACACTGTGAAATTGTGAGTAAATCTAAAGGCAAAGTTGTTCTGAAAGGATACAGGCGTGGTAACATTTATGAAGCTAAGCTTTCAACAAGTACTGATGGTTCTGCAATCTGTCTGATGAGTAGAGCATCAATTGAAGAAAGCTGGAATTGGCATAAAAAACTCTCTCATTTAAATTTCAACAATATAAATGAACTGGATAAGAAAGATCTTGTGAGAGGATTGCCAAACACAGTATTTGCTCCTGATGGTCTTTGTGATTCATGTCAGAAAGCCAAACAAAGAAAATCTTCATTCAAGAGCAAGACTGAATCATCAATTCTTGAGCCTTATCATCTAATACATGTTGATCTATTTGGTCCAGTAAATGTCATGTCAATTTCAAAGAAGAAGTATGCGTTGGTCATAGTGGATGAGTTCACCAGATACACATGGGTATATTTCTTGCATACAAAAAGTGAAACTGCATCAACCTTGATTGATCATATCAAACATCTGGATAAAATGGTCAAAGATTCTGTGAAAGTTTTAAGGAGTGATAATGGCACTGAGTTCAAGAATTTGATAATGGAAGAGTTCTGCAAAAGCCATGGAATAAAGCAGGAATTTTCTGCTCCTGGAACTCCACAACAAAATGGAGTTGTTGAAAGGAAGAATAGAACTCTCATTGAAGCTGCACGTATAATGCTTGAAGAAGCAAAGCTTCCAACCTATTTCTGGGCTGAAGCTGTGCAGACTGCTTGTTTTACTCAAAATGCAACACTCATTAACAAGCATGGAAAAACACCATATGAGATGGTGAAGAAAAAGAAGCCAAATCTGAAATATTTTCATGTATTTGGATGCAAGTGTTTTGTTCTCAAGACTCATCCTGAACAGCTATCAAAGTTTGATCTAAAAGCTGATGAAGGAATCTTTGTTGGATATCCACTTTCCACAAAAGCCTTCAGAGTCTATAATTTGAGAACAAAAGTGGTCATGGAATCTATCAATGTCTCTTTTGATGACAAGAAGATTACTGGTCTTGAAGATTTCATTGACCATGATCAGCTGAGATTCGAAAATGAAGACTCAAATTCTGATACTGAAAATCCTGACAGTCTAAGTCCTGACACTGTAAACTCTGATGGATTAAACTATGATGTTATTGAAACTGTGGTGACTACATCAAAGGAAGATGCACCTATGCAGGGGGAGCATACTCAAGATCTTACCACATCTCAAGAAACATCAGAACATGCATCTGGCTCTTCAAGTTCTGATTCGTCAAGTTCTGATAAGCCAAGTTCTGATAGTGCTGAAAATCTAAATACTGAAGAATCCAACTCAGAGAGCATAGTTTCAGGGGGAGCATCAGAAAATGAAAATGAAGATAGCATGGATCATGGGGGAGCATCCAGTTCTAGAGAAAACCTTCCATCTGCAAGGAAGTGGACAAAATCACATACACCTGATTTGATAATTGGAAATCCTGATGCAGGTGTCAGAACTAGAACAGGTACTTCAAATGAATGTCTTTACAATTCTTTTCTCTCTCAGACTGAGCCAAAGAAAGTGGAAGAAGCTCTTCAAGATGCTGATTGGGTGCAAGCAATGCAGGAAGAGTTGAATGAATTTGAAAGAAACAAAGTCTGGACCCTAGTGCCAAGACCAAAGAATAGATTTGTTGTTGGCACAAAGTGGGTATTCAGAAACAAAACTGACAGTGATGGCATAATTACAAGGAATAAGGCAAGGATGGTTGCAAAAGGATATTCTCAACAGGAGGGAATTGATTATGATGAAACATTTGCACCAGTTGCTAGGTTAGAAGCCATAAGGATATTTTTGGCTTATGTTGCTCACAAAAAGTTTACTGTCTTTCAAATGGATGTGAAAAGTGCTTTTCTCAATGGAGAATTGGAGGAAGAGGTATATGTTGAACAACCTCCAGGTTTTGTAGATTCCAAACATCCAGATTATGTCTACAGGCTTGATAAAGAACTTTATGGACTTAAGCAAGCTCCTAGAGCATGGTATGAGACTTTAGCTCAGTTTCTTCTGGAAAGTGGATTCAACAGAGGGACAATAGACAAAATACTGTTCTACCTCAACCATGGAAAGGACTTACTTCTGGTCCAGATTTATGTTGATGATATCATTATTGGATCTACAAATGACAAACTTTGCAAGAAGTTTGCCAAACTAATGCAGTCAAGATATCAGATGAGTATGATGGGGGAACTTAGCTATTTTCTGGGCCTTCAAGTCAAGCAGAATGAGGAAGGCACTTTTATTTGTCAAACCAAGTACACCAGAAACTTGCTGAAGAAATTTGGAATGCAAGATTGTTCAAGTGCATCCACTCCAATGGCCACTGCTACAAAACTGGATAAGGATACCGGTAAATCAGCAGATATTACTGACTACAGAGGTATGATTGGCTCTCTACTCTATCTAACTGCTAGTAGACCTGATATCATGTATGCTACCTGTCTTTGTGCAAGATTTCAAGCAGATCCAAGAGAACCTCACTTAACAGCTGTAAAAAGAATCTTTAAGTATCTTAAAGGAACAGCTGCTCTGGGATTATGGTATCCTAGAGAATCAGATTTTAAACTAACAGGTTACTCAGATGCAGATTTTGCAGGGTGCAAAATTGACAGGAAAAGCACAAGTGGAAGCTGCCAATTTCTTGGAGGCAGATTGGTTTCTTGGTACAGCAAGAAACAAAAGTCAATTTCCACATCAACTGCAGAAGCAGAGTATATTGCTGCAGGAAGTTGTTGTGCACAGATTCTTTGGATGAAGAATCAGTTACTGGATTATGGGTTAACATATTTCAAAATCCCTATTTACTGTGATAATCAAAGTGCTATTGCTATGACAGGTAATCCAGTTCAACATTCTATGACAAAGCACATCAGCATCAGGTACCACTTCATCAGGGAATATGTGGATGAAGGTACAGTGGAATTGCATTTTGTTACCACAGATCAACAACTGGCAGATATCTTCACAAAACCACTATGTGAAGCTACTTTTACAAGATTGGTAAATGAACTTGGAATGGTTTCAGGTTCTTTCTCTAAATCTGCTTAGACTTGTTCTGTGTTATCAGACTTTATGCTCAGTATTTACAAAATTAATCTCATTGTATATTCTGTGCTTAATTGATAAATGTCTTTAAGTACTGACTGTTGTCTGATATATGTTTCTAAACTCTGATAAGTGATATGTCTGTTCTAGTACCTATTCAATCCTATGAGGATAACTGTGCTAGATACTGACCTAGTAGTCTTCAATAAACAAATGATTCCATGTAAGAAGTAATTATTTCAGTGGAAATCTTATGACACTAGCAAATTCTGATAATTGAGCTTAGTTAAGTTTACTTTGTATATCTTATTACTAAGTCATAAATTAGAATAATGCTACTCATCTGTTAAGTTCTGATACTAGTAAAACTGTTGAATGTACTAAGTGCTGATAAACCTCACTTATCAAAAGAAAAAGCAAAAGCAAAAAGATCAAAGAATAAAATCAGGTACTCCTTTGAGATCTAGAGTAAAAATATGGAAGGGACGACCCAAGTGCATTGCTGGTATTAAGTAAATATGCATTAGAAAAGCAAAATATTTTCTTGGTGACTTTTCACACTCTATGATTACTGGAGAAATACTCTGATAATAGCACAAATTCTGATAAACAGTCGTGACTCACTTACACTGAGAAGCCACTGTAAAATAGAATTTCAAAAGATGCATAAAATTAGCACAAAACAGTTGAGGTAGACTCAAGCATAAACTCATTCATCAGTAGGTTTCAGGACAATGACAGCTCCTTAGCAAAATTTTAGTTATGCCTTATTTCTAAGATGTACTGAAGTGAATCAGACTTTACTCTTTGTCTGTTATTTAGCTTAATGCACACACTAATCACTCCATCTGAATGATGAAAATTTCTGTGGTGGTCTATGTTATTTTAGATAAACAGTCATTGTGTCACTTTGCACTAATTCTGAGGACAAGTTCTAGTTACACGTTCTGATGATTAAGTTCTGACGTCTATAACTCAGAACTTGTATGAGGATTTACTAAGATGGGCATTCCTTTTTCGAGTTAAGAAATTATGTTCTGATGACTGTTAAGTTCTGGTATAGGTCTAAGTTCTGATTTCTCAGTCTAATCCTTTACTTGGCTTATCTGTGAATAAAATTTGATAACAGTCTCAGTTCGAACTAGAATATGTTGAAGTGGAAGATTAATAGTCACTATGATTAGGATTAATGGTATTCGTCCTTGAACAGTCCACTGTTTCTTGTTTCTTGTGCGTTTTAAAACATGATTCCTCTTTCCAATGACTGTTATTCTTTTTCAAAGTCTAGGGAGACGAGGTAGAATTAATTCTACCTGTCAGCATTCAATTTCTTTGCGTCTCCTGGCATTCTCTTGTCTATATAAGCAACCACTTCACATCAGTCTTTCCATCACATTCTTCTCACACACTTATCCTCCTTTTCTTTCAAAAACACAATGGTCAGATACAACATGTTTTTGAACTACCAAACCTTCAATATGGAGCTAAGTTGTGCCGAGTGGCAGCAGGAATGGCATGTCACAGCCATTCCTGAGGAGATATGGGACTCTGTCCCACAAGAGGTACTGACACTCCTCCTGTTCTTCTATATGGACTACCATCGCCATCTGGAGCGATTGGAGGAGGAAAGGCTGGAAGCTCTCCGCCAACAAGAGCGAATCATCAGACTCGCCATTCTGTTTGTCGAGAGTAGGAAGAAGAAGATGACTTAATCTTGTCTTCTTCCTGTTTTTCTTCATCATCAGCTTTGTCAGGCTTCTTAGCTAGGACTAAAGCTGTTGATGTTAGGTTTAGAAGCTTAGGGAAAATCTTGTATAAGTATTAATGTAATTTCCATTTCATAAATGTATTGTCTTGATATATTAATGAAAATTGTTTTTACTTCAAGATTTTGTCTCTGAGTTATTTTATCTTGTGTTGATAAATCCTGATTGATATTCTGATGACCATATAACTTTTGTTTTATATTAAGTTCTGATTCATTTTCAGCACTTACATATCTAATTTATCTTGGTCATTTTCATGTGATGTATTTTCAGAATTTCAATGATGCAGTGAAAAATAATTCAATCAGTGCTAACGGTTTAAATTTTGAATTAAAACTGTTTCTCTTGATAAATGGAACGGTTTTTCCTTGAAACTAGGAAACTGGGTAAGTAATGATTCATGTTTTCTCGAGCCCAGTAACTGTCCGTTATTACTGCATGTCTGACAGGTGTCCAACGGTAACATTTTTGTTCAGAGTATAAGTACAACAAAGAGAAGATTTCTTTAATCTTTTATTTTTTTTATATTTTATCTCTCTCCTTTCTTTTACTCTCTTAATCTTTCTTTCTCACGTTGGTTTTTCATACAGACATTATCTCAAACACCTAACAGGCATACTTGAATCTCAATATTTTTTCACATGGCACCAAAGGATTTAATCATTGATGGAGCTAAGTTTGTTCCAAACAACTATGCTGCAATTTTTGATCATGCTGAAGCTCCATCTGAATTGCATTTTGTGCAAGATCTTCTTGCACACAGTGAGATTGGGTACGCATTAACACAGCCTGAAGTCTTTTCGAGTCAACAAGTTCTGACGTTTTGGCGGACTGGGCACTTTGATGATGGTGGTAAACATGGCACTCCCAGTATTGTTTTTGAAGTGGGTGATTCATCTTATGTAGTCACTCCTGGTACAATACGCAAAGCTCTACATCTCCCAGAAAATTGTACTTTTTCAACTCCAGAGGAATCAGCACTTCAGGAGTTAATGGCTGATTTGGGATATGAAAAAAGTTTGGCAAAGCTTGGACAGTTAAAAAGGGCTAATATCAGAAGAGAATGGAGTTTCTTCTTTGACTGCATCACCAAAGCTTTTGGGAACAAATGTTCGAATTTTGATGCTATCCCAATTCTGAGTCAGCACATAGGGTATGCTATTATTCATCAAACTCATTTTGATTTTGCAACTGGAATAATTGGTTTTATTGGGGATAGGATGACAGAGAATAGAAATATTGTCTATTTTTCTAGATTCTGTCAACTTCTATATACTTTTTGTACTGATGAACCTCAATTAGTCAGTTCCTCAACCCTACCTTTTAGAGTTGCAAAACGATATTTTAATGATCTGGTAAATGCTGATACTAAGAAAAAAGTGGTTAGACCATTACAGATTCCTCAGTCTGTAAAACAGATCCTAGTAAATACTGATCCTGATACTTATAGATCTGTTTACTTTGATTTCCAACCAACCACAAACACCCAAAAACCATCATCCTCAGCACCTACCACTCATTCTACTCAACCTACCCTCAGGAATTATCTCAAATCCTATCTCTCTACTTCACAGACTGTTCAACCCTCATCCTCCAAGCCAAAGAGGACAAAAACTATTCCTCAAACATCTCAAAAGAGAAGGAGGATTGTATTGAGAGATGAATCTGATTCTGAGGAACAGGTTTCTTCTCGAGAACCTGTTGTTACTGAAGCTGAGAAAGAGGTTTCTCAGAAGGATTCTGAAATTGGGGGTTCTAGGCTTCTCAAGAGGCTTAGACGAATGATAGTTCCTGAAACTCCCAAGGAATCCAAATCAACAAGGAAGTACAAGAAATAGAGGGCACAAAGGCCAGTTTCAGATGATGAAGAGGAAGCTGCTAAGGAAGGGGATCAGGAATCTTTGATCTCACAAGACAAGGAATTTGCTCCAGTCACTTCTTCTCCATCAACTCCATCTCAGGAAGCTATATCTGACAAGGCTAACTCACCATCTGTGTCTCTTGTTGATCCAGGCACAAGTGCTGAAATTGATATTCAGAACCTGGTTGTGCCTGAAATACTTTTCTTAGAAGCTCCAACAGCAAATAATCCTTTCACAACACCTGTTACTGATGCTGTTCAAACTCCAGAGTTATCAACAACACCTTCTGTGCATCAAGATGCTGATGATCAGACTTTAGGTGAGCATCAGGATTTGGCTGTTGATCAGAACTTAGTATCAGATCAGCAATTAGAGGATGCTGAAGCCTCCATTGCTACTCACACTGTTGTCTTATCCGAAGATACTGATTTTTTAAGTTCTGATGCTGCAAATGCTGGAGATACTGGTGATGCTGCTCCAACTGTAGATGCTGATAAAGCAGGTCCTTCAGGACATACTCCTCAACAGACTCTTCCTAAGTCTGAACTGGTAGAGAATTTTGTTACTGGGGTTGCACCAGCACCAGTACCTTGGAGTGAAACTCCTGCAGGTCAGGAGTGGACTAAGGAATGGAACTCAGTTTCATGTGTTCCAAATGCATTACATCTTGCTGAGCACTTGACTAAAGCTGATGAAATGTTAAATTCTGATGATTTTAAAACCTAGCTTAGAGTCACTGCATTGAGTACTAAACATCTACAAGGTCTTCATTCAACTACTCATGCAGAGCTACACAAGATTCAGGAGAACTTTATCAAACAAGAACAAGTTTGGAAAATTGATAAGAAAAAGTTCTTTCAACCTACCATTGACAGGATTGCTTATATTGAGAAAACTCAAGAGAAACAACAAGCTCAGATTGATGACATTCTGACAAATCAAGCTTCTCAGCAATCTCAACTTACTGAAATCCAATCCTCAGTGGAATTACTTATCTCTCTTTTACTACCTGCTGATGCCAAAAAGGGGGAGAAGGTAATTAAGTCCAAATGCAAAACTAACAAGACACTGCAAGGAAAGGATGATGGAAATGATGATCAAGGATACTCTGGAATGGGTAGCGGTCATAGTCAAGGTAGAAGGTTTACATCAAGACAAGCTAGTCACAGGACAAGTTCTGATACTGGGAAAAGAATAAGTTCTGCTGCTGGTAAAAGGATAAGTTCTGATGAACTTCTAGATCTTGATGAAGAAATGTCAAGACAGTTATTTCTTCAAGAAAATCCAGGAATGGACTCGGAAAGTTTAAAGGAAGAAGAAGCCAGACTGTGCATATTACACTCAGAACATTTCTCTAATCAATCAAGCAAAAGACATGACTCCCTATCAACTATTCAAGAGAAGAAAACCAACTTTAAACTTTCTGCATGTCTTTGGTTGCAAATGTTACATCTTAAGGAATCAATCTGATCACAAAGGGAAGTTTGATGCAAAGGCTGATGAAGGTATATTTGTTGGTTATTCTGCTGGAAAATCTTATAGGGTCTACAATCTAAGAACCAATATTGTCATGGAATCTGTGCATGTTGTGTTTGATGATAAAAAGATTGATGGACTAACAGATGAGGGACACCATGAAGGACTCAAATTTGACAACATTGAGATATATTGTGATGATAGTGAAGATGAGAATGATGAAGAAGGCATCTCAAGAAGAATTCAGAATCTGCCTTTAGATAATGCACAGAATGTTGCATCCGTTGAAAGTCATAATTCAGCTTCCGTTAAAAGAAGCAATGCAACATCCGTTGAAAGACAAAGTGCATCATCCGTTGAAGTTCATAATGAAGCATCCGTTGATCACAGTCTGTCAACGGATAATCAATTCACTTCATCAGTTGATAGGACTCCCAATTCCTTTCAAAGGATTAGCAACTCAGGGGGAGTTTCAACCAATCAACATTCTATCTCACATCATGACAATACTGAGGCAACCTCTGTTAGATATATTTGATAATGTCATGGCTAATATGTTTTATGTTTAGCTTTCAGATCTTACTGAACAGGATAAATCAGTACTTAACTATTGATCAGTACTTATACTGGAAGTCAGGACTTAAGGATATCAGTACGTATGTTATCAGGAGATAATCATCAGAAGATAGATATCAGAACTTAAGTGCTGAAGGATAATCAGATAAGGACAGTAGCTGATTAAAGGAAAGAAGATTGAGATAAACATAAGAAGAGATATGCATAAAGAAGGAATTCCGTGAAGAATGGAATACTTGGAAGAAAAGATATCTGATTGATATATTTTAGGAAGCAGAATTATATTCCATATCAATTAGCGATTATCTTGTAACTGTGTAGTATATAAACACAGACATAGGGTTTACACTATAAGTGTTATCATTATTAGAGAAGATTATTCATTGTAACCCTAGCAGCTCTCGTGATATTTGTTCATCACTGAGAGGTAACAGTTCCATACTGTAACAGAGTTTATTGTTTCAATAAAGCTTGTTTTCTGTTACTTAAGTTCTTAAAGTTCGATTTGAGTGTACTATACACTGTATTCACCCCATCTACAGTGTGTGTGTGACCTAACAACCTCATCTAGAGCTAATCTACCATCTCAAAGGAAATGGACCAAGAATCACCCTTTTAAACTGATCATTGGTGATGCTACATCTAAAGTGCAAACTAGAAGGGCTACTCAAGATGAATGTCTGTACAGTAGCTTTCTATCACAGGAGGAACCTAAGAGAGTAGAAGAAGCTCTTTTGGATCCAGATTGGATTTTAGCAATGCAAGAGGAGCTAAACTAATTTGAGAGAAACAAAGTATGGAAGCTGGTACCCAAGCCAAAGAACAAGAGTTCTATTGACACAAAATGGGTATTCAGAAATAAGATGGATGAAAATGGCATTATCATAAGGAATAAAGCCAGATTGGTTGCTAAAGGTTATTCTCAACAAGAGGGAATAGATTTTGATGAGACATTTGCCTCCAGTTGTCAAACTTGAAGCCATCAGAATCTTTCTAGCCTATGCAGCTAATGCCAATTTCAAAGTCTATCAAATGGATGTCAAGAGTGCATTTCTAAATGGGGAATTGGAGGAAGAAGTTTATGTAAGCCAACCTCCAGGATTTGAAGATCCAAAATTTCCAGACTATGTGTATTATCTGTTGAAAGGACTCTATGGACTAAAGCAAGCACCTAGAGCCTGGTATGAGACTTTGTCAAATTCCTTCTAGATAATCACTTCACAAGAGGTACTGTTGACAAAACTCTCTTCTTTAGAAATGTTAATGGCTCTAAAATACTTGTACAAATTTATGTAGATGATATTATATTTGGATCTACAGATGATAAGCTTTGTAAAAAGTTTGCTAAGTTAATGCAAAGTAAATATGAAATGAGCATGATGGGAGAGCTAACTTATTTTCTTGGTTTACAAGTTAAACAAGTTAGTGGTGGAATTTTCATTAGTCAAACTAAATATATTTATGATCTTTTAAAGAAGTTTGACTTAATGGACTGTTCAACTGCAAAAACTCCCATGGCCACTACCACTAAGCTTGAATTAAACAAGGCTGAAAAGTATGTGGATATTTCAAGTTATAGAGGCATGGTTGGCTCACTTTTATATTTAACTGCTAGTAGACCTGATATAATGTTTTCTACATGTCTCTGTGCTAGATTTCAAGCTGACCCTAAAGAATCTCACTTAGTGGCTATTAAAAGAATTTTCAGATATCTCAAAGGGACTCCAAATCTAGGAATTTGGTACCCTAGAGAGTCTGGTTTTGATCTAATTGGCTACTCAGATGCAGATTATACAGGCTGCAAAATAGACAGGAAAAGCACAACAGGCACCTGTCAATTTCTAGGGAACAAGCTTGTGTCATGGTTCAGCAAGAAGCAAAATTCTGTTTCTACATCAACAGCTGAAGCTGAGTACATTGCTGCTGGTAGTTGCTGTGCACAAATACTATGGATGAGGAATAAACTATTTGACTATGGTTTGACTTTTGACAAAATTCCAATATTCTGTGACAACACAAGTGCCATTGCCATTACTGAAAATCCAGTGCAGCACTCAAGAACCAAGCACATTGATATCAAGTACCACTTCATTAGGGAACATGTGATGAAAGGTACAGTGGAACTTCACTTTGTTCCAAGTGAAAAGCAGATTGCAGACATATTTACCAAGCCACTTGATAAATCAACAGTCACAAGATTAGTAAGTGAGCTAGGTATGCTTAATTATTCATAATTTATGTCATCTATATAATCTACCTTGAAGCCTGAAATGAATTTGCTGCAAGAACAAAGTTGGCTTTAAGTAAGACTTATCCTATCAACGGATATTCCCTATCCGTTGAAAGCCAAAATTGTTCTATCAACGGATGTTCATTATCCGTTGAAAGACAAATACATTTCTGGTAATTTTATCCTTCAATGGATAAAATAGTGTTGATCATCAACGGATAACTATTTACCTTATCCGTTGAAGTGTCACATCAGTTACTTTCAGTAAGTCACAGCCGTTGATTCTTTTCCTTAACCGTTGATACAGATATGCACTGTTGTATGTATTTGTATTAAAGGTAGGTTACAGAATTTCTACAGTTTTCTTTCCTCTTAAACGGCTGTAATTTATTTAAAAGTATCGTTTAATCATTTTATTTTCGTTTTAATTCAAGAAAGTATAAAAGCCCAATTGAACTCTTATTTTCACTTTACGCTTTCTAGCAATTTTTATTCTCCTTCTCTCCCAAAATTCTCAAGTTTTTTCTCTGCAACCTCTACTCACAACAATGGTACCAGTAGTCAAAATTATGTCTCAATCTGGATTTGTTTATGAAAAGAATAATTTCGTAGCCTTGGTTGAAAAGAATGAAGCCCATTCTGATTATCACAAGATGATGGACTTCATCAAAAACTGCAAACTAAGCTATGCAATGCTGGAAGCCCCAACCATCTACTGTGAGGTGATTGAGGAGATTTGGACAACTGCAGAGTTCAACTCCACAGATATGACTATTGTCTTCTCTCTCCAAGGTAAGGATTATTGCATTAACTATGATGATTTACAGTCTTGCTTTAAGTTGCCTGAGAATAATGCCATGACACCACACACTGATAAAGATGTATCTGCTATGTTAGATTCCATAGGCTATGCTTTTGATTCTGCTAGTTTAGGTAGTATTAGAAGGAAAGGCCTTAGGAAAGAATGGAGTTTTCTTGGAGATGCCTTTATCAAGGTTTTCTCTGGGAAGATTAGCAATTTTGATGCCATAACTTCATCTCTTGTTAATATGCTCTATATGCTAGTTTCTGATAGGTACTTTAATTTTAGCAACTGTGTCATGCTAGAATTAGGTTCCAGATTAGGTAACAAAGCTAATAGACCACATAACATCTACTATGCTAGATTCTTTATGTTATTGGCTAACCATGTTGCTGAAGGATTGGTCATATCCAATGAGAATAATAAACTAAAATGCTGGGCACAAGAGAAAAGGGTCCTTTGAGACCTTGTGAGAATGAACCTCAATAGTCAGGTGCCATTGGTATATTTGCCAATCATGAATGCACCACAGGTAAGTGAGGTAAACACTTCTATAACTCCTATCATTTTCAACCCCATTGTTTCTTTGCCTTCTAGTGTGGCAATGGAATCTGTGTCTTTGTCCAAACAGGTTCCTACCAAAGCCACCAAAATTAAAATTTCAAAACTCAAGTCAAAGAAAACCACCTCTGTTGTTTCTCAAAAGACAACAGTTTGTAACAACTACCATAAACCTGAAGGGAGTGAACAGGGTATGAGTGGTGAGGGGAGGGGTGAACATCAAAAAACCCCCCAGGATAAGGTGGGAGAGGTGAGTGGGTACCCAAGCCAGCCAAGCCATAGTCTCTCAAAAGACTGTGGTGGTTCAAAAGGAGTCAAACACATCCCTAGTTGCATCCTCCCAAAAGGGTGTAACTATTAAAAATAGTCCCCAACCAGGGACACAGAACAAAAGAGGGAGGGATACTGAAACCACACATTCACCAATTAAAGCCTTTTCAAGGAAGAAGAAAGCCAAGACCCTAGTTTCCACACAGGGGGCACACACAGCACATATACATCCACATGTATCTGTGCCTTCTCAAATTCAGCTTGATGTGATTCCAGCAAATGTGGAGTCACAGCCCCATTCTCTCATAATAGAAACACACCAATCATCAAACTCTCCATCACCCTCTCTGGATGTGGATATGATATTCACATCAATTCCTGATTCTCCCTCATTAAAACTCAGGGAGGAGCCCCACTCAAAATCTGATGATCATCATCTTTTAGATGATTTGTTGGATCATCAGCCAATTCTTTCAGATATGGTTGAAGAATCTGTGTCACCTTACTTAAAATCAATTCACACAGATTCAATAATTATGTCACTTTCTATATCTACATCTTTTCCTTCTTCAACAGATATCTCTCATCCGTTGACAAGTGGTTGTTCTTCAAAGATAAGCTTAACAGCAGTTATCCGTTGATACCATCAGTTTCCACTTCAACGGATACTCTCTATCCGTTGATGGTCTCTACACACTTAACAGAAACAATTCCAACTGTAGAGGACATGGTTACTGTACAATCACTTTTAGGTTTGAGGGAAGGGAGTGATCTTTTGAGTGAGAGGCTGGGTTGCTCCCAGGAAAAAGGAGAGGTTGAGAGTCACCATATGCATGCTATTTCTTCCAGCATGGCAAAAGTGAGTGAGGGGAGTGCCACCTTAGAAGGTGAGGGTGAGGGTGTGAGGGTGTGTGTGAGCCAGGGGGAGCCCCTGATGCAAGAAAATAGAGAAAATGAAAGAAAGGCAGGTACAGAAGCTATAAGGGTGGATCCAGCCATTGCTAGTGAGTCAATGAAAGTGGATGATGCAGAAAGGGAAAGACAATTTCAGCAACATTACAAAGTTGTAATTAATAACACTTCCTTGGATGCTGACACTTTTACTCACCCTGTTCCAGCCTATCAATTGTTGGCTGCTCAGGGCAATGTGGAGGCAGAACAGACTTTAAACATTGTACACACTTCAGAATCTCTTCTCAGAGACAAAGCTGCTGTTAACAGGCTGCCTTCTCAAGCTGGTGAGCCATCTGAAGAATTTGGAGTAAATTCTAATGATGCTGACTCTTATTCTTTGGATGAGAGCATGAACTTAGGGGGAGTAGCAGGCCCAAGTTCTGTTCCAGATCTTCCTGAATGGGCATGGGCAAAAGCATCAACACCAGGAGAGTTTGGTGTCACTTTGGTCAGACAAGTCATGACAATTCAGAAGGCCCTTCAGGAGACTACAGATGCTGGTACCAAGGCAATTCTTCAAGCTCATCTGGAATCTCTGCATCTTTTGCAGTTGCAGCATTTCAAACAGAATCTAAGTATGGATGAGCTCAAACAGGATATTGCTGATCTGAAATCCTACAATGCTGAGAAGTTGGATTCAGTCATACCTTATGGTACTATGCAAGATTTGTTGGGGAGACTGAGGAAAGCATCTGATGCTGACAAGAGGCTGGCCAGGTTGGAAGATAGAGTTCAGGTCATTGAAGACTCTATGGTCACCATTCTTCAGAATCAACAGACTCAAACAAATCTACTCATGCAGCTGGCAAAAGCACAAGGCTTAACCCCTACCCTTGATGATAACAAAAAGGGGGAGAATAAAGGGGAAAGGGAAGGAGAGCCATCAACAACAGTTCAAATATCCCAAGTGCTAGTTCCTGCCATCACCACTTCTCCAATTATTCAAATCAAAGGAAAGCTTGATGGAATTGATCTAATCCAGATAGCAGCAGCTGAATTGCAAGTCAAAGAGCAAAGGAAGAAGATTGATGAAAAGATGCAATAAATTTTTGGTTCTACAACTTCTCAATCACAATCTGTGAAGCATAGCACAAAAGTGGAATCAATTATTATGGAGCTCAAGCCAGTAGGGAGGAATAAGGTTGGAGAGACTTCTTCCATGAATTTGAAACCTATGGTTCTCAAGCCCAACAACAGATCCAACAAGGACTCTACAAAGAACCCTCTAAGCCTTGCTCAAATGAAAGGAGTGGATTTTCCTCTTCCACAGCCTGATGAAGACAAGCTTTTGGGTAGAAGTATCACAAAGCTCAAAGAGAACATGGATGTAGCTGTAAGGAGGAACATGGCTATTATCTTCAGAGAGGGAAAGAGCATCTGTGTGATGCAAGGACATCCCAAATTCTCAATAGCCAAGAGGGAAGAAACCAGAAGGTTGAAGGAAGAAGCCAAGAAGCTAAAGGCTAACAAAGAGCACAAGCAAAGCTTGAAAAACAGCTAAGTCAAGTCAAGCTGAAGAAAAGAAAGAAATTGAAGACAGAAGTGAAACTGAAGGTATGAGGGACTTGGTAGATAATGGTATGGAAGAGAGAAGTAAGGAAAGAGAGGAATGGCAGAAAGGAAATAGAAAGAAGGCTAATGCAAAGAGAAAGATGGTAGATGAGACTGAAGAAACCCAATCAAAATCCAAACCACTACCTTCTATTTCTGAACCCATTGTGCCTGACCCCTTCATAAACATTCATGGTGAACCAATCATTCCTAAGGAGGAACCAATTGATTGGGACACCATCAAATTGCCCACCTTCTTAACCTCTTCTCCACCATCAAAGAAGCAGAAAAGAAGAACCAAATCAACACCTCCCAAAACCTCAATCAAATTCACTCAGAAGCCTAAGCCTAAGCCACAAGCCTCTAAGGATGATTATGTTCACATTTGTGACATAAAAGAATTTTCAGATATTGAACTCTATCTGGATTAGCTGGAGGAAGTAAGGGGAATAGCTGCCTACAGACAGCTGCCAGAAAGACTAGTGTTCAAATACAAAGGAAGTGGGGAAAGAACTTGGCCTCTCTACAGGATTCTGAATGAAGGCTACTCTACCTTGGTTAGAGTCTACTCAGCCATACAAAGGGATTCTGGCTTTACCAGGACTGCCAAGACTGAGATTCTCAACAAGATTGCCAACATAAGGAAGACTTGGTGGGAGCCCAATGTCTGCCTAGAACATTACTCATTCAAGAAAGAGGAAATTACAGTTCACAAATCACCTCATTGGTTGATGGAGTTCAGAGACAACAAAGGAGTCAGAAGATTTTTCAGAATTAAAGATCAGCTCAAGATTGCCAGTAATGAAACTCTCAAGGATATGCAATCTAAGTTGGACATCAATGAAGAAGATGAAGCTGAATTCTACAGACAACTTCAACTTCAAATAGAGGAGAATGACAGGAGGCTAGGAAAGAAAACAAGGGATCAAAGGAAAAGGAAGTAATTTGCTCAGGCTAAAGGAGCACCCTTGGAAACAATGTAACTCTTCAATTACATCTCAGCATACACATTTTTGTAGCACTTTTGAATTTCTGCTTTATTACAGTTAACATATTTGTCAAGTGTTTTGTTATCATCAAGATAAACCCAAATTTATGTCTACAGTTCTAGTAGACATAAATAGGGGAGATTGTTAGGAATATGTGTGTTAGTTTGATGATAAGTTAAACAAAACACTTAAGTAGAAATCTAGTGATTGTAGCCTCAACGGATAAGACCATCTTGGCTATCCGTTGAAGGAGTAGCTTTACTTAGCAATAAGTTTAGTATTGTAGCACATTTCATTCTCTGGATTCAAGTTGTAATTCTTAGATGTTGTAGGAAAGTATCAGTCATGTTGACTCCTAGTGGATATGCAAATAGGAGGGCTAATTGTAAATATTTCATGCCTTGTAATTTTGTATAAGTGAAGAAGTATCAACTGATATTGAAGACCTTCAACGGATAAGAAACAAAGCTTCAACGGATGTCTCTAATGCTTCAACGGATAATATCCATCAACGGATAAATGCTTCAACGGATAAAGACTTCAACTGATAATGCATCAACGGATAAAGCTTCAACGGATAAGGCATCAACGGATGAAAGCTTCAACGGATGCTTAGTTCATTAGCAGTTGATAGTGATAATTCATAAGCTGACAGAGGCACATGGGTTGACAGAGACAAATTAGAATGTGGAAGCCTCTAAGAGGAATCAAGAAAATGCAGCATTCCCATTCTGATGCAACAAGGAAGTATTCAAAGATTCTACAGCCAAGCCTAAATTGCATTTGATAGAGAAATGAAGAAGAAACATGTGAAGAATCTTTTTAATTGTATTTTACAGTTTTGTCTTCACTTGTAAACTTGGTGATATATAAACCAAGTAGCAACTAGTAATTAGAAGTATTTTCCTGAGCTGTTTAGAAATATCCAGAGAGAAAATCATCTAATTTGTACTAGGAAGCAGCTGTGATTTAATTCTTTGAATCACAGATTTTCTGAAATAACACATCTCTGGTGGAACAACAAATCCACCAGAAAAGTTTTTAAGATCTTTGTGTTCTTTACATTTGTGTTTGAATATATATCTGTCTGCATTGGCTTTAAGCAATTCACACACACACTTGTTCTCAGAAACACTTAGCCTTAGAAACTGCTCAAAACTTGAAAAAGTTTTGAGATTTACATTCAACCCCCCTTCTGTAAATCTCATTGTTAGTCCACTGGGAATAACACTTTGTTCCCGGACTCTCTTGAGAGGAGAGCATGAATTTTATGACGTTTTATAATCTAGAGGGTCGCTGACTTTTTTACTTGAGCGTATAACATTGAGGGACGTATAACTTGCCCGAGCTACCCTACTTGATAATTTTAGTTCACAAGTTTGAAATATTTTTACATACATATATTGTCGCGACGTTATATGAAAAAAATTATTTTGAACGCAATCCAAACGCAATAATAAATATGTCATTTTAAGAAATGTCGCGATATTTACTTTTTTCAAAATAATGTTTTCTGTAAAACACTTTATTTAAAATTATGCATTTCGCATAAATATTTATTTTTTAGAGAGATGCATCTCGTACGGTCTTCTAAATTATTCACAAATTTTCAAAAATAAATATCTCGTACGATATTTTTAAAAATAAATGCGTCATCTAAATATTAGAATCACGCAATAATTTTACAAGCACAATAATATATTTAATCGTACATATTTTTAATTTATAATATTTTTTGCATAAAATAAATTTAAAAACAAAATTCATGGTACATGCATGGCGTAATATAAAATCAATAAAATTCACAGAAAATTAAAAGATAATTTGAAAACTTATCTATTTTTTATGCCGGGTCGGACTGATTAACTAAAGCAAGTGTCTGATGCTCTTGCTGCGTCCCTGTGCAAAACCGTGTTCCTCCGTTTTTTTTGTTGCGCGGGTCCCCTTGTCTTGGATCTCCACGCTTCCACATTTTTGTTAATATTTTTCTTTCCGTCCTAAACTTCCTGACCATAATTTTTATGGTTGTTCTTCTCTTACTTCCGTTTTTGTATTGTGTCAAGTGTTACGTCGTCCTTAGGTAATGGTTGTCGTTGGTCCGCTTTATAATTACATCTGACATGTATCTAACAACGGTGAAGCCCCCGTAATAAAACCCAAAATCCCTAAATTATGAATAAAATTATCCGTTCCTCCGTCAGATAATACCCCCATCCTTCTAAACCAAACGTTGTTGGAGGAATTTCGTAACAACACGAATTTGGAGGTTACTGGAATCACGGAACAAATTATATTGATTTGAAGCTGTTTTCACGAAGAACGCGCAGAACACGGGACGAACATTGATGAATGTTATAGCTGATCTTGTTTGATGATTTGTAGAATGCCAGAGAAATAATGTTTATTCTCTCATATCTCAAACCGTTGTCCATCCGTAAACAAGAGGCATACGTACCCTTTTATAGGGGTTCAAGCCACACATAGTACTATGAGGACAAGTTACCCAGATGGAGCTTGGGTTTGGTCCAGTCCATCAAAGCCCATGTTCGTGGACCGTTGGATAGTTCGTAGAAAGCCCATATTATTCCATGGCCCAAGCCCAGTTAGGCTATAATAGGTTGTCATGGTATTAAGCGAAGATATCTCGTTGGTGAGGCACGAGAACACCTAGAGGTCTCACATGCGACCCCATAGAGTCCGGTCAATGTCGATGTGGACCCAAAAATATGTAAGTAGTGCTGACCAAGATGAGGCCCTTCCAAGCGTAACAAAGTCCCGCAATATTTCCATGATGTGCCCCAATAGGGTCACGTAGTCATATATTCTTGTAATTATATCTCCTGTTGCAGTTGACATATCAAGTAAGAACTCCCACTTGTCTATTCAAGTCCTCTTTAAATATGAGGCTCGATGACTCCCAACTTTGTTCATATGGGGGCAGGAATACACTACTTTGATGGGGAGGCAACCCGCTGTACAGGTAATATAATGGTACGACGTCTCTTATTGATATATTCCCACGTGTCAGCTAGTGAGGTCTTCGTCAACATAACGATACATAGTTTTTGGTCATATACCAGTACGAGAGTTCAACTTCATTTTCGAATCCAATTATTTTAACTTAATAATAATTACAATTCTTGTTATGGGTCTGTTTAGAGTCCATGTCAATTCCCGGGCATAACATTAACAATAAAATTATCCTTAAATTATCAAGTCATAAATATCACTGTCATTAAGAACAAATTTTTGATATTTGAAACACCTAATACTACCGAATATTATACTTCATCACATTTTTTTAAAAAAACAATTTACTAACAAGAGTTCTTACAGGATTAATAAATACAATACAAAGTGTACAAACGTTAAATATATCGATGTTCCTTCCTGATTAGAGAAGTAACCAAGTAATTTGTAAAGATTACATGAATATATGTACTTGTCATTGTATTTGACGTGACTAAATTGTTTTGAACATCAACCCCATCTAACTTTTATCATAGAATTAAAAGCATGAAAATTTTCCCGACAATGAATAACATCAGAATAACTCAAACTATACAAAAAATAGACTACTAAACCCAAATAGATTAGAAGAGTATTGATAAAAGAAAACAGAAAAGAAATAAGGCTATTTTACTACTCTACGAAAAAACGTCATAGACATCGGCTAAAAAACCGATGTCTATGAATGCAAAATCCGATGTCTTCGTGGGTGATGTTAAAGACTCCCCCCATTTACATCGGTTTTAAACTGATGTTAAAACAACATATAACATCAGTTCTTTGTTTAAAACCGAATTCTGTATCTTGATATTAAAATTCTCATGCATATCTAATCTTCATATATCATCATATACTGATATTTTTATCAATTTAAATATATGTTAGCTAAGCAAAATCTTTCAATTTAACCAATAAACTGATGTTAGTAGTACCAGTAACAACATTTTCATCAACAACCGATGTTTATAGTACCTTTGACATTGGTTCTTCATTGGTAACTGATGTCTATTTGTGACAAACTGATGTCTATAATGCTTAATAACATCAGTTTTTGTTTCAAGATTTTTTTGATGTAGTCTTTAACATCGGTTTTTTATGTCAATGGTCAACTAGAACTGATGTATCAAGCTTTGATAGACATCATTTTTTTATTTGTAGCAGATGTTTATAGTATTACATTAACATCAGTTTTATGTCAAAAAAATGATGGATAAATGGCTTTGTTTTAAAATCAGTTGATTTGTATAAAATGATGTCTGATCACTGTTTTATCCATGTAAAAATCAGAAACACAGATGCCAAAAAATGCCAGAAAACCAAGCAATTGCCATTTAACAACCAAATTCAGCTCCAATATTTACCAAACTATCATTCCAATCTCCAACCATCCAAATTAACATCCCAATCTCCAAACATCCAAATTATCATCCCAACATACTAGCATAGTTTCAAATCTAAAACCACAAACAACTACTAGACATTCATCCATAATCTTTTCTAATTACTAGTTACAATCTGAATACATGCAACCAAATAAAGGTGTTTTTCAGATTGTAATATAGGTACCAGTCGCCAAGCTAGAGTCGCCAACAATTACATGAGGATGGATATAATCAAGCGTCTCATAGCGAACGACGTCAAGGTCCTCCTCTGTATAAGACTTGTGACTCTTGGAGGCCCACTGGAACACAAATTAACCTATGTCATTCCTCAACCAACTGAAAAGTATATCATAAAATTAAAAGTCAAAACAATAAACGATGGTTTTCCTGCTAGCCACCTTATCGTTTCAGAAACACCTTCGACTTTCTCGTCAATTAAGTCAAACTTTGTTCTCAAACCAAATCAACAAATAGCCTATTATGCTCCCCAATCATCCACTGAAAAGCCTTTTTTTCCTTCATAAATTTTTTCAAGCAACTCCTTACGCATCCTTTGAAAATACATAAATTTTTCGGTTACAAACTAAAATAATGCTATACAAAATTAATCAAGAAAAGAAAAAGAAAAGTGACTTACTTATATATGGAAACACTTCACTATTGTTTAAGAGGACGTGTAAATGCGCTCATCTCGTTCTTTCTCTTCAACAGATTAATTGTTGCAGCGATAATGGACCAGAAAGTTTGCCTTGGTCCTTCGGAAGACCGGCAGTTGTGAAACTATTTCTAGAAAACTCAGCGCAAAATTCTACAAATTCTTCTTTCAAGTATGCTTCGGCTATACAACCTTCTGGAAAATACGGTTTCGCACGTAACTTTTCAACACTTTATTAAAACGCTCAAATGGATATACATCTATAGAAAACTAGTCCACATAAACGCAATTCCCTGACCAGGTGTACTATTAGATGTATATATCAAAAAAAGAAGGCGGAAATTTTTTCAAGCTCACATAAGGTTAATACCACATCGGCTTGCAATTATCAAGTTTTGATACGTCAACAATTTTGTTGCACAAAAGTGTTGAAAAAGAAGCAGAGTCTTATTATGCTAACTCTAACATTCTTCGGAAGTACAGAACGAATTGCGACCGGGAGTAATTGTTGAAGGAGTACATGGCAGTCGTGAGACGTCATCCCAAATATCTTTAAATCCGCCATGAATACACAATTTATGATGTTTGAGGAATGCCCATATGACAACTTCATTGATGAGAGTGATTTCAGCACTTTCTTTTTTCAGCTTTTTGTTAGAGTAAAACTGAAAGGAGGCAGATAAGTTCTTTTTTCCTACTTCTGGAGCTAAATCAGTTCTAACCCCATTTTATCATATTTAGCCGAGATGCCTCACTATCT